>NC_133426.1:128617500-129290000 GCF_049350105.2 Macaca mulatta | reverse complement strand
GTCCATGGAAGAAAGGGAGATGCTAGGGCTTCTAATTTTGCCATCTTTCTGACATCAGTCCCCAGATAAATAGTTCTTATGAATACAAATGCAAAATTTTTCAACAAAATAGTGGCAAAGCAAATTCAGTGTCATTTAAGAAAGATATAACCAGATGGATTTTATGCAAAGGGTGAAAGCCTGGTTCAACATATAAATTTTAATCAATGTAGTATATTATTTTAATAGAATGAAAGAAAAACAGCACATGATCATTTCATTACTTGAAGAAAAGTTGACAGAATCCAACATCCTTTTATGATAATAATATGCAACAAACTAGTAATAGAAGGGAGATTAAGCAAAATGATAAAAAGCACCTATGACAAATCTACAGTTAACATGATACTGAACACTTTCTTTAATATCAGAAAAAAAAGCAATGCTGTCTGCTCTCACCACTTCTATTCAACATTATACTGGAAATTTAAGGACAATTAGGCAAGAAAGATAAATTACAAATGTGCATATTAGAAAGGAAAAAGTAAAACTACATCTATTTTAGTTGATATGATCTTATATATATAAAACCCTAATGGAACCACATACACAAAAAATAGAACAACAACAAAATAGTACTCCTAGGCCTAATAAAAGTTCAGTAGAGTTATAGAAAACTAAATCAATTTACAAAAAATCAGCTGTATTTCCACATAGTAGCAATAAAAATTCCAAAAATAAAATTATGGAGAACAATTTCATTTATAAGAGTACCTAAAAGAATTAAATAATTAGAAATAAATTTAACCAAGGGTGTGCAAAACATAAATGCTGAAAACTATAAAACATTGTGAAAAGTAATTAAGGAAGACCTAAGAATATGCGAAGACATGCTGTGTTCATAGATTGGAAGATGTTAATGCTCCCCCAGATTTATCCTCAGAGTCAATGCAATTCCTGTTGAATATCCTACTGCCTTTTCTTTGTGAAAATTGATAAGCTTATCCTAAAATTCATATGGAATTGCAAGGGACAAAAAGTACCAAAAATAATATTGAGAAGGAAAAACAAAATGGGAAGATGCACACTTTTCAATAATTAAATAAAGCTATAGTAATCAAAATCGTGTGATTTTGGTATAAGAATGAATATAGAGGCTGGGAGCGGTGCCTCACGCCTGTAATCCCAGCACTTTGGGAGGTCAAGGTGGGTGGATCATGAGGTCAGGAGATCGAGACCACCCTGGCTAACACGGTGAAACCCAATCTCTACTAAAAATACAAGAAATTAGCCAGGCATGGTGGTGGGCGCCTGTAGTCCCAGCTACTCAGGAAGCTGAAGCAGGAGAATGGCGCGAACCTGGGAGGCGGAGCTTGTGGTGAGCCGAGATTGTGCCACTGCACTCCAGCCTGGGCGACAGAGCGAGACTCCATCTTAAAAAAAAAAAAAAAAAAAGAATGGATATAGAGATTGATGTAGTTTGAATATTTGTCCCGCCCAAATCTCATATTGAATTGTAATCCCCAATGATGGAAGTGGGGCCTGGTGGGAGGTGTTTGGGTCATTGGGGAGGATTCCTCATGGCTTGGTGTTGTCTTCAGGATAGTGAGTGAGTTCTCGTAAGATGTAGTTATTTAAAAATGTGTAACACCTTCCTTCTCACTCTCTCTCTGGCTTTCTCTTGCTTTCACCATGTGATGTGCCTGCTCCCCCTTCACCTTCTGCCAGATTAATGCTTACCATGGCCTGGGGGAGTGGGGAATTGGTAGTGAGTGCTTAATAGGCCTGAGGTTTATTTTTGGGGTGATGAAGATGATCAGGAATTAGAAATTGGTGATGGTTTCACAATATTCCAAATATACTAAAAAACACTGACTTATAGGCTTTAAGATAGGTAAAGTGATGAATTTTATGTTATATGAATTTTATCTTAATTTTTAAAAATCTTAAAAAAAAAAAAAAAAACCCTTCAGGCCAGGCGTGGTGGCTCACGCCTGTAATCCCAGCACTTTGGGAGGTAGAGGCTGGCCAATCACCTGAGGTCAGGAGTGCGAGACCAGCCTGGCCAACATGGCGAAACCCCATCTCTACTAAAAAATACAAAACTTAGCCAGGTGTGGTGGTGTGCACCTGTAATCCCAGCTACTAGGGAGGCTGAGGCAGGAGAATTGCTTGAACCCGGGAGGCAGAGGTTGCAGTGACCTGAGATCACACCACTGCACTCCAGCCTGGGCAACACAGCAAGACTCTGTCAAAAACAAACAAATAAACAGAAAAACCCAAAAACCTTCCATTGTGGAACCCCTAATTCATTACCCCAGAAACAGGATTAGGTTGGGGCAGGGAGAGGTTTTCTGAGCAGAGGGTGAAGGTCAGATTATGATGGTGCTGCCAACTATGACAGGGCTACAAGGAGGCTACAAGCAGGGATCTTTAGGGTACTTAAATTACAAATGCTTGTGTGTCATAAAGAAAACATGATGCAGAAGCTCTTAAATGACCATGTTGTGACTATCTGTGATTAACTGGTTGTAAAGCCCTGCAGGTTGCCCAGTAATCTCAGTCTGGTATAATTCTCACCTGATTGAATGAATACTACAGTTCTCATCCACTTAAACTCTATTCTAAAGAAAACACTTACACCTTTTTCTTGAGTTTAGTATCTGTCTGGGCAGTTAGATGTATTCAATCTAGTCACCAAATGTTTATCAAGTACCTCATGCTATTTTATTGAACATTCATCGTATGCTTGGCACTGTACATAAACAGTATGTTATTTATGTATAACTCACTTAGTCCACTTAAAATCGTTAAACATGTTTTGGTGTTCCCATTTCACATATTGGGGAGCTACAATAGAGAGAGGCTAAATAAATTGCCTAAGTTTATACAGCCACCAAATGGCAAATCTGGGATTTGAACTGATGTCTATATGACTCCAGCAACCACGCTCTTCATTGCCATACTCTAATGGAAGTTAATTTGGACTGGGGGATGAGGCGAATGTGGATTGGAGAAAAAGAAGTTTAACATGCATTTTGAGTGTTATTTTGGATCAATTAATTGAATTACTCACATTTCAAACTGTAGTTAAAGCTCCATGAAGACAGGGAACTAAATAACCCCTTTTGCTCTTTCTTTCATTATTATAAAAATAAAATCTTTCATCTTTGATCACTTTCACAATTTCATTGTGCAGTAAATTGCACCTGTTGGAATCTCATAACATTGTTGGAATGTTGTTAGGCACTTACAGTATGTGTTCCTGTTTGTTTATTTGTTATCTGTGAAAACCTGTACATCATGAATTAAACTGAGGTGGATCTATAGTTTCTGACTTAAAAGGAGGGAAGGGGCATATTGTAAATGTGGCTGTTGACAGGATTTTAAGCTTTTGAAAGTACAAATGTCTACATATTTTATGTAACATTCAATAATTAAATATCTGGCAAGTGTCATTAAGCAAAATTTATATACTGAAGTTATTGGCTTGTAAATAACCAGGATAGGAAGAATGTATCACTGTGTTTATTTGAAAAACTGCCTGTAACTTAATAAAACCATCATTTCATTTTCTTTCTTCTCAAAATTCTAAAATGTATCTAAATTGCTATTTATTCTGTAATAAAGCAATGTGTCACTCTTCTGCAAATAAATATGAATGCATACAGATAAATTAGGATTAGATTTTTTGGCTGCCATATAAATGTTAGTTTAGTTTTTTAACCATGTTAACCTTAATCTGTGTTGCCTCATTAAGACTCACATCAGAACATGCCTCCTCTTAGAGGCCTTCCCTCACTAAATTGCCATGCTCAGAACATACTTTTCATACCTGCCATACCATTTATAGAGTGGTATATTGCTTGAATTTATTAATACTGTTTAAAAATGATTTTTCTGACTGTTTCAAGAGTATCTATTTTGTCTCCTACTATCTCACAAATTCCTCCTGCCTTTGACTTCATTTTTATTTTCACAGAATGTTTAATGATAGTTGTCTACAAGTGGTAGTTTCCCAATAAATATTTCTGGAATTTCAGACTACATTTCAAAGTTGAAAAGCTCATTTAATCTTTAAACTATTATGGTGTCTGGAAATTTTGAGAATAATAATTGCAGAAACGCAGTGTTTTCTGGGAAATATGGGAATTATTTTTTTGCTGGGAGAGAAAAATTTGTTATTTTTCCCAAATGAATGGACAAGTAATGTAAACATAGCCTGTTTGACCTAAAAAGAGTCAAGCTGTTCCACCAACCCCACTCTCCATGATATTTTTTGCACTCTGTTTATGTAAGGGCCTCAATTCTTCTTTGTAACTTTTTTCCATAAAAAAGGATCTTTCTCAGGAGATATCATAAAGTAATACTCAATTTATATGATATCATTTATCCTGAGCCTGCTCCAGGCTGAGTTAGGTTTTCTTTGTTCGTAGAAGGAAAGAGAGAAGGGTTCTACTCATTTCTGATATAACAGTAAAGAGCTCTGTGGACCTGCTCTTCAAAGAGTTAGTGAAAATTATTTTAAAAACCATTTAAAGTCTCTGGAAATTGTTCTAAGGGCATATAGCATTTGAAAAAAAATGTTTATTTAAGAAAGTCTGCTAAAACTCAGTAAAATCAGCAAGAGTCTGTGGTATTTCAGCCAATACCCCACTATCTCCCCACCCCAATCTGAGTCTCCCAGTGGAGACTGCACTCCAGACTGTTGCAACCAATAACACAGGGCTCTCTCACCAGCTCCTAGTTGGTGGATTGTCTTCCTGTGAGCATTTTTCATTTTGTCTTTAGCTTCCTATTGGTGAGGTTATGTACTGGTGAGTAGAGTTGAAAGCTGAGGGGTCCCTTCTGTCCAGCTCTCACTGATGGAACAGAAGCTCTGTTTTGGTGAATGTCACTGAGAATGCTGGGGCCCTGATTGCGCTTGTATCAGCTCATAAAATGGTGATTGCATGCTGGGAGTGGAAAGTTGGAAAATTCAGAGGCTACTGTCTTGTCCCTACACCAAGCACTCGGCTCCTAAAGAGAGAGAGAGAGAGAGTGTGTGTGTGTGTGTGTGTGTGTGTGTGTGTGTGTGTGTGTTGTGTGTATGGGGGGTGTCACTGAGAAAGAAGCATGCAACTGTCCCTACAGTCAGCTCCAGAATCATGGCTCAGGAAATTTTCCTGGAGGTAAAACAGGCCCTAAAAACAGATAGCTCCTAATTTCTTCTCAGAAGAATTGAACGGACATCATTCGAGAAAGAGACTGAAATTTAAAGGGTGCTTTCAGAAATAGATGAAACTGTGAAAAACAACTGGGAGGAGATTGGTACACTCATTAGTGATATAGGCAAAACCGTAGGGTGACTACTTTACTGGAGAGAACTGGTGAAAGAGACAGCTGGGAGGAGCTTTCCTTGGGTTAGGACAAATCTCAAACACTGACTTCAGACACAATCCCTTCAAACAGCCCAAATTGTATTAAATTAGTCTGTGGAACAATTTATGTCCCAGGGCAGTGATGAAAGCAATAGAGCAATCAATAGGCAATTAGTGGAGTTGAATCAATCAAATAGCTGGGTTTGATCAGAGAAAGAAACAGTCAAAAGGAGCCCTAGCAAAACTACTGTCATCCTAGGGTAAATATGGGTATACTCAAAGCTGTGCCGCCTGAGAGCAACATCAGAAGCTTACTACTCCCTGGAAAGGTAGAGATGATAGTGGTGTTACTAAAATAATCCAGTTAGTCCCTAAACAAATAAACAAACAAATTAAAATAGCAAGACCTGGGGGAGGCAGTACCCAGAATTCCTACAATGCATTATCTAAAATGTCCACTTTCCAACAAAACTATGAGACATGCAATAAGGCAAGGAAGTAGGGCTCATACACCAGAGAAAAAGCAGGCAACAGAAAATGTGAGAGTGGCCAGGTACCAGGTTTAACAGACAACGACTCAAAATAGTGATTATGAATATATTCAAAGAACTAAAACAATGAGAAAAGAAGTAACGGAAAATTTGACGATCTCATATTAAATTGAGAATATCAATACAGAGATAAAAATTATATGAATGAAACAAATGGAAATTCTAATGCTGAAAACTATAATAACTAAAATAAAAATTTACAAGAGTTGCTCATCCTCTAGTATTTGACCCGCAGTGTATTTGAAGCTGGCAGAATAAAAGAATTAATGAACTTGAAGATAAACTAATATAGATTATGTAATCTGAAAAACATATGAAAAAAGTAAAGAAAAAGAGACTCAGAGAAATATGGGACACTATTAAACACAGTCACATAAACATAATGGTAGTGCCAGAAAAAGGGGATCGAGGGAAAGGAACAAAACAATTTGAAGAAATAGTGGCTGAAAACTCCCCATATGCATTTAATATTATTAAAACAATTATCTATACATCCAGAAAACTTAATAAATTCCAAGTAGAATAAATGCAGAGATCCACAAACAGACACATCACAGTAATAATGCTGAAAGGTGAAGGCAAGGATAAAATCTTTAAAACAGAAAAAAAAAATTGACTTGTCATATACAGGGAAACCCCAATAAGCTTAAAAGATGGCTTCTCATCATAAACTATAAAGGCCAGAGGGCATTGAGATAACATATTTGAAGTACACAAAGAAAAACTGTTAACCAAGATTTCAATATTCAGTAAGCTATATTTTAAAAATGAAGGTGAAATAAAGACATTATTACATAAACAAAAACTGAGACAATTTGTTGCTAGCATACAGGCCTCACCTCAATAGAAAAAGTAAAGGAATCTCTCCAGGCTGGAGAAAATTACTCCAGACAGTAATTTGAATCCACAGGAAGAAATAAAGAACATGAGGAGGTAATTATGTAATTATAGAATATAAAATAAATGCACATTTCTTCTCTTAACCAATTAAAAAATGCATAAAACAATAGTCGTATAATGTGTTTTTTGGCACCTATAATATACAGAAATGGAATATATTTGCTAATGACAGCACAAAGGAAGTGGGTGGGAGCAAAGCTATATTGGGCTAAGAAAATTACATCAAATAGGAAAAAGAAGAGCAAACTAAATCTAAAGCGAGAATAATGAGATCAATAATAGATATTAGATGAGGAATTAATAAAATTTGGATAGAAAAACAGTAGAGAAAATCAATATTACAAAAAAATTGGTTCTTCAGAAAGATCAACAAAGTTGACCTAACTTTAGCCAGATTGACTAAGAAAAAGACTCAAATAGATATATAACATATAACAAGTAAGAACATTAAATTAGTTATCAAAAACCACTTACACATAAAAGCCCAGGCCCACCTTTACTACTGAATTCTACCAACTGTTTAATGAAGAATTATTATTAATTCTTACAAACTTTTCCAATAGAGTAGAACAGGTGGGAATAACTCCAAATTCATTATATGAGGCCAGTGTTACCTGGTACGAAAACCAGCTAAAGATATCACAAGAAAACTATAGACCAATATCTCTTAATAAATGTTGATGCAAAAAACAATAAGATAAAACAATAAGATACTAGGAAACTGAATACAACTACATATAAACAGAATTACATACATGATCACATGGAATTTGTCCCAGCAACAAAAAGTTGAACATCTAAAAATCAATTAATGTAAAACATCATATCAATAAAATTAAAACAAAAAGCTCATGATCATCTCAGTAGATGCAGAAAGTTATTTGACAAAATTCAACACCCTTTCATGAGTAAAAAACATTCATCTAATGAGGATAGAAGGGCATTTTCTGAAAGTGATAAAGGGTATCTGTGAAAAACCCACAGGTAAATCCATGCTTGATAGCGAAAGGCTGCATACTTTCCTTCTGAGATAAAGAACAAGACAAGGGTGTCTACTCTTGACGCTTTGATTCAAAATTGTATTGGAGGTCTCTTATGAGGTTACAGCCAAGTCATTGGTTAGAGCAGTAATCATATCAAGACTTGACTTGGACTAGAGAATTTGCTTCTAATTTCACATAGATGTTGCCTGGACTGAAAAGATAGGCTTCCAAGCTAATTTATGTGATTGCTGGCAGGCCTTGGTTTCTCATCACAAGGACCCGAGTGTTCTCAAAACATGTCAACTGGAGAGGAGAGAGAGAGAATATGTGAGAATACACAAGATGGAAGCCACAGTCTTTTTATAACCTAGTCTTGAAAGTGGAATCCTATAACTTCTGTTGTATTCTACTCATTACAAAAAGTCCATAAATCATCCCACATTCAAGGGTAAGGAATCACACAAAGGTACAAATACCAGGAAATGGGCATTACTGGGGGCAATGAGAGTCTTCCTACGAGAGAGGATTGTCCAAGTTGTAGATATTCTATCGTATTTTTCTGTGTTCATGTAGGACAATAAATATGTAGAAAAAAGTTGGATTAAACTATAATACAATGTAATATGTGATATTATTGAGGTTGCACAGAAAGCTATGACAGCATTGAGGAAGAACTTTAATCCAGTGCTGGGAGGAACCTTGATGTGTGGTCAAAGAATAGGTCTTAGATGATGTGATCCTGATTCTAGTTTTGAAGCGAAGAGTTACTCTGGCTACAAGTTAGGGTATGGGAGGAGAAAAAGCACAGACCCACTATATCTTTAAGAACTGTTTAGTGAAATTCAAAAGCATGTAATTGAGTGTGTGTGTGTGTGTACATGCATATGTACACAAACACGCAAACACATGTGTATATTTGGGAGGATAAATATACAGAAGGGCTGGGTCGTGAAGGGCTGTGTCTCTCATGCCAAGGAATTTGAATTTTTAAAATGAAGACACTTGGGAGTCATATTATTATGAGGCAAATCAGTAGGTTTTTATAGGAAAAGAGCAGAGTGAAAACCTGTTGATCATGTATTAAATTAAACGGGACCTGTAACTTCTGACTTTAAAAAAGGAAGAAATACAGACATGGGGATTTCTAATAACTATTTCCTAAACGTATCCCATATATTTTAACCTCTATATTATTGCTCGTTCTTCTGCCTTCCCTGCCTTTTGTTTTCCTGTTATAAATACCCTCTTTTCTTCAGAATTTAGCTTAAGAAACACCTGCCTTCAGGAAAACTTCCATATAGGATTATCTTTCTGTGAATACAGTATGTGAAGAGTACATTGCTTCTTTTATCTATCTATCTATCTATCTATCTATCTATCTATCTATCTATCTATTATCTATCTATCTATCTATCTATCTATCTATCTATCTATCTATCTATCTATTTATAGGGAGAGAGTCTCACTCTGTCACCCAGGCTGGAGTACAGTGGCACCATCATAGTTCATTGCAGCCTAGAACTCCTGGGCTCAAACAATCCTTCTGCCTTGGCCTCCTGAGTGGCTGACACTACAGGTGCATACCACCACTCCTGGCTATTTAAAAAGTGTTTTTGTTTTTCAGGGAGAGAGGGAGTCTCACTATGTTTCCCCTGCTGGTCTGACTTCTGGCTTCAAACAATTCTCCTGCCTTGGCCTCCCAAAGTGCTAGGATTACAGGTGTGAGCCACCACACCCAACTCTTTTATCCTTTAAATAGATAACTTTGTACATTTAGTTATTTCATGTTTATTCATACATTTAATGAATACTTACTGAGCAATCTATTATATGCGTAGCATTGTATAAAATGCTTCAATGATATGAATGATGTGATAGATGATGATGTGACATGGAGCAAGGTCCCTGCTCTCAAAGGGGTTACAGTCTAGACATGAAGTATCCATACAAGACTACCAGAAGAGCTTATAAAAATGCATGCTCCTGGGCCCATCCAAGACTCCCTGAATCAGAATCTCTGAGAATAAGGCACCCAAATCTAGTTTTAAATGCATTTTTACAGTGATTCTAAAGAACACTATGTTTGAGAACTAGTGGTCTGGTGAGAGATCTAGAAAATAGACATAAATAATTCTATTGTAAGGTGAACTGTGTGAAGTTTGTAGTTTGTGCCCCCATGAAACTGATGCAAAACTCTTCAGGAGTTCAGAGGTCACTTGTAGCGGAGGCAATTTAGGAAAATTTTATGGACAAGCTCGCATTTTAATTATCATACCTGAGGGATGCTTACACTAATATATTATCTTTTATTTGTTCATTTATTTTGATTCCCATCTCTGACATACAAATCTCAGCTTTATTTTGAGAATCCTGCCCCTTTAACAGGAATGACAAACAAATTTTTGAAATATGTGTTTCCGTGAGGAGCTTTTTCAAATTGGTCTAAAGATTTTGATTTTCCATTTGCTAGCCTCTTCCGTCAGAGCTTTTTAAATCCAGACTTGAGAAACCCAAACTGCATTTACTTCTTCATCTACTTATATATGCTGTTCACATTCACATTGCGCTTGTGGGAGGATGAGAGCTATATAAATCCAAGGTATTATTATTATTACAATCTCACACTGCTGTTCTCTTTTGGCCCTTTATTCTATGCTTTAAACTTGACACAGTTTGAATTCTGCTTAATCTGACATTCAATTTAATTCCATTTTAATACGTTTTCTATAAATAATAACAATGATTAATTATTATAAGAAATAAACCAGTTCTATTTATTGCAAACTTCAGTGGAGTAAGACCAATTGCCCTTCTTAGCAGGGTCTTGAAGATACTAAAATTCAACACCTCTGTCCAGGTACATCTCTTCTGAGTGGATTATTATTTTGTTTAAGTTCATAGGGTCGATTATCACTAGTAAATTTTTTTTCTTTATAGATGTTAGTACAGACCTGTTGTTAGTGAAACACAGAGGTACTGCTAATGAGAAACTTAAGGAAAAACTGAAGGTTATTCCATACAACAATGTAAAATCCCTTTCAAGAGATTATGGTGCCTTCGGTATCACTTAGCAGGTGTTTATCACCATCTCCTAATACTAAATCCGGTATTAATCAGTGTCCATTCAAAAAAGCAGAAATCACTCTGAATATTTTACATACATATATGGAGATACAGAGAGAGAATAATTCGGGGAATTAAAAGCTTATATAACCACTGGAAAATCTTGGGTAAAGGATGTCAAGAGACTGCTTTCAGAATACATGGATACATGGGGATTCCAAGGAAGCCACTACCAATGATCTTAGCTGCCTGCTCACAGTGGGTGTGATCTCAGCTGCCTGCATTGTGTCAGAAGCATGAGCCCACTGTAGTGAGAAAAATGAACAGAGCAAGCTTGGTCTTGTCTACTTTTTCCATTATTATCCATAGGCAAAAATATAGGCATTCTTTGTTATTGTATAGTTAGAATTCTTTGTTATTGTATAGTTAGTTATTGCATAGTTAGAGCACATTTTAAAATATGTGCTCTAAACTGGAAAACATTTTCACTTAACGGTAAATTATGAGCGTATTTCTGTTATTACCTAATATGCACTATAACTTTAAAGGCTATATGGCATTATTTCATATGCATAAATCATAATTTATTAAGTACTATATTATTTACAACAATGGGGGATAGTTCAAAAGTTCAGGCTCTGGAATTACATTGGTCTGCGTTTGAATCCTGGATTTGTCACTCACTGACTGGCATTGTGATCTTGACAAGTCACTTAACTTCTCTTACCCTCAAGATGTTTATCTGTGAAATGGAATTGAAAATATTAAAAACCTTATATGTTTGTCATGGACATTAAAGAGATCATGCATAGCACAGTGCCTAGTATATTATAAGCTCTCAATAAATATTAAGAATGTCTCATTATTTCTTCTTCATAAATTCCTAGGAATTGCATGGCAGGCTCAAAGATAAACACATTTTTGCACTTTTCTGGGGTGGTGGGTACATGTAACAACTTGCCTTTCAAAAATATTATATAATTTATATTTCTATGAATTGCATAAGTGTCTATTTCACTATACTCACAATTACAGGGTAATATAATCCAATCATATGCTACAGATTTTCAGCTGTCAAGTTGGTCTTGTTTTAAATTGTGTTTTGTTTTGTGTGTTTCTACTTTATGAAATGTTTGTTAATTTCCATTTCTCATGCGTTCATTGATGTATACTATTCTTCCTGATTTGTGAGATCACAATATATGTTAAATTATATATAATATATATTATCTTCTTTTGGTATGTGTTGTGAATATTTTCTTATTTGTTACTTGCCTTTTAATTTTGTTTATGGTGCTATTTGACATATCAGTGTTTTAAATTTTATGTGATTAAATCTGTCATGTTTTATCCATGTAGTTTCTTTCTTCATGTTTAGACTTAGAAAAGTCTTCTTATCCAAACAGCAGATAAGCAAAATTTTCCTGAGATTACTTCATTTTGCAATATATAAATCTAATTTTATATTTTTAGAAAATGTTCACCATTTATGGCATCACCATAATTAAATAATCTATCCCAAGTACATTTTAACACCATTGTTATTATATACCAAATATTTAAATATACTGGTTCACCCTCTTGGGCTTTCCAATTTGTTTCATTTACATGTCTATTTCTGCTCTTTCTATTGTCAAAATAATGTAATCTGATTCATTGCATACTAGTGCAAATTCATCCTTTTTTAAGTAAACTTCAAAAACATGTTGTTCAAAAATTATCCATGTGCTTTGGATTTGAATTGCATCAAATTTACATATCTGGGAAGAATTACATGTTTTTAATACAAGGTCTTTATATGTGGAAATTTTTTTTTTATTTTTTATTTTTTTTTTTTGTATTTTCCACTTAAAATTCGTACTTTTTTCCGCAGATGTTTCTAAACTGTTTTTGGCTAAAAGATATTTTGTTTTTGGTTATCAATATAAATAAAATGCACTTTATATTTTGATTATTATTTACCTATTTCAGTCTTATATTATTTGACACATTAAGTAAAAAGATAACTATTAGAATCATGAAACAATTATAAATAAACATTGTCTTTCTTTGTCTTTTTCTTTTTTTTAATTATACTTTAAGTTCTAGGGTACAAGTGCACAACGTGCAGGTTTGTTACATATGTATACACGTGCCATGTTGGTGTGCTGCACCCATTAACTCATCATTTATATTAGGTGTATCTCCTAATGCTATCCCTCCCCCCTCCCCGAACCCCACTACAGGCCCAGGTGTGTGATGTTCCCCACCCTGTGTCTTGCTTTGGATTCTACTTTTTGCCTTGAATGTTAATTTTGACAACTCAGATTTCATTTTATTTGTATTTGCTTGGTTCGTTATTATCTATTCATTTACTTTTACTATTTCTGAATCACTTGGTTTTACATGTGTGTCTTAGAGTAAACATGTAGTCCATTCATATTCACAGTTTTGCAGGGGAGAAAGCTGAGATAAGGCTGATTTTGTTTGTGGACAAATAGCTTTCTGAAAAAATAAAAACACGTCTGGATACCTATAAGATTTTTTTCTTTATTTGCCCAAGTAAAAAAAAATCATCTGTATGTGTTTAGAAATTAGTCACTTGAAAATAAATTTAGTCTGGTATCTAGTGAGCCTTTCTGTCTGCTGACTTAGGCCATTATTCATCTCAGGGAAGCTTTGTTGTTTATATCTTTGCTTCTTGATTGTTTTCCATTTGCTCTTCTTTAGGTGCAATAATTATCTTTATGCCTTCCATCCTCCGTATGGTTCATTTTTATTTTATTTTATTATTTTCATTATTTTTATTTCAATAGGTTTTGGAGAAACAGGTGTTTGGTTACAGGAACAAGTTCTTTAGTGGTGATTTCAGAGATTTTGGTGCACCCATCACTCAATAAGTATACACTACACCCAATGTGTAGTCTTTTATCCCTTGCCACCCCAGACCACTTCCCCCAAGTCCCCAAAGTCTAATGTATCATTCTTAGGCCTTTGTGTCCACACTGCTTAGCTCCTACTTATAAGTGAGAACATATGATGTTTGGTTTTCCATTCCTTAGTTACTTCACTTAAAATAATAGTCTCCAATTCCATCCAGGTTGCTGTGAATGCCATTATTTCATCCCTTTTTATGGCTGTGTAGTACGCCATGGTGTATATTCCATGGTTATATATATCGCATTTTCTTTGTCCACTCATTGATTGATGTGCATTTGGGCTGATTCCATATTTTTAAAATTGCAAATTGTGCTACTATAAACATGCGTGTTCAAGTATCTTTCTCATATAATGACTTATTTTCCTTTGGGTAGATACCTAGTAGTGGGATTGCTGGATAAAACGGTAGATCTACTTTTAGTTCTTTAAGGAATTTCCACACTGTTTTCTGTAGTAGTTGTACTAGTTTACGTTCCCACCAACAGTGTAAAATACTCCATTTTCACTGCATCCACGCCAATATCTATTATATTTTTTATTATGGCCATCCTTGCAGGAGTGAGGTGGTATCCCATACTGGTTTTGATTTGCATTTTCCTGACAATTAGTGATGCTGAGCATTTTTTCCATATGCTTGTTGGTCATTTGTATATCTTCTTTGAGAATTGTCTATTCATGCCCCCTTTTTGATGGGACTATTTGTTTTTCTCTTGCTGATTTGTTTGTGTTCTTTGTAGATTCTGGATATTAGTCCTTTGTAGGATGTATAGATTGTGAAGATTTTCTGCCACTCTGTGAGTTGCCTGTTAACTCTGCTGATTATTTCTTTTGCTGTACAGAAGCTTTTTAGTTTAATTAAGTCCCATCTATTTATCATTGTTCGTGGCACATTTGCTTTTGGGTTCTTGGTCATGAATCTTTGACTAAGCCAAAGTCTGGAGGAGTTTTTCTGATGTTATCTTCTAGAATATTTATGGTTTCAGGTCTTAGATTTAAGTCTTTGATCCATCTTGAGTTGATTTTTGTATAAGGTGAGAGATGAGGATCCGGTTTCAATTCTACATGTGGCCTTCCAATTATCCCAGCACCATTTGTTGAATAGAATGTCCTTTCCCCACTTTATGTGTTTGTTTGTTTTGTTGAAAATCAGTTGGTTGTAAGTATTTGGGTTTATTTCTGGATTCTCTATTCTGTTCCATTGGTCTGTGTTCCTATTTTTATACCAGTACCATGCTGTTTTGGTGACTATGGCCTTATAGTAAATTTTGAAGTCAGGTAATGTGATGCCTCCAGATTTGTTCTTTTTGCTTAGTCTTGCTTTGGCTATGCAGGCTGTTTTTTGGTTCCATATGAATTTTAGAATTGATTTTTCTAGTTCTGTGAAGAATGATTGTGGTATTTTGATGGGAATGGCATTGAATTTGTAGATTGCTTTTGTCAGTATGATCATTTTCACAGTATTAATTCTACCCATCCAAGAGGGTGGAATGTGTTTCCATTTGTTTGTGGCATCTATGATTTATTTCAGCAGTGTTTTGTAGTTTTCCTTGTAGAGGTCTTTCACCTCCTTGGTTAGGGATATTCCGAAGTATTCTGGTTTTTTTTTTTTTTCAGCTATTGTGAAAGGGGTTGAGTTCTTGATTTGATTCTCAGCTTGGTCACTGTTGGTGTATAGCAGAGCTACTGATTTGTGTACATTAATTTTGTATCCTGAAAATTTCCTGAATTCATTTATCTATGCTAGGAGCTTTTTGGATGAGTTTTTAGGTTTTTTTTGGTATACAGTTAAATCATCAGTAAACAGTGACAGTTTGACTTCCTCTTTATCGATTCGGAGGCCCATAATTTCTTTCTCTTGTCTGATTGCTCTTGCTAGGACTTCCAGTACTATGTTGAATAGAAATGGTTACAGTGGGCATCCTTGTGTTGTTCCAGTTCTCAGGGGGAATGCTTTCAACTTTTACCCATTCAATATAATGCTGGCTGTGGGTTTGTTATAGATGGCTTTTATTACCTTAAGGTATGTCCCTTTTATCCCAATTTTGCTGAGGATTTTAGTCATAAAGGGGTATTGGATTTTGTCAAATGCTTTTTCCAAATCTTTTGATATGATCATGTGATTTTTGTTTTTTAATTCTGTTCATATCATGTATCATATTTATTGACTTACGTATGTTAAACCATACTTGCATCCCTGGTATGAAACCCACTTGATCATGGTGGATTATCTTTTTGATATGCTGTTGGATTCGAATAGTGAGTATTTTGTTGAGGATTTTAGCATCTGTGTTCATCAGGGATAATGGTCTGTAGTTTTCCTTTTTTTGTTATGTCATTTCCTGGTTTTGGTATTAGGGTGATATTGGCTTCATAAAATGATTTAGGGAGGGTTCCCTCTTTCTTTGTCTTTTGAAATAGTGTCAATAGAATTGGTGCCAATTCTTTGAATGTCTGATAGAATTCAGCTATAAATCTATCTGGTCCTGGACTTTCTTTTTTTGGCAATTTTTAAAAGTACAATTTTAATCTTGCTGCTTGTTATTTATTCAGAGATTCTGTATCTTCCTTGTTTAATATAGGAGGGTTGTATATTTCCAGGAATTTATCCATCTCCTCTAGGTTTTCTAGTTTATGTGCATAAGGTGTTCACAGTAGCCTTGAATAATCTTTTGTATTTGTGTAGTATCAGTTGTAATATTTCCCGTTTTTTTTTTCTAATTGAGTTTATTCGAGTCTTCTCTCCTTTGTTATTTTTCTTCTGCTGGGTTTGGGTTTGGGTTGTTTTTGTTTCCCCAGTTCCATAAGGCATGACCTTAGATTGTCCACTTGTGCTCTTTCAGACTTTTTGATGTAGGCATTTAATGCTACAAACTTTCCTTTTAGTATCATTTTTGCTGTATACCAGAGGTTTTGATAGGTTGTGTCACTATTATTGTTCAGTTCAAAGAATGGTTTAATTTCCATCTTGATTTCATTGTTGGCCCAATGATCATTCAGGAGTAGGCTATTTAATTTCCATATATTTGCATGGTTTTGAGGGTGCCCTTTGGAGTTGATTTCGAATTTTTTTCCACTGTGGTCTGAGATTACTTGATATAATTTTGATTTCCTTACATTTACTGAGACTCGTTTTATGATCTATCATATGGTCTATCTTGGAGAATGCTCCATGTGCTGATGAATAGAATGTATATTCTGCAGGTGTTGGGTTGAATGTTCTGTAAATATCTGTTAAGTCCATTCGTTTTAGGGTATAGTTTAAGTCCATTGTTCCTTTGTTGATTTTCTGTCTTGATGACCTGTCTAGTGCTCTCAATGGAGTGTTGAAGTCCTCCACTATTATTGTCTTATTGTCTATTTCATTTCTTATGTCTAGTAGTAATTGTTTTATAAATTTGGGATCTCCAGTGTTAGGTGCATATATATTTAGAATTTTGATATTTTCTTCTTGGACTAGTCCTTTTATCATTATATAGTGTCCTTCTTTGTCTTCTTTAACTGTGTTGCTTTAAAGTTTGTTTTGTCTGATATAAGAGTAGCTACTCCTGCTTGCTTTTGGTGTCCATTTGCATGGAATATCTTTTTCCACCCCTTTACTTTTTTTTTTTTTTAAGTTTATGTGAGTCCTTATGTGTTAGGTGAGTCTCCTGAAGACAGCAGAAACTTGGTTGGTGAATTCTTATCTGTTCTGCCATTCTGTATTTTTTAAGTGGAGCATTTAGGCCATTTGCATTCAATGTTAGTATTGAGGTATGAGGTACTATTCTATTTGCCATGCTATATTTATTGTGCTATTTGTTGCCTGAATAACTTGTTTTTGTTGTTGTTGTTGTTGTTGTTGTGTTTTTTATATAGGTCCTGTGAGATTTATGCTTTAAGGAGGTTCTATTTTAGTGTATTTGGGGGATTGGTTTCAAGATTTAGAGCTCCTTTTAGCAGTTCTTATAGTGCTGGCTTGGTAGTGGTGAATTCTCTCAGCATTTGTTTGTCTGGAAAACACTGTATCTTTCCTTCATTTATGAAGCTTAGTTTCACTGGAAACAAAATTGTTGGCTGATAGTTATTTTGTTTAAGGAGGCTAAAAACAGTACCCCAAACTATTCTAGTTTGTAGGGTTTCTGCTGATAAATCTGCTGTTAATCTGACAGGTTTTCCTTTATAGGTTACCTGATGCTTTTGCCTCACAGCTCTTAAGATTCCTTCCTTTGTCTTGACTTTAGATAACCTGATGACTATGCGCCTAGGTGATGATCTTTTTGGAATGAATTTCCCAGGTGTTCTTTGAGTTTCTTGTATTTGGATAGCTAGAGCTCTAGAAAGGCTGGGGAAGTTTTCCTGGATTATTCCTTCACATGTATTTCCCAAACTTTTAGATTTCTCTTCTTCCTTGGGAACACCAATTATTCTTAGGTTTGGACATTTAACATAGTCTCAAACTTTTTGAAGGCTTTGTTCATTTTTTAAAATTCTTTTTTCTGTGTCTTTGATGAATTGAGTTAATTCAAAAGCCTTGTCTTCAAGGTCTGAAGTTCTTTCTTCTGCTTCTTCAATTCTATTGCTGAGACTTTCCAGTGCATTTTGCATTTCTCTAATATGTCGTTGATTTCCAGAAGTTATTGTTTTTTATTTATGTTATCTATTTCACTGAAAATTTTTCCTTTCATATCCTGTGTCATGTTTTTTTATTTCTTTAAGCTGGATTTCACCTTTCTGTGGTGCGACCTTGATTAGCATAATAGTTGACCTTCTGAATTCTTTTTCCAGCAAGTCAGAGATTTTATCTTGGTTTGAACCCACTGCTTGTGAGCTGGTATGATCTTTTGTGGGTGTTGAAGAACATTGTTTTGTCATGTTACCAGAATTGTTTTTCTGGCTCCTTCTCATTTTGGTTAACTATGTCAGAGGGAAGATCTGGGATTCAAGGGCTGCTGTTTAGATTCTTTTGTCCCACAGTGTGCTCCCTTGATGTGGTGCTTTCCCTTCCCCTACGAATGGGGCTTCCTGAGAGCCAAAATGCTGTGATTGTTTTTGCTCTTCTAGGTCTAGCAACCCAGCAGAGCTACGGGCTCTGGGTTGGTACTGGGGAGTATCTGCTAGGAGTCCTGTGATGTGATCCATCTTGAGGTCTTACATCTGTGGATACTAGCACCTGCTCTGGTGGAGGTAGCAGGGGAGTGAAGTGGACTCTGTGAGGTTGTGTTTTTGTTTAGTGCACAAGTTTTGTGTTGGTTGGCCTCCAGCCAGGAGGTGGCACTTTTAAGAGTGCATCAGCTGTGGTCCTGTAAGGAGGATGCAAACTTGCCCTAGGGATATCTGGTTAAGTATTCAGGTTTCTCAGGTGGTGAGCAGTGCCTTAGAGCTCCCAGGAGATTGTGACCTTTGTCTTCAGCTACCAGGGTGGATAGAGAAAGACCATCCAATGGGGGCAGGGATAGGCATGCCTGAGCTCAATCTCTCCTTGGGCGCGGATTTCTGTGTCTGCTGTTGGGGTTGCGGGTGTGCTTCCCAGTCCAACAAACTTACATTCCCATGGGGATTATGGCTGCCTCTGCTAAGTCATACTGGTTGCCAAGGAAGTGGGGGAAAGACATCAGTCACAGGCCTCAACTTGCTCCCACACAGCCCACAGTCCTAAAGGTCAGTCTCACTGCCACCAAGCTTCCCCCAACAGCACTCAGTCTATTTCCAGGAAGCTGGTGACCAGGGCTGAGAACTTGCCCCATACCAGGAGCCTCCCAGTTGAAAAAGCAAGCAGACTCAGTTTTTTGGTGTCTCAGGGAGCCTGAGCATCTGGAGATTTTTTTGTTTGTTTTTCATTTCAGTATACTTTGTGTTATAGCTTTATAACAGTCCAGCACTTATCCACCCTACTAGGTTCCACCTACTGAACCATACCTGCATATTTACTTTTCTGCTTTCCTCACTGGGCACTTCTCCCGATATCGCAAGGGCCATCCTGTCTTTTCTGTTGTATCTCCAGTACTCAGAACATAATCACCATTATTCTCTCTCTCTCTTCCTTCCTTCCTTCCTTCCTTCCTTCCTTCCTTCCTTCCTTCCCTCCCCTCCCTCCCTCCCTCTCTCCCTTCTTCCTTCCTTCCTTCCTTCCTTTCTTTCTTTCTTTCTTTCTTTCTTTCTTTCTTTCTTTCTTTCTTTCTTTCTTTCTTTCTTTCTTTCTTTCTTTCTTTCTTTCTTTCTTCTTTCTTTCTTTCTTTCCCTCCCTCCCTCCCTCCCTCCCTCCCTCCTTCCTTCCTTCCTTCCTTCCTTCCTTCGTTCCTTCCTTCCTTCCTTCCTTCCTTCCTTCCTTCCTTCCTTCCTGTGGGTTCTCACTCTGTCACCTAGGCTGGAGTGCACTGGCATAATTATAGATCACTGCAGCCTTGAGCTCCTGGGCTCAGGCAATCCTTCTACCTCAGCCTCCTGAATAGCAGGAACTATAGGTACACACCACCATACCCAGCTATTTTTTCCTACCTTTTCAATGGACAGAGCTAGAAAAATAGATTGTGATTTTATACTCATATTTTCATTCAAATTTATGAGTTTTACTTAATTTCTTTAATTTTATGTAATTTTAATCTGATGCTGAAAATCATAGGTTTTTATAGTGCAAATATGATTGCTTCTTTACTATATGCACTTTCAAAACAATAATATAAATATATTATTGCTAACAAAGTGTTTACAAATGTAATTTAAGTATCATCTGCCGTTATTTTTTAAAAATGTTTTGTCCTTAGGGTGCATCCCACTGGGGATGTATAACCAACCTGCTGTGTGTGAAAGTCTCTTGAAATAATTACTTTTGTGGTTATGCCAATAGCCTGATATATAATTAAACTTATTCATTTCATTTTTAACAGTTGATTTTCCAACTTAATTTTATTTTATAATTACATAAGACATTTACATTACAATGCAAAAACAAAAACAAGGTACGTTAGAAGAAGTCTAGCTTCTCTCTCTATCCCTTCTGTCCTGCTCTCTCTCTCTCTCTCTTTCTCTCTCTCCTTATAGGTAACTACTTTTTAAAAATAGCTTTTCATTTATTCTTCCATTGTGTCTTTTTAAAAATATAAGCAAATATAGATATAGATATCCATAATTCATAACTTTTCTCACTTTCTTATATAAACCTAGTATAATTTAACACACTGTTCTGCACCCCACTTTTTTTACAAAACAATATATCCTTGAGATCACTCCATAGTAGTATATAGAGCTCTACCTCATTTCTTATGGCTGCAAGGTGCTCCATTGTGTGGACATTTCAGTTTATTTACATAGTCCCTTATTGACAAACATTTGGAGTGTTTCCAGTGTTTTATTATTTTAAATAGTACTGCATTGAATAGCTTTCAGGATATGCCATTTTATATTTTTGACAGTGCATCTTTGGGATAGACTCCCAAAGGAGGGATTGCCGGGCCCACGGGTAAATAAATAGGTTGTTAAATCTGACCAAATTCTCCTCTATAGGAAGTGTATCATCCTGCATTCCCTCCAGACATGTATGAAAGGGCCTACTTTCCCACTGCCCAACACAGCGATCTTACTAAATTTTTGGATTTTTTCCAATTTGAGAGGTAAAAATTGTATCAAAACATAAGTTTAATTTGCGTTTTTTATATTTCAAATGTTTAAGAAATATTTGCATTTATTTTACTGTAAACTGTCTTGTAATATCTCTTGCCTGTTTTTCTATAAGGTTATGGCAAAAGGATTTTTGAGAATGTAAAGAGTGGCCCCATGTAAAGAGTGGCCCCATGTGTCATTCTTTGCTGTAAAGATAAGGTCCAGGTGGATAGTATTTACAAATAAGGTACAAAGAACAAAAAGAGCAACAGCTAGGTGGGATAAAGGACTTGCTAAAGTTAAATCAATACTTTATCTGTATCTTGTCATCATAAAATTGAATTGTTTACTAGTTTGCTTGCACAAAATTCTCTTGAGACATCCTACCTTTAAAAGATTGGTATTTTCCCCTCTGATATGTAACCCTTAACCTTGGAACAATGGTAATGGCAATGGTTGTTTCACTATGTTTGTCCCAGGAAATTGAAATTGCTTGTCAACCTTGTAATATTTAACCCACTGACAATCGCAAAGATATTGTTGCCATTTTCCCAACTGATGTATACATTTGTATATTTTCTTGCTAATCAGACAAGTATCTTTATTTAGTTTTAGTTCTTTTCTTTTCTTTGTGCAGATCTATGGAAGTAACAAAATGATGTTTAGAGCAGATTCATTATTAAATGCCAAAGGAAAATCTTATAATATTATTTAAAAATCTGTTATAACATTTTTTTGCTACATTATATTCTGTGGCTCAGCCAATTTCTTAAATCGTTTTATCTTTTAATTTGCTTATTTCAGAGTTTAAATTTCCTCAAATTCTGTTCTGTACAAAGCAGATACTATTTTAAATTAACTTGTTTCCTATAGTAAATCTTTTTCAAAAGTATGCTCATCGCCTACCACTTCCTTCACTTTTTTTTCCTTTTGTTTTATGCTTCAGCACAATTTCATTTGCTTTGTATTGATTTCAAGTTATATTAACTCATTTTTGAATAAGGAGGTTGTATCTCAGTTTGAAGCCTCCAAAACATATGAGTGGATTCTCTTTGTATTCTTTATCTGTGTGCTGTTATAACGATCATATCCTATTTTAAACTGAATGACTAATTGATATAAATTTAAATTAGTATTGTGATACAATTGGCAGAAATATATGGGAAAGGAACTGAAATTCTTAGTAATTCCAGTAAGCATACTTGTTTGATCATTTCAATAGGGATTTGAGAAGAGGTATTTTAGTGCCTTTGTTCAAGTTCTGCACTTACTTTAAAGACAGTTTGTAAACTTTTTGGCAACAGTTCTTTAGGTAAAGCTAACTAATAAATGTTTGAGAAAACTAACTGTGCTTTTTGAGACTGAGTTACTGTCAGAACATTTTCCTAAGACATCTGACTGCTTATGATTCTACAGTAGATAGCTGAAGATGAAATTACTTCTGCAATATAAAAATAATATTTAAATGGATAGACACTAAATTTTATTGAATGAATAAAACCATCAAACATATAGGCCTCAAAATGGTAAAACTGAATTCTGCTTGACCAATTCCTACTTACCTTTCTGATCTGTTTAAAATTCATTTTCCCTGAAAGACCTTTACTGAACATATGCCTTCCAGACCAAATTATTCTTATTATACACTCATATAATCCATAGTACTCCTTAATTACATTCATGGTTGGCAATTAACTATTTTTGATTGTTTCTTTAATGTTTGTGTTGCCCACTAGACTTTAAACACCAACAGAAATAGAATTTTCTTGCATATTTTACTCTCCACACTCTAGGGCCTTATGCCTAGCATAGTTTCTGACACTTAATAAATACCATTTGTTTTTGTTTGTTTGTTTGCTTTTTGTGGCAGGGTCTCACTCTGTCACCTAGGCTAGAGTATAGCTGTGCAGTCTCAGCTCACTACAAATTCCACCTACTGGGTTCAAGAGATTCACCTTCCTCAGATTCCAGATTAGCTGGGATTACGCCTGGCTAATTTTCATATTTTTAGTAGATTCAGGGGTTTCACCATGTTGGCCAGGCTGGTCTTGAACTCCTGACCTCAAGTGATCCACCTGCCTTGGCCTCCCAAAGTGCTGGGATTACAGGCATGAGCCACTGAGCCTGGACAGAAATACCACTTGAATAGCAGATGAATATAAGCTAGAAATATTAAATCACATTCTACAGATAAATTGAGGATAAGAAGTAAAGAGATATGTTTAAAATGGTGGGATTGAATTTGGGCTGGGCATGCAGGGAGCTTGACAGTGGATAAAGTATGGGATTTAGAGACAGGAGGATTCAGGTCCTCATATTGCTACTTTATAGCTATGTAACTTTGAGAAAACGTCTCTCCTCTCTGAAGTGTGCTTTTGTGTTTATAAAATGAATGGAGAAAATTAAATATTATGCAAAATGTTATATAATTCTAGTCATCCTTGAGGTTCTTAACCTCTGCTTTCTCATCTCTAAAATGGGAGTAATAATAGTAAATGTTTCCTAGAGTTATTGTATTATTAAATAAGATAATGTGTGTTGGTTTTTTCTTTCTACCTCTTCTTCACTAAGAGCAGTTTGAGCCTCTCTGCCTTATTACAGCAGTTTTATCTTTCGGTAGCTTCAACATCATTGGAATTCCCCAGAAACTTTTAGAAAAGTGTCCGGAGGCATTCAATTGTAGAATGCATTCCTCCCTCTTTACAAATGCATACCCCATCCCATCTGTGATAGGATACAGAAGCCTCACACAGCAGGGGGGAAAAAAAGCCTTTACTAAGTAGTCTCCTCTCTCTTAATTTGAACATGAAATGGTACCCAGCACTGGCCTTATTCTAAATGGTACTTTCTAGTCTCTAAATTGCAGTTCTTGTCTCCCTCCATTTAATATTGGATAGATGTACTTATTTTCCCTTGTGGTCCAAATGTATTTATTGGCTACTAAGTTGTTTTTCCAGGCTAAATTAAAATGCTTTTTTCCCCCCATTAAGGCAGCAAATTTCCCTGTTTTCATGTTGCCAGGTGCTGGATATATTGAAGCGTATTTAGCTGATGAAATTCTGTCTCTTACAGGCAGGATAACAACAAGAAAACCTGGAGGAATGGAGCATATGTTTCCTTGGACTTTTGTTAAACTACCATATTGGAAAGAAAAACCACCTGAGAGAGTTCTCTCTTCCCAGCTTTGCTTAGGCCTGGTAGAAGAACACTTAGGGTGTTTCTTTGGGGAGAAGCTACCAGATTCTAGAGAAGTAGCTACAGTGGGGGATAGACTGCACAGAGAATGAAGCCATCTTTACCTGAGCCCTACTCATTCCAAGAATCATTTCTTACCTAATGATCATGTGTTCATTCAACAGAATATAATAAATCCCTATTCTTTGCCAAAAACTATCTAACTTGAGGCAACATATTAGGGGGAATTCAAAAGTAGCCTAAGAGAAATGAGCATCTACCTTGAGAAAACTCCAGACATCTATAAGAAATTATGAGATTGGAAAGGCTAAGTTGAAGGATTTGTATAGCAACCAATGACAGAGTTCAAGAGAAGAGAAAGTGCAAGTAAACTGGTGTTGACAAGGACAGCTTCCTTGTGAATTCAGGTGGTGTGGGTATGGGTAGCAGAAATCATCACATGGTATACAATGAAATGATTACTGTGTGTAGCTTTGTTAAAAGAAATTATTGGCCGGGCGCGGTGGCTCAAGCCTGTAATCCCTGCACTTTGGGAGGCGGAGGCGGGCGGATCACGAGGTCAGGAGATCGAGACCATCCTGGCTAACACGGTGAAACTCCGTCTCTACTAAATATACAAAAAATTAGCTGGGCGAGGTGGCGGGCGCCTGTAGTCCCAGCTATTCGTGAGGTTGAGGCAGGAGAATGGCGTGAACCCGGGAGGCGGAGCTTGCAGTGAGCCGAGATCGCGCCACTGCACTCCAGCCTGGGCGACAGAGTGAGACTCCATCTCAAAAATAAATAAATAAATAAATAAAAATAAAATAAAAATAATAATAATAATTTAAAAAATTATTTTGTTTCAATATAATTTTAGACATTCTTAATAAAAATAGAATTCTGGTTCCTTTAAGAAAGGTATAGGCATATAATAGGTTATTAAAGGCTGCAAAGTCTGTAGTGGAAGGGCAATAACCCCTTCAAAGGAAAATAAAACATTGTCTTAAAAAAGGACATTGGGTAGGGATTGGACAAAAGTGAATGGATTGGAATTTTATGCAGTTGTGGATTGTTTAGTAACCTTTTCTTGACTGGAGCAAAAGCAAAGACTCATGTAGAAAGAAATATAGTAGGTAACCCTGCTTGAGTTTTTTTTTTTTTTTTTTTTTTGTAAAGTGTACTAAAGAGTAAATTGAAAGAGTAAGAGGACTTGACACCTTCTCACTCAGAGGATCAGGAAATTAGGTAGCTATTTCACATGTATCAAGCACTTACTATGTGTCAAACACTGTGCCAAATGCCTTGTATACACTATTTCATTCAAAGTCCCCAGTAGTCCTGTAAGAAAAGACTTCCAATTGGACGTCTACAGTTAGACCCAAGGTAATGCCATTCAACTAGTGCCAGCCTCAGATATGTAGACATAGTATCTGGGGATACTCATTCTCAGTGGGGCTGGCATTGCAAATGAGACTTAATAGAAGAATGGCACATTTGCAATGTATGTTTAGGCTGGGAACAGTGAGATAAGAGGCCAAAAAGATGGCTTACAGTAAAGAGCCTTTAGTGCCAAATGTGTGGGTTTCAGTTATTTATTTTCTTTTTTATTTTCTGGGATTAAATAATGGAGTATAAATTTAGTTGATGGTCAAAAAGCACAGTTAGCATATTAGGACTCTTGTAATAATTAGTTTTCCTCAGGAAAAAGGGGAAAGGGTTATTTTCTCATATTTGATTCTGTACATTAGGCAAAATAATGGGAAGTGGAGGAGGAGGTTATGAAGCTCTTGAAGGTATTGCTGAAAACATTTTAAAATGGTTTTACCAACATTCATTTTTTTCCATTCATTTATTCTCTTACTTGACAAATATTAGTTGAGCACCTATAATGTGCTAGGCTTTATATAAGTTGCTGGGTTTATAACAAAGTTTAAGATACAGTTCCTGACCTAAAGTATTTCAGAGATGAATTACAATACAGCAAGTATTTTGATGAGATGAGCAAAGGAAGGGGTGGGAGACTGAAGAGAGGCTCAGCCCAGTCTCAGGGTTTAGTGGCATCTCAACTTTACAACTAAGAATCCTAACAGTGAGACAAATAGAAGCTCAATTTGATTTTTTGTCATGCCCTACTTCCTTTCTGAGCACTCCATCCCTCCAGGATATATGATTTGAAAGTCTATTATTTCAAGAACAAGGGCATTTGTCAGCATTTATGTTCCTGAGGGTCAGTTAGTAGTAGCAGCAGAGGGAAGGCCTTTAAGAGGGCTAAGTGCTACATGTGCAAAGATAGGGTTAAAAGAGTTCTGTTCAGATATCTCATCCTCAGAGATCAATGCCCAAAATAGCCAGAAAGAATATTAAGTCTTAGAAGTAACTTCCTATGAATGACGGATGTGGTGACAGATTGCATCCCGCTGGGAAAACCAGCATCAGCTACTCAGAAGAGGGAGCTTTTAAGGTTTGAGATATCGTTTCTGCACATTGCATAGGGCAGACAACTGCCTTCTCTGAATGGTATGTCTCGTGCTAACAATGGTGGCAAGTCCTAATTCAAACATTTTAGGCAAGGAAAGGAAGGAAATTAATACATCTACTGTGCTGTTTTCACATGTAAACTCACAATAATCCTGGAAGATAGTAATCAAAAGTCTCTTTTTATAGATAAGAACATCGGACTCAGAGAAATTAAATATCTTAATTGGGGTCATGCAACTATAAGATGGCAAAGATTTGAATTCAGCTCCAAATTTCAACAGGCAGCAATAAAGTTATATTCAAAGGAAGATGTGTTTGGAGGGTGGACACACTTACGTGTTGAAAATGTTTGATTTCACTATTCTGTTTCCCTTGCCTCCAACGTAGTTATGGTGCCCTGGGTAATAGCTTGTGGGTGCTTAGTGTTAATCACCATAAATTCCCTTTACAAAGAGCTGTCTTGGTGGATTTGCCACTCTTGTCAAACTCTTGTAGGCACTAGCTAATCAGGTCATGAACATAGTAGTCAAGACCAGAGCCAAACAGAAACTTGTCAAACTATTTTGACTATCTTAACATGACTGAAGCACATTCACAGTAGAAACATTTGAGGAATATTCACAACTGTTGAAGCTCCAGTTCAGTGTAGTTCCCAGCATTCTTTATTTTCACCCCTACACCTACATTTTCAATGTATTTTGAACTATTTTAGATAGGCCATGTTACTGGAGTGGAAAAGATTTTAAGGAAAAGGCTATGCATAAGAGCAACTTGCTGACAGCCCATTAGGAGGCTTCTGCTGAAAGTCTACCCTGAACTGACAGTAGAGATACAAATCTAGAGTAACCTGGCCAGACTGAAACATTCCCCTAATGGCCCTTGAAGTGAGCTTTTGGGGGAAAACAAAAGTCCAAACTGTCATATATAGAAAGGTTGCTTGGGTTGTTTTGTCTTTTTTTTTTAAGTAAGAAGAAGGGACAGTGAAAATGAGGTTTCAAGATTGTTTGCCTCTGTTTCCACCATTCTCTTTTCAGATGGATTATTTATTTTCTCTTCTGTAAAGAGAGACTACTTCTCCTTGATGCCTCAGTGTATATACATAGCCATATTTATGACTTTTTCATATGGTGACTGATAAATACCCACTTTCAATACATGTTCAGTTTTTTGGGTGGTAGTGTGAAGAATTAGTCACAGACACAATTGCTGTTGATTCAGATTGTTTGTCTTCTCTATGTTATAAATTATAATCCCATTTATCCTGAACATCACTTGACACCAGAGCAAGACAAGATATTTGGGAGGACCCAAGTGAGTCTTTCAGAATAAAAGATTTGCCTTAATAATAGAAATACTACTAGTGGTGATGATGTTTTTGATGGTGCTGATGATGATAATGACACAGTGATGATGATGATGCCCTTAGTTCTGCAGCCCTAATATAATGTAGGCTAGCATTTTCACCTTTAGAGAAGGAACTCCATAGCAATGTTTCTCAATGTGTCTTTTCTTTTCACGGCACATACAAAATAATATTATTTTCATGCTGTAGTAAAAGGAAAAGACTTCTTATTGCCAGAGTTGAATAGTACAAGACTCTGGCTACCCTAGTGCTACCCCCACTGCCGCCGGACCCCTGAGTGCTGGTGTACAATATTTCAGCACACCTGTAACTCTTGCACACAGATTCAAAAAGCCCTCTAATCTAGACAACAGATGACAAAAGGCTTCCTTCTGATTCAGACTCACATAGTAGTTTTCCCAGACAGCCCAAATCTTCATGCATCTTAAAATCCTTTAGAACTAATCTTTAATGTCTTCGATTTATCAATTTCAGCCGAAGTAGCGTTGTCTTTTTTTTTCATTAAATACTGACAGTTTATTGATATCTTGAAGGTCTTTGAGAACCCTATGTAAATGATTTGCTATCCTAATCACAGATGGATAATGCTACAAGCTCCCTATTTATCAGCATGGTGAACAGTTTGAGCTACTCTTCCAGGAAAAAGATGGGTTTTCCATTACCCAACTATTTTCTCTCTGTCTGAGGGCTTAGAGCCTAAAGGATTCTGTCTAATGGACTGAGTGGGATTGAGGATTTAGTTTGTTACAACAGAAACATCAACTAATCTTTGCTATGCTGTCTCCCCTGGCAAAAGTCTCTTTCCCTTTTCTCCAGCCTGGTAATAGCTACTCTTCTTTCAAGTTTAAACTCAGATCCCACCTCCTTCCAGAAGCCTTCTCTGAGCCCTCTCTTCTACTGTGTAGACTTCTCTTCTACTGTGACACCTTCTCCTCCATATACAATATGGTAACTGAGTCTACCTCTACCATAGCATTTATCACACCTTGTAGGAGATGTCTCTCACTGATGCCCTCTACACTGTGAGCTCCAAACAGGCAGAGACTCTTAGAACTGGCTTCCCAGGGCCTGGGTCAGGGCAAAGGAATTTGTTGAAAACATCCATGAATATGTGAACTGGCCTATATGGAGATCAAATTCACAACTTTGGACTTATGCTATATACCAACTCAAAATGAGAATAATAGTACTATGTATTAAGTACTTCCTGTGTGTCAGGTGTTTGATACATATTATGTCATATAATCATCTCAACAAAATGAGATGGGCATTACTTTCTCCATCTCACAAAAAGCTTAGGAGAAGGAATATAAAGTAATTTGCCAAAGGGACGTGGCCAAGCCAGGGTTTAAAACCCAGGTTTGGTGGACTTAACTGTGTTGTTTTTATCAACTGCACCTCAGTATTTTTTCTAAATTGTGCATTCCTAAATGATAATTGATACAGAGCAGACCCTTTTAACAGATAAGAGATTATTATATATTTTACTTTTGAACTTTGAGGCCCTGACATTTCTGGGGCCCTATAATTTTTAGAAGTTGCTTGAACTGTAACCATTCTATAACTGCAGCATTATCAAATGAGATCAGCTCATTCCAGTACTTTTGAAAAATGAAATTCCATAGCGATGTTACCCAGAGATGCAAAAAATAAAAGACATACACAAGCAAGTTCAAGCTAGAGCTCTAAACTATTATTACTATAAACTGTTATTATCAGAATATTTCCATTTCTTCTTCTACTCAGGAGACTGCTTTAAGCTCAATATTCAGGATATGTTATTGAAACATGGGTAATAGTTTTCAAAACTACCTGCTGTTATCACAATTATTATGCTTATAATTATTAATGCTTACCATAATGGTGTCACTCTAAATTTGAAGGGTGAATTAATGATGGCAAGGCCATGATAACCGGCTGCTCACTGTATATTAAAAACAGCCATTGCCAATATATGTGTCCAAGGCTGCAGTGAGCTGGGCCAGTGGAATTTTAAGACTATCTCAGCCGATGGCTTCTCCAAGTTGTCAAATTACGTAACTAATAACTTGTGAGCTTACCAAATTCAAAGTTATGAACTTGATCTCCATACAGGTCAGTTTACATATTCACAGATATTTTCAACAGACCCTTTTGCCCTGAGCCAGGCTCTGGGAATTCAGCCCTGAGTCCCTGTCCCCTTGGCACTCACAGCATAAAGGACATCAGTGAGAGATGTCTACTACAAAGTGTAATAAATGCTATTATAGAGGTAAGTTACATTTGCTGGTTACAGGCTGTAGATAGTGAGGTAAAGGTTTATGGGTTAAATGTCCAACCCAGGCTACTCACTGGGCTGGGTTCTGGAGCTCAGGTAGGCTTCTAAACTCTACCTACTCAGGGAGCACATGAGGGTCTATGGGGTTCTTTGTTAAGAATGATTGCAGAGCTCCTGGAGGTTCAGCATACATAAGGCTCAATTCCACTAAAATGTACACACTCACACATACACACAGATACACATACACTTACAGAAACACACAATTCTTCCTGAGCTCCTACCATGTGTGAAACCCTTTGATTCTGTGGGTGATTTATAAATAAAAACATATAGGATCCCCCTTGTCCTTAAATAGCTTATAATCTAGTCCTTTAGAAAGGTATATATTTAAATAATTTTAACATAAGATTGACTATGTAAATCTTTATAAGGGGTGGTAAAAACTAGGTGCTGTGGGATTGTAAGAGAAAGAGAGAGAAATTTCCACCGACGTCTCTGAAGATAGTTATGTGACTTAGGTGGGATTCTAGGAATGCTTGAAGGATGACTGTGCTTTTGAAACATAAATGTCTTTGAAGGGAAGGTGGCTTATATGGGACAGACCAAGCAGAAAGAATAACTTGAACATATAAAAATCCATGGTGAAGTCTAGATTCACTTTGAAAGTACTAAGGAGAATAATATTGCCAGGTTTAGAAGAGACTTGAATTAGTAAAGGACTTTGAAGACAACATTGCTGGGTTAAGGTATTTGAAGTTTTAAATTTGTCATTGTTGTATCCATGCGTCATTCTAGGCCTGAGGGTGGCTTTATTTGGTCTATGAATCCAGGGCTAACTGAGGGATGTGGTAGAGCCAGTTGAGACTGAAATCTGGGAGGCTTATTTGGTAACTACTATTAGAGTTTGGACAAAAAAATAATAAAGGTTAAACTGAAAGAGACTACTGGGGTTTCAAGCTCTGGTGGCCTTTAAGAGTAGCGAGACCACATGACAGGAAGTACTGGTTTGAGGAGGAAGGCAGGATATATTGCCAAGTTTAAAATCCAGCAAGAAATAGAGATTTATAACTTCAACTCAGTTGAGGTTAAGGTCAGAGTCATACATTTGGGACTCATTTACACAGAGTTAGCTCTTGCAGCTGCAGGATATGTGACTGCCTAGCAAGAGTGGGCTTTGTGGGAATTGGAGTGTCCCAGAGCTAGAACCTTGGAAAATATCTGTTGAAGAGGCTGGAAGAGAGAAGCTTCTAGTGCAGGAGATATTTTATGTAGCAGCAGGAGCAAAGGCAGCAGCAGTAACAACAACAGAATATAATTTTAGACTGACTAAAAAGGGAGAAATTTAAGAAAGAGGGATGGTCAATAAAGAACAATGTAGCAGACAGGGAAAATAGAATGAGACTTAAGAGCATTCGAATTGACATTTTGGAAGTTATAGATGACCTTTTTAAGAGTAATTTTAGTATAGTTGCAAGTCTAATGCTGGATTGCCAGCGGAGGAAAAGGAGAGGAAGGAGGCAGTAGTGCAACAGCCTGTTGCTAGGCATACATTCCTTATCTCCTTTAGTCCTCATAACAGAAATATGTATCAGGATTCCTGTTTTTCAGAGGAAGAAAATAAACTCCAGAGGTAAGAGTTACATTTGTCGAACACTCCCCCTGTGCCAGGCACCTTACTAAGCATTTCACATAATCTATCACATTTGGTGCTCACAGAATTTTTTGAGATAAATACTAATAGTTCCTTATGGATGAGACAATAGGGTTCAGAGAATTTAAATAGTTTAAGATCTCATCATTAGTAAATGTTAGAGCAGGTATTCATCAAACCCTGTTTTGTCTGATGCCAGAGCCCAAGCTAAGGTAATTTACCCAAAGGATAATGTTAGTATGACTCAACTACAGGTCTTCTTGCACAAAGCTTAGCATCTCACTTTCTCATAACAACCAAAATGTATTAGGTCTGGGAGTATAGATCCATGGAATAGGGTCATGTCTCTCAAGGGTTACAAAGTGTAGTCCAATAAGCATTTTAGGGCCTTGACATAAGAAAATTTGGTGGTGTTGAGTTATTGGCGCTCTATCTTGGTATAAAAACCAGGATCACTTTTGTACTTTTGTGGTTTACCCAAGCGGTTAAAAGTCTAGATTTTGAAGCCTCACTTTTGGGTTCAAATCCCAGCTCCAACACTTCCTAGTTAAATAACATTGGGTGAGTCATTGAACCTTTCCAAACCTCAGTTTTCTCATCTGTTAAATGGGGGTAGTAATAGCACCTACTTCACAGAATTATTTTGAGAATTAATTAAGTTAATAAATATAAAATAGAATGGTGCCTGGCATACAAGAAATGTTAATTAAATGTTCTAGATGTTTTGCAGATCAATGGGTTCCTGCTTTCCAGCTTCTTATAATGTTTAAATCAGACCACTTCTGGGTCTCTTTCTCTAAGAAGACAGGGCAATGGACTTCAGCCCTAATTTTATTTGTCCATTTATTAATTTAGTCTACATACGCACGCTGAGTACCTATTTTGTACCAGCTAATGTGCTAGGCACTATAAATATAAGAAAGAAATGACAAGTATGATCTCTCCTCTCATAGAGCTAACAGTCTTGACAGAAGAGATGGGCAAGTAACCAGAAAAACAATACAGTGGGGTCAGTGTTACGATAGGGGAAGCACATGGCTCTGTGGATGCACACTAGTCCAGGCTTGGGTTTTGATGGAGGCTTGTCAGAAGAGGTGACATTTAAACTGAGATTTGACTTCCAGGTTCTATCCAGCAGCAACAAGGTTGCTGCCAGCTGCCATTCTTAGATCCACTGGAATTGAGTCCATAATGTCATTAAATTTTCCTTTCACTCAGTTTTATTGGTAGCTGTCAAATCCAGAGAAGTCCTGTGCATTGAAAAGAGAGTTCAAGCACTGCCTATGATGTCATAGCTAGTTCTGCTTTGGCACTTTCCTTTGTTAGGGGTGCTAGGGAAACTTATGATGGAAGGATCCCTAAAGCCAGAGATATAGCCCTTAGCTCTCATGATATGAAACAGACTGGGCAGTGAATTAAGACTTGTGCATCATGACCTTGTCCTGAGGGAGGCACCATCTATTATGGGCAATGGAACCTCAGCCTACTCAAAATGATTAAAGATTCTTTGTGTGTTTTCTTGGCAAAAATTACATCAGCAAATTACATCCTGTCTGTCTGGACTGCATATAGTTGCTTGGATTGGGAAACTGCGCTTTTCCTGTCTGGCTCATGGTATTTAAAATTCCTACTATCAGCCAGAAAAGGCCATGAACTGGTAGGGTTAGATCATAGTTTAACTCTTAGGTCAGTCTCTTACTATTAGGCCTTGAGCAAGTTGCTGATTTTCTTTGAGGTTCAGTTTTCTTTTTGCTAAATGGGAAAAATAATAATTCTTATCTCACAGTGCTGTTATGGAATTAAAAGGAGATAACAGCTTTGTCCCTGAAACATATTTGTACTTAATAAATAATGGCTTACTCTCTACTTACTTATCTTTGCATCAGAACCTTGATGGCCATGTCACCGTACAAATACTTTACACACAAGAGTGAACAAATTATCATTTTTCAGCCATGGATATATTAACTCATAGTAGGTACTCAATTAGTACTTGTTCTTTTCTTACTCACCTTGTTGTAATTGATCATATTTTCTAATAAAAAGAGGACATTTGGAACGTAAGGCAGAAGAGTTATCAGTCTTATCCATTATGACATTTCCCTTCATGTTTAACTTTATCATATAGCCCCCATTATTAACCCTATGATATAACATTTGGAAAACTATAGGTACTCAGTATATATTTGTTGAGTAATTGAGTAGCTGACTGAATACATAAATGAATAAGTGATTGACAGGTAAGCTGTGATGAGAATAGGAGCTGACTGGAGCATAAGCAGTGACTAGTAGTGGCATGGTTGTGCTCAGAGGAGGGACATCAAATCAATGGGTCCTGAAAGTGAAGAGGGAGGAGTAGAACCTATGAAAGATGACTGTCTTGTGCCTCACCTTTTTTTTGTGTGTGTGTGTGCTGGGATTGACTAAACTGATAACTAGGAGCTTGAAGTGACCACTTGGCTCCTCAGGTGGAGCCCAGCTAATCAAGCTGACTGGCTCGGGTCTACATTTCTAAAAAAAAATCCAGCATTATAGGAACAGAACTTGCAAGTAATGTTGAGGTACCAAAGGAATAACTTTCTGAGGAATTTTTTTTTGAAAAACATGCAATGGAATCCTCCTTACACTGTTGCCACGCATGTAAATTGGTACAATTACTCTGGAAAATAATTTGTTATCCTTTGGTGAAGATGTGGATATACCCTACAGTCCAGTAATTCCATCCCTAGATATTCCCCCCCATATGGTTTGAATTTGCGCCCCACCCAAGTCGCATGTTTAATTGTAATCCTCAATGCTGGAGGTGGGATCTTATAGGAGGTGATTGGATCATGGAAGCAGGTTTCTCATGAATGTTTTAGCATCATCTCTTTGGTGCTGTTCTTATGATAGTGAATGAGTTTCTCACAAGACCTGGTTGTTTAAAAGTGGGTGGCGCCTCTCCCAGCTTTGCTGTTACTCCCACCATGTGAGATGTCTTGCTCACCCTTTGCCTTCTGCCATGATTGGAAGCTTCCTGGGGCCTCCCGAGAAGCAGAGGCTGCCATGCTTCCTGTACAGCCTGCAGAACCATGAGTCAATTAAATCTCTTTTCTTTATAAATTACCCAGTCTCTGTTATTTCTCTATACACGTGTAAGAATGGACTAATACACCCCCCTCTAGGGAAGATCTTGCACATAAGTGCCAGGAAACATTCTCACAGCAGCATTAGTTGTAATAGCAAAAAGGTGGAAACAATCTGAATGTGCATCTACAGAGAAAACTTTATAAATTTGTAGTATATGAATACAATGGAATACTTACAGAAGTACAAACGATTCAGCAAGAGCTATGTGCATCATTATGGATGAATCTCAACAATTGCAATGTTGAATGAATAAAAATTATTGAAAAATACATACAGTATGATATTATAAAACAAAAAGAAAATATTACATGTTGTTTATGGACATATATGTACATAGTATTAAAAATGCATGGGAATAGACAACACAAATTTACAATCAGTACAATAAGTGCTTACTTATTGGGGAGAAAGGAAGGGTATGGAAACAGGAGGAGATGCATGAGTGGCTTCATTTATATCTGTGATGTTTTATTTCATAACATGAGCAGTGGATAGGAGGGGGTTTTAATTATTTACTATGCCTTTTGCAGTTCTTAAGTAAACAAATTTAAAAGCTGCATACCCAGAACATTCTCTGGAAGGCTGGGAACAAGGATTTCTGGTAGTGATCTGTCTTCACTGTGATACACACTTTCAAAATAACAAGCAAAAGTGGGAGGTTCTACTTACCCTAGAATATTTTACTATGCACAAAATCTGGGTGCTTGGTGATGAGGTCTGAAGCCAGAAAACAGCTTGACCCTTGGGCAAAATTGTTTTGGATAGCAAAGACTCTGATTGTTCAACCTATTTTTAAATGGGCCTTGCATGGTTAGAAGTACATTTCTGCTGCACTTGATTTGTGAACACATGGAAATTGCCACTTTTTATTTTTCATGGACAGCAAATGTGAGATTAAATGAACAATTTACAAAATTAAATTTTCATCTAACTGCTTTCTGTCAAGCCCAGCACCTCTTGTACCTAGATAAAATTGATTTCTGAGAAAAGTGGTGCTTATGTGAGCTATTTCAGCATTGTTTTAGCACCCCAGGTCTTCTAAAAATTAAGTGCATTGTGGAGAAATCTAGAGTTCCATGTCTAGGGATCCAGGATGTATCTTTATCTTACAGTAGCTGCTAATGCTGAGATTTTTTTTTTTTTTTTTAAATTTGAGATGGAGTTTCACTCCCTCTGTTTCCCAGGCTGGAGTGCAGTGGTATGATCTCAGCTCACTTCAACCTCTGCCTCCCAGGTTCAAGTGAGTGTCCTTCCTCAGCCTCCCGAGTAGCTGGTATTACAGGCACGCCACCACGCCTCACTAATTTTTCTATTTTTAGTAGAGACGGCATTTCTCCATGTTGACCAGACTGGTGTTGAACTCCTTACCTCAAGTGATCCCTCTGCTTTGGCCTCCCAACGTGTTGGGATTACAGGCATGAGCCACCATGACTGGCGCAATGCTGAGAAGATCTTAAGGCACTTCAATGACTCATTCTCTAGTAAAACAGAACAAGTGGGGCCCTCTTAAAAATTTGATAGGAAGTTCATACAGAGCATTCACAACCATGTCTGAACTTGGCTTTTGCTCTATTTATGACTTTTGCTGAATAATTAGCATTTACAACTGCTGTTAGTAATTTATCATAATTAGTTCCACCAAAGCAGCTTTCCATCATTAGAAGTAACTTGCACATGAGCATAGTCTGAATAAATATCTAAATTGCCTTCCAATTAAAATGCACATTATGCATATTATGTCATTGGAGACCTTTTCTCCTTAGTTATTCATATAATAAATGATTAGAAAAATTTCTATAGCGCTGAGGTGGAACCTGGTGATTAATTACCTATTGACAATGAAAGATGCAAACAAGAGGAAGTAATGGTGTCTTTTGCTCTTGGAAGATTTGTGTAGTCATTCCAGCTGCTCTGGATTGAATTGAACATTCTGAATGGGTTATGAGCTTGATTGGAGAGGGTAGCTGCTGATATGAAGGCTGGTCTGACATCGCACTTATTTTATTTTCCTGACTTACAGAATATGGCTAAAGGTCTGACTTGATGAGGCCAATTAACTTGGCAATCAGTTCATCCATTCTAAATTAAAACCAAATCTGTAGATTCTTTGACACTTTGGGACCATAGTTTTTGATGAAATGAGAATAATTATTTCCCCTAAGTGCTGATAATTTACTATGTGAGTGTGTGAGTATGTGGGTGGATGATAGTGTTAATCAGTTTTACTCCTGATGTTATTAGCAACACAAAATTTACTATTTTTGCAATGAAATTATTGTGGAAGCCAGTAGGCTAGTGCTATATGATATTTGTAAGGATTTTCTAGAAGAATAGAAAGAACAGCGGAGGGTCTAAGAATCTTGTATAAAGTTTTCTTGGTGAGCTCCAACCTGCAGAACGTAAACTCCTTGAAGTTACAGATTTGCTTTATTCATCTCTGTATCTCTTGTTCTTAGTATAGGATACACTGGAAGTGCTCAATAAATATTTATCAAATGAATGAATGCAAAAAAAATAACCAAATTAGCATACCTGGCCGAATGGTTTTGGATCCAATAGATTCAGCGTTCTCATTTATACAATGTGTGGGATGTATCTAACTGCATATGGTGCGGGCACAAACACTGTTATAACCCATATAAGCTGGGCTGCAAAAGCCACTATGACTTTAGAGGTCCAGTAGGGAAGAAAATAATCCAGGAGAGAACATGGTCAGGGCTGTGGTCAGGGCTGTGGCACTAAACCAGTTTAGCAATCGATGGCTTCTTAAGGAGCAAGCAAGCAGTTAGTGTCCATAGTAGTGTAGCATGTTTGGACCTAGCCAGCATAGATCTACAAGGGGGAGGGTGGCCTAATGTGATTGGATAGTATATGGATGCTCATTAGTAGAAGTTTCCAAGTAATGGTTAGCTCTGTATGCAGAAATATGGTAGCACTGTGATTCTATAAGGTCCATTTGTTTGAGGGCAAAAATAAGGAGTATGTCTCTATCAGCAAAAGATAACCAGGGATTCAGGGATTCAATATCTAGACCCACTAAAGAAACTAGAGTGCAATGTGGAAACAGAGACAGTAATTCCAGTTATATACACTAGCTAAACATAACAGGAAATGGTAAGGAAGCTAAGGTTCATAAAGTACATGGTAACTAATTCTGAGCTTGTCCCAGACACACAGGTATTAGGCTTAGGACCAATAAAACAATTCAAAATCTTCTCAACTGTCAGTGAGGCTCAGGAATGTGATGGACTTCAGTCTGCAACTTTAAAGGCCTTCAGCCTCTATAGCACGGAGGCATGGAGAAAGCAGAGGCTGAAGGGTCTTGTAGGCAGAAAATCAGTTCAAAACAGTCTTTAACTCTGGAGGATATGTTACAGCACAAGCATCCATTTCAAAAAGGAGAAAGTCTAAATAATTACAACAACAATAGTAATAATAATAGTAACAGCATGACTATAGTAATAACAACATCTATTGCCATTTAATGACTATTTATCATGCTCCAGGGCTGTATTAGGCAGTTTACATATATTATCTCATTTAATTCTTACAACAACCCTAAGAAATAAATTCCAGTATTATCCTAATTTTAGCCACTTGTAGAGATTAAGTAACATGCCCAAATTCACACAGCTAGTAAATGGTAGGGCTAGGACTTGAAGCCAGACAGTTTGATTCCCAAGCACATGTTTGCTATTAATACATATAATACACACATATAATGCTGAATAAATATTACAAGAGACAAATTTTGTTATCAATTTTACTTAAATGCAAAAATAATGAAGTGGATCTCAGTTAGTGATTCAAAAAACATGTATTGTGCACCTACTATATGTCAGGCATTGTGAGGTACTGGAGATAGAGCAATGAACAAAGCATGCAAAATCACTGTCCTCACAGAGCTTAACGCCTAATATGGGGCCCTGGGATAGTTATTGGCTACCCTTAGCCAACCATAATTTAAAGAAGATAGTTTACAGTCTGCGTTATTCACCTCTTAGACTCTCTGAAAAATTCTGTGGAATGAAATTCTTCTCTGAAAGAGTAAGGATAGCATAGCAATTAAGTGCATGAACTCTGGGGCTAGACTGTCTGAATTCAAAATTTTATCTGTTAGGGTCTGGCCAGTAAAACATAAACTAATCTAGATCATTAAGCTAAATGGAACTTCATATTGGAGGCTGGCTAAATGAATGATGGACTCAAAAATGAGTGATGGACTCAAGAAGTGAGGCCATCAAGAGATTAGCACCAACAGGAAGCTGCTTCCACTTCTGGGACTATAGGGGCAATGGAAGAAGGTGATGTTAACAGAATCTAGAAGCTAGGCTGTCTAGTTGATGCTAAAACCCAGGAAGGAGCTGCTTAGATAGACCTGTGGCTATGGAGAGAGGACTGTCTACTGGGGCTTTTCTCCAGCTTCTGTTCTACAATTTTTTATACGTGCCTCCCATTTACCAAACCTACTCAGAAGACAAAGGACAAAGGAAACTTGGAAAGTAGTTGCTTGTGATGAAGAGTGGATCAGGAGAAGGCGGGAAGGATTTGAAGCAGTTAGTGGCTACAAGAGCCAAGTCTTATTATGTATTAACTGTCATCATGAGTGAATATCCCTGTACCTCAGTTTCTCCACCTATGAAGTTGAGATTTTGACATAGTACCTTCCCATAGGGCATTAGTGAGAATTGAACAAGTTGATACATGTAAAGTGTTTAGGAAAATGTTTGGCAAATAGTAAACCCTCTAGATCTTACTTATAATTTTTACTACATACAATATTACCTGCTAATTGTATTTAATAAAGGATTCATAGTTACAAGAGCTGATAGCTCAAGTGTCTCAACAAACACGAATTGGAAATAAACGAATCTGACTATTCTTTTCCATGGCATCCCTCCCTTGAAATCATTCTCATAGACCTGAACAATGATCAGGCCAGAATTAAAGAAAGCTTATGAGTCAGATGATAGGCCCAGCCGCCGACAACCCAACCAGGAAGAAGTACTCAACATAACCTGCTGTGTTAAGTTAGTATGGTTCCAACACATTAAAAATAAGAAACATAAGAAAACAGTGTTTTGAGTTTACACCACAAATAAGTGCCCTGTGGTCTTTTTGACAAACATATACATTAGTACTAAATCCTCCCTTATAATTACTATCATCAGAATCCTGGAATCAGACACCAAAGCTGGTAATAAAACAGAGAATGCGAATAGGATGGAGATAGGAGCAAAAACAACACAGTAGTCCCCTCCTTATCTGCATTGTATATGTTCCAAGACTCCCAGTGGATGCCTGAAATCATGAATAATACCAAACCATACATACTAGTTTTTTTCCTATACATGCATACCTATGATAAAATTTAATTTATACATTAGGCACAGCAAGAGAGTAACAATAATAACTAATAATAGAATAATTATATCAATATGTTAAAATAAAACTTAAAACTTAAAATTGCTTATTTCTGAAAATTTCTGTTTAATTTTTCTTTTCTTTTCTTTCTTTTTTTTTTTTTTGAGATGGAATCTCACTCTGTCGCCCAAGTTGGAGTGCTGTGGCATGATCTCGGCTAACTACAAGCTCCGCCTCCTGAGTTCACGCCATTCTCCTGCCTCAGCCTCCCGAGTTGCTGGGACTACAGGCGCCCCCCCACCACACCTGGCTGATTTTTTTTTTTTTTTTTTTGTATTTTTAGTAGAGACAGGTTTCACTGTGTTAGCCAGGATGGTCTCAATATTCTGTCCTCGTGACCCACCCGCCTCAGCCTCCCAAAGTACTGGGGATTACAGGCGTGAGACACTGCACCCAGCTGTTTAATATTTCTGACCGAGGGGGGCGGAGCAAGATGGCCGAATAGGAACAGCTCCAGTCTCCAACTCCCAGCGCGAGCGACACAGAAGACCGGTGATTTCTGCATTTTCAACTGAGGTACTGGGTTCATCTCACTGGGGAGTGCCGGACAATCAGTGCTGGTCAGCTGCTGCAGCCCGACCAGTGAGAGCTGAAGCAGGACGAGGCATCGCCTCACCTGGGAAGCACAAGGGGAAAGGGAATCCCTTTTCCTAGCCAGGGGAACTGAGACACACAACACCTGGAAAATCGGGTAACTCCCACCCCAATACTGCACTTTAAGCAAACAGGCACACCTGGAGATAATATCCCACACCTGGCCGGGAGGGTCCCATGCCCACTGAGCCTCCCTCATTGCTAGCACGGCAGTCTGCAATGTCGCGGCAAGGCAGCAGGGAGGCTGGGGGAGGGGTGCCCGCCATTGCTGAGGCTTAAGTAGGTAAACAAAGCTGCTGGGAAACTCGAACTGGGTGGAGTTCACAGCAGCTCAAGGAAACCTGCATGTCTCTGTAGACTCCACCTCTGGGGACAGGGCACAGTAAACAACAAAAGCAGCAGAAACCTCTGCAGATGAAAACGACTCTGTCTGACAGCTTTGAAGAGAACAGTGGATCTCCCAACACGGAGGTTGAGATCTGAGAAGGGACAGACTGCCTGCTCAAGTGGGTCCTTGACCCCTGAGTAGCCTAACTGGGAGACATCCCCCACTAGGGGCAGTCTGACACCCCACACCTCACAGGGTGGAGTACACCCCTGAGAGGAAGCCTCCAAAGCAAGAATCAGACAGGTACACTCGCTGTTCAGCAATATTCTATCTTCTGCAGCCTCTGCTGCTGACACCCAGGCAAACAGGGTCTGGAGTGGACCTCAAGCAATCTCCAACAGACCTACAGCTGAGGGTCCTGACTGTTAGAAGGAAAACTATCAAACAGGAAGGACACCTACACCAAAACCCCATCAGTACATCACCATCATCAAAGACCAGAGGCAGATAAAACCACAAAGATGGGGAAAAAGCAGGGCAGAAAAGCTGGAAATTCAAAAAATAAGAGTGCATCTCCCCCGGCAAAGGAGCACAGCTCATCGCCAGCAACGGATCAAAGCTTGACGGAGAATGACTTTGACGAGATGAGAGAAGAAGGCTTCAGTCTATCAAACTTCTCAGAGCTAAAGGAGGAATTACGTACCCAGCGCAAAGAAACTAAAAATCTTGAAAAAAAAGTGGAAGAATTGATGGCTAGAATAATTAATGCAGAGAAGGTCATAAATGAAATGAAAGAGATGAAAACCATGACACGAGAAATACGTGACAAATGCACAAGCTTCAGTAACCAACTCGATCAACTGGAAGAAAGAGTATCAGCGATTGAGGATCAAATGAATGAAATGAAGCGAGAAGAGAAACCAAAAGAAAAAAGAAGAAAAAGAAATGAACAAAGCCTGCAAGAAGTATGGGATTATGTAAAAAGACCAAATCTACGTCTGATTGGGGTGCCTGAAAGTGAGGGGGAAAATGGAACCAAGTTGGAAAACACTCTTCAGGATATCATCCAGGAGAACTTCCCCAACCTAGTAGGGCAGGCCAACATTCAAATCCAGGAAATACAGAGAACGCCACAAAGATACTCCTTGAGAAGAGCAACTCCAAGACACATAATTGCCAGATTCACCAAAGTTGAAATGAAGGAAAAAATCTTCAGGGCAGCCAGAGAGAAAGGTCGGGTTACCCACAAAGGGAAGCCCATCAGACTAACAGCAGATCTCTCGGCAGAAACTCTCCAAGCCAGAAGAGAGAGGGGGCCAATATTCAACATTCTTCAAGAAAAGAATTTTCAACCCAGAATTTCATATCCAGCCAAACTAAGTTTCATAAGTGAAGGAGAAATAAAATCCTTTACAGATAAGCAAATGCTTAGAGATTTTGTCACCACTAGGCCTGCCTTACAAGAGACCCTGAAGGAAGCACTAAACATGGAGAGGAACAACCGGTACCAGCCATTGCAAAAACATGCCAAAATGTAAAGACCATCGAGGCTAGGAAGAAACTGCATCAACTAACGAGCAAAATAACCAGTTAATATCATAATGGCAGGATCAAGTTCACACATAACAATATTAACCTTAAATGTAAATGGACTAAATGCTCCAATTAAAAGACATAGACTGGCAAACTGGATAAAGAGTCAAGACCCATCAGTCTGCTGTATTCAGGAGACCCATCTCACACGCAGAGACATATATAGGCTCAAAATAAAGGGATGGAGGAAGATTTACCAAGCAAATGGAGAACAAAAGAAAGCAGGGGTTGCAATACTAGTCTCTGATAAAATAGACTTTAAAGCATCAAAGATCAAAAGAGACAAAGGCGGCCATTACATAATGGTAAAGGGATCAATGCAACAGGAAGAACTAACTATCCTAAATATATATGCACCCAATACAGGAGCACCCAGATTCATAAAGCAAGTCCTTAAGAGACTTGCAAAGAGACTTAGACTCCCATACAATAATAATGGGAGACTTCAACACTCCACTGTCAACATTAGACAGATCAACGAGACAGAAAGTTAACAAGGATATCCAGGAATTGAACTCATCTCTGCAGCAAGCAGACCTAATAGACATCTATAGAACTCTCCACCCCAAATCAACAGAATATACATTCTTCTCAGCACCACATCGCACTTATTCCAAAATTGACCACATAATTGGAAGTAAAGCACTCCTCAGCAAATGTACAAGAACAGAAATTATAACAAACTGTCTCTCAGACCACAGTGCAATCAAACTAGAACTCAGGACTAAGAAACTCAATCAAAACCGCTCAACTACATGGAAACTGAACAACCTGCTCCTGAATGACTACTGGGTACATAATGAAATGAAGGCAGAAATAAAGATGTTCTTTGAAACCAATGAGAACAAAGATACAACATACCAGAATCTCTGGGACACATTTAAAGCTGTGTGTAGAGGGAAATTTATAGCACTAAATGCCCACAAGAGAAAGCAGGAAAGATCTAAAATTGACACTCTAACACCACAATTAAAGAACTAGAGAAGCAAGAGCAAACACATTCGAAAGCTAGCAGAAGGCTAGAAATAACTAAGATCAGAGCAGAACTGAAGGAGATAGAGACAAAAAAAACCCTCCAAAAAATCAATGAATCCAGGAGTTGGTTTTTTGAAAAGATCAACAAAATTGACAGACCGCTAGCAAGACTAATAAAGAAGAAAAGAGAGAAGAATCAAATAGATGCAATAAAAAATGATAAAGGGGATATCACCACCGACCCCACAGAAATACAAACTACCATCAGAGAATACTATAAACACCTCTATGCAAATAAACTAGAAAAACTAGAAGAAATGGATAATTTCCTGGACACTTACACTCTTCCAAGACTAAACCAGGAAGAAGTTGAATCCCTGAATAGACCAATAGCAGGCTCTGAAATTGAGGCAATAATTAATAGCCTACCAACCAAAAAAAGTCCAGGACCAGATGGATTCACAGCTGAATACTACCAGAGGTACAAGGAGGACCTGGTACCATTCCTTCTGAAACTATTCCAATCAATAGAAAAAGAGGGAATCCTCCCTAACTCATTTTATGAGGCCAACATCATCCTGATACCAAAGCCTGGCAGAGACACAACAAAAAAAGAGAATTTTAGACCAATATCCCTGATGAACATCGATGCAAAAATCCTCAATAAAATACTGGCAAACCGGATTCAGCAGCACATCAAAAAGCTTATCCACCATGATCAAGTGGGCTTCATCCCTGGGATGCAAGGCTGGTTCAACATTCGCAAATCAATAAACATAATCCAGCATATAAACAGAACCAAAGACAAGAACCACATGATTATCTCAATAGATGCAGAAAAGGCTTTTGACAAAATTCAACAGCCCTTCATGCTAAGAACGCTCAATAAATTCGGTATTGATGGAACGTACCTCAAAATAATAGGAGCTATTTATGACAAACCCACAGCCAATATCATACTGAATGGGCAAAAACTGGAAGCATTCCCTTTGAAAACTGGCACAAGAAAGGGATGCCCTCTCTCACCACTCCTATTCAACATAGTGCTGGAAGTTCTGGCTAGGGCAATCAGGCAAGAGAAAGAAATCAAGGGTATTCAGTTAGGAAAAGAAGAAGTCAAATTGTCCCTGTTTGCAGATGACATGATTGTATATTTAGAAAATCCCATCGTCTCAGCCCAAAATCTCCTTAAGCTGTTAAGCAACTTCAGCAAAGTCTCAGGATACAAAATCAATGTGCAAAAATCACAAGCATTCTTATACACCAGTAACAGACAAACAGAGAGCCAAATCATGAATGAACTTCCATTCACAATTGCTTCAAAGAGAATAAAATACCTAGGAATCCAACTTACAAGGGATGTAAAGGACCTCTTCAAGGAGAACTACAAACCACTGCTCAGTGAAATCAAAGAGGACACAAACAAATGGAAGAACATACCATGCTCATGGATAGGAAGAATCAATATTGTGAAAATGGCCATACTGCCCAAGGTTATTTATAGATTCAATGCCATCCCCATCAAGCTACCAATGAGTTTCTTCACAAAATTGGAAAAAACTGCTTTAGTTCATATGGAACCAAAAAAGAGCCCGCATCTCCAAGACAATCCTAAGTCAAAAGAACAAAGCTGGAGGCATCACACTACCTGACTTCAAACTATACTACAAGGCTACAGTAACCAAAACAGCATGGTACTGGTACCAAAACAGAGATATAGACCAATGGAACAGAACAGAGTCCTCAGAAATAATACCACACATGTACAGCCATCTGATCTTTGACAAACCTGAGAGAAACAAGAAATGGGGAAAGGATTCCCTATTTAATAAATGGTGCTGGGAAAACTGGCTAGCCATAAGTAGAAAGCTGAAACTGGATCCTTTCCTTACTCCTTATACGAAAATTAATTCAAGATGGATTAGACACTTAAATGTTAGACCTAATACCATAAAAACCCTAGAGGAAAACCTAGGTAGTACCATTCAGGACATAGGCATGGGCAAAGACTTCATGTCTAAAACACCAAAAGCAACGGCAGCAAAAACCAAAATTGACAAATGGGATCTCATTAAACTAAAAAGCTTCTGCATAGCAAAAGAAACTACCATCAGAGTGAACAGGCAACCTACAGAATGGGAGAAAATTTTTGCAATCTACTCATCTGACAAAGGGCTAATATCCAGAACCTACAAAGAACTCAAACAAATTTACAAGAAAAAAACAAACAACCCCATCAAAAAGTGGGCAAAGGATATGAAGAGACATTTCTCAAAAGAAGACATTCATACAGCCAACAGACACATGAAAAAATGTTCAGCATCACTGGTCATCAGAGAAATGCAAATCAAAACCACAATGAGATACCATCTCACACCAGTTAAAATGGCCATCATTAAAAGGTCAGGAAACAACAGGTGCTGGAGAGGCTGTGGAGAAATAGGAACACTTTTACACTGTTGGTGGGATTGTAAACTAGTTCAACCATTATGGAAAACAGTATGGCGATTCCTCAAGGATCTAGAACTAGATGTACCATATGACCCAGCCATCCCATTACTGGGGATATACCCAAAGGATTATAAATCATGCTGCTATAAAGACACATGCACACGTATGTTCATTGCGGCACTATTCACAATAGCAAAGACTTGGAATCAACCCAAATATCCATCAGTGACAGACTGGATTAAGAAAATGTGGCACATATACACCATGGAATACTATGCAGCCATAAAAAAGGATGAGTTTGTGTCCTTTGTAGGGACATGGATGCAGCTGGAAACCATCATTCTTAGCAAACTATCACAAGAACAGAAAACCAAACACCGCATGTTCTCACTCATAGGTGGGAACTGAACAATGAGATCACTTGGACTCGGGAAGGGGGCCATCACACACCGAGGCCTATAATGGGGAGGGGGGAGGGGGGAGGGATTGCATAGGATTTATACCTGATGTAAATGACGAGTTGATGGGTGCAGCACAGCAACATGGCACAAGTATACATATGTAACAAACGTGCATGTTATGCACATGTACCCTAGAACTTAAAGTATAATAATAAAAAAATATATATATATATATATAAAAAAATATTTCTGACCACAGTTGACCACAGGTAACTGAAGCCACAATAAAAATCATGGATAAGAGGGAACTACTGAAATTCATCAAAATGAAAAAGACAGAGAGAGTTCACTTGGTCTACAGATATTTGAATAATTATAGTATATCATTTTAGAATAAAAACAATATAAAACGTTTAATCATTGAAGGAAGTTATTAGATAAATGTATCATTCTGTATCAAAATGGAGAAACATATAAGGTAGCATATAAATAAAAAGAAAAGACAAAGGAAACTCTAGTCAGCAAAATAGTGTTTAATGTTTTAATGCTGTGAGAGACTCAGTGTTTTTGCTGCTATTTGGCACTTGCTGAGAGACAGATTGGTAGCAGTCTAGCAGGTATTTTATATCTCTAATTTCCTTATGGTGAGCCCATTGGATTACTAAACGTAGAGAAAATTCTAATATCTTTGAAACAAACAATTGCTAATCTGGACCTGGCAAGTAGATTTCTGTAAATACATTTAAAAATATTATTGTTTTCTTTACTGGGAGTGCCGATAAAATTGTGGCATAAGCAAAGATGTTAGATATTTTTGTTTGTCTTTGGAATCAGGCTGCATTGGTAAGAGCAGCACTTTGCTGGCAATGTGAGCGGAAAAGCTGGGCCAATCATTCTATTAAGGTAAGCCCTTGGCTTTCTTTTAGCATCCCTGATTCAGGTATTTCAGTCTGAGACTTTTTAGGATATGAATATTGCAGGTAAATGTCACATGCTCTGCAGCACTTTGCATGTCCAGACTGGGCTGAAATGTTTATTTGGTGGTATTTTATATATCAATGTTTCCTAGACTAGACTGTGGGCATCATGAAGGCACAGATTTAGCTGTCCTGTTTACCATTGTATCCCCATTGCTCAGCATAGTGCCTGGCAAATGCTAGGCACTCAGGAATTATTTGCTGGGTGAATGAATTAAAGTTTCTGGTGACTAGTAGACATATCTATAGGAGTTACTAAAAAAGCAACACGAAAAATTTGCTAGACATTTTCAATGATATTGTTTTTCCAAATGAAGAAAAATGTTATATTCCTAGTGGGAGACTGTCTTTAGAGAACCCTGATTGTTTCTGGGTAATATTTTTTATATAACAAATGTTAGATTAGTAACACTTTGGCTGATGATGATGTTGATGGCTACTTTCTCAGTTTTTCTTGAATGGAACATCCCGCCTCAGCATTTTTAACAGCTGAATTGAGTCAAGGTTCTGGCAATTGAATTTGCCACTTAATGCTTTACCATATATGATCTCTGAAAGTGACAGTAAACAAATTGAGAGTTATGGTTCATTCCTTTTGGAGGCTAATACAATTCTGTCTTGGTATAGTGTAGCTTTCCAAAGTGCATTCCATAGAACACTAGTCCCACAAGATACTTTATAAGAGGGATAAAAAGATTATATGGTCTAATAACTTGCTCAATGCTGTCTAGTATAGTCCTATCTTGGAAATTCATAATGGACATTAATTAGCATAGCAAAAGCTCTGAGAAGTAAAGAAAGCTATTTTTTTAATGTTGAGTTTCTCAAATTGAGTTAATTACAGCTTTCTCCTTTTATTAACATTCCTACAAGATTATTATTCCATTGACCAGACATTAGGAAAATCTAGTAGAATAAAAAAGATTTCTCTGTATCTCTTATTTAATAACTGTGTGACATGAGTCTTAGTCTTCCAGGCCAAATTTTTTCCTATTTTCAAAAGGAGATCATACCACATGTCCTCAGGTCTAATACAAAAGTTTTGTTTTCATACTTTAAAGTCTCTGAAATCAGAATAAGTCTTATGTTCCATTTAACATAATATTTAAGTTTTCTTAGAAAAGTTATAATTAAATTGATCGTTCATCTCATAATTTAAGCCATTTTAGAGACAAAGAAATGTAGTAAAAACCTTCCTGTCAATTTCCCAGCATTGCTGTGCAAATCAAATGAGGCAATAGATAAGAAAACATCATATACAAATAACCTGTGATGATGGATTTTCTAATGGCTGGTTTGTCTATTTTAAGTAGGAGATGCAAGCTACTAGGCTGACCATATCATTTAATGTCATTTCTTCAGGTGGACATGAACACATTTAATCCAAGTATCATAACTGATTTGTTTCCATTTTCATTTGGTTGTTTGGCTTGATTTATATGACAGTTCTGCTTTAGTACATAGTCACTTCCTCAGTTACAAAAACAAAAATAAACCAACTTTTAATGTTTAGCTAAGATTTCTACCAAAAAAAAATTTTTAAAATGTGTTATAACTTCATATGCCATTGAGAGAAATTTGTCACAAACTGGAGGCTTCTTAGAACCCAGCAGGGGAATTAATTCCTCAACAAGCATTTACTGAATTTCTGTGCCCCCTTTGGCAGTAAGAGCTGTTAAAAATACAGTTAGGAGGCACTAAGTGGATGTTTTTGGAATGACTTTGGGTTAGACTCTGCAGTAGGTATAGAGTACAATAGAGATGAATGAAGGCAGATCACTATCCTGGAACAGCTCATAGTCTAACGGAAAATACAGACTTATTTCCAGGTAAGTGCCATAAGTATTTATAAAACATGATTGCAGACACAAAGAAATAATTACTGGACTAATTCAGCTTTGTGGAGTTTGAATGAGAGTTGAAACTTCACAAGATGATGTAATATGGGCTAGATATTGAAGAATCAGTATAAGTTGGGGCAGAAAGCATGGAAAACCGGTGAAGACATAAAAACTCCACATGTGCCGAAACATAGTTTGTTGAAATTTCATGTGTGCCCCAAGATCTGTACAAAATATTGAGTTTATATGATATAATATTTCTTGGATGCATAGCAAAAGACAAGCCCAGAAATATAGTTTAGGTCAAAAGTGAAAGGCCACTGCATGCCACGATAACATTTTTGGACTTTATAGTGAAGATGATGGGGAGCTATTAGAGGATTTGAGTTCCAATAGTAACATGGTCAGTTTTGCATTTTGGAAATATTACTCTGGTAGGAGCCTGGAGCATGGATAAAAAGGTGACAATACTGGAGGAGGGAAGACTGTTTAAGAGCTGTTGCAATAATCTAGCCAAGAAGTGATGTTAGTGAGGGTGGGATGACAATGATTGATTTGAGAGATGAGTCTAAGGTATAAGTTGTAGATCACAAAGACTAAGTGGACATGGGTTGTATAGAGGGAGAGAAGAGAATCAGAGAAGTCTGCACCTTTGAATTTGAGAGACTAAGATAATGATGTCATAATTTACAATCAGGAGTTTAGAAGGAGGAATGAACTTAGAGACAATGACTTTAGTATCAGTGTTATTTTTAATAGTCAGTAAGACATATGGATAAAAGACAATATTTTTGCCCTTCTAGAGTCTAGTATTTTTGTTTACTAGGCCAGAAATACATGTATTCTTCAAGTAGCTTCTATACAGTAGGCGCAAAGTCTCCACTGAGCCCAAGGAGAGAATTCCAGCAAGACTCTCCAGCATTATTTTGTGCCATGAAAGGCTTCATAAAAGAGGTAAATTTTAAGGTGTATCTGGAAGAATGAGTGAAAATTCATGAGAGATTTATAAGAAAGCCATTCTAGGCAGGGGAAATAGTATGAACAAAAGCAGAGAACAATGAAAGATCATAGAATTACTGGGAATTTTAAGAAGTAGCTAAAGTGTGTGGTAAAAATGGTGGGAAAAGAGATCTAAAATTGTTTTCACCAGTATCAAAGTTAAAGACTTTATACTTTACCCAGTAGTCATTGAGGAACTAATGAAAATTTAAAGCAGGAGAGTAAGCATCCACAGATTTGTATTTGTAATTGCTGATGAGGCACTGAGTTCAAAAGAGATCAGAAGGGAAGCCTATGATTCCCTTTGTAGTACTAGGTAAAGTCTGAGAACCTTAAGAATACCTAATTAAGGCCTTCCATCAATTCTACCTCCCTAGAGCTTTGGCTCAATTTGGGATCTTCTTGCTCTTATTTGAGATTGTCAGACATTTGTCTTTTACACAAAAACAGCTTCTCTCACTGGAATATGGCATCAAGCAGGCTTGAATTGATTCTGCTAAGTTCAGCCTGCCACACAAACTTTGAGATTTCCCGTGGAAAGGTTATTACTAAGAATTCCCCATTGTGTCTGATATTTTTAAATATTTTAGTAAAGATAGTTCTAATAAATTCCACTGAGTGCCTAGTAGATATCAAATATCTGGTTAAAGGCAGGTTGGGGCCTGGCGCAGTGGTTCACACCTGCAATCCCAGCACTTTGGGTGGCTGAGGTAGGTGGATCACCTGAGTTTAGGAGTTTGAGACCAGCCTGACCAACATGGTGAAATCCCATCTCTACTAAAAATACAAAAATTAGCTGGGTGTGGTGGCAAGCGCCTGTAATCTCAGCTACTTGGGAGGCTGAGGCAGGAGAATAGCTTGAACCCGGGAGGTGGAGGTTGCAGTGAGCTGAGATCATACCACTGCACTCCAGCCTGGATGCCAGAGGGAGACTCTATGTCAAAAAAATAAAATAAAATAAAAGCTGGTTGGGAATCTATCTAACCTATTTACATATTTCAAGGTATATAAATTGAGTGTGTGTGTACAGAGTAATAGGTTTTTTCCATGTAGAGTTTTATTTTGAGGACTATTTGTCTTAATTCAGTATTCCTTCAGCTATGAACCTTGTTTAAAATGCAGATTCATGATCTCTATTCTAAATCTACTAAATCAAAATGTCTAGCTGTAAAACCCAATAATATCAATGTAAAAGGTCTCCACATAATTCTTATGCTACAATCTTGAAAACCACAAAAATAAGGAATCTATGGATTAAAAATTCATAATGATATATTTAATTTAGAGATTCTACACTGCATGAAGTTACTTTTAAATGTGACAAGATAGTCTTCCTTCTAAATACCTGTTAGTATTCTTTTTAAAATTAAAAAAAAATTTTTGTGAGTACATAGTAGGCATATATATTTATGCATTACATGAGATATTTTGATACAGGCATGCAATGCATAATAATCACATCAGAGTAAATAGAGTATCCATCACCTCAAGCATTTATCCTTTGTGATTCAAAAAATCCAATTGTATTTTAGTAATTTTAAAATGAGTAATTAAATTATTTTGACTATAGTCACCCTGTTGTGCTAGCAAATACTAGGTCTTTTTATTCTAACTATTAATTTGTACCTGTTAACCATCCCACTTCCCCCACACCCCTTACCCCTTACTAGCCCTCCAAGCCTCTGGTGAACTATACTCCATGAGTTCAATTGCTTTAATTTTTAGCTCCCACAGATATATAAGAACATGTGATGTTTGCTTTTCTGTGCCTAGCTTATTTCACTTAAAATACTGACCTTCAGTTTCATTCCTATTGTTTCAAATGACAGGATCTCATTGTTTTTATGGCTGAATAGTACTCCATTATGTATATGTACCACATTTTTTAATCCATTCACCTGTTGATGAGCACTTAGGTTGCTTCCAAATATTGGCTATTGTACAAAGACTTGGAATCAACCCAAATGTCCATCAGTGACAGACTGGATTAAGAAAATGTGGCACATATACACCATGGAATATTATGCAGCCATAAAAAAGGATGAGTTTGTGTCCTTTGTAGGGACATGGATGCAGCTGGAAACCATCATTCTTAGCAAACTATCACAAGAACAGAAAACCAAACACCGCATGTTCTCACTCATAGGTGGGAACTGAACAATGAGATCACTTGGACGCGGGAAGGGGAACATCACACACCGGGGCCTATCATGGGGAGGGGGGAGGGGGAAGGGATTGCATTGGGAGTTATACCTGATGTAAATGATGAGTTGATGGGTGCTGACGAGTTGATGGGTGCAGCACAGCAACATGGCACAAGTATACATATGTAACAAACCTGCACGTTATGCACATGTACCCTAGAACTTAAAGTATAATAATAAAAAATAATTTAAAAAAAACAACAAAAACAAATATTGGCTATTGTAAACAGTGCTGCAACAAACATGGGAGTGCAGATATCCCTTTGATATATTGATTTCATTTATTTTGGGTATATGCCTAGGAATGGGATTGCTGAATCATATAGTAGCTCAGTTTCTAGTTTTTTTCAGAAACCTCCAAACTGTTCTCTATAGTGGTTGTACTAATTTACATTCCCACCAAGAGTATACAAAGGTCACGTTTCTCCTTGCCTCTGGGGTACTGCTCAAGAAGTCTTTGCCCAGATCAATGTCTTGCAGAGTTTCCCCAATTTTTTGTAGTAGTCTCATATTTTGAGGTCTTAGATTTGTCTTTAATCTATTTTTATTGGATTTTTCAATATGGCGAGAGATACCAGTCTAGTTTTATTCTTCTGTATATGGATTCCAGTTTTCCCAGCACCACTGATTGAAGAGACTGTTATTTCCCCAACGTATGTTCTAGGACCTTTGATAAAAATGAGTTCGCAGTAGATGTATGGATTTGTTTCTAGGTTCTCTATTCTGTTCCTCTGGTCTATGTATCTGTTTTTATGCCAGAATCATGCTGTTTTGGTTACTACAGCTTTTTAGTGTAATTCGAAATCAGGTAATGTGATTCCTCCAATTTTGTTGTTTTTGCTTAGGATAACTTTGGCTCTTCTGCATCTTTTGTGGTTCCACATAACTTTTAGGACTCTTTTTTCCTTTCTGTGGAGAATTTCATTGGTATTTTGATAAAGATTGGATTACCTCTGTAGATTGCATTGGGCAGTATGGAGATTTCAATAATATTGAGTCTTCCAATCCACAAACATGAAATATCTTTCCATGGTTTTCCTCTTCAATCTCTTGCATCAACGTTTTACAGTTTTCCTTGTAGAGGTCTTTCACTTGTTTGGTTAATTCCTAGGTATTTTATTTGTAGCTAGTGTAAAAGGAATTACTGTCTTGATTTCTTTTTCAGATTGTTTACTATTGTCATATAAAAATACTGATTTTTGTATGTTGATTTTGTACCATGCAACTTTACTGAATTTGTTGATGAGTTCTAATAGTTTGTTGTTGTTGTTGTTGTTGTTGTTGTTGTTGGAGTCTTTAGGTTTTTCTAAATATAAGAATTGAAACCCAGTAATATGCATTTTGAAATGGTCTCCACATAATTCTGCATTCCAGCCCGAGTGACAGAGAGAGACTCTGTCTTAAATAAATAAATAAATAAATAAATAAATACATAAATAAAAATAAAATAAAAGCAGGTTGGGAACCTATCCAACCTATTTAGATATTTCAAGGTATATAAATTCTGTGTGTGTGTGTGTGTGTGTGTGTGTGTGTGTAGACTAATAGGTTTTTTCCATGTAGAGTCATATTTTGAAGACTATTTCGTTTAATTCAGTATTTCTTCAACTGTGAAGCAGAAGGTGTTTTACCCCATAGCCATCACAGCTGGGAATGTGCCGAGTCTCACCTGAAGCCAACAACGCTCAGAGGCTCACCCAAGACCCTCACTGTAGTACTTGGGTGTTGCTGCTGGTTATTTGGAGACCAAGGGCTCTTCAGTTCACGTGTGATCCCACCAAAACTGGGTCCTTTCATTACAGGCAACAGGCCCTTCTGGCCCAGGGTGTTTCTAGAAATGTCATCTGGGAGCTGGGGCCTGAAAAATGGGCCTCACAACTCTGACTGTTGCCCTGTCTTGCTGTGCTTGAGGTAGTATCTAAGATGCAAGACAAAGGCCTCCTCAGTCTTCTCTCTCCTCAAGTGGAAGGATAGGGTCTCTTTTTGAGCCATGAAGTGTGCAGTGTGAGGTTAGTGGAGGGGTGATGCCAGCACTTCCTTAGTGGCCCCAGCTGGTGTCTCAGTAGGTTGTGTTCCCCTGCTTAGTCCACTGACTCTGAGCCCAGTTCAGCATTCTACCCATCAAGTATCATTTAGGGCCCAGAGCACTCCAGCCTACGGTAGTGAAGTTTGCCAGAACTCAAGTGCTGACCATTGGGACAGGTGATTCCTTTCTGGCTTGAGTTGGTTTAAATACCCACTCCATGGGCAGGTACACAGCTGAGGTTGTTCTGGGTTTGCTTTCCACTATAACAGCATAGCACTGAATTCCATGCAGAATTCAATGAATTCTCCCTGTCCCGAGTGTGTAGATTCTCTCTCTGCATCACGTAGCCACTACCTGGGAAATGGAGGAAGGGTGGTGCCTGTGATTCAAGACTGATTTTCATGCCTCTTCAGAGCTTCTTTCAGCAATATGAAGATAAAACCAGGTACTGTGAGTACTCATCTGATTTTGGGTTCCTATGAAGTGCTCTTTTGGTGTAGATAGTTCTTAATTTGGTGTCCTTGAATGGGGGACAATCAGTGGAACCTTTTACCATCTTGCTGCTCCTTATGTTCCACTCCTGGTATCCTGAGGCAGGAGATCAGAAATAGTAGATTAGAAAGTGGACTCAAGCTGCCACCTGTCCAGGTGGTCAATTAAAAAAATAAGCCACAGTGAAAGTAACAATCAAGTTTTTATTTACTTCCTGTTAAAGTGCAAACAAGAGGCAAAAATGATGCCAAATCCCTACTGTTCCATTTCTCCCTTGGAAGGGCTCCGGGCAAGGGTCAGATGGATGCAGTGCAGATGAGGGTAGTTCTCACTGCAAAAGAGCCACAAACTAATGGTTTCTTCTTGTTTATACACCTGTGAGCTGGAGATAAGGAGAGCAGGAAGGGCTAGGAGTGCAAAGGTACTCAGTCAAAGCAGGGAAAAGTGTTTCAGCCAAGACCTAGGCAGAGATGCCTGTAAGTGCCTCAGTTGAAACCCCCAATAAGGAGGTCTCCAAATAGAGATGCTTTAGCTGGGCATGGAGATACATGTGAGCATGGAAGGCTTGAAGGGGTCAGCCTGAGCCTTGACTGTAACTCCCCCCAGAAAATTGCAAGGCCCTGGCTGTGGGGAGGGCAGCTTCTCTCCATGAGGCTTGCAAGCAAAGTTTTGCAATTGCCTATGGTCAGGCATGAAAGAGCAACATAGAATTTTGCTCTGGAGCTAAATTCCTCAAGGACTAAACTGTGAACCAGGAGATAGAGTTCTAGGCTGAATTTTACCAGGTTTTCACTGGGCAAAGTCACCTTTCATTTTTGGGCTTCTGTTTTCTAATTTGTCGAGTAGGCTCTAATTCAATAGCCTCATGCTCAGCCTGTAAAGATCTTTTCAACTCTGATGTATTGCAGTTTTATTTCTGAGAGAAAGTGGTAAGTGTCCATAGGTGACTATCCTGTCACAAGAGTGGTTCTCATGTAAACTGGGAAAAAACAGTTAATGACCACTAGGCAGCTGTAGTGAATTCTTATAATTTAATATTGCCTTGGCATCCATTTTGAATGCAGGTTTAACTCTCTCCTACAAGAAGCAGGGCTTAGTCACCCTTGCCACAGTTTCTAGTTCTATACCACACTCAAATTGCTCCAGTAGGTGGCTAGAGATAAGAACTTAGATATATTTCTCCTGTCTAGCAAACTGGGCTCCTGACTTTCCCACTGCTTCCTTTAAACACACTATTAAGGCATTTGCCCATGAATTTAAAGTGACCCACATCCTATTCCCTTATCTTCTCTCCCTCTGCCTCTTTCTTCTTGCCTTGTGTGATTTTGGGGAGACAGTACTGCTCTTCTGACTCATTATGCCTTCATTGCCCAGGCAACTAAAAGTCTTTTAACTTATTTCCTACTGTGGTGGTGGATTGAATGTGCAACTTCCACTTGAAGAACTAGAGGCTACCCCAGGCTGGGTCTTCTCTGGGACACAAAGTTGATTTTTAAACACTAGAGGAACACCAGTCAGGCAGGCGTAACCTAAAAACAGGTCAGACAAGACCCAGGAAGGAATCTGCCAGCATGAAGTTTTGCATGTGAGGTACCTCCTAATCACAGGTGGAACAAGTAGTCATTAGGCTGTCTACCAAGTAAAAGAAGTATACCATGAAAGGCACACGGTAAACACCCATGTCCAACTCCCTTTCATTTTCCATTAGGGCATAGTGGCCAGCTCCTTTGCTACTGAGACCCCAGTTTAGTTGGGGGCTCTCAAAACAGCAGCTGCATAACTCTCAGCCTGAGGATGGTGGCAGCTTCCTTATCTTAGAAAACTAGAGAGGTTTTTGAACACCTTTTTGCTTTCTGGAGATTCTCTTTAGCAAATACTAGGTAAAGGTCAAAGGGAGTAACAGCTCCATTAGAGGTGATTCTTAGCAAGAGACTTTTTTCTCCAATCTGGCTTGCTAGGCTGTACCATTTGTAGTCTGAAGGCAGAAAGCCAATTTGTTATTGTGGGTAGGGTTGCTAAAACACAAAAGCTTCCATAAATGGGGATTTATATTTAGCAGGTCTTCTCAGCAGCAAGTTTCACATGGTTTTAGCCATCTGAGATGGAGATAGATAGATGATTAACTGCTCCAGATTAGGTCTGTGGCTTACACAACTTTGGATCCCCAGCCCATAACTTGTAGTATGTAAGAAAATATGTAGAATTCATGTTGTTATCAGTAGCCAGTGATTATTGAGAGCTTACTCTATTTCAGGCATTTTAAATTTATTTTTTACTTGTTTAATCTTCACAACTAACCCTATGAGGTAAACACTATTATCATTCCCATTTTATAAATGAGAAAACTGAGCTACATGACCTACTTGAGATCACATAGATAGTAACTGGCAGAGCCATGATTCAAATCTAAGTGTGTCTGGCTTCAGAGACTACATTCTTAGCCACTACCCTATACTACCACCTTCAAGTCAGGTTAATTCAGTGAAGGCTGACCACATCCTTGGGTGTGGCAGATAACTACCTAGGTCATGTTATTTGTGAATTGCTACAATATGCAGCCAAGTCAACTTTTAGCATTTCTCTCTCTGTTAGACTTTAAAAGTGGATTCATACATAGTTTGATAAAGATATGTAATTTTCCATAGAAACAAATAACCTGGGCCAATGTGCCTGTATATTTATTAATGTCCTTTTTTTCCTTCCAAGGTTCCATGCAATGGGATGGTCCAGGTTCAATGACACAATCTTGATAGGTCAAGAGTGTAAGATTCAGCTTTGAAATATGACCACTGAAAGACCTTAATGATACCCAAAGGTACAATACTAGGGAAATTGGCTACTTTTGTGCTAGAAATATATTAATAGTAATTTGTCATACAAATGACAAATTACTATTAATTTGTCTGTCAGGATAAAAAGGCTGTTCTAGGTGTTGAGTGTGGGTGGAACAGAGCAGCCCTCTATGGATATGTGTGCATCATGTACAGGAGGAGATGAGATAAATCTGTACTTTCTCCAATCTTTGTCTCTTTGTTTGGATCTGTGCTTAATTACAATGTGGGAAACTAAGGTAGGTTAGACAAATTTCTAGGGCATGGTATTTTTAGAAGTTTATTGTTAAAGTGCCAGTGCCCTTTGGGAAAGGTGTTAGACGTCATTGGTTCCTTAGCTGTAGCTATATACTTAGGTGGAATCTGAGGAAGCCCCAGTTTATTCAATTTTACTCTGAGCTTAAATCTGAAACATGGGATAGAAGAGTGAGGGGCCCTATTTAGGGGGTGATGGGATGGCAGAGATGGAGGGTAAGGTTAATGCTTGGGTTCTGGGTAACTGAGGGAGATAGTACCTCTAACTTTTGGGGAGAGGCAGAGGCAGGCAAGAGAGTCAAAAACTGGCTTTACCTCTCTTTAATTCACAGCCTGACTCAGAGCACCTCTATCTTGACAGGGACAGAATTTCTGAAAAGCCAGTTGGTTTTGCTTTTTTAGCATTGATTATTCCTCCTCACCTCAAATACACTGCTACTTGAATTCTGAACAGTGATACAAGGAGCCATAGTCGAATGCTCAGCAGTCTGAACAAAGTCCATAGAAAGTTCTCTAAATAAATCTAAGACTTCATAGTGAGAAAAGAAAGTGCTTGCTTTCAGAATGTTTTTCTAACTTCAGAAACACAAAACAACACTTCCCTCACAGTGGGAATTAATTGGTTAATGAATTCATTTTACAAAAGATTTCATCAAGGTGTTCTTAAATAAGAACTCTGGTAATGGAAAAATATGCTTCCAGAAAATTGAGAAAATACGGTGCAACAGAAAGATCACGGGCTTTGGAAAGCGACAACCCTACTTTGTAGTCTTGGCTCTTCCACTTACTACCTGTGTGGTCTTGGGCAAGTTACTTAATTTTGCTTTGCCTCAGTTTCAGTTCTCTGATCTGTAACATAAGGATGATAACAATATAAAACTCTGCTTCAGAGTTGTGAAGCTTTAGTATGATAACATATGTAAAGTGCATAATACAGTTCCTGGAACATAGATTTTGGAAAATCCTAGTTCCATTCCTTCTCCTGGATGGAAGAGGCTACATTGGGGTACAAATTCTAGAGGGACAGGAGCCACAACCTATGAAATATTGATCCTAATGAAGATATAGCAGCACCAAAAACATGATGCAATTCTGTAAGCAAAGATGATACAGTCTCTACAAATGGCTTGTGCACAATGTCTCAGATAGCAACTTTCTGCAGTGCCTGGAAGAATGGGATGGACACATGATGGTAGCATCAAATGGTAGCATCAAATGCAGTTGGCACTGGCGCTCTAATCACTATCAAATATGGCAAAAGGCCCTTCAGTATGCTCCTACAGAGCCATTCTTGTGCACCAAGAAAGTGGCTACTTAGTTGGGTGAGATTTTCAATGTGAGTTGTCACTAGCAGTTGGGGAAAAGTTCCCATTCCCAGCCAAGACTACAGTACCACAGTACCATTTTAGCTATTCAAACGGAGAAAAAATAAGCACTTATAAATGTTGGAGAGGATGTGGAGAAAATACACTTATATACACTGCTTGTAGGAACATAAATAGGCACAACTCTTCGGAAGATAGTTTGACAGCTTCTGTAAAATATTAAAACAGACCGTTGCATCCACTCAGCACTTCCACTTCTATGTATATGTGCCAGAAACATACCGCTATGTGCATTTGGAGACATACAAAAGCTGATTATTGGATAGTTAGTTGTAATAGACTGACTGTAGAATGGTTAAGCATTAAAGCACATTCATGTGATAATTATACAGCCATTTAAAAATTAAGTGTATTAGGTGCAGAAACATGGAAGTATTCCAGTGATTCATTGTTGAGATATAAAATCAAGTTACAGTAGAGTACATGATATCAATTTTAATACCCAAATGGTATATACTTACATTTGCATTAAAAAAATCTGGAAGGATATGAGTGTTGGTAGTGGGGGGAGATTTGAAGGGTCACATTACCTATTCAATTTCTAGATGTCTGCATTACTTGCAATTATTTAGATGAAAATGTTTTACTGTTGAAAGCTTTTAAGTAAATCATAAAATAATAAAACAAATGTAAGTAATAGATTGGCTTAATCATTTCTAGCCCACATGTGCTTTTACTCAGTTTTCAGATGTTAAGATAGTAATAGTAGCTAGCATTCATTAAATACTTATGTACCAGGCAATATTTTAAGTTCTTTACTAATAAATCTTCATGTATACTTATCTTCACATTATACCTATAAAATCTTCACAAGATCCTTATGAGTTAGAAACTATTTCCACTCACATTTTTGTGGATCAGAAAACAGAATCTCAGAGAAGTTCAATATCACATTAAATCCCATACATCTTGTAAGTATTCATCTGGTATTTGAAGCCAGAGGGCATGGCTTCAGAGCCAGTATGCTTAAGAAGTATTTCATAATGTCACTCAGATGAAAGTGGTAGACTACACCAGTCTATATTCTAAGAAGTTGAGAGACTGCTTGGGCAGATTATTGCTCTCGCTCTCTCTCTCTCACACACACACACACACACAGAGAGAGAGAGAAATACACACGAAAAATACAATACAGGCTGGGCACAGTGGCTCACACCTGTAATCCCAGCACTTTGGGAGGCTGGGGCGGGCAGATCACGAGGTCAAGAGATCGAGACCATCCTGGCCAATATGGTGAAACCCCGTCTCTAATAAAAATACAAAAATTAGCTGGGTGTGTGTGGTGGCAGGTGCCTGTAGTCCCAGCTACTCAGGAAGCTTAGGCAGGAGAATCTCTTGAACCTGGGAGGCAGAGGTTGCAGTGAGCCAAGATTGCGCCACTGCACAATCTGCACTCCAACCTGGGTGACAGAGCAAGAGTCTGTCTCAAAAAAAAAAAAAAAAAGCAATACAAAGGTATGTACTATAGAGTGCTAAAGAGATTGAATGCTACAGGAAGCATCTAGGAGAAAGGATGGTCATTGTAGGCTCAGGAAATCATGATCCATACTTGGAGTTGAACCTACAGCCCTCCTTTTCACCTGGTTCTTCTTGAGGCCAAGAATATGCTTAGTGGAAAAGTTGACAAGGGTACTGTAACAACTTGCAGCTAAAGAATGAAACAAAGCCTATAAACCTATCCAGACCCCTGCATATATGTTACTTCTCATAGTAGAGCTTAGGCAGTGCAGCAGCCCTGAACCCAACCATGGTAACTGAAGTAGGTCTATTAGCCTGTACTGCAGTGAGATCTGCAGAGTAGGCCAGGAGAGCCATTGTAGCATTTTCTGCCTCAGCCTCATCTCTCATTAATATGGAGGAATTCCAATCTAAGATTACATGAAACATCACAACCAGAAGTCTTTTGATACTCTCTATTCACTCTTTTTATAAATGAAGAAACTGAAGCTCAGAAAACTGAATTAACTTGTTCAAGATCACATTGCTATTTTGGTAACATATATGGCAGAATATTACTTTCCTTTGAAGCAAAACATATCTTTTGACTAAAGGATTTCTTTTGCCTTGTGATTTAGAAAAAGGATTCGGGGGCTTTCATATAGGATTTACTTTCTCCCTCTTTCTCTCTCTAAAGACACACATACGCATGCACACACACACAAACACACATACATATACAACAATTTCACTTCTTGATGTTTTTGTTTGTGCTTTTCACTGTAGGTTACCTACCCTCCATATAACATATGGGTGAAATTTGGGTCAGACCTTTTATCTCTAAACATGAAGGGGAAGGGGAAAATGTTTGTTCTTCCCAGTCACCACTTTTCAAATGGTATCATTATCATGGCCAGAGAATAAATAATGGGACTTCTAATAGAATCCTGAATACTGGCCCAAGTTTTTAGAGATGGCATTTCACGTGCTTTCTTGGAGGACACAGAGTTAGTACCTCTGAGACATGATCAATTATAAAGGGCCAGGGTTAGAGTTACGTAACAGGCCAGCCTACAGGAAAAACTTTATAAAATAGGGGGATGGAAAAAAATGTGCTGTGCCATTGCATAATAATCTTGTGAAAAACAAAATGCCTTATTCATTTTAATATAAACACTGGAAAAAAATGTTGAGTCTTCACTCTGTCTAATCACATGCAGGGCTTTGCAATAAAAGTGAGGCTGCTTTTCCCCACTAATAAGCACAAAATCAGTCTTCAAAAGCAACATATTTTATTGCACCTATTCTTGGCTCTTCAACCTCCCAATTTATAAATGATTTTTTCCTAAGTTGGGTGGAAGGGTGGGGAAGAGCAGATCAGGACTCATTAGGTGTCTATAGCTTTCTGAGCTATGTGTCATGGGGCTGTGTTCAAAGTCCTTCCCAGTTCAATAGTAGCATCTATGCTCTCGGGGCCTTTATCCTCAGGCCCAGAAAGGTTAATTTGGGGGTTTATTCATGCAGGGTGTATGCACACAAAAAGGTATGGCAAAAAAGTTTCTTGATGCAACTCTGCTTTGGATAAGCTCTGACCCTTGGCAAAATGGTTATCCATGCTTATTTTAGGCCCAACCAAGCCCATCATTCCTTGATCATCTCTGGGATATTTCATACCTGCCTACACATAAAATCTCATCCTTAAATTTTATTTCCCCATCCAAATACCCAAACAATATCCTGTCTCTTCTTCCTTTATGCTGAAAGAGCTCTTGCATTTAGCCTACTTCTTGTTCTAAAATGTTTTTAAGGTGAATTCTTCCAAGAAACATTTCTTAGCACCCCTCCCATAGGCCTTGCCTTCCAATATAGATCTAGATGTTTCTCTTCAGGATTATCTTGATACACCTTGCTTTATCTGTCATCATCTACTTACATGGCTTTCTTACCCCATTCTCAGAATGTTCAAGGATAGGGAACAGGTATACTTTGGTTCTGTATCTGCATCAGGTGGCACAGTGCTTGGCCCAGAGAAAGGGCTCAGACAGCCATGCCTTAAGTCAAACTAAGTGCTGCTTTACCTGATATCATGAAATAAGAGGGAGCAGTAATAAGATAATTAGGAAAACGCCCCCAGTAGAGTAGATTTTGAGAAGTAGCTGTATTCAAAGAGCCTAAAAGCAAAAAATATGGAGGCCGTAAGTTGCAGCAGAACTGCAATCAGAGATAAAGAGCTTGAATCTGTGACCTGGACATATTTACCTTCAGTTTGTGTCCTTAGAGCCAACCATTGCCAGGATTATTTCCTCAGAGAGGTGTCTTCATTGAGCCATATTTATCACTTATTTACCTAAGTTGAGTTGTATTTCATGGGTAGTTTACCTAGTCCAGAGACTCTCAGTAACATTCAGGAAACACTATGTACCCATGATGAGCAGCAAGAAACAGCTGGCTTGATTGATAGAGCTGCTTATTTGCTGATCAGGAAGGCAGGTGGTACCGGGCCAGGACCTGCTATCATTATTATGGAAAAAGAAATAGCTTTGTTACAGTAGAAGCTCTACTAGTCAAGGTGGTATTAAAAAATGAGGAATGAGGGCTTTTCTAAGATGAAGAATGTCAGTGCAAATGGAGAGGAGGAATAGGAGTGTGAGGTTGGGGAAGAGAGAAAAATTACTTGATACCTATAAATTAGAATTGCATCTTAAAATAATAGCAAATACTTACGAAGTATTTACTCTGTGCCAAATAAGATATGAGGATGATCTTATTGAATTCTCACCACCACCTTATGATGTAGTTCTATTATAAACTTGTTTTATACATGAAAATAACAGGGCTTATGTAAGTGAAGTGACTTACCAAACATCACAGAATTGATAAGTGGCAGAAATGGGAATTTAAACTTAATTTGTTTGATTCAAAAGTTCAGTTTTTTCCTCTAATTAAAGGTACGATATACATGAAGTAAAAGGCACAAATCTGAAGGGTACAGCTGTATAACATTTTACTTATATATGTAGCTACATGATCACCACCCTGGGTCAAAATATAGAACACTTACAACATCGCAGCAAGTTCCATCGCACTCCTTCCCCATCAATACTGCCTGCCCTCCACACACACATACACACACAAACAGATAATCACTGTTCTGACTTACATCACCATCTGTCAGTGGCTCTCACATTGTAGATCCCGAACCAATAGCATCAGCATTATCTGGGAACTTATTAGAAACACAAATTCTCTTTGTTATTTACCCATTAGTCATTCAGGAGCAGGTTGTCCAGTTTCCATGTAGTTGTGCAGTTTTGAGTGAGTTTCTTAATCCTGAGTTCTAATTTGACTGCACTGTGGTCTGAGAGACAGTTTGTTGTGAACACTTGGACACAGGGCAGGGAACATCGCATACTGGGGCCTATCATGGGGTGGGGTCTGGGAGAGGGATAGCATTAGGAGAAATACCTAATGTAAATGACGAGTTAATGGGTGCAGCACACCAACATGGCACGTGCATAACTATGTAACAAACCTGCACATTGTGCACATGTACCCTAGAACTTAAAGTATGTATATATATATAAAAGATATCACCTAGCCCAATAATAGCCAAGAAAACTTATAATAATAATAATAAAGGGAACTTGGACTACCAGATGTTAAACAGTGTTAAATAATGTAAAACTAGAAAGAAAAGACAGATATATTAAAAAAAAAAAAATTCTCAGCTCCCACCCCAGAACAACTGAATAGGAAACTCTGTGAGCAGGGCCCAGAAAATTGTGTTTTAACAAGCTCTCCAGGTGAAACTGTTGCACAACTGAGTATGAGAACTGTTGCATAGAGCAGTTCTGCATGTTTTAGAATTTCATATACATCAGTAGAATCATATAATATGTACCTTTTTGTATCTGGCCTTTTTTCTCAGCAAAATGTGAAATTTATTCACATTGTTACATGTATTAAGTTGATGCAAAGCTGATTATTGTGTTTTTTGCCATTGCTTTGGCAAAAACTGCACTTAACTTCCTTTTGCACCAACCTAAATATCAGTAATTCTTTTTTTTTTTTTTTCTTTTTTTTTGAGGCGGAGTGTTATTCTGTCGCCAGGCTGGAGTGCGGTGGCGCATCTTGGCTCACTGCAACCTCGGACTCCCTGGTTCAAGTGATTCTCTCGCCTCAGCCTCCAGAGTAACTGGGATTACAGGCACGCGCCACCACGCCCAGCTAATTTTTTTCTTTTTTTTTCTTTTTCTTTTTTTTTTTTTTTTTTTTTAGTAGACACGAGATTTCAACATGTTGGCCAGGATGGTCTCGATCTCCTGACCTTGTGATCTGCCCACCTCGGCCTTCCAAAGTGCTGGGATTACAGGTGTGAGCCACCGCGCCCAGCCAATTATTTCATTTTAAATTGCTGATTAGCAATCCATTGTATGAATATACAATGTTGTCTCTCTGAGAGATCATCAGTGGAACTTTTGTTAAGGGAAGTATGTTTTCTTACTTTTTTATTTATGGCAAATAAAATTGTGGAATCACAAAATTAAGGCCCAAGTTATGCAAGGGAACAGATCATTATGTCATAATTTCAGAAAGGCAATGCAGCCCTCACAACAAAATCTTTCTTACTTGCTTCCTAATGCCAGAAATTTATTTAATAGGGAGCCAAGACTTTTATTCCATAATAAGCATTAATATTTAAAAGGCATGTGTGTATTCCAAAAATAAAAAAAATTTAAAATTATACTGAAGTGTTAATGACCTATATTTTCCTGGCAGTAGAGTATGTATGCTATCATTTACTTATCCAAATCCTCAACTGACATTAATAATCAATCATGCTACTTTTATATTTTGATTTCCAATGGAATCTCAGGATTCCTCTCATCAAATTATCCCAGGCAGGAACTATCAATCCATCACAGCTGACATACCATCTCTGGCTTAATTCTGTGTGTGTGTGTGTGTGTGTGTGTGTGTGTGTGAGAGAGAGAGAGAGAGAGAGGGAGAGAGGGAGAGAGGAGGGAGGAGAGAAGAGAGAGACTTTGGTGGGGCTTAGAACTAGAGAGAGGGGATGTATGGATCAAAAGGAGAAGCAAAGTCACATTTTCTCCTGCAATTACATTTGAAAGCCTATGAGGTTTGGGTAGCCAGGATGCAGTAAATTCCTTTCTTTTTCTTTTCTTTTATTTTTATTTTTATTTTTTTACTTTTAATAACATAAACAGGAGCCACTCAGAATGCATCCTCTCCTCTTACTCTCTGAGAAAGAGAACAATCATCATCAATGGCAAATGGCAGTTGCATTGGGGCAACACACTGCCTAGGGCCGGCTTTATGCTCAGGAGAGAACACTGCACCTCCTCCTCATGGTTTCTGGTGCTCTACACATTCAGATTAACTCCTCTAGTAATAAGCTATAGAAATGATCCCTGAAAGTATAGCCTTAGTAAATTATTAGTTAACTGAAGCTATGAGATCAATGTAGTAACAACAAACAATGACAACAACAACTATTACTACTACTACTTTTACTGAGAGCTTTGTGTTGGGCTTTATGGCCAGTGATTCACCTGAATTGTCTCATTTAATCCTCAAAACCATTCCAGGCCAATATTATTATTCCCATTTTAAATATTAAAGTGATGTTTAGATGGGTACCCAAATCCACATGAAAGAACTGAGATCCAAATCCAGGTTATCTGATTTTATATCCTGAGTTCTTTGGAAACCATTACTCTTTACTGACCCTGAGATAACTGGATTTCTTTAAGGCTACATAGAAGCCCTTCCCAACCCTTATGAAAAGTGTCTGAGTCCACTTTCCTGCCCTAATAAGAATATAGCGACCACCACTGAAGATCTTAAGGTTATCATTCTTACCATCAGTGGTAACATGATAGAATGATTAATATAATAGAACTGTCAGTGGCACGGGTGTAAGAAATTAGGTATAGGTGATTCATCTCCCCCATGGTGTCTTCTCTCCTCTTTAGTTCTAAATACTGTATGGCTACAAAAACACGCACACTCAGAGTTAAATTTTGAATTATGTATGAAACTAAATGTATCAATAAATTTATCCAACATGTAACACATGTCTACTATGTACCATATATTAGACTTAAAGCTCCAGGAGAGCAAAGACCCATCTTGTTCTCTTCGATATTCCCATCACCATACACCTGGGAAAATGTAGGTGCTCAACAAATATTTTTTGAATGGATGGAGGGATGAATGTATAAATGTATGCACAACTGCCATTATACTGAACTATGGCATAGGTGCTTGATGTCTAATGTTGGTAATTTGCCTAAAATGGTGGTGTTAGTACAGGGATCTTGTGCGATGGGTAAAAGTTTTATGTTTCTGCCTATTAGACATCTGCAATTACCGTGAACAATATGTAAGGAATAAACAAAATTTGGTTTTCTATGTGTATCTGATATTTTCCCCTGATAACTTAATGGTTAAGGTTTTATTTTCAACAGAAGCTTGCTTCCTTTTTTAGAAAAGCTGAATATATTAACATTGACAGGATAATATAGATACTGTGTCCTTTGTGATTTTTACATTGGATGCTACATTTTTAAAAATGCAAAATAACAAAAGGAGGAATGGAATTCCCAACAATCCATTGCATGGTTAAAATGCATTACATGGTAAGGTAGTCTTTTTCAAAAATAAGTCAGCGTTGGTTCAGTATTGAGAAAATGCTTCAGTGGTTTTATAAAATTGAAAGTAGCACGTTCCTAATCTAGTGAAAGTGAACTTTCAAATATGTCTCATTTTCTCCTGAAATTATGCACAGAACCTGGGACAATGGCAAGCAACTTACCCAAGCATATTTCTATGGTAGCTCAGATTTCCTATTTTTCTGCCTCACACCAAAGCAGTACAAATGGCACACTTGCAAAGTTGGAATGGTGCCCATGTCCACTCAGCATCAAATGCAATTGGTTGCTGTTGAGCAGGAACTAGGAGGCTTACATTGCTCATAAGAACAATGCCAGTCACTCAATTGGAACCACCCTTTAGGCCCAGATGGGTGAAGCAGATTATTTTTCCTTAAAGGGTAAAGGGAATGATGAACATATTTCTTGCTATCTCTTGCAGCCCCAGAGTGAAAATCATCTGTGAGGAAGGTCACAAATACCAATACAAACTTTTCCTTTTGGTTCATATTATACATTCTAGGATTATGTTCCAAGAAATGTTACCAACAATAACAATCAAGGGCTTGTGTTCCAGAGTGACACCATGATTTGGAAGAGGAATTCAGGTGGGTTTTTTGATAGTTTATAGGTAATGATTGCTGTGGTGCCCAGGTATGAAGATATTTGATTATATCAGTCCTAAAGCTGATCTTTTGAAAGATTTTGACAGCTTGTTGAATTCTTTTAACCAAGTCCAAATTTCTTAGTTTTCTATTGCTACTATAACAAACTGCCACAAACTTACTGGCTTACAACACTAATGTATTATCTTACAGTTCTGAAGGAAAGAAGTCTTTGAAGTCAAGGCATCCATAATGCTATGTTACTTTTAAAACTCTGGGAGAGAATCTGCTTCCTTGCCTTTTCATTCTTCTAGAGGTCACCTGCATACCTTTGCTTATAGTCCCTTCCTCCATTTCCAAAGCACATTACTTCAACCTCTGTTTTTGTAGTCACATCTCATTTTTCTGTTTTTGACCTTCTTGACTCCCTTTTCTAAGGACCCTTGTAATCACTTGGGGCCCAACTGAATAATGCAGGATAATCTACCCATCTCAAAATCTTTAAGTTAATCACATCTGAAAAAATGCCTTTTGCCATGTAGGGTAACATATGGCTTAGGACGTAGACATCTTTGATGGGCCATTATTCTGTCTACCATACCAATCTATCTGTAATAATACAATGCTTTACACTTACAGTTAAGGCACTTGCGTCCATGAGGCCAAAACTGCTTGCCTGATGTTCATAAGTACCATTCTTATAAGTACATAATAAGATTATCAAGGGTTTACCATTTAATCCTAATAACTATATTAGGTAGAAATTATTATAATCCTCATTATGAAGATGCAGTTGTGGAGCTCAGAGAAATTAATAAACTTTTCTAAGTTCACAGAGCTAGTGAGTGTCAAAGCTAGGACTCAAATCCAGGTGTTACTCTAAAGCCCATGAAATTTCTTTTTTTTTTTTTTTTTTTTTTTTTTTTTTGAGACGGAGTCTTGCTCTGTCACCCAGGCTGGAGTGCAGTGGCCGGATCTCAGCTCACTGCAAGCTCCGCCTCCTGGGTTCACGCCATTCTCCTGCCTCAGCCTCCTGAGTAGCTGGGACTACAGGCGCCCGCCACCTTGCCCGGCTAGTTTTTTTGTATTTTTTAGTAGAGACGGAATTTCACCGTGTTAGCCAGGATGGTCTCAATCTCCTGACCTCGTGATCCGCCCGTCTCGGCCTCCCAAAGTGCTGGGATTACAGGCTTGAGCCACTGTGTCCGGCCTGCCCATGAAATTTCTAGTTCTTTACTCTGCCTTATTAGTTTTTTGTTGAGTTTATTTGCTTCGCTTTCTGGCCATAGTATATACCTAAACCTTGTCCATTAATACCACAATTGGGTTGCTTTGGGCCACATGTGGCTAAGTCAGGGCAAATTCAACATTGCCACTGCAAGTACAATTCAATTCAAGAAACATTTATTGAGAATCAATATATGCTCTACCCAGTGCAAGGCCCATGCCTCACTAATGGTGATGACTCATTTGAGCCATATTGATATGTTATATTACTGCCAGAGAATTAGGCTGCAGCCAAACTATTCCATGGTTATCTCTCAGGATGAAAGGGAGCAGATACCTCTTGAGCAGTTCAGTATAAAGGCCATGCCTTGCCACTGGGAAATTGTCAAGTTTTATAAGCTCCTTTAACACTGAAATCCATCTACCTCCAGGAGATAAGAGATAGTTTTCTGCATTTTTTAACCGTTCAAAAGATAGTCCCTAAGATAAGCAGTGTCCCTGGGCTTATGAAGGTAGAAATAAAGCTGTGGACCATTGCAGGCTGGTTTACCCAAAGTTAACATGACTATATTTGAAATTTTTCCTTCTACATTTCTGTTAATATTATATGACTTTATCTTTTCAGGGATAGTGGAAAGTCAAACCCAAAGATGATGCTAAGGTGACATTAATCTGATTGTTGTGTTGGCCAATGAATGCATTACTCTTTCAGAAGCCACCCTTTAAGCAATCCATCTCAGGCTTTGTAACTCCCCCACATTTCATACACCGCCTTGCCCAGATGCTCTATATCCTTTTATACTCTAAGCTCAAACTGATTGCTCTTGTGTCTCAGTGCCCCATGAAGCTTTATTTTTTATAGGTCTAATAAACATTTATCATTATTAAAATATAGAACTTTGTTATCCCTCCAAAATAATGATTTTACCTGTTAAAGGATCAATGGAGAGTATATTAGTCAGGGTTCCCTAGAGGGACAGAACTAATAGGATGGATATATATATATAACAAGGTCCCACAATAGACTGTCCCAAGCTTGAGGAGCAAGGAGAGCCAGTCCGAGTCTCAAAACTGAAGAACTTGGAGTCTGATGTTTGAGGGCAGGAAGCATCCAGCACCGGAGAAAGATGTAGGTTAGGACACTAGGCCAGTCTCGCCTCTTCACGTTTTTCTGCCTGCTTTATATTCGCTGGCAGCTGATTAGATTGTGCCCACCAGATTAAGGGTGGGTCTGCCTTCCCCAGCCCACTGACTCAAATGTTAATCTCCTTTGGCAACACCCACATGGACACACCCAGGATCAATACTCTGCATCCTTTAATCCAATCAAGTTGACATTCAGTATTATCCATCACAGGGGGTGGGGGGGAGAGAGAGAGAGAAAGAGAGAAATTGAGATTGAGACTGAGATTGAGATTGATTAAGATTCAAATATCTCACTCCTGGATTTTTTTTTTTCCTTTCCTCCTGAATCTGCTCCTTTATCAGAACTTCTTATTTTGCCATATTCTCTTAATATTCCAAATACAGAGTAGACTCAAGAGCTGCTTTTTCTCCATTTATCAAAAGTTACCTAGATAAACTATTGATTTTTGGTTTAGTTTTACACTTTTAAAAATGTTAATATGTGTCAGGCATTTTGCTAGGTTCTAGAGAGACAAAAGAAATCAGACAAATCTCATAACCTGGTGGAGCTTTTATTAAGAAGAAATAGATATAGTAACAGAATGTTTTGGTGTGTCTCAGTATAGACAAATACACATAAAGCTATGGAAGATTAGAATTCTTGATAAGCTAACTTATTTTGCTGGATGTATACACTGTCATTGGGCAAAAAATTGGCTTACCGCCTTTCTTTTCCAGGTGTGTGGTCCCACCCTGATTCAAACTTGGATCAACTTAATCTCAGACTGTATTACAATAGTCTCCCAGCTAATTTTCATGTTTCTTCTCTAGTGTTTTAATTTCCCTACTATCCATTGGCCCTTTCCATCCTCTACACTGAACAGATTAATCTTTATGAATTAAATTAAATATTTATTTGAAAAAATCATTAACTATCTCTCCACTTACCTCTCCCAGTTCTGAAATCTTCATTGACTTTCTACTGCTTTCAAGATAAAATATACAGCCCTTCATCTGGCATTTAGTACTCTCCATAATGCAGTCTTCATCCATGGGCTCAGCCCCATCTCCTATAATTTCTGCCATAACCAACTTTCTACTCAAATTAAATCTGTGTGTAATTGCTCAAGCTTTCAGATATATTCTGCCTCTGTAATTTGCTCACATGACTCTTGTCAGAATGTTTTCATCTATCTAATCCCTAGGCAGAACTAAGTCTCACTCTTCCCTCAAGAACTAGCTCAAGTCCCATATCCTCTATAGATCCTTCCTAGTCCACCACATCCCTCTGTGATCATGGCTTTCTCCAACAGACTTCAGTCACCTAGCCTTTATCATTTGCATATGTAATCCTCTCCTGCACTTACTCATCATGTACAATTCCAGTCTCTCTTACTGGGCAATAATCCTGTTACGGACAGGGACTCTATATTGTGCCCTTAGTATCTCCAGAGTTTAATTAGCTCGGAAGATTTTTATGATGATTTTAATGAGTCAGCCATTGGTATATTTATATGAAAATAGAACTCTTTGGAATCCCTTATTTTTACCGTGTATGGAGGGGCCACACACATTGCTTACATGAAAGGCCAAGATGAAAGCTTTCTTATGGATAAAATTAAACCAAAAGTATGAGCCCAAATGCTTATAGGGTCCAGGGAGAGAACATGATTAGGCTGGAGATAAACCAATATTTATTTAACAAACCTTTACACAGTGCTTATATTACACAGTCTGCTTAGCATTATTTTAATTGCTCTACGAGTTTTAACAGATTTAACTCTCACTGAAACCCGACCATTATTATCCTCATTTTAGAGGTAAGAAAACCATTATACAGAGATTAAGTCATTTTCCCAGGGTTATGTGGCTAGTAGGTGATAGGTACTGAATTTTAACTCATACACTCTGACTTCTAGACTCTGTATTCTTAATAACTGCATGGAGCCGAATTTTCAAAAGAAAATGGTATGTATGATGGTGTACTGGAGAGTGTATAACTTAAAGGACATTTAAATTTATTTAAAAGGAAATCATGAGCCAAAATAAACAGGTCTGTGGGCCAGATCAGCCAAAGTACTCTGAGTTTGCAATCCCTGGACTGAATTAAACAATGACAGGCAAAAGTTTATTCTTCTATCCTTAGTAACACCACTTATATTACAGGGCAGCAGGAAGCATTTCTGATTTTATCCTCTTTACCTTGACATAAGTCACATGCCCATTATGGGGATTTGTCAAAGAAAAGGAGATATCAGTGTTCAGTGTCATCACTTTATATGTTTAGGTTTGCAGATACAACTTGCCAGAGATTTATGAACCTTTCAAAGGAACTAATGGCTCCCCTGCATTTGCTCCCATAGCATTTTTTTATACCTTTACCAAGGTATTTATCAAATGTCACTCCCTTTTTGAAATGAAGAATTTTCACTTTTTCTTAGTGTAAAAGATCATCCAAATGCTTACTTACAGATTTTAACAGCTTCTAACAATTTTGAAGTGTATTGATTTAAAATATATTTAGCAAGTTTCTATTAGTGTCTAACTTGAACATTTTGCTTTCTAATACAGAACATATTCTTTTATAGTGCCTCTAGATATAAATTCAGACTTTTACCAGTCCAGAACTTTAAAAAGTAACATACATTAATCTGCATCTTTGACATGTTTACAGCTCTATTTCAATGTTTGTTTTGATTGGGTTCAAAGAAATAAATGCAAACATGGCATACATTTGAAATTTCTACATAGCTTAACAAATACAGGAAGTAGAAAACTTCAGTCACAAACTCAAATGTAAAAGAGTGTAGTGTTATTTATTTCTCTTCAACTGAAATTCACCTAGCTTTTAACCTGCATTTTAACTTTCTGCAATAAACTTAGTCCTACAATATAATATAACTTAAGTATTTCTGATTTTAAACTCAGTGCATTATGATTCTCACTGCTCAACTCTTCCTTCTTCCCTTCTCTTCTGGGGATTCTAATTTCCTTTGGGTCTGAATGTCAATCTGCTATTCTTATTGACTTTATAAGATTATTCTGCTACACAAGGAAATAAAAATCACCTGTAATCCTAAATCCCAGGAAAATGTTAATAATATTTTAGGACATTTCTTTTTTTTTTTTTTCTGTGCATACAGATCTGCATAGAAACACATGAAATATATGTTTCTCTGTGTGTATAGGTAGGCTCTTTATTTTTTTGGCCCATATATCTTTAGATATTCTCCAGAGAGGAAGAGATGAAAGGCAAATTTTCTGGGTGAATTATTGTCTCTTTGGCATCTCTCCCCAAGGCCCCATAGACCATTCCTTGCCCTCCTGTGGGAGTGGGAGAGATTAGTCTATCTAATACCAGTTATTATCTTGCGACCCTCACAAGTAAACATCACAGAAATAAGTTCAAGCTGGTTTTTGCTCAAATCCTCTGGTGATTAATCCAAACCATACAGAGTGGTGCTGGTAGACAGTGGATTTAAAAATTGATTAGTGAGTCCCTGATTTTTCTCTCTTATCCTATCTATTTATTGAGGGTGTGTTCACTGCACTTTCTCATTTTCCCATGAGGATTTTTTCTCTAGTTCTGTGAAGAAGGATGCCTACTCTCTTTTCTTCATGCCACCCTCTTTTCTCTTCAGTTCATTTGTTCTTATTTCCTTTTATTATTTTATTTTCCTTTATCCTGAAGTCCCTGCTTCCCATTTTTTCTGTGCCTGTTATCATACCATCAGATATTTGCAAGTCCTACATCAATGTCAACTTTCTCTCCCCACTCCTTCCTTGTATACCATTGGTTTCCAGCATGGATTGTCAGGTAAAACTGCTTCTTCTTCCTGGTAGAAAGAGTGGGGAGTTCTGAGTCCTATAATTGGAAATGGGGATGTGGTAAAAAGAATGTCAGGGTGATTCTCCACTCTGGATTACTGTCTGCTATTTAATATTTTTATATTCTTGAAGAAAACCTAAAATAAAAATAAACAAAAAAGTACATCTCACACAAGGAGAATTTCTTTTCTGCTAAAAATCCTTCATTGAACCATCATAAGACATTAATTGATTCCTTGCCAGCATAACCGTGACCTTATTATAGAAACAGTTTGTCCCCTTCTCAAGTTGGATTACATTGCACAGCCTTTTTCCATTAACTTGACATTACATGGCATCATTGAGCTATCCTTTTTATTCTTACAATCATATAGCAAACACTTTCTTTTGTGATTATTTTTGAAATATATTTTTTAAAATCATCACATTACTCCACCATGTTTATGCACCACAATATATTTAATTATTTCCCAATGTTTAATATTTAGGTTGTATCTATGTGTATTATAAAATTTCCAAAAATTATCTGGTATATCACTTGTGCATGTCTAATAATTTCCATAGAATGATTTCCTTAAAAGTAGAATTTTCGGCCAAAAGATAAAATGGGTTGCTTTTTATTAAAATAATTTACATGAAAAAGTAATTATAATTTTAAATTATAAAAGTAATACAAACCAGGCACTAAAAAAAGGGAAGGGTATAAAATAGAAACTATAAGTCACTTCTGTCATCTCACTCCTTAGAGATCATCATTTTATCAGGTTAATGTCTATTTTTAGTATGAACAATTTTAATACTCTTTTAAATATTGTCAGCTGGTATCCACAAAGGTCAACCATTTAAAAATCCCACTAGCAGTTGACAAAAGTGCTGATTTCACTATATACTCATTAACCTTATGGAATTCACATTTATTAATATTCAACATTTGATGAAGATTTAGAGTTTGAAAGTACTTTTTTTTACATTAACAATACTGGATATATGTATACTTATCATTTATACACACGTATTACAAATATTTGCTCCGTCTTGTAACTAAATTTTTTGATGTGTTTTTATGTAGTTTTTTCATTTTTTTGTAGTCATATTTATCAGCCTTTACCTTTGTGATTTATTTTTGCTTTTATATTTAAATGGTCTTCTTTTTCCCATGAGCAAATAAATGTTCACCTACATTTCCTCACAACCATTTAAAATTTGAAATTCTAACATAATTTAAATTATAATATATTGCAAACATAAGAAAAATATATAAGTTGAATATACTCAATATCTATGAACCAAACATAGATTTAACTGATGCTAACATTTTGCCATGTTTGTTAAATTTTTTTTGGCAAACAATTACAGCTATAGCTAAAGTTGCACCTCTATCCCTTTGCTCTCCCTTTCTCTGCTGAAATTTGCATAACTTTCCTGCATGTTTTTATATTTACTACATATATTTATAACCATAAGCACTACAAATTATTGTTTTGTGTGCTTTAACATTCTGCTAGATACAATCTGTTTCCAACAGATCTTTGTCATCTAATATTATACTTTTAAAATTTATCCAGATAGGTGCCTCTATTTCTAATATATACATTTCTACTACCTTAGCACATGTAATTGTATAAATGTGGAGTTCTTTGTGAATTACTGGTTCATACCACTTATATATTTTTAAATTGTGTTGTTTTTTAAAAATTATGGATATTTGGAAAGCTCTTTATATTCTTGATCCAAATCCTTTGTGTGTTATATATGTAAAAAGTATCTGTTACAAATCTGTAATTTTTCTTTTAAATTTATAATTTGTGACATACCCAAGTTTTATTTTTGTTTTATTTTTTATTTTTTGAGACGAAGTTTCCCTCTTGTTGTCTAGGCCAGAGTGCAATGGGCATGATCTCGGTTCACCACAACCTCCATCTCCCAGGTTCAAGTGATTCTCCTGCCTCAGCCTCCCAAGTAGCTGGGATTACAGCCATGTGCCACCACGCCTGGCTAATTTTGTATTTTCAATAGAGACGGGGTTTCTTCATGTTGGTCAGGCTGGTCTTGAACTTCCGACCTCAGGTGATGCACCCCCCTCAGCCTCCCAAAGTGCTAGGATTACAGGCATGAGCCATTGCACCTAGCCTATTTATTTCTTTTTTCAACTTTTATGTTAAGTTTAGGGGTATAAATGCAGGCTTGTTACATAGGTAAACTTGTGTAATGGGGGTTACACAGATTATTGCATCACCCAGGTATTAAGCCTACTACCTATTAGTTATTTTTCTTGATCATCTGCCCCCTCCCACCCTCCACCTTCTGAAAGGCCACAGTGTGTGTTGTTCCCTTCTATGTGTCCATATTCTCTCACCATTTAGCTTCCACTTATAAGTGAGAATATGCAGTATTTGGTTTTCTCTTCCTGTGTTGGTTTGCTAAGGATAATATCCTCCAGCTCCATGCATGTCCCTGCAAAGGACATGATCTCGTTTCTTTTATATGTTTGCATAGTATTCCGTGGTGTATATGTACCACATTTGATTTATCCAGTTTATCATTGATGGGCATTTAGGTTGATTTCATGTCTTTGCTATTGTGGATAGTGCTGCAATGAACATACTCATGCGGTGCCTTTATAATAGAATGATTTCTATTCATTTGCATGTATACCCAGTAATGGGATTGCTGAGTCAAATGGTAGTTCTGCTTATAGGTCTTTGAGGAATTGTCATACTGCTTTCCACAATGGTTGAACTAATTTATGCTCCCACCAAGACTGTATAAGCATTCTTTTTTGTTGTTTTTTTTATTTGACAACCTTGCCAGCATCTAGTATTTTTTGGCTTTTAAATAATAGCCCTTCTGACTGGAGTGAGGTGGAATCTCATTGTGGTATTTATTTGAATTTCTCTAATGTTGAGCTTTTCTTTTCATATGCTTGTTGACTGCATGTATGTCTTGTTTTCAAAAGTATCTCTTCATATCCTTTGCCCACTTTTTAATGGGGTTGTTTCTTTCTTGTAAATTTGTTTAAGTTCCTTGTAGAAGGTGGGTATTAGGCCTTTGTCAGATGCATAGTTTGCAAAAATTTTCTCCCATTCTTTAGGTTGTCTGTTTATTCTGTTGTTTCTTTTGCTGTGTTCTTTAGTTTAATGAAATCCCATTTGTGAATTTTTCCTTTTTTTGCAATTGCTTTTGGCGCCTTCATCATGAAATCTTTGACTGTGCCTATGTCCTGAATGGTGGTCTTCTAGGGTTTTTATAGTTTGAGGTTTTACATTTAAGTTATAATCATACTTAAGTTTTAAATTTTAATACAGCTCTATTTATCCACTATATCCTTTATGATTTGTATTTTTTTTTTTTTTGTAAAAAGAGTATCTTAATTCAATGGCATACAAATATTTTCCTTGCTCTAGAAATGTTCAAACTTGGATTATCAACTTTAGGTATTTGATTCACATGAAATTACTTCTGTGTATGGTGTGGGGTAGGGCTGTCTTTAAATAAATATCAAATGGGCACAGCACCATTTAAGTAATGATGTAGTAAGGGAACCTCTGCCATATGCTAAGTTGCCATATAAATACTCATCTTTTTCTAGGCTTTCTATTCTGTCCCATCATTTTATTTCTTTATTGCTGGCTCAAAACCTGCTTTTTAAGTCACTATACCTTTATGATGAATCTTTATGTCTGGTAGGGCAAGTTTTTTTATTATTATTCTTTGACATTTTTATTATTTTTAAGCCTTTGTCATCTCCAAATTAACTTAAGGTCAGTTGGCCCATTTCTATGAAATACCTTTTCAAAATTTTAATTGGAATTCTTTTGAATTTGTTGATAACGGGAACAACTGTGAACTTTAAAGTATTTTCTCTGTGTTAACAAACATGGTACATCTGTCTTTATGGTTTGTCTTTTATAGCATTATCGTCTGTGAATGATAGCAATTGTAGTTCTTCATGTTTAGTTCACAGGCCTTTAATTTATTTTTCTTTTCTTTTTTTTCCTACCAACTGGAACCTCTGCTATATGCTCAATAGAAGCAGCAATAGTGGTCATTCTTGTCATTTTCTCAACTTGAAAAGGAACACTGGATTTTCCATAATTTTTCACCGTCTATGAGAAACTTTATTTGTTCGCATATTTTTTCATTTCTTTTTAAAAAATTTTCCTTCAGGGGTACATGTGCAGGCTTGTTACATGTATATATTACATGATACTGAGGTTTGGGGTATGATTGATTCTGTCACCCAGGTAGTAAGCCTAGTCACCAGTAAATAGTTTTTCAGTTCTTGCCCCTCTTTTCTCTCCTATTTTGAATTCCCCAGTGTCTGTTGCTCCAATCTTTATGTTCATGTGTACCCAATGATTAACTCCTACTTATAAGTGAGAACATGTGATATTTGTTTTTCTTTCTCTACATTAATTCACTTAGGATAATGGTCTCCAGCTATATCCATGTTGCTGCAAAGGACATGATTTTGCTCTTTTTTATGGCTTCAGAGTATACCATGGTGTACATATACCATATTTTCTTTATGCAATCCATCTTTGATGGGCACCTGGGTTGATTCCATGTCTTTGCAGTTGAGTCATGCTGCAATAAACATACAAGTACATGTGTGTTTTTGGTAGAACTATTTATATTCCTTTGGGTATATACCCAATAATGAGATTGTATTTTAAACATTTTACCAGTAAGCACCTCATTTGCTGTGGGATATGGAATCAACCTAAATGCTAATCAATGGTAGACTGGATAAAGACAATGTGGCACATATACACCATAGAATATTATGTAGCCACAAAAAAGAGTGAGATCAGGTCTTTGCAACAATATGGATAGAGCCAGAGGCCATTATCCTAAGCAAACTAACACAGAAACAGAAAACCAAATACTGCATGTTCTCACTTATGAGTGGGAGTTAAACATTGAGTACATATGGACATAAATAAGGGAACAATAGATACTGGAGCCTACTTGAAAGTGAAGGGTGGGAGGAGGGTTAGGATTGAAAAACTGTCCTGTACTATGCTTATTACATAGGTGATGAAATAATCTGTTCGTTAAACTCCCATGACACTTCATTTACCTATATAACAAACTTGCACATATGTATCTTTGAATCTAAAATAAAAGTTTAAAAAAGTGAAAAGTAAAAAAAAAATTCCTTTTTTTTTCTTCTTGCACTTTATTGGATTGTTTAAATTTCCTTTATTCTCAAGGATTTGGGATCAACTTACGTGCCTATTGCCTAATGCTCTTTGCTCTGTCAGTACTTGCTTTCTCTTTCTTGAGAGTACTTATATGCATTTAAACAATTCTTGTTTCATTTTGTCCGTGAAATTAGTACACTATCTTGCTAGAAATGGAAGTCTGCAATTAATATTTTTAGTCCATATGGAATTTATCTTAGAGGGTCATATAAACTAAAAAATCCACTTCTAAAAATTTGCCAAGTTGCCAACCAACAGTTCCAGTGTCATTATTGAAAAATTCCTTCTTTCCTTATTAATTTGGAATGGTGCCTAATCATATACTCTTCTTCTATGGGTTAAGATCTACTTCTGAGACATCTATAATATCATGTAAATATGTTTGTCTATTCTTATATCTTATTCTAATGATTATAATTGTAGAATACATTTTAATGTCAGATAATGTAGCAGCCTCTTCGTTACTCTTTCTTTGCAAAATTTTGTTGACTATTTTATCTGGTTTTTCTGATGAATATTTTAAACTTTTGGTAAATTTTACATAAAAATGTTTCAAATTTTGTTTTCAAATAATTAAACTCTTTTAAAGTCACCTTATTAGAATGTTATTTTAGGTACTTCAGTAAGGTCCATATGTTTGTTACATATATTCTACATTCTTATTTATTACTAAGCATTTTTGGTTAATATTTTCTAGATTAAAAATAAACAATGTAAGATAGTGACATGGCAAAACATAATAATACAAAAATGCATACAGTGAGAAGTATATCTTTCCCATATGCTATGTCTTTGTGTCTGACAGTATCATTTTGGAATGCATTTGTTTGCAAATAACAAAATACAACACTAATGATGGGTAAATACATAAGGAATTTGCTCATTCTATGCAGTAAGATCTCCAGGATTAGGCAATCTGGAGTTGGTATGACTGAGAGAAGGCATCAGGGACCCAGGCATCTTTCATCTTTCTACCCTGCTGCCCTTAGCACACGGACGTTCATCTTCATGTTTGCCACCTTATGGTATTAAACTTCCAGTCATGAGTTCATGTTCACAGCAGAAACAAGGAGAAAGAGGTATGACTGCTGCAATTGTCTGAATGTTCGTGTTTTCCTCAAATTCACATGTTGAAATTCTAACTCCCAAGGTTATGATATTAGTAGGTAGGGCCTTTAGAAGGTAACTAGACCATGAGGGCAGAGCCCTCATGAATGGGATTAGTGCAACTTAAAAAAGAGGCTCAGAGACACCCTCATCCCTTTCACCATGTGAAGTAACAGCAAAAGGATGGACATCTGTGAACCAGGAAGGGGGCCCTCACCAGATACTGAATCTGCCTTAATCTTGGACTTGCCAGTCAACAGAGTTGTGAGAAATAAATTTCTGTGGTTTGTAAAATACCTTGTTTATGGCATTTTTTGATAGCAGCCCCAGACCAAGACAACAGCCAACCAAGTCTTTGTCCTTTAAAATTTTCCTATAAGTGTCATCTAGAAAGTTGCTGTTAGACCTAATTGGCCAGAACTTGGTCTCATGTCCAGCCAGGCGAAAGTGTGAGAAAGCGAATACTTTTAGCTGGACATGTTGCTTTCCCAAATAGAATTTGTGTTATGCTAGTAAGGAAGTAGCAGTGAACAGACATTGATAGCCATCTAACTACCAGTTCCTGCCTCCTCCCATCACCTGTCACTGTTAGCTGTTTCTGTTTTTTGTTCACTAGTTTATCTGTATTTATGTAACCATATATTTTGTGTGTTCTGTAATTCCACTTGTCGTTAAATTTAGTTCTATATTTAAGTAAATTTAATGCTCACTAACATTCTTTTCATATTGGGTTTTTTTTCCCCCATTCTTGTCTTGTTTGACTTCATTTTAACCTCAAGTATTTTTTTCTGAGAATTGCTAAAGTTTACTCTATTTCTGCATTCTTGCATGTTAAAAACAGCTATCAGTTACCTTTATGGTTGAAGGATAGATTGAATAGACATAGCATTCTTGGGGCATAATCTCTTTCTCTGAGGATTTTTTTGAATATTGTTCTACTGTATTTTAGCAGGAAGATTGAGGTCAACCTGAGGGTTTTTTTGTTTGTTTGTTTTGTTTTTTGTTTGTTTTTTGCTTTCAGTATGTTTTTAACGCCATATGTTTGTTGTTGTTTTTTATTTAACTTTTCAGTTCGGGGTACATGTGCAGGATTTGCGGGTTTGTTGCATAGGTAAATGTGTGCCATGGTCATTTGCTGCACACAGATCAACCCATCACCTAGGTATTAAGCACAACATCCATTAGCAATTCTTCTTGATGTTCTCCCTCCTTCCACCCACCCCAGAGAGACCTCACTGTGTGTTGTTCCATCCACTGTGTCCATGTGTTCTCATCGTTTGGCTCCCAGTCATAAGTGAGAACATACGGTGTTTGGTTTTCTGTTCCTGTGTTAGTTTGCTGAGAATAACAACTTCCAGCTCCATTCATGTCCATCCAAAGGACATAATCTCTTTCCTGTTTATGGCTGCATAGTATTCCATTGTGTGTATGTAGCACATTTTCTTTATCCAGTCTGACATTAATGGACATTTGGGTTGATTCCGTGTCTTTGCTAAGGTGAATAGTGCCACAATGAACATACATGTGAACATATCTTTGTAATATGATATATATTCCTTTGGGTATAAACCCAGTAATGGGATTGCTGGGGTCAAATGGTATTTCTGCTTCTAGATCTTTGAGAAATTGCCACACTGTCTTCCATAATGATTGAAGTAATTTACATTCGCACTAACAGTGTAAAAGCATTCCTTTTTCTCTGCAACCTCACCAGCATCTGTTGTTTCTTGATTTTTTAATAATCACCATCCTGACTGGCATGAGATGGCATCTCATTGTGGTTTTGATTTTCAATTCTCTAACAGTCAGTGATGTTGAGCTTTTTTTATATGCTTGTTAGTTGCATGTATTTCTTCTTTTGAAAAGTGTCTATTGGTGTCCTTTCCGCAATTTTTATGGTGTTTGTTTCTTTCTTGTAAATTTGCTTAAGTTCCTTGTAGACTCTAAATATTAGACCCTGGTCAGATAGATTGATTGCAAAAATTTTCTCCCATTCTGTAGGTTGTCTATTCACTCTGATGATAGTTCTCTTTTTTGCGTGCAGAAGCTCTTTAGTTTAATGAGATTCCATTTGTCAAGCTTTGCTTTTCTTGCAATTGCTTTTGGCATTTTCATCATGAAATCTTTGCCTGTGCCTATGTCCTGAATGGTATTCCCTAGATTTTCTTCTACAGTTTTTATAGTTTTGGGTTTTACATTTAAGCCTTTAATCCATCTTGAGTTAATTTTTGTATAAGGTATAAGGAAGGGATTCAGTTTCAATTTTCTGCATATGACTAGCCAGTTCACCCCGAACAATTTATTAAATAGAGGACCCTTTCCCCATTGCTTGTTTTTGTCAGGTTTCTGGAAGATCAGATGGTTGTGGATATGCAGTCTTATTTCTGAGTTTTCTATTCTATTCCACTGGTCTATGTGCCTGTTTTTGTAACAGTACCATGTTGTTTTGGATACTGTAGCCTTGTCATATGCTTTGAAGTCAGATAGGGTGACACCTCCAGCTTTGTTTGTTTTGCTTAAGATTTTCTTGGCTATATGGGCTCCTTCTTGGTTCTGTGTGAGTTTTAAGATAGTTTTTTCTAATTCTGTGAAGAATGTCAGTGGTAGTTTAATGGGCATGACATTGAATCTATAAATTACTTTGGACAGCATGGGCATTTTCATGATGCTGATTCTTCCTATTCATGAGCAGGGAATGTTTTTCCATTTTTGAATCCTCTCTGATTTCTTTGAGCAGTGATTTGTAGTTATCCTTGAAGAGGTCCTTCTCTTGCCTTGATAGTAGTATTCCTAGGTATTTTATTCTCTTTGTAGCAATTGTGAATGGGAGTTCATTTGTGATTTGGCTCTCTGCTTGCCTGTTGTTGGTATATAAGAATGCAAGCAATTTTTGCACATTGGTTTTGTATCCTGAGACCTTGCTGAAGTTGCTTATCAGTTTAAGAAGCTTTGGGCCTGAGACAATGGGGTTCTCTAGATATAGGATCATGTCATCTATAAACAAAGATAATTTGACTTCTCTTCCTATTTGAATACACTTTCTTTCTCTTGCCTAATTGCTCTGGCCACAACTTCCAATACTATGTTGATTAGGAGTGGTGAGAGAGGGCATCCTTGCCTTGTGCTGGTTTTCAAGGGAAATGCTTCCAGTTTTTGCCCATTCAGTATAATCTTGGCTGGGAGATTCTCATAAATGTCTCATTATTTTGAGGTATGAGCCATCAATACCTAATTTATTGAGTTACTTTTTTTAATTACTGTACTTTAAGTTCTAGGGTACATGTGCATAACATGCAGGTTTGTTACATATGTATACTTGTGCCATGTTGGTGTGCTGCACCCATCAACTCGTCAGCACCCATCAACTCGTCATTTACATCAGGTATCACTCCCAATGCAGTCCCTGCCCCCCCCTTCCCCCCTCCCCCTTCCCCCCTCCCCATGATAGGCCCCGGTGTGTGATGTTCCCCTTCCCGAGTCCAAGTGATCTTATTGTTCAGTTCCCACCTATGAGTGAGAACATGCAGTGTTTGGTTTTCTGCTCTTGTGATAGTTTGCTAAGAATGATGGCTTCCAGCTGCATCCATGTCCCTACAAAGGACACAAACTCATCCTTTTTTATGGCTGCATAGTATTCCATGGTGTACATGTGCCACATTTTCTTAATCCAGTCTGTCATTGATGGACATTTGGGTGGATTCCAAGTCTTTGCTATTGTGAATAGTGCTGCAATAAACATACGTGTGCATGTGTCTTTATAGCAGCATGATTTATAATCCTTTGGGTATATACTCAGTAATGGGATGGCTGGGTCATATGGTACTTCTAGTTCTAGATCCTTGAGGAATCGCCATACTGTTTTCCATAATGGTTGAACTAGTTTACAATCCCACCAACAGTGTAAAAGTGTTCCTATTTCTCCACATCCTCTCCAGCACTTGCTGTTTCCTGACTTTTTAATGATTGCCATTCTAACAGGTGTGAGATGGTATCTCATTGTGGTTTTGATTTGCGTTTCTCTGATGGCCAGTGATGACAAGCATTTTTTCATGTGTCTGTAGGCTGTATGCATGTCTTCTTTTGAGAAATGTCTGTTCATATACTTTGCCCACTTTTTGATGGGGTTGTTTGTTTTTTTCTTGTAAATTTGTTTGAGTTCTTTGTAGGTTCTGGATATTAGCCCTTTGTCAGATGAGTAGATTGCAAAATTTTCTCCCATTCTGTAGGTTGCCTGTTCAGTCTGATGGTAGTCTCTTCTGCTGTGCAGAAGCTCTTTAGTTTAATTAGATCCCATTTGTCATTTTTGGCTTTTGTTGCCGTTGCTTTTGGTGTTTTAGACATGAAGTCCTTGCCCATGCCTATGTCCTGAATGGTATTACCTAGGTTTTCTTCTAGGGTTTTTATGGTATTAGGTCTAACATTTAAGTCTCTAATCCATCTTGAATTAATTTTTGTATAAGGAGTAAGGAAAGGATAAGATTTCAGCTTTCTACTTATGGCTAGCCAATTTTCCCAGCACCATTTATTAAATAGGGAATCCTTTCCCCATTTCTTGTTTTTCTCAGATTTGTCAAAGATCAGATGGCTGTACATGTGTGGTATTATTTCTGAGGACTCTGTTCTGTTCCATTGGTCTATATCTCTGTTTTGGTACCAGTACCATGCTGTTTTGGTTACTGTAGCCTTGTAGTATAGTTTGAAGTCAGGTAGCGTGATGCCTCCAGCTTTGTTCTTTTGACTTAGGATTGTCTTGGCAATGAGGGCTCTTTTTTGGTTCCATGTGAACTCAAAGCAGTTTTCTCCAATTCTGTGAAGAAACTCATTGGTAGTTTGATGGGGGGATGGCATTGAATCTATAAATTACCTTGGGCAGTATGGCCATTTTCACGATATTGATTCTTCCTATCCATGAGCATGGTATGTTCTTCCATTTGTTTGTGTCTTCTTTTATTGCACTGAGCAGTGGTTTGTAGTTCTCCTTGAAGAGGTCCTTTACATCCCTTGTAAGTTGGATTCCTGGGTATTTTATTGTCTTTGAAGCAATTGTGAATGGAAGTTCATTCATGATTTGGCTCTGTGTTTGTCTGTTACTGGTGTATAAGAATGCTTGTGATTTTTGCACATTGATTTTGTATCCTGAGACTTTGCTGAAGTTATTTATCAGCTTAAGGAGATTTTGGGCCAAGACAATGGAGTTTTCTAAATATACAACCATGTCATCTGCAAACAGGGACAATTTGACTTCTTCTTTTCCTAACTGAATAACCTTGATTTCTTTCTCTTGCCTGATTGCCCTAGCCAGAACTTCCAACACTATGTTGAATAGGAGTGGTGAGAGAGGGCATCCCTGTCTTGTGCCAGTTTTCAAAGGGAATGCTTTCAGTTTTTGCCCATTCAGTATGATATTGGCTGTGGGTTTGTCATAAATAGCTCTTATTAATTTGAGATACATTCCATCAATACCGAATTTATTGAGCGTTTTTAGCATGAAGGGCTGTTGAATTTTGTCAAAAGCCTTTTCTGCATCTATTGAGATAATCATGTGGTTCTTGTCTTTGGTTCTGTTTATATGCTGGATTATGTTTATTGATTTGCGAATGTTGAACCAGCCTTGCATCCCAGGGATGAAGCCCACTTGATCATGGTGGATAAGCTTTTTGATGTGCTGCTGAATCTGGTTTGCCAGTATTTTATTGAGGATATTTGCATCGATGTTCATTAGGGATATTGGTCTAAAATTCTCTTTTTTTGTTGTGTCTCTGCCAGGCTTTGGTATCAGGATGATGTTGGCCTCATAAAATGAGTTAGGGAGGATTCCCTCTTTTTCTATTGATTGGAATAGTTTCAGAAGGAATGGTACCAGCTCCTCCTTGTACCTCTGGTAGAATTCAGCTGTGAATCCAACTGGTCCTGGACTTTTTTTTGTTGGTAGGCTATTAATTATTGCCTCAATTTCAGAGCCTGCTATTGGTCTATTCAAGGATTCAGCTTCTTCCTGGTTTAGTCTTGGGAGAGTGTAAGTGTCCAGGAAATTATCCATTTCTTCTAGATTTTCTAGTTTATTTGCATAGAGGTGTTTATAGTATTCTCTGATGGTAGTTTGTATTTCTGTGGGGCCAGTGGTGATATCCCCTTTTTCATTTTTTATTGCGTCTATTTATTTCTTCTCTCTTTTCTTCTTATTAATCTTGCTAGCAGTCTATCAATTTTGTTGACCTTTTCAAAAAACCAACTCCTGGATTCATTGATTTTTTTGGTGGTTTTTTTTGTCTCTATCTCCTTCAGTTCTGCTCTGATCTTAGTTATTTCTTGCCTTCTGCTAGCTTTGGAATGCGTTTGCTCTTGCTTCTCTAGTTCTTTTAATTGTGATGTTAGAGTGTCAATTTTAGATCTTTCCAGCTTTCTCTTGTGGGCATTTAGTGCTATAAATTTCCCTCTATACACTGCTTTAAATGTGTCCCAGAGATTCTGGTATGTTGTATCTTTGTTCTATTTGTTTCAAAGAACATCTTTATTTCTGCCTTCATTTCATTATGTACCCAGTAGTCATTCAGGAGCAGGTTATTCAGTTTCCATATAGTTGAGCGGTTTTCATTGAGTTTCTTAGTCCTGAGTTCTAGTTTGATTGCACTGTGTTCTGAGATTCTGTTTGTTATAATTTCTGTTCTTATACATTTGCTGAGGAGTGCTTTACTTCCAATTATGTGGTCAATTTTGGAGTAAGTGCGATGTGGTGCTGAGAAGAATGTATATTCTGTTGATTTGGGGTGGAGAGTTCTGTAGATGTCTATTAGGTCTGCTTGCTGCAGAGATGAGTTCAATTCCTGGATATCCTTGTTAACTTTCTGTCTCGTTGATCTGTCTAATGTTGACAGTGGGGTGTTGAAGTCTCCCATTATTATTGTATGGGAGTCTAAGTCTCTTTGTAAGTCTCTTAAGGACTTGCTTTATGAATCTGGGTGCTTCTGTATTGGGTGCATATATATTTAGGATAGTTAGTTCTTCCTGTTGAATTGATCCCTTTACCATTATGTAATAGCCTTCTTTGTCTCTTTTGATCTTTGATGGTTTAAAGTTTGTTTTATCAGAGACTAGTATTGCAACCCCTGCTTTTTTTTGTTCTCCATTTGCTTGGTAGATCTTCCTCCATTCCTTTATTTTGAGCCTATATATGTCTCTGCATGTGAGATGGGTCTCCTGAACACACCAAACTGATGGATCTTGACTCTTTATCCAATTTGCCAGTCTGTGTCTTTTAATTGGAGCATTCAGTCCATTTACATTTAAGGTTAATATTGTTATGTGTGAACTTGATCCTGCCATTATGATATTAACTGCTTATTTTGCTCGTTATTTGATGCCGTTTCTTCCTAGCCTCGATGGTCTTTACATTTTGGCATGTTTTTGCAATGGCTGGTACCGGTTGTTCCTTTCCATGTTTAGTGCTTCCTTCAGGGTCTCTTGTAAGGTAGGCCTGGTGGTGACAAAATCTCTAAGCATTTGCTTATCTGTAAAGGACTTTATTTCTCCTTCACTTATGAAACTTAGTTTGGCTGGATATGAAATTCTGGGTTGAAAATTCTTTTCTTTAAGAATGTTAAATATTGGCCCCCACTCTCTTCTGGCTTGTAGAGTTTCTGCTGTTAGTCTGATGGGCTTCCCTTTGTGGGTAACCCGACCTTTCTCTCTGGCTGCCCTTAAGATTTTTTCCTTCATTTCAACTTTGGTGAATCTGGCAATTATGTGTCTTGGAGTTGCTCTTCTCGAGGAGTATGTTTGTGGCGTTCTCTGTATTTCCTGAATTTGAATGTTGGCCTGCCCTACTAGGTTGGGGAAGTTCTCCTGGATGATATCCTGAAGAGTGTTTTCCAACTTGGTTCCCTTTTCCCCCTCATTTTCAGGCACCCCAATCAGATGTAAATTTGATCTTTTTACCTAATCCCATATTTCTTGCAGGCTTTGTTCATTTCTTTTTCTTCTTTTTTCTTTAGATTTCTCTTCTCGCTTCATTTCATTCATTTATCCTCAATCGCTGATACTCTTTCTTCCAGTTGATCAAGTTGGTTACTGAAGCTTGTGCATTTGTCACGTATTTCTCGTGTCATGGTTTTCATCTCTGTCAGTTTGTTTATGGCCTTCTCTGCGTTAATTATTCTAGTTATCAATTCTTCCACTCTTTTTTCAAGATTTTTAGTTTCTTTGTGCTGGGTACGTAATTCCTCCTTTAGCTCTGAGAAGTTTGATGGACTGAAGCCTTCTCTCATCTCGTCAAAGTCATTCTCCATCCAGCTTTGATCCGTTGCTGGCAATGAGCTGCGTTCCTTAGTTGAAAATGCAGAAATCACCTGTCTTCTGTGTCACTCACGCTGGGAGCTGGAGACTGGAGATGTTCCTATTCAGCCATCTTGCTCCACCAAAAATTATTTTCTTTAAGAATGTTGAATATTGGCCCCCAATCTCTTCTGGCTTGCAGAGTTTCCGCTGAGGGGTTGATTGTTAGTCTGATGGGCTTTCCTTTGTAAGTGACCTGGCCTTTCTCTTTGGCTAACCTTAACCTTTTTTCTTTCATTTCCACTTTGGAGAATCTGATGATTATGTTTCTTGGGATTGATCTTATCAGGGAATATCTTACTGGGGTTCTCTGGATGTCCTGAATTTGAATGTTGGCTTGTCTGACCAGGTTGGAGGAATTCTCCTAGATGATACCCTGAAATATATTTTCCAACTTTATTCCATTTTCCCTGTCTCTTTCAGGTGCCCCAATCAGTCATAGGTTTGGCCTTTTTATATAATCCCATATTTATTGGAGTTTTTATTCCTTCATTTTCATTATTTTTCCTCTATTCTTATCTGCCTGTCTTATTTCAGAAACATAGTCATCAAACTCTGAGATTCTTTCTTCTGCTTGGTCTATTCTGCTATTGATAATTACAATTACATTGTGAGGCTCTTGTGTTGCACTTTTCAGCTCCATCAGGTCATTTATCTTCCTCTCTAAACTGGCCATCCTGGTTATCAACTCCTGTATTGTTTTATCATGATTCTTAGCTTCTGTGCATTGGGTTAGAATATACTCCTTTAGCTCAGCAAAGTTCGTTATTACCTACCTTCTGAAATCTACTTCTGTTAATTCATCCATCTCAGCCTCAGCCTCCTTCTGTGCCCTTGCTGGATAGGTATTGCTATCATTTGGAGGAGAAGAGGCACTCTGGTTTCTTGAGTTTTCAGCATTTTCCCACTGATTCTTTCTCATCTTTTTGGACTTATCTGTCTTTGATCTTTGAGGTTACTGACATTTGAATGGGTCTTTTGTGGGGTCGTTTTATGTTGATGCAGTCTTTATTGTTGTTTTATGTTTTTCTTTTAACAGTCAGGCCACTCTTCTGTAGGGCTGCTGTGGTTTGCTGGGGGTCCACTCCAGATCCTAGCTGCCTCAGTTTTCCTGTACCTGGGGGTATCACCAGTGAAAGCTGTGAAACAGCAAAGGTGGCAGCCTGCTCTGTCCTCTGGAAGCTCCATCCCATGGTGGCACTGACCTGTTGCCGGCCTGAACACGCCTGTATGAGGTGGCTGCAGACTCCTGCTGGAAAGTCTCACCCAGTCAGGAGGAATGGTATCAGGGACCTTCACAAGGAAGCAATCTGGCTTCCCTTTGTTAGAACAGGTGTGCTGCATTGGGGGAGACCCTTCCTCATGGAGACCATTGGTATTCTCCAGAGCTGGCTGACTGAAAAGGCTGAGTCTACTGAACTGCAGAGATGGCAACTGCCCCTCCTCCCAGGAGCTTTGTCCCAGGGAGAGATCAGAGCTCTGTCTGTATACCCCTTGCTGCGGGGGTAGGAGTGGTAAGCTAAAGCCCCCACAGAGAGGTCTTGCCCAGTGAGGAGTTAGTGTTCTGCTTAAAGAAGCAGTCTGGTAAGGCTGCTGTGCTGCACTGTGGGAAACCCCTCCTCATCCAGACTGCCTGTATGCTTCAAAGCCAGCAGGCTGAAATGACTGAGTCTACTGAACAGCAGAAGGTGGCTGCCCCTCCCCCTGGGAACTTAGTCCCAACTCAGGCAGTCTCCAGCAGGCTGGTGGCAGACGGCTGAATTCCAAGCCAGTGGTCTCAATCCATGAGGCGCCATGCAAGTGGGGCCCACAGAATGATGCCCCTTGGCTCCCTGGACTCAGCCCTTTTCCTAGAAACATGCACAGAGGGATCTCCCACCTTGCTATGGATCCCAGGTATGTATGCAAAACTCCTGGGTGTGCCTGAGCGGCCACTCTGCCAAAACTCCACCCCACTCTGTTGATCAGACCCAAGGCCCTAGTGGTGTGGGTTCACAGGAGATCTGCTAATTCACGGGTTGCAAAGATCAAATAAGAGAAGCATAGGTTCCCAGGTGGGGTCCCATGATCACTCACTGCTTCCCTTGGTTGGGGGTGGGAGTTCCCTTGGCTCCGTGCCACTTCCGGGTTGGCTATTGCTCTACCCTCCACCCACTTCGCTGTCGATGGGTGGAGCTGTTTGCCTAGTCAGTCCCAATGCAAAAACCCAGACATCTCAGGTGCACATGTTGAATTGACTCATTCCTTTCATTCCTCTCCATGAGCGCCACAGACCACAGCTGCTTCCAATCGTCCATCATCTAACCACTTCCTTAGCTACCCAAGTGGAACTCCCAGAGAGGCAGGACACAGGGAGCCAGTTCCTCTTGGGTTGACATGGTGCTGGGGTCCAGGGCCCTGTATGCATCCAGTTCGGACCCCAACTTCTCTGGGTGACTGTCGGTGGCTGTCGGTGGCAGCAGCTGGGGCACGAGCCCAGATGGAGTGCTGCCTACCTGTGATGAAGGCACTGCTGACTTGGCCCCTGAGCAGGTCGGGAACTTGGCCCCATGGTCCACCAGCGGGACTGTACAACCACCTTCCTTCCATCTGCTGGCTACCAGCAGTGGCTACTGCTGTAGCCAAAGCTAACACTACAGCTGCCGCCCAGCCGGGAGTATGTCATGGTGTAATGTCATCAGCTGCATTGCTGCCTTTCTGGGCATCCAGAGTTGTCAAAGTTCTTTACTTGAGTTTTTATTTCTATACATAAGTGATTCTTTTGCATCATGTCTATAGAATTCTTTATTTGATTTTGAAATTAGCTAATTTTACAAAGATTTGTCTTTTTATATTTGTCCATCTTCTTTTCTAGAACATTGCGAGTTCATTCAGTTTGTATATTCTGGTCTTCTTTTATATAACTAAGGTGTCAAATGGGTCGGATTTTATTAATACAATAATCAACTTTATCTGTCTTTTACTACTTTCCTTCAAGCATGCTTTGTTGCACGTTTCTTGCTCCTGAGTGACATGCTGGATAGATCTCATAGCTTATTGGTAATTTTCAGTTATTCATTAAAAATATATTTTTAGATATCACAAACTCTAAGTAAAAATTTTTTTCTTACATGTAATCTAAAACTTATCCTCTTCTTCCAGCTCAGATCTTGGTCAGTTTTGGAAGTTTGCATTCAGAAGGAAGTTATTCTACTACTTTCAGTGGAGCAAACACAGACACACACGTACACCTTTTTACTAAATACCAGTAATATACCTCTCCATCACTGTGACAGTCAAAAACATCCACACACATTTACAAATGTCCTTTGTCAGTGGTGTCAACCAGGATGGTTTTGTTTCCTAAGGGACTGTTATGGTTAATTTTAGATGTCAACGTGACTGAATTAAGGGATACCTACATACCTGGTAAATCATTATTCCTAAGTGTGTCTGTGAGGGTATTTCTGGAGGAGATTGGTGTTTGAGTTGGTATACTGAGTGGAGAAGGTCAACCCTCAGTGTGGGTAGGCATCATCCTACTAGCTGGGGGCCAAAATGGAACAGAATGGAGGAGGAAATGTAAATTTGTTCTCTCTCTTGTAGAGGTGGGACAACTTTCTTCTCTTGCTCTTGGACATCAGAACTCCAGGCTCTCTGGCCTTTGGACCCCAGGACTTACTATACCAGTGCCCATATCCCTACCCTTGATTCTGGGGCTGATTGTGAGGCTTTCAGACTTGGACTTACTGAGTCATACTACTGACTTCCCTGGTTCTCTAGTCTATTATGGGACTTTTCAGTCTCCATAATAATGTAAGCCAATTCTCTTAATAAATCACCCCCCCATATATATATATTATTATATATATAACATATATAATATCTATAAAATATATGTTATATAATATATATAATATCTATAAATGTATAAATATATATATAAAATATCCTATTGGTTCTGTCTTTCTGGGGAAGCCTGACGAGTACAGTAACATTTGGCAGTATCTAGAGGCATTTTTGGTGGCTACAACTGAGGAGGCCAAGAATGCTGTTAAACATTCTACAGTTCACAGGACATCCCCCACAAAAGGAATTATGTCATCCAAAATGTCAGTAGTGTTGAGGTTGAGAAACCTACCCTAGAAGGTAAAAGATTTTACCACATCCAGCTGAGAACCACTGAAAAACTGACCAGCAATGAAGAATTTCTCTGTAATTATATTGCAGAGCTGATTGCTAATGACCCTTTCCCCCACCTCATTCATTGATGGATGACATATCTGTGCATTCTCACATTCATCCCTTATTCTTCTGCCATTCTATAGTTTTAAGAGAGCTCAGGCACAAATCTTTAAGAGATTATTGATGTTGCCCCTAAGGATGTACATCCTCTTTTTATAGAACCTTCTATGTTACCAAAGATCTGCTGAGATCTGTGTTCTACTCTTGGTTTCCTCATTCAATGAGGTCAATTGTTTTCCACATTGGACAGCCTTATGCATAGATTGTCACTTGAGAGTATTTTTTAAAATGTTTCATTGGGGATGTAGCTTTTCTCTATTTTTTATTCTCCTTGTTGTTTTTAGCTTGTTTTAGAGAAGAGCAAGAGACATAGTCACATTTACTTTGACATCTGTGATTTGAAGTTACCTAATTATTACATGTTTTTTCTCACTACTTGAAATAAATATACTTTATAGTCTACCTTCTAACGTGTTATTTCTGATAGAAAAATTCTTTTATCCATTTAATTTGAGACTAATTACCTTATTAAACCATCTTAAAGCTTCCATCAAATTTTCAGTGCAATCTCATTGTTTTTCTTGGTAAACAGTGAACAAATACTAAGAATTTTCCACCTATTTTTCAATGATTAAATCCCTTGAAACTTCTGTTATGTCCTATTGAATTGGCAAAAACTTTGAGGTATACACTGTATTTAATGATTGAGGTAATAAAAGACATTCTTTTCTTAACACTGAGAATACCACTAATGCTTTATCTTAATATATTTATGCATTCATTCCTTCATTAACTATTTTAAGTACCTGCAATGTACTAGCACTGTCCTAGCTACTGCATGTACAATAATGTATAAAACAGTGATCTCTTTACTCATGGAGTGAACAATCTCATGGTAATACAGATGTTAAATAAGCATTCATGAAAATACATTTATAATCACTACTTATGAGGAGATCCAATTTAAATTATAGATTAGGAAAAATCTACTTTGAATTAAAAAAACACATAAGCTGACTTCTGAAGTATAACTATGAGTGAAGGTGAAAGAGAAGAAATAATATGTGCCAAGGCCTTGAGATATATTTGAGGAACTTAAAGAAAACCAGTGGGGCTGGATCTTAGTGGGCAGGGAAGTGTACTGGCCAAAGACAAGAATAGCAGTGATTGGTAGTTCAGGATGTTGTTAAGGTTTTGGTATTTTGTTTGAAATTCATGAGAAACAGGAGGATGGTGGTATGATTTAGAGGAATGAGGAACACTGAGAAATGGGGAGCCTTCTTTTGGTGGGATAGGGAGATTGAGTGTAGTTCTGGACTGTTAAGTTTAAGAAACTTGTGAGAAATAATACAGGCATACCTTGGAGATAGTGCAGATTTGGTTCCAGACCACTATAATAAAGTGAATATTGCAATAAAATGTTACACAATTTGTTTGATTTCCCAGTGCATACAAAAGTTATGCTTACACTATACTGTAATATATTAAGTGTACAATAGCATTAAGTCGAAAAAGGAACAAAATACATAACTCAATTTAAAAATACTTTATTTCTAAAAATGCTTGTCTGAGCCTTTCAGAGAATTGTCATCTTTTTTAAGGTGGAGAGTCCTGCCTCCATGTAGATGACTGCTGACTGATCAGGGTGGTGGTTGCTGAAGCCTGGGGTGGCTGTAGTAATTTTTAAAAATAAGACAACAATGAAGTTTTGTCACATCAATTGACTTTTCCTTTTACAAAAGTTTTCTCTGTAGCATAAAATGCCATTTGGTAGCATTTTATCCACAGTAAACTTCTTTCTGCATATACTTTATACTCTCCTAAATCTTAATTACAAATAGCCTACAGTTGACCAGAAGCTTTACTGGAAACATAAACAGCTGATTAACACATATTTTGCATGCTATATTTATTATATGCTGTATTATTTTAATAAATTAAGCTAGTGAAAATAAAATGTTATTAAGAAAATCATAAGAATGAGAACATATATTCAGTATTCATTAAGTAGAAGTAGATCATAATAAAGGTCTCCGTGCTTGTTGTCTTCACATTGCGTACACTAAGGAGGAGGAAGAAGAGAAGGGGTTGGTTGTGCTATCTCAGGGGTCAGAGGCAGAAGAAAATCTGCATATAAGTGGACCAGTACACTTCAAACTTCTGTTGTTCAAGGAACAACTGTATTCTAAATTCTTTGTTTTCATTCCGCAGTATCTTCAGGAGTAGATTCCATCTCAATAAATCACTTTATTTGCTTTATTCATAAGAAACAACTCCTCATCCATTCAAGTTTTATCATGAGATTTCAGCAATTCAGTCACATCTTCAGGATCCATTTCTAATTCTAGGCCTCTTCCTATTTCTACCACATCTGCAGTTACCTCTTCCACTGAAGTCTTCAGGCATCAAAGTCATCCATGAGGGTTGGAATCGACTTCTTTCAAACTCTTGTTAATGTTGATATTTTGATCTTTTCCTATGGATCATGAATGTTCTTAATGCAAATCCTTTCCATGGGGTTTTCAATGTACTTTTCCCAGATCCATCAGAGGAATCACTATCTATAGCAGCTATTGCTTCATGCAATGTATGTCTTAAATATAAGACTTGAAAGTCAGAATTACTCTTTGAACTGTGGGCTGCAGAATGAATACTGCATTAGTGGGTAGGAAAACAACACTAATTGCCTTGTCATTTGAGCTCTCAGGTGAACAGGTGCATTGTCAATACAGTGATTTTTTGAAAAGAGACTTTTTACTGAGATGTAGATCTCAATGGCAGGCTTAAAATATTCAGTAAACCATACTGTAAACATATGTACTATCATCCAAACTTTGTTGCTCCATTTATAGAACACAGAGAAGACTTGGCATAAATCTTAAAGGCCCTACGATTTTCAGGATGGTAAGTTAACATTGGCTTCAACTTAAAGTCAGCATTAACCCCTAACAAAATAATTCTTCCTTTGAAGTTTTGAATCCGTGCATTGACTTCTCCACTCTAACTATGAAAATCCTCAATGGAATCTTCTTTCTTTCTATAGAAGGCTGTATTGTTTACATTGAAAATCTGTTTTTAGTGTAGACATCCCCATCAATTATCTTAGCCATAACTTATGGATAACTTGCTGTATCTTCTACATCAGCACTTGCTGTTTCATCTTGTGCTTTTATGTTATGGAGATGACTTCTTTCTGTAAAACTCATGAACCAACCCTGCTAGCTTCCAACTTTCTTCTGCAACTTCCTTACCTCTCTCAGCCTTCACAGAATTAAACAGAGTTAGGGCCTTGCCCTGGATTATGCTTTGGCTGAAGGGAATGTTGTGGCTCGTAAAATCTTCTATCCAGACCACCAAAGTGTACTCCTATTAGCAGGAAGGCTGTTTTGCTTTATTATCATTTGTGTGTTCACTGGAGTAGTACTTCTAATTTCCTCCAAGAAATTTTCCTCTGAATTCACAACTTGGCTAACTGATTCAAGTAGCTTTCAGCCTATCTTGGCTTTTGACATGCCTTCCTCACTAAGCTTAATCATTTCTAGCTCTTGATTTAAAGTGAGAAATGCGCAGCTCTTTCTTTCCCTTGGACACTCAGAGATCATTGCATGGTTATTAATTGGCCTAATTTCAATATTGTTCAGTTTCAGGAAACAGAGAGGCCTGAGAACAGAGACATGGAAGAATAGTTGCTTAGTGGAATAGTCAGAGCATACACATTTAGCTGTCTTATAAGGGCATGGTCCATGGTGCCCTAAAACAATTACAAAAGTAATATGAAAGATCAATTTCTACTGCAACAGGTATAAGAGTAATGATAAAATTTGAAATATAGTGAACATCACCAAAATGTGACACAGAGATATGAAGTGAGCACATGCTCTTGGAAAAATGGTGCCAGTAGACATACTGGGTGCAGGCTTGCCACAAACTTTCAGTTTGCAAAAAATGCAATTATCTGCGAAGTTCAATCAAGCAGGGCACAATAAACTGAGGTATGCCTGTAAGTGCCAAGTAAGTACATAAATATTCTGTACCCATCTGAAGCTCAGAAAAGAAGTTGTTATAACAGAGTAAGGAGCCTAAGAAGAGGCAGCCAGTAAATTGGAAGGAAATCTAAGGAGTTTGAAATGTAGAGAGGTAAACTCAGTCAAATACTGATGTCAAAAAGTAAAGTAAGATGAGAACTAAAGAGTCCACTAGACTTAGCAACATGGAAATCCGCTAGATTTAGCAACATGGATATCAACAGACTACTTAGGCAAGAGACATTTCAATGATCTGATAAGGACTAAAGCCATGGAAAAGGGAATGGAAAGTATGGAGGTGGAGTTAATGTACAGAAAACTCTGAGGAAATATGCTTTTGTTGAGAATGGATATGGAAAGGAAGAATGTGTGATAATGAAAATTTTATTTTAGATGGAAGATAATGAAACATCTTTGGACACTGATTATAAAGATGCTATAGAGAGGTGGGAAGATATAAGCATAGCACATGCAAAAAATCTGATATTTGACAGCATGATGGCTACTTTTCTATTATAATTAAAAGACAGTGGGCGAAGATGAACACAGATGCAAGTAGGTTTGAAGATTTGGTATAGAAGATAGAATAATGCCTGATGCTGTTTTCTATGTGAGATATGAGGCACAATCATTCACAAGACAGATATTAGCAGGTGGAAGGTAAATTGGTTGGGTTAGAAGAAAGAATAAAATGAAATCTGGTCCTTGCTGAAACAGAGAACCGACTTACTAGAGAAACGTAAGATTTCTGAAGTATTTGGTACCAAGTTGATAATGTTTCATAAATTTATAAGTAATGCCTAATTTCTTTCACTCTGGAATTTTCTATATTAAATAAAACTTACAGTTGTAGTCACAAATTATGGGGGTGATGGGGTTCATCCAGTGTTGGTATTTTACTAGTAGCATAAAATAAGAAAAGGAAAAGAGCATTAACAGCCTTTATGAAAGTCTGATTGGATAATGAACCATCAGATATAATCTAAACAGAGAGAAAGTAAAGCAGGAGGGGAGTGAAAGACTAAGAGAAAATGGAGAGGAGGTCTTGATGACATAGAAGACCTGTTTCAGAGAAGCTATATGGGCAAGCAAACTGGAAGAACAGAAAGTTGTGTCACAGAGTGGGATGTCTGAAATAGTGACTTCAAGAGGGATGCAACTTTTGATGACAATGAGGAGTAAGTCTAACGTGTTTGGGAATGGGTGGCTAAGATATAATGGAGAAGAGTGTTTTTCTGCTTCTTTTGCAAAGACAAAGCAAGAGCTCTACAACTGTCCCTTTATGAGTGGTAAAAGATGCTCTAGCTACTTGCATTTTGACAGCCAGTCATTTTACAGTTGCTTTAAGTGGAAACAAGTGCCTTTGTTCCTAGATTTCTGGTCCAGGTACCTTCAGTAGGGTACTTCAGATTATGCAGAAAATTGCCCCAATTTATCATTTTCTATTAAGGCCTTGAAATGATGAGTCATTTGCCTGATTTCCTACTTTGAGTCCTCTGAAATCTGTGCTCCAAATCTTTCTATACTTCCATGGACATCTCCTTGCTCCTTCATTTCTTAATTGACCTGTTTTACAAAAACTGGAAAATGGAAGCAAATATTTCTGTTATTTTTAATCTATCATGGCACGTACAGATTCAATATAAAAATGGATTTTGCAAAATTTCTAGGAGTTAATTTTCTTCTTTTGCTTAGCATAAACCAAGTACTGCAGACTGGTGGGTGTCCTGGCAACAAAGTATAGAATTAGGAATTCAGAGAAATTTCTCTGATCCAGCAAAGCAAATCACAGAACTTGAACTCTTTCTTAAATCATGTTGTTTCATAAGCCCACACATGACAGTTCCTGGGCCTACAGTTTTGTTAATTTTGCTAATTTTCTATTAAGGCTAAAACATTTTAGCTCTTCCCCATTTCTTTTTCAAAGTAGCCTTAAAACAGATAGCAACAGGATTCAAGATATGGATGGTTCTGCATGCCTTAGCTTGGGTGAGCTCCAATTCCTGTCCCTAGCCCAACCTGCTTTGTTTGTGATCCTGCCCACATAAAGGGTTTTTTTTCTTGTCCCCACTCTGATCTTTCTGATACTTGACTTTCCCCTGGTGCATTTATGTACATAGTTGGTACCTTTATGTAATTGTTCTCATCATTCTTAAATGGTTAATTTTAGTTGGTTTTGTGTCAAACCAATTTCTATATCTCAGTTGGAAAATCCTCAAAGGCAGAGTTCATGTTGTCTATATTTTGAATACCCTATGCAGTCAAACCAAATAGAAATTTTGTTATCTCATTTTCTTATTAATGTTCTCTGTGCTTTGAGGAGAAAGAAGCAAATAATTAGAAAACTAGTTAACATGAGGGAATTAGTCAAACTCACAAATATGAAACCCTCCAAGCTCTGTTTTAGGCTGAACTCACAATAAGCCCAATTTGAAACTATATTCCTCTTCCTCTGTACTCTCAACAAAAGTAGCTAATGGAGAATGAAGTCAAGTTCCCACTTGAGATGTCAATCTTTAACTTTGGCTTTATTATTGGTCTTGTTGGGTCTTTTTTAAAAATTTAAATTTAAGGCGGAGTGCAGTGGCTCAAGCCTGTAATCCCAGCACTTTGGGAGGCCGAGGCGGGTGGATCACGAGGTCAGGAGATCAAGACCATCCTGACTAATACGGTGAAACCCCGTCTCTGCTAAAAAATACAAAAAATTAGCCGGGCGAGGTGGCGGGTGCCTGTAATCCCAGCTACTTGGGAGGCTGAGGCAGGAGAATGGCGTGAACCTGGGGAGGCGGAGCTTGCATGTAGTTAACTGAGATCGTACCACTGCACTCCAGCCTGGGCAACAGAGTGAGACTCCTTCGCAAAAAAAAAAAAAAAAAAAAAAAAAAAAAATTTATTGTAGTAAGAACGCTTAACATAGCTCTATTAGAGTGTACAATTTAATGTTGTTAACTGTCGGCACAAAGTTGTACAGAAGGTCTCTAGAAGTGACTCTTCTTGTATTACCAAAACTTTAAACCCATTGATTAGCAATTCTTTATCACCCCTTTTCCCCTACCCCTGGTCACTACTGTTTATCTCTCTGCTTCTATGTGTTTGACTATTTTAAATACCTCATGTGAGTGTCATTATGGAAGATTTTTCCTTATCTGAGTGGTTTATTTCACTTAGTATATTGTCCTCAAAGCTTATCCATGCTGTCACATACTTCAGAATTCCCTTCTTTTTCAAAGCTGAATATTCCTCTCTCTCTCTCTGTATATATATATACACACACACATATATATACACACACATATATATACACACATACATACATATATATATACACATACATATATATACACACACACACCATGTTTTTCTCATGCATTCATCCATCAATTGACATTTAGGTTGTTTCTATATCTTGGCTGTTGTGAATAGTGCTGCACTAAACATTATGAGTGCTAATATCACTTTGAAATTCTAATTTTAATTACTTTAGATAAATATCAAGAGGTGGGATTGCTAAATCATATGGTAGTTCTATTTTCAAATTTTTAAGAACCTCTATACCGTTTTCCAGAGCTGCTACACAATTTTGCATTCTGATCAACAGTGTATTAGGGTTCCTATCTCTCACATCCTCACCAGCACTTTTTGTCTTTTGCGTTCTTTTTTATAATAATAGCTATCCTACCAGGTTTGAGGTAATATCTCATTGTAGTTTTGATTTGCATTTCCCTAATGATTAGTGACTTGAATATCTTTTCATGTACCGGTTGGCTATTTGTATGTCATATTTGAAGAAATGTTTATTCAAATTCTTAGGGCATTTTTTAGTCAGGTTATTAGGGTTTCTTTTTTCTTTTGCTATTGAGTTGTTTGAGTTCCTTATTTATATATTTTAGAAATTAACCCCTTATCTGATATATGGTTTGCAAATATTTTCTCCCATTATGTACATTGCTTTTTCACTCTGTTGTTTGCTGTGCAAAAGCTTTGTAGTTGGATGTAATCCCACCCATCTATTTTGGCTCTTGTTGCCTGTGCTTTTGGTGTTGTAACTTTGAAATCATTGTCAAGTCCAGTGTCAAGAAGCTTTTTCCCTATGTTTTCTTCTAGGCATTTCAGATTTTTTACTCTTACATTTACATTTTCAGTCCATTTTGAGTTGATTTTTGAGTATAATGTAAGATAAGGGTCCAGTTTCATTCTTTTGCACTGGGATGATATACAGTCTCTCCAACATCATTTAAGGAGACTATTCTCCCATTATGTTTTGGCACTCTAGTCAATGATCAGTTGATTGTGTATGCGTGAATTTATCTCTTGTCTCTCTATTCTGGTGCATTCCGCTGTTCTATATGCCCATCTTTATGCCAGTACCATACTACTTTAATTACTGTAGCCTTATAATATGTTTTGAAATCAGCAACTGTTGTTCCTCCTGTTTTGTTCTATTTTCTCAAGGTTTCTTTGACTATGGTATTAGTCAGTGTTCTCTAGAGGGACAATACTAATAGGATATATATACACACACACACACACACATAGAAAAAGAGAGGATATATATATATATATAGAGAGAGGATATATATAGGATAGATATCCTATATATAGATATATAGGTTAGATATATCTATCCTATATATATCCTCTCTCTCTATATATATAGGATATCTATCCTATATATATCCTCTCTATATATCCTCTATAGATATCCTATATATATATCCTCTCTCTATATATGGAGTTTATTATAGAGTATTGACTCACATGATCACAAGGGGAAGTCCCACAATAGGCTATCTGCAAGCTGAGGAGCAAGAAAGCCAGTCCGAGTCCCAAAACTTCAAAAGTAGGGACGCAGACAGCACAGCCAGCCTTAGTCTGTGGTTGAAGGTCCAAAAGCCTAAAAGCTAAAGAACTTGGAGTCAAATGTTTAAGGGCATGAAGCATCCAGCATGGGAGAAAGATGTAGGCTGGAAGACTCGGCCAGTTCTCCTTCTACGTTCTGCCTGCTTTTTATTCTAGCCATGTTGACAGCCGATTAGATGGTGCCCACCCAGATTAAGGGTGGGTCTGTCTTCCCCTCTCCACTGACTCAAATGTTAGTCTCCTTTGGCAAAACCCTCACAGACACACCCAGGAACAATACTTGGCATCCTTCAATCCAATCAAGTTGACAATATTAACCATTATAGCTATTCATGGTCGTTTGTGGTTACATATGAATTTTAGGATTGTTTTATCTATTCTGCAAAAAAAAAAAAAAAAAAAAAAAAAAAAAAAAAAGCCAATGGGATTTTTCTAAGAATTGCATTGAATCTTTATATCACTTTTGGTGGCAGTATGAACATTTTAAATAATATTAAACCTTTCAATCCATGAACATGGGATGTCTTTGTTTATTTGTGTCTTCTTTAATTACTTTCATGAATGTTATATAGTTGTTTTATCCATTTGTGCTATTCCGTTATATGAGACTGAACTTTAAAAGAGTTGAAGCTTCTCAGATTTGTGAGGCAGAGTCTAGAAAATTCTGTGGCTGCACACAACAGCCTTATTTTTCTTTGTTGCAACTTTTTTGATGGCTACTATAATGCATAGAGTAATGAATATCTGATCAGTTTTAAACTTGTCTACATATAGGACAACTATTTGTCTCATGTATTAATAGCTATTCACTAAAAGTCACCTAGAGCATGTTCAGTAAATTAGATTTACTTCAAGTAATTTTTGTTGTGTGCCTACTAGATGCTAGGTACAGTTTAAAGGCTCTGTACAGAAGAGCAAATAAGATAGGCAAAATTCTTTTTTTATTGTGTAGTAATATATTTTTTTAAATTATACTTTAAGTTCTAGGGTACATGTGTACAACGTGCAGGTTTGTTACATAGGTATACATGTGCCATGTTGGTTTGCTGCACCCATCAACTCGACATCTACATTAGGTATTTCTCCTAATGCTATCCCTCCCCCAGCCCCCACCCTCTGACAGGCCCTGGTATGTGATGTTCCCCACCCTGTGTCCATGTGTTCTCGTTGTTCAACTCCCACCTATGAGTGAGAACATGCAGTGTTTGGTTTTCTGTCCTTGTGATAGTTTGCTGAGAATGATGGTTTCCAGCTTCATCCATGTCCCTGTAAAGGACATGAACTCATCCTTTTTAATGGCTGCATAGTATTCCATGGTGTATATATTTTCTTAATCCAGTCTATCATTGATGGACATTTGGGTTGGTTCCAAGTCTTTGCTATTGTGAATAGTGCCACAATAAACATACATGTGCACGTGTCTTTACAGTAGAATGATGTATAATCCTTTGGGTATATACCCAGTAATGGGATCACTCAGTCAAATGGTATTTCTAGTTCTAGATCCCTGAGGAAGTGCCACACTGTCTTCCACAGTGGTTGAAGTAATTTACACTCCCACCAACAGCATAAAAGCATTCCTATTTCTCTATATCCTCTCCAGCATCTGTTGTTTCCTGACTTTTTAATGATCACCATTCTAACTGGCATGAGATGGTATCTCACTGTGATTTTGATTTGCATTTCTCTGATGACCAGTGATAATGACCATGCAGTTTGCTGGCTGCATGAGTGTCTTCTTTTGGGAAGTGTCTGTTCATATCCTTTGCCCACTTTTTGATGGGGTTGCTTGGTTTTTTCTTTTCTTGTTAATTTAAGTTCTTTGTAGGTTCTGGATATTAGCCCTTTGTCAGATGAGTAGATTGCAAAAATTTTCTCCCATTCTGTAGGTTGCCTGTTCACTCTGATGATAGTTTCTTTTGCTGTGCAGAAGTTCTTTAGTTTAATTCGATCCCATTTGTCAATTTTGACTTTTGTTGCCATTGCTTTTGGTGTTTTAGTCATGAAGTCTTTGCCCAAGCCTATGTCCTGAATGGTATTGCCTAGGTTTTCTTCTAGGGTTTTTATAGTTTTAGGTCTTACATTTAAGTCTTTAATCCATCTTGAATTAATTTTTAATTTTTGTATAAGGTGTAAGGAAGGGATCCAGTTTCAGCTTTCTACATACGGCTAGCCAGTTTTCTCAGCACCATTTATTAAATAGGGACTCCTTTCCCCATTGCTTGTTTTTGTCAGGTTTGTCAAAGATCAGATGGTTGCAGATGTGTGGTGTTATTTCTGAGGCCAAGAGAGGCAAAATTCTTAATGAGGGATACAGTTAATAAACCAATTACAATGTAGTATGGTAAGTTCTAATAATGAAAAACACAGAGTGCCTAGGGACGACAGACAGTAGTCATCTAATCAAGTCAGGGAGAGATGGTAGGACATGGAAGTATTTCAGGTAGAAAGTTGATAAACTCTATAAATTTCTGTTAACCCAATTCAGGCTCCACCAATAAAACTGTGTGACCTTAAGAAAATTATGTAATCACTGTCTGTGTTAGCTTTCTCTTCCATAAAACTAGGCCACTAGTACCCTCTCTGAATGAATCAAGTGAAAGAGGTATATGAAGTTATGTTGGAAAGTCAATAACAACTTTTCTTTTATTACTAGAGGTAATTACCTGAACTGGTAGGAACATGGAATGAGTGCATATTTCAGGCTCTGTAGTCAGATATTTCTGGATTCAAGCCTGGTTCTACCAATATGTGACCTTAGGCAAGTTCCTTAATCGCTCTCATTTTTATTATTTATAAAATGAAGACTTCATAGGATCGTTGTGTGAATTAAAATAATATGTTTAAGTTGTCCAGAACAGTGCATAGTGCATATAATCATTCGATGACTGTTGGATAATAATAATTATGTTGATGTTTGTAATGCTGCTACTGCTTATGATGGTGATAATGATGATGTAGAGTAATAAATGCAGACTTTGACAAATAGAGGTTATTATTGTTATTATTATTTGTGATATGGGCTCCTGGATATGACTTTGGTAGTTTTATTCTTTCTGTGGCCAGAGGCTGCATCCTTAACCCCAGTTGTCAATCAGCCACTATTTTCTCATAGCCAGTGAGTGGACAGGAGTCCTTCAAGGGTCTGTCCCCTATTATTATCTTATTATACCCGCTAAGTAATTGTCAAAACCTTAGTAACTTCAGTCATCATCTCTCTGTGTATTAGTCTAAGTTTTCATCTTTAATCTCTATTTCTCTGCCTTTGTAAGTAGTTCCCAAAAGTTGATACACATTAGGATCACTTACGGAACTTGTAAAATTTCCAATGCCAAATATGTACAAAATGCTAATTAAATAATGTCTGTGGATAGGAACCAGAGATTATAATTTTTTAAATACCCCCAGGTGATTCCAATATTCAACAAAGTTTGAAAACCACCTGGCCTAGGTCTAAGTCCATGATTATAACTTTATATTAGAGATCTAGATGGCTTATTAAGTTTTCAAACTCAATTTGTCCAAGACTCATCTCATTATCTCTTATCTCCCCCACTGCTGACCCAATCAGCTTTTTCTGCCAAATTTTATATTTTTACATTAATCCTGTGGCCCAGACCTCAAATTTAAGAGTTAGCAATCAGCCAAAGGGCTACTGTAGATTATATTTCTGATATATAAATCATTTTGGTATCTCTTTTTCTACTACCAGGCTCATTCAAGGACCCATTACATCTCACTTGGGTTGTAACAATACACTAACATCACAAATTTAAATTTTTTTTACCTTTAATTATAATTTGTAATTTTTGTGAGTACATAGTAGATGTATTTATGGGGTACATGAGATAATTTGATACAAGTGTGCAATAGGAAATAAGTACAACATGGATAATGAGGTATCCATCCCCTCAAGCATTTACACTTACAAACAATCCAATTACACTTGTTATTTTAAAATGTACAATAAAGTTATTGATTACAGTCACCCTATTGTGCTATCGAATAGTAGGTCATATTCAGTTATTCTATTTTGTACCTATTAACCTTCCCAATACTGCACTACCCTTCCAAGCCTCTGGTAACCATCCTTCTACTCTCTGCTTATGAGTTAAATTGATTTGATTTTTAGTTCCCACAAATAAGTGAGAACATGAGATGTTTGTCTTTCTGTGCCTGGATTACTTCACTTAACATAGTGATCTCCAGTTCCATCCATGGTGTTGCAAATGACTGTATCTCAGTCTTTTCTATAGCCAAATAATACTCCATTGTGTTTATGTACCACATGTTCTTTATCCATTCATCTGTTAATGGACGCTTAGTTTGCTTCCAAATCTTCGCTATTGTAAGCAGTGCTGCAACAAACATAGGATTGCAGATATCTCTTTCTTACACTGATTTCCTTTTAGGGGAGTATATACTAAGCAGTGGGATAGCTGGATCATATAGTAGCTCAATTTTTAGTCTGTTGAAGGACCTCCAAACTGTTCTCCATAGTGGTTGTACTAATTTACATTCCCACCCATAGTGTATGAGGGTTCCCATGTCTCCACATCCTAACCAGCATTTGTTGTTGTCTGTCTTTGGGATGTAAGCCATTTTAACTGAGGTGAGATGATATCCCACTGTAGTTTTTATTTGAATGTTTCTGATGATCAATGATGTTGAGTACCTTTTCATATGCCCATTTGTCATTTGTATGTCTTCATTTTAGACATGTCTATTCAAATTATTTGCCCATCTTTTGATTGGATTATTAGATGTTTTTTATTTTAGAGCCCTTTGAACTCCTTATATGTTCTGGTTATTAACTCCCCATCGGAAGGGTAGTTTGCAAATATTTTCCCCCATTCTGTCGCTTGTCTCTTCACTTTGATAACTGTATCCTTTGCTATGCAGAATCTTTTTAATTTGATGTGATCCGATTTGTCCATGTTTGCTTTGGTCACCTGTGCTGATGGGGTATTACTCAATAAATTTTTGCCCAGACCAATGTCCTGGAGAGATTCTGCACAGTTTTCTTGTGGTAGTTTTATAGTTTGAGGTCTTAGATTTAAGTATTTAATCCATTTTGATTTTTTTTTTTTGTAGATACCAAGAAATAGGGGTGTCGCTTCATTCTTCTGTGCATCGATATCCAGTTTTCCCAGCACCATTTATTGAAGGGACCACCCTTTCCTTTTCTTGGCACTATTGTCAAAAATGAGTTCATTTTAGGTGTGTGCATTTATTTATGGATTCTCTATTCTGCTCCATTTGTCTATATGCCTGGTTTTATGTCAGTATCATGCCATTTTGGTTGCTATAGCTCTGTAGTATAATTTGAAGTCAGGTATTGGGATTCCTCTAGTGTTTTGTTCTTTATGCTTAGGATAGCTTTGGCTATTCTTGATCTTCTCTGATTTCATATAAATATCAGGACTGTTTTTTGTATTTCTGTTGAGAATGTCATTCATATTTTGATAAGGATTGCAATGAATCTGTAGATTACTTTGTATAGTATGGACATTTTTAACAATATTGATTTTTCCAATCTGTGAACATAGAATATTTATCTTTTTCATGTCCTCTTCAACTTCTTTAATCAGTTTTATAGTTTTCATTATGGATATTTTTTCACTCCTTTGATTACTTCCTAGGTAATCAATTTTATGTGTGGCTATTATAAATGAAATTACTTTTTGATTTCTTTTTCACATTGTTCACGTTGTTCACTGTTGGCAAAATACAGTTGCAACTGTATTTTATATGTTGATTGTGTATCCTGCAAATTTACTAATTTTTTTTATCGGTTCTAATTGTTTTCTTTGGAGTTTTTAGGTATTTCTGAATATAAGATTATATAATCTGCAAACAAGGCTAATTTGAATTCTTCCATTCCAATTTGGATGTCTTTTAGTTCCTTTTCTTGTCTGATTGCTCCAGCTAGTAGGACTTCCAATACCATAGTATTGAATAACAGTGATAACAGTGGGCATCCTTGTCATGTTCCAGATCTTAGAGAAATGCTTTCAGTTTTTTGCCATTTAATATGACACTAACTGTGGATTTGTCCTATATGGCTTATTTTCTTTCTATACCCCGTTTTTTGAGAGCTTTTATCATGAAGTCCTGTTGAAATGTATGAAATGCTTTTTCAGTATCAACAGAAATGATCATACTGTTTTTATGTTTTATTCTGTTGATATAATGTCTCATCTTGATTGATTTGTGTAACTTTAGGGCCGATACCTCTTAGATTTGCCCTTTTAAGGCTATTTTCTAGATTCTGTAGACATACTTGATTGTTTTCTATTCTTTCATTTTTGTCTCCCCCGTGTATTTTCAAATAGCCTGTCTTCAAGTACACTAATTCTTTCTTCTGCTTGATGCATTCTGCTATTAAAATATTCTGTTGCATTCTTCAGTATGCCAACTGCATTTTTCAGCACCAGAATTTCTGCCTGATTTTTTCATTATTTCAATCTCTTTGTTAAATTTTTCTGATAGAATTTTGAATCCCTTCTATTTGTTATCTTGAATTTCTTTGAGCATCTTCAATACAGCTATTTTGAATTCACTGTGTGAAAGGTTACATGTCTCTGTTTCTCCAGGATTAGTCCCTGGTGCCATATCGAGTTCATTTGGTGAGGTCATGTTTTTCTATATGGTGTTAATATTTTTCATTGTTTGGGCATTGAAGAGTTAGGTATTTATTGTGGTCTTCACTCTGAGTTTATATGTAGTCATCGTTCTTGGGAAGAGTTTCCATGTATTTGAAAGGAGTTTGGTGTTGCGATCTAAGTTGTATCCGCTTTAGGGGACACCCTAAGCTCAGTAACACTGTGGTTCTTGCAGACTTGTAAAGATAATGCCTTGACAGTCTTAGACAAGATCCTGAAGAATTCTCTGGATTACCAGGCAGAGACTCTTGTTCTCTGCCCTTACTTTCTCTGAAACAGAGTTTCTTCTGAGCCACCTAAAGCTGGGAGTACAGTGACCACCATCACTATGACTGCTGGGTCAGACCTGACGCCAGCACAGCACAAGGTCTCTCCCAAGGTCGGCTGTAACCACTCCCTGGCAACTGCCTATGTGTGCTTTAGGCCTTGGGGCTCTATAATCTATAATCAGCTGGCAGGAAAGCCAGGCCCGCCTGTGTCCTCTTCAGGGCAGCAAGGTCTCCCCAGCCCCAGGTGGGTCCAGAGGTGCTGTCGGAGAGTCAGGGACTAGAGTCAAAAACCTACCTGATGTTCTATTGTATTGCAGCTAAGTTGGCAGTCAAATGATGGAATGTAGGCCTTTTCACTCTTACTTCCCCTTTCCAAAGGCAGAGGAGCCTCACCACATAGCCACCACCACCCTAGGCCATAAGAAGTACTGCCAGACTACTGCCAATGCTCCCTTAAGGCCCAAGGGCCCTTAAGTCAGCTTCTGGTGAATTCTACCTGGCTGGGACTCACCCTTCAGGGCAGTAGACTCCCCTCTGGCCCAAAGAAGGTCCAGAAATGCCATCCAAGAGTCAGGTCCTGAAGTCAGGGACCCCATGAGCCTGCCTGGTGATCTACCCCTCTGTGCCCATGCTGGTACCTAAGGTGCAAGACTAAGTGTCCTTTACTTTTCCCCCTGCTTTTCCCAAGCAGAAGGAGTTTCACCCTGTAGCCACTACAGCTGGTAATGTGCTGAGTCTCACCTGAAGCCAGCAAGTCTCAGAGGCTCACCCAAAACACTTGACATAGTACCTGGGTATGGCTGCTGGTTATTCAAGTCCCAAGGGTTCTTTATTTAGCAGGTGATGAAGGCTTCCAGGACAGGGCCCTTTTCTTCAAGGCAGTGGGTATCCTTCTGACCCAGAGTGTGTGTAGAAATGTCATCTAGAAGCTAGGTTCTGGAAAGGGGGCCTCACGACTCTTAACGGTACCCTACCCTGTTGTTGCTGAGCTGTTATCTAAGGTGCAAGATAAAGTCCTCCCCACTCTTCCCTCTCTCCTCCTCAAGCTGAAGGAAGGGCTCCCTCTTTTAGCCCCCAAGCTGTGCAGCTTGAGGTGAAGGGAGGGGTTATGTCAACCCTCCCTCGGCTGCCTCAGCTGGTGTCTCAGTATGTCACGTTCCCCTCTGTACCCCCAGTCCACTGTCTCTGGGCCTAGTTCAGCACTAGGACTTGCTTAAGAGTTGCAGTCCTTATGGCCCGTCCTGCCTTTCAAGTTTACTTGGAGACAGAGAGCACTGTCACCATCTGTGGCAAAGTTTGTGGGAAATCAAGTTTTGATCACTGGGATCTGGGATTTCCCTCTGGCTAGGGCTGGTTTATATGCTTCCTCTGTGGGTGGGCATCAGCCGAGTTTGGGTTGGTTTTCCTTTCTGCTCTAACAGGACAGCACTGAGTTCAATGCCTCACATTTGCTTTGTTCTCCCTCTTCCTGTTCCCAGAGATGCTTTTTTCACCATACTGCTGCTGCCAGGGTCAGGGAGGGGTAGCATCAGCAATTTAAGACTGATGTTTTCTATCTCTTCAGTGCCTCTTTCAGTGATACAAAGCTAAAAACAGGTATTATGTGTGCACACCTGATTTTTTGTTCTTATTGTTTTTTTCTGTGTAGATAGTTGTTAACTTGGTGTCCTTGTGGAGGAGACAATCATTAGAGCCTCCTATTCCACCATTTTGCTCTGCCTTCTTCACAATTTTTTTTGAGATAGGGTCTCACTCTTTCACCTGGGCTACAGTACAGTGGCACCATCATAGCTCACTGCAGCCTTGAATTCCTGGGCTGAAGTAATCCTCCCACATCAGGCTCCCTGGGATTACAGATGTGCACTACCATAGTCAACTAATTTGTCATTTTTGTAGAGACAGGGTCTTGCTGAGGTCCAGTTTCAAGCTCGTAGCCTCAAGTTATCCCCCTGCCTTGACCTCCCAAAGTGCTGGGATTATAGGCCACAATTTTTATAGAGTTTAGAGTTTAAACATCAGTGCAAAACTCTTAGGAAGGTATCACTTAGGAAAATGACATTGTATTGTAATGATTCAGTGCAGACAATAGTTTCTCTAGGTTTGAAATAGATATAACTCTTCTTTTCAGCAGTAGGTAAAGTAGTTGGTTTGAATTTAGGAACAATAGTATACCAAAACAAAATGCATATATTTTAATTGTAGAACCACACTTAGCATGGCAAGATGCTCACAATATTGGAGTACCATGGGAACTGAGAGATCAGTTGTGGAATAACATACTCATGCTCCTATCTCATGCTCACTCCAGCATGTAAGTTTTTTGAGTGGAATAGTGGACCCCAAAAATCACAATATTTTTAAAATGTTATTTTTCCTTTGCTACTGAATGTATATAATTAAGTATGTGTTGGTAAATATGTGTGTGTGTCTGTGTTTGTGTGATGTGTCTTCACTTTAGTTTATAATGATTCTCCCCTACCCACATTCTTACCTCTAATCCATTATGCACACTGCTACCAGGTTGATCTCCCTAAAGCACAGTCTCATCATATGCCTTTCCAGTTCAAAAATTATCAGTGGCATACCATAATCTACTGAATTAAGTCAAAATTCCTCAGTCTGTCATTCAATGCCCTTTGTGATCTGACTCTGAATCCACCTTTCTAGTTTTATCAAGCACTGCTCTCTTTTATGAAATATATGCCCCAGCCAACTTGAAGTATTTACATTCATTTTACCACCTTGATACTTTTTGTTCATGCTATTTATTTCTTTTGCCTGAAATACTTCATTACCTTCCTATCTAGATCTGATGAGATGCTATTTATATGATGAGGCACAACTTGAATGGAAATTTGGAAGTTTCTTTAAAAGCTAATTCCTGTTGCATCAGTATCTGTCTGTCTGTCTATCTATCTATCTATCTATCTATCTATCTATCCATCCATCCATCCACCCACATACATGCATATATATCTGTCTATATATTTTATACTGTACTATCTTCTAACTTCTTCATATAACTCCATGTCATTATGTCTAGAATTGCATGTCACACATAATAGACATTCAGTGACTGAATAAGAAATTAAAGCATTATAATTAAACAAAAATGGTTTCATGATTTCCCATCCTCCCTCTCCCTGACCCTTGCCATGTTATTATACAGTGTTTCTCCATGTTATTTTAACAATCGTGTTAGTAGTTCCTTTGTGAGATGACTCAAATTCTATGAGGATAAAATGGGATCTCAAAGCACAGCAATTGTATGAAACATTGGTGGTTGGGATGAAGTGGGGAAGAAATTAAAATTTACTTAATTACAACATAAGAAAAAACATGAATTAAACACCACTAGGCACAAAAATACTGGATAATTTTGAAGGAAGTCTAAGAATTGAACATTATTTCTTTGGCTTGCCCAATGGGAATGGTCATGTAGCTAAAGGACTGCAATAAATGTGCCAATTTACACTTGAGAGTAAATGGAAGACAAAGAAATGCACTCTAGCATGTTCATCTTCCAGTACAAAACACTGTGATGTTTCCGCATTACATTTGCAAGTATGCATTGGAATTTCTTTACCAAAAACTTCTGGGACAATGCATAATATCCAGCTGCCTGGGAAAGCTCTTGATGCCTGAATGGAAGTAAAATGCTCGAGAGATGTTCTATTTCTGCATCATTAGCAGAGGATATTTGTTGCATCAGTGTCAGTGCTGTGTAGAAATAGAAAAGTCAAAAACAGTTCAGAGAAAGAGTAATTATAGGTAAACAAAGCCTGACCTGTGAAGAAAATGTAGATTCAGGGGTTTGATCAGAGTTATATACTGTGATAAGAACAGAAACCATCACACTTGAGTTGGTAAAGTCCATGAGTGAATATAACAGATGTTACAGAATGAATCCAAGACCAGGAGTTTGGGGGTTAAGCCTCTCTGCTGTGTGTATGTCTCTGGAAACCCTTAAAGATATGACTCTCAATCCATGGAAGTATGTTTTCTTTCAAAGGAAGGATAAAAAAGAATGTTGTAAAGGAAAATCAGTAGGGTAATAACTATAGCATCTCTATAACTTGACCATCAGTGTTTGAACAGTTTGAATCCTGGCTGACAAAGTCGTGCTAAATTTTCTCATCAGGGAAGTGGCTTGAAAAAGGCATAGCCTATCGTGATATTTCAAAGGCATGGGCTTTTGATGGATAGATAAATGAATTAGTGTTAGAACATTTTTAAAAAATTACTCTATGGAAGTTCCCGCATGGATGCAAGTATTGCTACCACAGGAGGGCAGTTTTATTAGTTCATCTGTAGTTTGACTGGATCTTGTTATCTTAATAGTTAGAGTATGTGAGAATAAGGTCCAGAATACATATATATCCAGTCTCCACATAAGCTTAGCTTTTTACCCTGATCACAAATTTCAGCTCTAATCTTGACCAGTCTCTGGAAAAATATGGTCATAATCATAAAGAACAGTTAAGATAACATGGGATGTTTCACTATGGCACATCCTTACAACTTCAGAAATATTTTAAGATATATGACTTGCAGATGGCAGAGCCTATGTTAGATAGAACAGGCTAAGTATATTGCAGTAATAAGCAAGATCCCAAATATCAATGGCTTAACACAACAAAAGTCTTTCTTATTTTGACAGAGTGTGCTGTGGGTCCCAGGTGACTCCTAAAGGTAGCTGTCCCCCATATGATTATTCTGGAATACAGGGTGCATTGGTCTTTGTCCTTGTCATTTCAAGGCCCACTTCATGATTGCTATAGCAGGGCAGGAGAGGTAGTGGAGAATTGCATATGACCTTTTAATTACCTTCAACCAGAAGTGACAGGATATTATTGTCCACATTTTATTTTCGTATAGCTCTACTCTACTGCACAATAGCTAAGACATTCACTCTTCCCCTTAAAAGTAGTATAGTAGACACTTGTTCCACACAAAATACCCTCAGCCCATCTCATTTCAGTGCAGTTGTAGTAAACAGTTCATTCCATCTCAAGCACTCTGTAGTGTCTCTCAGTTTTTGTGTCTTAGTACTATCTCCAAAGTTTTGGAAGGCTGTTCAACCCACGCAAAAGTATAGCTTGGGAAGGTGATGAAGTTAAAGTGCTTGAGGCTAATACTCAACAAATTGGGGACAGGAAGTCAGTGGATAAATGCCTCAACCATCCCATCCTTCAGGGGAAAAATTCTGAAGTGCTTTCTAAATGCTTTCGTTCAAGGTCTCCACCAGGATTGAGTTCCAGTTGTTCACAGAGTAACTAACTCAATAGCACATAGTTTATTGGCTTCTTTCCCTTCCCAGTCTCCCCACTTACTTAGGCTTCTTAGGATCGCTTGTCATATAAGCTATTTGTATTCAAGTTCTTGTCTCAGAATTCCTTATCAGGAGCACACAAACTTATACAACTAGTAATGTTTATCACAGATCCAGTGCTTTACAGAATGACTTCATGGCAGAAGCAATGGGTTGGGAGCCAGGAGGCCATCTGCCATTCACTATTTTCACGACTTCGGGCCGTTAATTCTCATGTTAATTCTCATGACAACTTCATATTTTTTTCTTCAAAATGAGCTCTTTGGACTAGCAAATCTCTAACATCATTTCTAGATTTGATGTCCACAATTCTGTGATGAAATTTTGGCTCTGTTAGAGGTTATTAAAACAATCATGGAGATTAGCGGTTCTTCATCAAAGATTAAAGAGAAAGTTATTTTCATACTAGCCAAAGGGTTTTCGATTAGATCCAAGAAAAATTGCTTTAATGCAGAATTCTTCATTGGTGATTTTTAAGTCCAAGTTTACTGCGTATATCTGGAATTACTTCTAACAAGGTGATTATTAAATGCTTTGCTACTTTTAATTCTATATAGCTGCTGTGAGAGTAGTGAAAATAATTCACTGGCATATTTGATGATTTGGTTGCTCTGTAATGGCTCCTACATTCCCCATTTTTAATGAAATAAAAGAAGTAAATATCAATACATAAATTTATATCAAAAACTTAGTTAAAATAACTTTTTGGAGGCTCTCCATGCTTACCTCCTGCTGCAATACTAATAAAAATTAGCTAACATTCAGTAAACACTATTATGCCAGATGTTTGCCTAAGCATTTAACATAATCTCATTTAATCTTCATAAGAATAATTAAAATAAACACTGTTATAAGATGTATTTTTGCCAGTGAAAGAACTAAAGCCCAGAGGGGGTAAGTTTATCTTCCCATGACCACTTGCTAGTAAGAGCCATAGCAAGGACCCAAACGAAGGTCTGAGTTTGTTGCTTGAGGATCTAACAATATTGCCACACTGTCTTGCCACTGTAGAGTAATAATTTATGTTCCTGGTATAAACTTTGAGGTTTTACAAGAGCATTAACAACAATAAAAAAAGAAATTTTAAAGATTTCACTTATTGAGGCAGGAAAGTGCACCATTAATTTAGGAAATTCTTTAACAGAATTAAGCAGAAATGAGGAGAATTTCTCTTCTCTACTCACAGCCTTCTGACTAAATGTAAGTTTACTAATATAAAAATTTCAAAATTCTAATGGCTTGAAGTTGGGGTGAGTCTTGGAAAAATTTCCCAAATCCTTCATGAAAGCATTCTTCAAGTTTATACAATTATTTAGTCATTCCCTAAATATACATTTATGTTCAGGTCAAATTCCTATTGCTATCCATTTGATTCCATAGATACTGAGGAATAAAAGGATTATTCTTTGTTTACTTAAAAAATCTAAAAATACAAGTCAACAAAGAAAGAGGAGCTTACTGGATGTATTTGCTTCTGTGGTTTCAGACTATACGAATGTCAAATGGGCCAAAGCTCTTACCTTCCTTGGAGACTATATTCTAGAAAAAGAAAACGTGCTGAACAGGTTGTCCAAGGAAAGAGTGGTTGGATGAGGTTTGTGGGATGCAGACCTTCTGTGTGGTCTCACAGAAGTCTATTTTGCATAGAAACCACCTTTTTATGAACTGCTTCTAAAGTAAATGTGAATATCTTATTTTTAAACCCAAAGCAGGCTGGTTGTGTGGTTGTGTATGCCTTTGTTTTGAAGACTGTAGAGAAGGCATTGCATTTGGAGCCTGTCTAGAGTCCAGAAGAGACATCTGGTTGAGATCTTTGTGCAAATACTTTGAAAAGTGGAAATTTATGTTTATAAATATTAGCCAAGGTTATTCTTTCTGTTGATGAGACAATTTTCCTCTCTTTTGGCATAGTATGTGCCTAAGAAAGGTCCCAAATTTTGGTGGAATGGCAAATGTCTCTTCAACTTTTAAAGATCATCTCCTTTATGGAAGTATTGAATCAGAAACACAGAAGAATGGAAGAAAATGGCAAAGACAGACACTTTTCATTGCCAGTAAAAGTGGAGCCTTTTATCTTTTTATGGTCAATTTACATTTAAATGGAGAGACCCCTTAGTGCTGATGGAGGTGATGGAGAAAATGGTGTCTGCATCATGAATAATAAACATCAAGGGGAAATGTCAGTTTTTCAGCCAACTAGCACATTGTGTTGCTATGACAACAGAATACAAAGTGTTCTCTTAAAGGGAAACATTACAATTTGCTGGAGATAAAAAAAAAAGCTCAATTAACACAATATATTTAAATATAATCTTAGATTCATAAAACCAAGGGTATACTGAAAAGTATGCATTGTTTTCTGATTTTTGAGGAGATATAATTATGAGAAGATCCATGCTGAGGGTAGTGAGGGGAAACATTAAAATTGAATTTTTCCATCCCTTCAACTCCTCTTAAAACTCACAGGACCACAGCCACTCGTAGGCCCATCTGGTGTAGAGCCAGAAATTGGCACCAAATAAAGATAGATTCTTTTAGTTCTCAGACATTTAAGCAGGCTGTGTTTTAACATTCTCACTGCATACATAATTTTTCAAACTGAGCCCATGTTAATTATTTTTTAAACCATTAAACATGGCTTGAACTCAACTAAACTGAAAATTAAAATTTTCCATGTTATAAGGTGGTTCCTGTCTATCTGTTAAAAGAGGTAATGCTGAGAAATGGTTATGGAGATTCCCTATTTAAAATTATGTAAAAGTAGGGAAATGAATTTCCCAGAGGTAGGGAGAATATATACTACTGATTTATCTTAGTTCAGGTGGGGTTCAGATGTTTGAGCTTATCTTTATCAGCTCAGAATTGCCTTTGGAGGGCTCTTGCTTCTATACTCGGATAAGATTGTTGTATCCTATAGCAAATATCACCAAACTGATCATGACACTCTTTTATGCCAACCTTGGAAGCACTTTCAGCGTGCTTCTCAACAAGGTGCTCCAGACACCACTATATATTGTGTGGAACTGGCACAAGAGATGAAACCAATTTGTGAACTATGCTTGACCCCAGAGAAGCCACTACCACTACTGTATCTCATTTTGGGTTTGGGAACTCAAAAAGTGAGCTCAAGTTTTTCATCTTCCAGTAAGCTTCCCTTATTGTTCCAGCCTCATTTCTTCTTCAATGGAAATCGTATTACCTTTAAAACTAGTATCATATATTTTAGTATTTAGTTGTCCCATGGATCTTAATTCTCTCCCCAAATATGTGTTGGACAGGCATTTCCAAATGACAGGGGCAGGACTTTAATCTGAACACTGTGATTTATGCCTCCTTCTACACTGGCTATGACACTGGAATGCCAAGTCTCCTGGTCTGATTTTCTATCTGTAGCTGGAGGGGTTCCTGGCTATTAGGGAAAGGGAAAAAGAAGGAACTCAGTGGGGGCATTTTTCATTTGTTTTGTTTTGTTAGTTTTTTTGTTAGTTGGTGATCACAGTCAAATTGGGAAGTGAAGTTTCTCTTTGGTGTCCTGCAGAAGCCCATTATCCCAATCCCACATGTGAGAGTCCATTCCTCTAATCATGGAAGAAAAGTTCTGACAAATTATGGTGAGGGATTGTGTATGTGACTCTTCTGGAGATATTTTTGCATTTCTAAATTGATGTCTATAGAGGGCAGTACTTAACCCAAAGCACATAGCTTCAGTGGAAGAATTGTAGGTGCTATGATTTCTTAGGGAAGAGAGGGAGAAGATATTTAGGGGCAGGATGGTGCAAATCATGATATTTGGGCAACCATCTACTGTAATTACACATAAGGTTGACACTGGTGAATGAATGGCAGCTGTACTCATTCATTTTGATCCATGTTTGCATAATGTATCAGCTTTCTCTGTGACTTGGCCACCAGTATTTGGTAATCAAGTGCTGTTGTTACATCCGGAACCAAAATGAAAAGTTCCTATTAAAAGGCCACTGGTAATTTATAGATTCAATGCCATCCCCATCAAGCTACCAATGAGTTTCTTCACAGAATTGGAAAAAACTGCTTTAAAGTTCATATGGAACCAAAAAAGAGCCCGCATCTCCAAGACAATCCTAAGTCAAAAGAACAAAGCTGGAGGCATCACGCTACCTGACTTCAAACTATACTACAAGGCTACAGTAACCAAAACAGCATGGTACTGGTACCAAAACAGAGATATAGACCAATGGAACAGAACAGAGTCCTCAGAAATAATACCACACATCTACAGCCATCTGATCTTTGACAAACCTGAGAGAAACAAGAAATGGGGAAAGGATTCCCTATTTAATAAATGGTGCTGGGAAAATTGGCTAGCCATAAGTAGAAAGCTGAAACTGGATCCTTTCCTTACTCCTTATATGAAAATTAATTCAAGATGGATTAGAGACTTAAATGTTAGACCTAATACCATAAAAATCCTAGAGGAAAACCTAGGTAGTACCATTCAGGACATAGGCATGGGCAAAGACTTCATGTCTAAAACACCAAAAGCAATGGCAGCAAAAGCCAAAATTGACAAATGGGATCTCATTAAACTAAAGAGCTTCTGCACAGCAAAAGAAACTACCATCAGAGTGAACAGGCAACCTACAGAATGGGAGAAAATTTTTGCAATCTACTCATCTGACAAAGGGCTAATATCCAGAACCTACAAAGAACTCAAACAAATTTACAAGAAAAAAACAAACAACCCCATCAAAAAGTGGGCAAAGGATATGAACAGACATTTCTCAAAAGAAGACATTCATACAGCCAACAGACACATGAAAAAATGCTCATCATCACTGGCCATCAGAGAAATGCAAATCAAAACCACAATGAGATACCATCTCACACCAGTTAGAATGGCAATCATTAAAAAGTCAGGAAACAACAGGTGCTGGAGAGGATGTGGAGAAATAGGAACACTTTTACACTGTTGGTGGGATTGTAAACTAGTTCAACCATTATGGAAAACAGTATGGCGATTCCTCAAGGATCTAGAACTAGATGTACCATATGACCCAGCCATCCCATTACTGGGGATATACCCAAAGGATTATAAATTATGCTGCTATAAAGACACATGCACTCGTATGTTTATTGCAGCACTATTCACAATAGCAAAGACTTGGAATCAACCCAAATGTCCATCAGTGACAGATTGGATTAAGAAAATGTGGCACATATACACCATGGAATACTATGCAGCCATCAAAAAGGATGAGTTTGTGTCCTTTGTAGGGACATGGATGCAGCTGGAAACCATCATTCTTAGCAATCTATCACAAGAACAGAAAACCAAACACCGCATGTTCTGACTCATAGGTGGGAACTGAACAATGAGATCACTTGGACTCAGGAAGGGGAACATCACACACAGGGGCCTGTCATGGGGAGGGGGGAGGGGGGAGGGATTGCATTGGGAGTTATACCTGATGTAAATGACAAGTTGATGGGTGCAGCACACCAGCATGGCACAAGTATACATATGTAACAAACCTGCACGTTATGCACATGTACCCTACAACTTAAAGTATAATAATAATAAATAAATTAAAAAAATAAAAATAAAAAAAAATAAAAGGCCACTGATCACACAGGAAAGAGCAATAGGAACGAATTTATTACCTCCATTTGCAGCTAGTCATTACATAGTAGTATACAAAAATAAAACTGTAGCCAGGTGAGGTGGCTCATGCCTGTAATCCAGCAATTTGGGAGGCCAAGGGGGGCTGATCACTTGAGGCCAGGAGTTCGAGACCAGCCTGGCCAACATGGTAAAATCCTGTCTCTACTAAAAATACAAAAATTAGCCTGGTGTGGTGGTGGGCGCCTGTAATCCCAACTACTTGGGAGGCAGAGGCAGGAGGATCACTTGAACCTGAGAAGCAGAGGCTGCAGTGAGCAGAGATAGTGCCACTTCACTGCAGCCTGGGTGACAGAGTGAGATTCTGTCTCAATAAATAAACAAATAAATAAAATAAAACTGTATGTTGAGAGATCAGGCCATAAAAGTGCTGCTCTCCTTGACAGGTTTTCAAGTCTAGTCAACCATAAGCAAAATTATAATGTAGACTTTTGGGGGAGCTCTAGACTCCCTGAATATTTCCATTTTTTCAGACATCTCAAGCATTTACCTGTTTCTCTTCCGTCACACTAGGTGACAGTCACTGAAATGGCACAGAAAAGGATTTCTTAAGCTGGCATTCTGCAAAACAAATTTGGTAAAGCAGATTCCTGTGAAACGATACATTTAGGGAAACTGTGTTTCCATAGTACCTCTTGGAACTTTGCCGTGCATATTAACATATTAAAAGCTTGGAAAAATTCAACAGTGAAAATATCTGTTTATCTGTGTTTAACCCTGTTTCTTACTGAACTAATTCAACTTCTTTTCAGATAACAATCCTTAACAATTTCAGTATTAATGTTCTATATAGCAAACTTTGGAGAATTCTGGCCCAAGAGTGTATTCTTCAGGTTTCTCTCCTTTTTTTTCCCTTTTCACTGGCATAAAGAATAAAAAGAAAATGACATATTCGTAAAGGTAGATTTTAAACACTCCTTCAGGGGTTCAATTGATGTTCTTCTCTTTTTTCCTTTATTTTTCCTTATTTCTTTTTTTAAAACCATCAAAAGTATCCCAATGACCTTTAGCTTTGAAATAGATAAGTGGATAATGATTGGGGAATAGCATAATGTATTAAAGATATACAGATTTTGGAGCTGGACAGACCTGCTTTTAAATTGAATTAATTTACTTATTAGTTGCCTGGTTTTTGTAACTAAATTACTGTTTTCATAACCTCATGTTCTTCACTTGTGAAATAGGATTAATATAGATAACAGGTATGTTTTGAGAATTAAATGACATAACATATATAATGTACTTTACAAGTATGCTCTACTTGGAAAGGAGTGTTACATAAACTCTGTGTTTGCACTTATACACTATTGATTTGATAAGGAAGGGTCTACCTTTTTACAGTACTAAAACTTTTCCATGAGTTTCTATGTGCGTGCAAAGAGACATCCTTTCTTTCTGTATTACTAAATTATAAACTTCAAAAATGAGTAAGATATTATAACCTTGCCAGCAGTAGCTCAAGTTCTTGCTATTAAATGTGGAATGCCTCACATACCATTCCAAAATATTGGCTTTAGCAACAAATGAATTATTAAATGTCAAATTGTTATTTCCCGAGACAGTTTCCAAATGGACTGGGTCTGCGCTAACAAGTAGTGAAATGTGCCTCCAGCTGCCTCACAGCTGTAGAAGAAATGGATAGCAACTCCAGTGGACTCATTTTACCCGGCAGCAGAGCACTGGAAGGCTCACCCATCTGTCAACACCAATTTCCCTTCTAATCTCTTTGACCTTCTTCTTGATTTGTTTCTTGTTTAAAGAGAAAATCAAGAGCTAGTCAAAGTAGAGGCTTTTTCTAAGGACATTTCAAGTACAGTCAGCTCTTGATAGTTTGCTTATAGGATGTCCATGGTGTTGATTAAAACCATTGATCCTGTTTTCTTAACTTTATACCATTTTTTGTTTTACCCTTCAAAATAAGTAGATTGAAAAACAATAGATTTATTAATTAAACTAGTTATAAGTCAAACAGTATCTAATCTTTCCAGGAAAGGAAAAAATCACTTAGAAAATACTTTAACCTAAGTCCTGTTTGTGATTCAAATAAAAGGTTAATAATTGTTTAGTTTGAGTTATATTCTTTATTATATGTATTGATGATAAAAGTTTTCTGAGGTGTAGGTCCTTCCTCTGAAACATGACATTATCACTAATTTATGGCTTTCAAATGGTATGAATAAAGGTTCACATTCTATTTAATACAAGTAAATGATTACCCAGACCATTCTTGTTAATTGGCACCCGGGGATGAAATTGTCAATTATTTGCTATTATAAACATTAGTCTTGTACAATTCCCTGTATCTATGGGCAGAAATATTTAATAGGTGATTACTGAAACATATCCTTGTTAATGAACTCTTCCCATTACTCTTTCTAAGTAGGTATTGAGCTAGGAGATTTTGTTCAAGAACCATTTGCTGGTGATGTACCATCATGGGCACTTTAAGATTACTTCATTTGGTGGGCTGGAGGTGTTTAGCTTACTCAGTAGCATTGCAGATTTTCCTCTATCTAATTTAAAACACAACTACATAAGTAATAATTACAAAACACAATGTATGAAGATGTAATTTGTATGACAAAAATGCACAAAGGATAAAAGCAAAATTTTTGTTTTATACATAAGTGATACCAAGTTGGTATTAATATGAACTAAGTTGTTACTATAAAGAATGCTAATTGTAATCTCAAGAGCAACCACTAAGAAAATAATAAAAAATACATAATTTAAAAAGCAAAGGAATTAAAATGGTACACTAGAAAATATCTATTTGACACAGAAGATAAGAGTAATGAAGAAGGAGAGAAACTGAGAAGGACATCAGACAGACATATAAAAAACAAATAGCAAATGGCAGCCATAAATTCTACCTCATTAGTAATTGTCTTACATGTACATGAATTAAGCACTCCAAATAAAAGGCAGACCTTAGCAGAATGGGAAGAAAACATGAGTTAACTGTATGATGTCTGTAATGACACATTTAGATTCAAAAACACAAGTAGATTGAAGATAAAGGAATGGAAATATATACCAGGAAAATAGTAATAGAAGAGAGCTGGAATGACTATACTAATATAGACAAAATGAACTTGAAAAGAATTGTTAGTAGAGACAAAGGGTATTTTGGAATGATAAAAAGGTCAATCCATTAAAAAGATAAAATAATTATGAACATATGTGCACCTAACAACAAAGCTCCAAAATACATGAATCAAAAACAGAGAATTGATGGAGGAAACAGATGGGTTAACAATAGTAGTCTGAGACTTCAATGTCCCACCTTCAATAATGGATAAAACAACTATGCAGAAGATCAAAAAGTAAATAGAAAACTTGAACAACTTATCAGTCAACTGGATCTAAGAGAAATTCATAAATCACTGCTTAACAAGAACAGAATGTGCATTCTTCTCAAGTATACATGGAACATTCTTGAATATAGAGCATATGTTAGGTCATAAAACAAGTTATAATGCATTTAAAAGGTTGAAATTATATGACGTGTCTTCTTTGAGAATGATGGAATTAAATTAGAAATCAACAACAAAGGACATTTGACAAATTTGCAAATATGTAGAAATGTAAAAACACATTTGTAAATAACCAATGAATTAAAGAAAAAAAATCATAGAAGAAATTGGGCTTTACTTAAAAATAAATGGAAATGAAAGCACAACATATCAAAACTTACGGGATGCAGTGAAAGCAATGGTTAGAGGGAAATTTATGGCTGTAAATACCAATATTAAAAAAAAGTAAGACCTCAGTAACCTATCTTGACAATTTGAGTAAATAAAAAATAAGAGCAAACTAAACTTAAAGCAAGCAAAATGAAAGAAATAATAAAGATTATAGCAGAAATAAATAAAATAAAAAGTAAAAAAATAGAGAAAATCAAAATCAACAAAAGTTGATTTTTTGAAGAGATAAAATTGACAAACTTTTAATAAGAATAATCAAGAGTATGCTAAGAATTAAATAGGTTACTTATATGAAGCATGGAAAAAAAAATCCTGGCTCCTGGTAAAGGATATATACATAAATATTGTTCAAGTTTGACAAATCCTTACTGTTGGCTTGGGCATCATAAAGGGTATTACAGAATGGAAAATTGAGAAAAATACATTAATATAATATCTCTGAGAGTTTGAACTAAGCTCTTTGTATAGGAGTTCTGTATTGGTTGCCACTTAGTAAATCTCCTAGACTTCTTAAACTGTGGAAAATCTGCCTTCCTCTTCCCCATCATTCAAGAGATATGTTTGTTACCTCTTTTCCACCAGGAAATATTAGATCCCTAGCCCCTTTATGAGTATGCTTCCCAAAATAATTCCTGTTGTCAGTTGGAATTTCTTGACACTTCAAGATGTGCTCCACTCCTTACTCTCAAGGTTTGGCCTTTAGGATCTCTCTCCAAGAAAATCCATTAGAACAAAAGTAACGTGATAAGAAAATAAATATTTTTTTCAAACATAGTGTTATTTCAGATGCCAAATAGCTTAGTTGCATTAATGGTTTTTTCTTTTTTTTTTTACTTTTCATTAAAGCTACTAGATAGTTGGGAGGTGTAGAAACTACCAAATCAGGGATCTGCAAGAAAGTTGCTTTATGTCTTTTCAAATAAATGTTCAAACAGGATTTGACATATAAATTTTTTTTTTTTTTTTTTTTTTTTTTTTTTTTTTTTTTTTTTTTAGCAGGGAGTGACAAAGAAAAGATGCAGCTGGCCTTTAGACCATGTTTCAGGTCTGATAACTGTAGAATGAAAGAGGTAATGAAGGAGAAAGAGACTCAGATTAAAGAACATTTTCAAGAATGGATTGGTCAGGCTGAAGGAAGATGTTGGACCAAAGTCATTTGACAGAAGTCCCATCTTGTCAGAATAAACTTACATTAGTACCTCTACTATGCTCAGTCATTTTCAGCAAGCAGACAGAAAGAAGTGTGGTTTTGGCCTAAGTACTGTGGTGACTCCATTGAGCAACAGCTGGGGCTGGGAGCCCATTATGCCTCCCACAGAAGGAGCTCTAAGCAATGCACTTTTATGGCCACCCCTGGCTAAAAAAACCCATCATGTTATAAAATTCATTTTTAAAGGAAACTGCTTTTTTAAAAATTGGGGGAAATGTCCATGAACTAATATGTCTGATTAAAAGTTAGAGCCTATATTTGTTTTTGTTTGTTTGTTTGTTTGTTTTGGTTAGGGCAGTGGAACTATTTTAGAAGTGTCAACATATTTCTAAAAAATAATCAGGTTTAATGAGAGTCAGTGCCTAGAAAGGAACAAAGGGCAACAGTTTTCTTAAGGAGAAAAATATTACCACCAATACAGATATAAATGATCTTCCCTTTGAAATAACAATACTGTGGAATAATAAAAGATAAATATAGAGGAACAATTATCCATGAAAACTTCCAAGACAAAGAAGATTCTCATTAAATTTGGGCCCTGGATCATTTCCTTCCCTAGAGGCACATGAATGAATATGAATATCTTGACTCTAAAGCACTTAACCTTTGAGGTGTCACTGGAACAAAGATCAGCTAAGTAAGATGAGAGATGAGGTTTCAATTTTCTGAGCTCTTCTGAATTTGTCTTTCTATATGATTAATGCTTGAGCTTTTCTTTTCACTCTTTTGATTCCGTTCCTTTCTTGATTTCTTTGATTTCCGTTTCCATTTTTCATTCCGTCTTCATTTTCTTGATTTCCATTCCTTCCTTTCTTTGGTGAAGGCAAGTTTCCCTAAGAATATCTGTATAATCTCAGATCATGGAAGCAGTTATTTTTAAAGAAACACTTAGGGTAATGTCATCATACATTAGTCAACATAACCTGTGTTTATTAACAAATCTTAATAACTTAATAAAACAAAAAATTTATCGTTTATGCCACATGTCTAATGTAGGTTATTGTATGGCTTTGCTCCCCGTCAGTAACTCAGGAATCCAGGTTGATGGAGGCTCCATCAATACAGAAACATTGGTCTTTTCGATTGCGCTAAGCATTAAGAAATCACCAAAGAGTTTCTCAATAGAAATTAAATGCCTCAGGATTGAAGTAAACATCCATTGTCCTGAACAAATCATATATCTCTGTTTCACTATAGAGATCTAAGAAGTATGGTAGATCTTGTCGATATTTGGAAAGCTGTAGATATGTATGCTACAGTGAACTTGTGGCATGAAATATCCCTTTGATCCTTTCTTCCTAAACATAGAACATATTAATTCCCTCCTCAATCAAACTATTCCCAATTTCTATAAAGTTGTTCTATCATGTTTAAAACCGAGGGTCCCAGTGATGTGGAACTTTTTTATTGTTGTAAAAACGTATTAAAAATGTACCATCATAAACATTTTTAAGTGTAGAGTTCAGTAATGATAATTATATTTACATTGTTGTGAAACAGATCTTTAGAAATACTTCACCTTGCAAATCTCAAACTCCATATCCATTAAACAACTTTCCTTTTCCTTATTGCCCCAGCTCCTGGTACCCAACATTCTACTTTCGTTTCCATTAATTTGACTAGTTTAGATACTTCATGTAAGTGGAATCATGCAGTATTTGCCTTTTGTGACTGACTTTTTCACTTAGCATAATGTCCTTGTGGTTCACCCATATCGTAGTATATGACAGAATTTCCTTCCTTTTTAAGGCTGAGTGATTATATATAACATATTTTACTTATCTATTCATCTGTCTATGAGTAACTGGGTTGCTTTCACCACTTGGCTATTGTGAATAATGTTGCTTTGAACATCAGTGTGCAAATATCTCTTCAGCGCCCTGCTTTCAATTCTTTTGGGTACATATCCAGAAGTGGGATTGCTCGATCATATGGTAGTTCTATTTTTAATTTTTTTTAGAACTTCCATTCTGTTTTCCACCACAGTGCTTACACCATTTAATAATCCTATCAACAGTGCACAAGGACTCCAATTTCTCTATATTCTTAGCAACGCTTGTCTTTAGGTTTTTTGATAGTAGCAATTCTAACAGGTGTGAAGTGATAGCTCATTGTGGTTTTGATTTTCATTTTCCTGATGATTAGTGACTTGAATATCTTTTCATGTACCTGTTGGCCATTTGTATGTCTTCTTTGAAAAAAATGTCTATTAAAGTCCCTACCTCATTTTTAAATCAGGTTGTTAGTATTTTGCTATTGAGTTTTTGTTTTGTTTTGTTTTTTGTTTTTGAGACAGTGTCTCACTCTGTCACCCATGCAGGAGTGCAGTGGTGTGACCTCGGCTCACTGCAACCTCCGCCTCCCAGGTTCAAGTGATTCTCCTGTCTCAACCTCCTGAGTAACAGGGACTACAGGCATGTACCACCATGCCCAGCTAATTTTTGTATTTTTTAGTAGAAATGGAGTTTCACCATGTTGGCCAGTCTGGTCTTGAACTCCTGACCTCAAATGATCCACCCACCTCAGCCTTCCATAGTGCTGGGATTACAGGCATGAGCCACCATGCCTGGCCAGCTATTGAGTTTTAAGTGTTTTTTTTTTTCTTTCTTTCTTTCTTTCCTTCTTTCTTTCTTTCTTTCTTTCTTTCTTTCTTTCTTTCTTTCTTTCTTTCTTTCTTTCTTTCTTTCTTTCTTTCTCTTTCTCTCTCTTTCTTTCTCTCTCTCTTTCTTTCTTTCTTTCTCTCTTTCTCTCTTTCTTTCTCTCTCTCTCTTTCTCTCTCTCTTTCTCTCTCTTTTTCTCTCTCTCACTTTCTCTCTCTCTCTTTCTCTCTCTCTTTCTCTCTTTCTTTCTTTCTTTCTTGCTCTTCTTGCTCTTCTTTCCTTCTTCTAGTTGTTGCCCAGGCTGGAGTGCAATGTCATGATCATACCTCACTCCAGCCTCAAATTCCTGGGACCAAGGGATCCTCCTACCTCAGCCTCCTGAGGAGCTAGGACTACTGGTGCATGCAACCATGCCTAGCTAATTTTTTTTTTCTTTTAGAGACAGGGTCTCACTATGTTGTGCAGGCTGGTCTTGAACTCCTGGACTCAAATAATCCTCCCACCTCAGCCTCCCAAAGTTCCGGGATTACAAGCATGAGTCACCACACCTGTCCTGGTGTTTCTTATATATTTTGGATGTTAACCCCTCATCCGCTATATGGCTTGCAAATATTTTCTCCCATTCGACAGATTGCCTTTTCCCTCTGTTGAGTGAGGTGATATCTCATTGTGGTTTTGATTTGCATTTCTCAATTAGCAATGCTGAGCATCTTTTCCTATTCTTGGTAGTACATCATCTTTAGAGAAATGTCTATTCAAGTACTTTGTCCGTTTTTTAGTTAGGCTATTTGATTTTGTTTAGCTGTAGGAGTTCTTTTTATATTCTGGATGTTAACCCTTATTAGATATATAATTTATAAATTTTTTCCTATTGTATAGTTGCCACTTCACTCTGTTGATTTTTCTCCTTTGCTGTGCAGAAACTTTTTAGTTTGACAAAATCCCACTTATCTATTTTTGCTTTTGTTGCCTATGCTCTTGATGAAATTCATGAAATCATTGCCATGTCCTACGTCATAAAGATTCTCCCCTATGTTTTGTTCTGAGAGTTTTATAGTTTTAGATCTTATGTTTAGGACTTTATTCCATTTTGAGTTATTTTTTGTCATTCTTGTGCATGTGGATGATACCTTTTTTTACACTCTTTGATAAAGACACTGCACTTTACCCATTAAATAATTTTGAGAACCTTGTTGAAGATCATTTGGCAGTGTTGATTGAAAAAAAAAGCCAAATTCTAAATATTTGAAGAGATTTACTCTGAGCCAAATGTGAGGACCATGACCCATGTCACAGCCTCAGGAGGTCCTAAGAATATCTGCCCCAGGTGGTTGACTTACAGCTTGATTTTAAACATTTCAGGAGGACAGAAGTTACAGCCAGACTACCTGGATATGGTGCCAGATCTCACAGGCTGAGGGCTTAGCTCCACAAGACTTCCCCTCCACATGTTCAGCAACCCCAAAGCTCATCAAATCTTGTTGTGCAAGCGTTGTTATAGAACTTGATCCACAGCACTCCTTCACATCCCAGAAGTTAGTGGTTGTGAATGAAAAGCCTAACCCTCTAACCCTCTAATCATTTGGTCTTTCTGGTGACTGGCCTCATCCTGAGACTATCCAAGGGACCCATCCTAAGTAACTTCATTATCATAAACTCCAGAGTTATCAAAGGGGCTTATTATGAATAACAAAACATAATCCTATCACTCTGGAAGTTCCAGGAGTTTTAGGAGTTCTATGATAGGAGCCAGGAACAAAGACCAAATACATTTTACATTATACTACAGGGCACCCCCTGATTTTGACTATGGATCTCTTCTAATACAAGGATCATAGTGACAAAAAGATATTGACACATTCCTACTGCTCTATTCAGTCATTAATAATTCATCTAGTCCTTTATTATATGTATGAAAATGTCTCCCAGAGTAAATTAACTCAGGTTTACAGACTTCATTCGATCTTGTCAGGTTTCAAATGCAACAAACGTAGCTTCACAATTTCAGGCATCTGGTATAATTGAGCTAAGAGATAATATTGTCTATTCTTCTGAGCCTCTTCTGAGGTATTAATATAATATTGGATTTTCCTCATTATATAACTCATTTTTAATTTTTTAATCCTCAGCTATTATTCCTCTTTATATTCATTAATACCCAAAATAATACCCTTAATGAAAAGTACATTAAGTTCAGCCACTGTGCTGGTCTAGATTGCAGGCAACAATATTAGTTTGGCAAGAATCTCTCCCTCAGTCCACTCTCATTCATATAAGGTAGGGTTGCATAAATACAGAACTAGTGAGCTATCTTGACCACTAGGCAGTACAGTTGCATTTACTCTTAATCCCCCTTTTTTTTTTCTGGACAGGTTAAAGACCCAACCCACCCCAACAGGCTCTTTGTAATTCTGACATAAAGATTTAAAAAGATGGGTACAGCTCCTTTGTTTGGAATCAACCATTTTTCTGACTATTGTAGCTACTGCTTTGGTCCTGTGGCCACTGCCTCAGTGAGAAAAAGGAAAGTTAAGCAGATGTAGGGAATAAAGAAAGAAAAATAAAGTATAGTCATCATACTGTCATCCTCCCTCCTTCTCCAGGGGGAAAACAGGATAATTTATCTACTGGAGACACTCCCTTTGCCTTCCTTATGTTGTGTGTGAGCTCACACTCATGAAAACATGTAAGCTAGTCTTTCAGGCTTATATTTCCCATCTTAAATAACCAGTGTTTCAATTGCCCACTCTAATTTTTTGTCAAACTATTATTTTGAGGCAGACAAGTCTCTGCCCATGTGAGACATTATGGACTATATAGTATGTTACTTGAATAAATATAACTTGGAAGTTCAAATTGGTGCAATATCTTCTATTTCAGTTCTGTTACAACATTCTGAACATTTTTGTCTTCTACCAGGTAAGCAAATCCCAGTCCAGATTCACTGTCTATTTCTGTTAAGACCCATTTGTAGCCTGCCAGGGCTACAAGCATCAGTCTCACTTGCCAGCTATGTTCAAAGTCTTCCAACAAGGGACTCTGCCACATAATCATCTGAGGTATCTATCTCTTTTGCTAGCAGATAGAAAAGTTTTCATTGACAATTTGTACCTCAGAGGCTATAAGATGAATATATGTAGATTCAGCTTATTTCTGCATAGCTGTAGGACTCTCATATCCACTTATTTCATGGACCCAGATGGCCACCTCAAGCAAGCACATGGGGATATCTCTTTGTTGATTCCAATCATCTTCCATACCTGGAAGGGAGTTCTGATGGACATTGATATGTCCTACTTTAGTACACTCTTCAGATTTTTGGCCCTATCCCTGTATGTCATCCCTTTAATAGGCCAGGTTTCCATTTCCCTCCTCCCTAAATATGTGTCCAGGCCATTGGCCACTGTCCATGAGTAAGTAAAAACCCAAATACAGGGGCTTTTTACCACTGTTCAATTCTTCCATTACTGATAGGAAGACAGCATAAAGTTCAGCTCATTGAGTAGATTTCTTACCTTCTTCAATCAGAGTGGTGGCCTTCCAAGCAGAATGTTGTCCATTCATCTTAAAATTGCCGTCCAAAAACCAAATAGCTCTTTGTTGGTCAGTGGAGAGCTGTCATTCCAGATTCCATCCTAGGGGAAAAGAGGCTCCCTGCTTTTGAGTATCTTCTCCTTGCATTCTCCAGGTCACACGATCCTGTATAAACTATTTTATTATGGAATTCTTTTGGGCACTGTCATCTCCATTAGAGTGTTCATCTGACATCATTCAAGACATCATGGGTATTTCAAGTTTCAAGATTATTTTATGTTCTTTATTCGTTGAGGCAGTCTCAAAGCTCAACAGCAAGTCCATAATTACCTTTCTGATGGAAATTCTCTAGTCCATAATTCCAGTAGATGTCACTGGGAAGCACTCACAGACTTTTACCATAAGCCCCAGTATACATTCCATACAGGGTTATCACACAGACTATTGTTCATACTGCCATTCCAGCTTCTACTCTATATTGTTTGGGCTTGGATAATCTTACTGATTCCGATTTAACTTGTCCAATTATTACTTGAAGGGCAGGTTTACATGTCTTCTGTTTTATGATACTAAGTAGGGGAAACATTCCACAGTAAGATACAATATCTATCCCATAATACCATTAGGTAAAAGTGACAACCACTTCACATAAAGCCAGTTCAACATATAAATTTTCCTACAAACATTTACCTTAATTCTATCAATCCTTACATTCATGACTATAGCCTTCATGAAGATTTTATCATCAGTTTTTGTTTTACAATACTAGGCAGAGGAAGTATCCCCCAGCTAGATATAACATTCAAATAAAACATTCAGGTAAAGGAGACACAACTTCTTTACATAAAGCAATAAAACCTTCCAACTTTCTTAATCCTAGCAGCATGCATATTTTTATGTTCTCTCAATCTAATTATAGCTCAAGTCAGATCTTCACCAATGGGTTTTGGTACCACAGTGCATGGAGCATCTGTATCAAGGAGTTCTAGAAACTTCCCTAAGAAAAAAAATCCTCAAAAAACAAATAACAGCGACAACAACAACAACAACAAAGAAACTTCTCGTCTCCAACTCCTGATTTTTTTTTAACCTACTTTAGTAGGTAAAAAGCTACCTACCTCTTGCAGGTAAAAAAGGTATTTGATTTTTTTCTACCTACTCTTGTGCAAAAAGTGTTGGGTCTCCAGCAGGGAATTGAGCCAAGAGACTCTGGCCCTTTTGTCAATTGTTATCTTAATTAATCTGCCTCACTATTGTCCCAGGCAATTCAGATCAGATCCGGTCTCTTAGGCTCCGTTCATTTTTCTTTGTTCCTTTTGGTTCTCCTCCTCAAGATGGATAATTTCGATTGATCTGTCTTCACATTCACTGATTCTTTCTTCTACCTACCAACACCTGTTATTAAAATCTTCTAATAAAATTTCCATATCATCACTTATATTTTTAAGGTCCAGAATTTCTATTTGCTTAAAAAAAAAAAAATTCAATCTTTAACAGCATTCTCTATTTCTGGAGACGTCATTTTCCTGGTTTTCTTTAGGTCTTTTTCCATGGTTTCCTTTACTTCTGAGGATATTTAACATAATTGACTTAAAATATGTGTACAAGTACAATAGATATGTTTTTTTAAAAGACAGTTCATGTTAATTTCCTTTTTTCATATGAGTAAGCCATATTTTCTTTTTTAAAATTTGGCTCATTTTTTTGTTGAAAATTGGACATTTTGCATAATGTGGCAACTGTGGATATCAAATTCTTCCCCCTGCTGAGTTTTTGTTATTGTTGCTTGCTGCGGGTTGTAGCAGTTTGATTAGTGACTTTTCTGAACTATTTTTGTATAGACCATATTCATTGTTCTGTGTGGTCTCTGCAATCTTTGTACTTTTAGCTTGTGATCATCTAGTTATTTGAAAAGTTCCTTTAAATGCCTGGAGTCAGACAAAAGTAAGAAAATGAAAAAAAAATCACCACATTTTTGCAGATTGGTTCTATGTTAAAGCACTCTTTCAATATTATTTATAATTCTGCTTTAGCCTTCAACTTTTGGTTTTGCTGAGCTGAAGATCAGCTGGTAGTAAAGTCTAAGTTTTTACCAGTTCTTTTCCCAGCATGCATGTAACCACACAGTGGGTTCACTTTGCTTGCTACTTGGAGCCGACTTATCAAGACAGGGGAATTGTAATAGAGAAAGAGTAATTCATGCAGCGCCAGCTGTGCGGAGACCGGAGTTTTATTAGAGTTTATTACTCTAATCAGTCTCCAGAGCATTCGGTGATGAGAGTTAAGGACAACTCAGTTGGTGGGGGGAGGCCAGTGAGCCAGAAGTGTTGACTGGTTAGGTAGGAGATGAAATCATAGGGAATTGAAGCTGTCTTCTTGTGCTGAGTCAGTTCCTGGGTGGGGGCCAAAAGACTAGATGAACCAGTTAATAGATCTGGTTGGTGCCACTTGATACATCAAATGCAAGGTTTGTGAAATATCTCAAGCACTGATCTTAAGAGCAGTTTAGGGAGGGTCAGAATCTTGTAGCCTCCAGGTGTATGACTCCTAAACCATAATTTCCAACCTTCTGGCTAATTTGTTAGTCCTACAAAGGCAGTCTAGTCCTCAGGCAAGAAGGAGGTTTGTTTTGGAAAATAGCTGTAGTCATTTTGGTTTCAAACTATAAACTAAGTTCCTCCTAAAGTTAGTTCAGCCTTTTTAAGCTATAAACTAAGTTCCTCTCAAAATTAGTTCAGCCTACACCCAGGAATGAACAAAGACAGATTAGAGGTTAGAAGCAAGATAGAGTTGGTTAGGTCAAATCTCTTTCACTGTTTTAGTTATAATTTTGCAGTGGTTTCATGCATTCTGTCCTGGGCATGCACCTAGCTTTCTAGATCTTTGGCATATATAAGAGCTTTTCAGGAATTTCAGGAATACAACGGATTCCCCATTGTATTCCTCTTCAACTTTTCCTTTTAGCTTTAGATTTCTACTATTTGTCCAAACTGTATTCTTTTATTCCAGGTCTCCACAGAGTAAAATTGATATAAGGTGCCACAGCAAAAAATAGAGAACATTTTATTTTATTGTGCTGTTAAAATGACCATTTTCAGGAGTACTTTTGTCAGTTTCTATAGTATTGGAAGATTGTGGGAAGGCTAGAAACCTTGGCAAAAGAAAAATTGTGAAGGAAGTGATAACTTTTGGTGACTACTCTATCCTTTTAGATGAGAAGTGACGATGGCTTGTTCATTAGCCTATGTTTTTGAGAAAAGTCCTTTCCTTAGCCACTTTTCTACTGTCGGAAAGTTCTGTATAAGGCAAAAGATGGCAAGCACCTTGTTTCAGTCCTTCAGGAAGTCTTCGGACAGGCCAGAAAAGTAAAACATAATTCAATGAGAAGAAAGTTTACTCTTCTCCCTCCAGAACCAAGGACACACACCTGAAATTTGGGCTGCTGGCTTCAAAACTGCCACTGAGCAGAGAAGGGGATGGTAGGGTATATTATAAAGCCACAAAGCTCTCCTAAAATGTTTAAATCATCTTTTACTTTATTCAACATTGGCTCGGTTTCTGTAAAGCTTTAACTATTTTTCAGAGTTCCCACAAAGATTTTTGAGAGATTTTTGCTTATTTCCCCATTATTCTTATGGACAGACAGGCCCTTAGAGTTCTCTGCTCTGCATTTTTCACTGATGTGATAAAGTTTTGTAACCTTTGGTATTTGTCAGCTTGGACTGCCATAACAATGCCAGATGCAAATGCCACAGAATGAGTGACTTACACAACAGAAATGCTTTTTTTTTTCTTCTTCTTCTTCTCACAGTTCTGGAGGCTGGAAGTCTAAGATTAGAGTGCCAGCATGTCAGGTTCTGGTGAGATCTTTCTTCCTGGCTTGCAGATGGCTGCCTTCTTGATGTGTCTACATATTGAGGAGTGATGTCTATGTGCCTTTCTCTTCTTGTAAGAGCACCAGCCCTATTGGATTAGAGTCCCAACCTAATGACTTCATTTAACCTTAATTACCTCTTAAAGGTCCTATCATCAAATATACATCACAGTGGTGGTTAGAGGCTGAATATGTAAATTTTGGTGGCACATAATTCAGCACATAGAATATTTTAATGGATTAATCCTACACAATCAAAAAAAGAAGGATAAATGGCTGTTACCCATGAACCAAGTAACATTCTCCTTATTCAAAAGGATGAGTAAAAGATGTGAAGCAAGAAAGACACCAGAAAAATTAGATTGTAGTGGATCTCACTGCACAGAAATCAAAAGAATGGGGAATAGTATTCTCTTCTATGACTGAATAATATATAATATATTTTGATCAAAATTTCATCATATAGGCTTCTAGTTTTACTCTTTTACCTAAAATGTCAACCCCTATTGTTAAGTGTCCGGTAGCAATGTGTTGACAAGTCTTTGCTCTGAAGGAAAAGGATGACAATAATCTTCATGATGCAGAAAAAAAGAAACTTGTGAATCAGAGCTGCTAAATGAGTCACTCAAGTTTATAGATCTAGGAAAATATAGATGAAATAAACTCAAGTTTCTGACCCTATGAAATTTTACTGTAGTACATTGCATTAATCATTTTTTAAGAAAGTTAAGCACTGAGTCATTTGTTTATGGGCTTAAAAAAGAGTAAGTATCCCTGTTGATTATAAAAATTCAATAAGAGAATTAGAAATTAATGATCAATTTGCAAATTGTATGGCCTTGTTGAAGATATCAGTGAAATCTGAGTATGAACTGTAACTCTAGTGGATGTTGGTATTAGCTTACCTAGCATCTATAATCATTCTCCTTTCTTGAATCTACATTTCATTCATCCTCCTTTTCTCTTGATGTACTTTGGACTGAGGGGAGCTGACACAATTCTAGTACTAGGAGCAGTGTAAGCCAATTTACATATTTCATTATCCTGGCATGGGCAGGTCATTATTTGGTTCTGGGTTTGGCATGTCACTTAAGTGGACTAATAAGGATGAATCTCAATACTCTTCCTCGAAGTTCTCAAGAGATTAATTTTTTTATAATCAAGCATGTTTTCTCTTAGGTAGTACTGTATAACTTTCTTCTGGACTTACAGATCCATCAGCCAGTAAATCCTATAAATCCCCATAAATTTAAACAAGCTTGAATTTTCAGTTATTTATAGCAGAACACATACTATAATAGTTGATACAAAAATTTCCAGAAAATAAAGAAAAGGAATAGACTTTTTTGTATGTAGAATAACAAATTAGACACAGACTATTTAGTTATGTAGTCTGCATAAAGACAAACTTTCTTGTGACCCAAGGATCAGCATAATTTTTGTGGTATAGAATATTTGTCTAACATATAGTAATTCTTTACAAAAGCCTTTCAGAACATTCTAAAGAGAGTTTCTATTCATAACACCCAGTAAAACTTAAAAAAATTATCTCTAGCCATCTATCAGCTAAAATTCCATTTGTCTCAGCAAAGCAGATAACCCCAATCCCTACACCTTTCTTCATGAATACCTCAAACTTTTTCTCAAAGCCAGGAGATACTGGCTTTATCCTTTTTTAATATTGCATCTTGCTTTTCTCTTTGCATTTATACTTTTCTCTTCCATAGAAAACTCTCAGCCCATTTAATAATTTTGATAAGTTAACTAATCTGGTTTTTAGTCCTTTCATTCACCTATTAACCTAATCTACACAACAGTGGTCTAGAAATCTAGATATCAAAGAATCCTCTTTAGTTGAAAAAAGCCTTGAATATTCATTTGTCATTCTTCTTCTCTGACATACTTGTATTTATAATACACAACTCTTATAATTAGAGAATTTTAGATATAAGTGGGATAATAGAGCTTGATAAACTAATTCCAGTTGGCTGTTTGGTTTGTCTTCATATAGTAAAAATAAAGAGCCATGGTGAAAAAAATGAAAGGATATCCACTTTTATTTGAGTGAGCTGTTAATGACCATTTGGTTCCTGGTCATTTTCTGAGTATTAGAGGTTTGGGGAAAGAAGCAGAGCTGGTCAAAAGAAAAATTGTGAAGAAAATGGTAACTCTTGGTGACTACCATTTCCCCCTTCAATGATTGCTATGAATCCTACTCCTAATACCATCTGTCATTCTTCTTTCCTCTCAGCACGTACTAGGTACTGTCATTTTACCACAGAAATATAAACTTCAAATATAACACTCTACTTGGGCTAAGATTCTATGTTTTCTATGCAAGTCTTTAAGTAGCAGAGTTACATTACAGTATAACTCAAAGAATAAATTCTTGTAAATAATACAACTAATAAAGATTGCAATATTAAGCATTGTTTCCAGTTGTATGCCAGCTTTATCTAAACCAAATGCCAGTTGAGATCTCTGCTCTTCAAGAGCTAGGCAAGGGAGAAGTAACATCAGGAATATGGCAGACTAGAAAGTTCTAGGTCCTCATTTCCCCACAGAAATATAAAAAAAGAAAAACAAGAGAAAAAGACAAAAGTAAAGAAAAACCAAAAAGAAAAAAAAATGACCAATAATGGGCAGAGAGGTGTCCTCCTCAAAATAATAGTTTGATAGAGGATTAGGATGGGCAATTGAAACATTGATTACTTAAAATGGGGGGAGATACAGGCTTGAAGGGCTGGCTTACATGTTTTCGTGAAGTATGCACTCACACTCAACATGCGGAGGGCAAAGGGAGTATCCCCACGAGATAAAATTAATCTGTTTCTCCCCCATCCCCACTACTGCTGGGGAAGGTGGGAGGATGCTAGTATGATGACTATAATTTATTTTTCTTTCTCTCTTCCCTATATGTGCTTAACTTTGTTTTTTTTCTGTCTGATGTAGCGGCCCCAGGACCAAGACTGCAGCTGCAATTGTCAGAAAAAGGTTAATTCCAAAGCAAGGAGGTGTACCCATATTTTTTCATCTTTAAGTTGGAATTACAAAAGGCCTGATGGGGTGGGTTGTGTCTTTAACCTGTCCAGAAAATATGGAATCAAGAATAAATCCAGCTGTACTGCCTAGTGGTCAAGATAGCCCTTTAGTTCTGTATATATATAACCTAACCTTATATAAGAGTGGGCTGAGGGGGAGATAGTTTCTATCTACTTCAAACTGGAGAGAGAGAAGTAAATGTTATTTGCAATGTTCTAACCTGTATTGGGGATGCTTGAGGAACTGGCCTCTGTTTTACCTAGCTTGAAGCTCAGACAGAAGGGTAACAGGCAGTGCTCACAAAAAGCTTCAGGAAGACTACAGACTTGAAAATGTCTGGGCCGAGAAATTATTGGTGGAGACATACAATAGACCATCTAAAGCACTGAGGAGAAGAAGGGGTAAGACATTCAGGGGATGAGGGAGAAAGGAATTCAAAATCAACTATGTATATGAGGGAATTATAAAAGCAGCACACAGGCCCAAAGGAGTCACATGACTTTAGAAGATACTAAGCTTTTGTGTCAGGCTGCTCTCAGGAGTAAGAACTTGCTTAGCTAATTAGTGCAGAGCTACCTGGCAGACAGCCCAGTTTGCAAATGCTGAGAAATGTGGTTGTTTTTTCAAATACCCAATATTCAATAACAATGAAAACCACAAGACAAAGAACCACGAAAATCTGGGCTATTCAAAGGAAGAAAATAAATCAGCAGAAAATGTCCTGAAAGAAGAATAGGCATCAGAATTACTAGAAAAATACTTTAAAACAATTACCTTAAATATGCTCAAAGATTTAAAGAAAAACTTAAAAGAAGACTAAAGAAAATTGGGAAAAGTATATACCAACAAAGTGAGAATCTCAACAAAGAGACCCGAATTACGAAAAGGAACCAAATAGATTCTGGAGTTCAATCTATATCCAACAAATACATTTAAATATTCAACAGAAGTCTTCAAGAGCAAATTTGAGAAGGCAGAAGAAAAAATCAGTAAACATGAAGATAGGATGTTTAAAATTATGGCGCATAAGGAGCAGAAATAAAACAATGAAGGAAAGTAAAATGAAGCCTCAAGGAATTATGGTATGCCATCAAGTCAACTTACATATGCATTATGGAAATTCCAGAAGGAGAAGATAAAAGAAATGGGGTAGAGAGATTTTAAAACTGGTGGTGGAAAATTCCCCAAATTTGTTGAAAACATGACTATACAAATCCAAGAAAGTCACAGAACTCAGAACAGGATAAATCCAAAGAGACTTACACCAAGACATATGATTATCAAACTGCTGAAAACCAAAGACAAAGAGATAATCTTGAAATTAACAAGAGAAAAGAGACTTATAACCTACAAGGGATCCACAATGAGATTTTTTGCTGATTTCTTAGCATAAACCTTGGATGCCAGAATGCAGTGGGGGTACTTATTTAAAGTGCTACAAGAAAAACAAAACCGTTAACTGAGAATTCTATATCCAGAAAATATATTCTTAAAAATGAAGAAATTAACATATTCCCAGGTAAACAAAAGCCCAGGGAGTCCATTATCTCTATACTTGCTGTACAAAACATGCAAAAGGAATCTTTCAGATTGCAATGCAAATACACTAGATAGTACCTAATAGCCACTAGATGATATTAAAATTTTTGGTAAATACAAGTAGATGGGTAAATATGAAAGTCAGTATTATTGTAATTTTAAAAAGAAGGCACGCTTACATTTGGCTTTCATTGTTGAATTTCTGAATTTGTCCTAATAGATCCCAATGGAGAAAGAAACATGGTCTAATAACATTTTCTCAAGGTTAGCTTGGGAAGGTGTTTATCTGTCAAAAACACTTCCATTCCCTGAAAGATAACAGTTCATGATTCATCTTAAAGAAAGAATGCTTAAATTTGCCTTTTATTGCAAGATTTCTCAATTTGTCTAATAGTGTTCAGTGGAGAAAGAAAAATGTTCAGGTAACATGTTATCAAGTTTGACTTACAAAAGTATTTTTCTGAAAAAAAAAATAGGTGTTTCTTGGTCAAAAATTTCCATTCACTGAAAGCATATGATGAATTTTTAAAAATATAGAGTTAGGGGGTACAAGTCCAGTTTTTTTACATGAATATATTGCATAGTTGTACAGTCTGGGCATCCAGTGTAACCATCACTTGAGTAAGTGTACATTGTACCCATTAGCTAATTCCTTTTCCTTCACACCCCCTCCCATTCTCCCACTTTTCAAATCTCCCATGTCAATTATTCCACTCTGTATGTTCATGTATACACATTATTTAGCCCCAACTTTCCCACTGATAAGACAGAACATGTGGTATTTGATTTTCTGTCTCTAAACTGTTTCATTAAGGTAATGAATTCCAGTTCCATTCATGTTTCTGCAAAAGATATGATTTCATTCTTTTTTTATGGCAGAGTAGTATTTCATGGTACATATATAAGACATTTTCTTTATCCTATCATCTGTTGATGAGCACTTAAGTTGACTCCATATCTTTGCTATTGTGACTAGTGCTGCAATAAACATATGAGTGCAGATATCTTTTTGATGTAATGATTTATGTTTCTTTTAGCAGATACCCAGTATTGAGATTGCTGGATCAAATGGTAGTTCTATTTTTAGGTCTTTACAGTATCTCCATACTCTTTTACATAGAGGTTGTATTAATTTACATTACCACCAACATTATATAAGTGTTCCCTTTTCTCTGCATCCTTGACAACATCTATTTTTTTTGAATTTTTTTATTAGCCATTCTGACTGGTACAAGATGGTATTTTACTGTTGTTTTAATGTGCGTTTCTCTGATGATTAGTGATGTTGAGCATTTTTCCACATGTTTTTTGGCCATTTGTATGTCTTCTTTTGCAAAATGTCTGTTCATGTCCTTTGCGCACTTTTTAGAGGGATTATTTGGATTTTTGTTGTTGTTGAGTTGTTTGAGATCCTTACAGATTCTGGATGTCAGTCCTTTGTTGGATGCATAATATGCAACATTTTCCCCACTCTACAGGTTGCCTGTTTACTCTGTTGATTATTTCTTTTCCTATGCAGAAGCTTTTTAGTTTAATTTGGTCCCATTAGTCTATTTTTCATTTTAGTTTTATTTACTTTTGAGGTCTTAGTCATATTTTTTTTGCCTAAGCCAATGTAAATGAGAGTTTTTCCTAGAATTTCTTTTAGAAATGTTATAGTTCTAGGTCTTTTAAGTGTTCAATCCATTTGATTTAATTTTAATGTAGTAAAAGATTAATATTAGTCCAGTTTTATTCTTCTGCATATAGCTATCCAGTCTCCCCAGAACCATTTATTGAATAGAATGTACTCTGCTCAGTGTATGTTTTAGTCAACCTTGTCAAAGACCTGTTGGCTATACGTATGTGGCTTTATTTTTCGGCTCTCTATCAAGTTCCATTGATCTATTGAGTACCAGCACCATGCTGTTTTGGTTACTGTACCCTTGTTGTATAATTTGAAGTCAGGTAATGTGATGTCTCCAGCTTTGTTCCTTTTTGCTTAGGATTACTTTAGCTATTTGAGCTCATTTTTTGGTTCTATATTAATTTTAGGATTGTTTTATCTAATTTGTGAAAATGACATTAGTATTTTGATAAGATTTGCATTAAATCTGTAGATTTCTATGGGCAGTATGGTAATTATAATGATATTGGTTCTTCCAATCCATGAGCATGGAGTGTTTTTCTATTTGTTTGCATCATCTAAAATTTCTTTTAACATTATTTTGTACTTTCCTTGTAGAGATCTTTCACCTTCACTGTTAAATGTATTCCCAGGTATTTTATTTTACTTTTATAGCAATTTTAAATGAGATTGACATTTTGATTTTGCTCTCAGCTTGACTGTTGTTGGTGCATATAAACGCTACTGATTTATGTATATTAATTTTGTATCCAGAAACTTCACTGAATGCATTTGTCAAATCCACCAGTCTTTTGGCAGGGTCTTTAGAATTTTCTAGGTATAAGTTCATATCATCAGCAAACAGAAATTATTTGTTTTCTTATTTTCTAATTAAAATGTCTTTTATTTTTTTCTCTTGCCTGATTGCTCTTACCAGGATTTAAAATACTATATTAAATATAAGTGGTAAAAGTGGTCATCCTTGTCTTGTTGTATTTCTTGGGAGGAATTATTTCAACTTGTCCCTGCTCACGATGATGTTTACTGTGGGTTTGTCTTATATGGCTTTTATTATCTTGGGGTATGTTCTTTCTGTGTCCAGTTTGTTGGAAATTTTTAACATGAAAGGATGATTAATTTTATCAAATGCTTTTTCTGCATCTATTGAAATGCTCATATGGTTTTTGTTTTTAATTCAGTTTATGTGATAAATCACATTTATTTATTTGCATATATTGAACCATCCTTACATACCTAGAATAAAATCCACTTGATTGTGGTGTATTATCTTTTTGTTAATACTGTTGGATTTGCCTTGCTAGTATTTTGTTGAGGCTTTTTGCATCTATGTTTATCAGGAACATTTGTCTATTGTTTTATTTTTTATTGTGTTGTTACCTGGCTTTGGTGTCAGGATGATACTGGCTTTATAGAATTATTTCTGGAGGATTCCCTCCCCCTCTATTTTTGGAACAGTTTCAGTAGGATTGCTACCAATTCTTTGTGTCTCTGATAGCTGTAAATCTATCTGGTCGTGAGCTTTTCGTTGTAGGGAGATTTTTTTGTTACTGATTCAATCTCACTCCTTGGTATGATCTGTTCAAAATTTCAATTTCTTACCAGTATAATCTTGGGAGGTTATATGTTTCCAGGAATCTATCACTTTCATCTAGATTTTCTAGTTTGTGAGCATAGAGATGTTCATTTCATATTACTCTGATGATCTTTTGTATTTCTGTGGTATCAGTTGTAATGTTTTCTTTTTCATTTATGATTGTGCATGTTTGAATCTTATCTCTTCTTTTCTTGGGTAGAAGACTAACATTCTATCAATTTTGTTTATCTTTTCAAAGCAGAACTTTTTCATTTTCTTGCTCTTTTGTACTTTTTTGGCCTCTTTCAGTTACTTCTACTCTGATCTTTCTTATTTTTTTTCTTCTGCTAGCTTTGGGATTTTTTTTTTTTTTCAGTTCCTTGAGATGTGAAGTTAGGTTATTAATTTGTGATTTTTCCTTTTTTTTTGGAGGGAGTGTAGGTACTGGATGCTATAAACTTCCCTCTTAGCAATGCTTTTACCATATCCTAGATGATTTGGTATGTTGTGTCCCCAGTTTTATTAATTTTGAAAACTTTGTAAATTTCCATCTTAATTTCATTTTTGACCATATGGTCATTCAGGACCATGTTGCTTAACTTTCATGTATTTTTATAGTCTTGAGAGTTCCTCTTCCAATTCACACCTAGTTTTATTGCACCATAGTCTGAGAAAATATTTGATATAATTTTAATTTTCTAAAATTTATTGAGACTTGTTTGGTGGCCTAAAATATGGTATCTTTGATTATGTTACATGTATGATAAGAAGAATGTATATTCTTTTGTTGTTTGGTGGAATATTCCTTAAATATCTATTAATTTCATTTGGTCTAAAGACCAATTTTGGTCAAGTGTTTCTTTGTTGAAGTTTTACTGAATAATCTGTGCAGTGTTTTCAGTGGGGTGTTGAAGTCCCCTACTGTTATTGTCTTGCTGTCTATCTCTTTTCTTGGGTGTAGTAGCATTTTGTTTTATATATCTGGGTGCTCCAATGTTGGGTGCATGTATATTTAGAATTGTTATACCTTGTTTAATTGATACCTTTATTATTGTATAATGACCTTATTTATCTTGTTTTTACTGTTGTTTATTTAAAGTCTGTTTTATCTGATATCGGTATAGTTATTTCTGCTCACTTTTGATTTCCTTTGGCATGCAATATCTTTTTCCATCCTGTTACCTTCAGTTTATAACTATCTTTACAAGCTTATGTTCAAAGTTATTATTGATATGTGAGGTTTTGTTCCTATCATAATGTTAAATGTTATCTAGTTGCTTTGTAGCATCATTTGTGTAATTGTTTTATAAGAACTGTGAATTTTACACTTTTACAAGTTTTTATGATGACAAGTATTAACCTTTTGTTTCCATGTTTAAAATTCATTTGAGCATGTCTTGTAGGACTGGTGCAGTGATGATAACTACTCTCAGCATTTCCTCATCTAAGAAAGAGTTTATTTCTCCTTCTTCTATGAAGCTTATTCTGGCAGGGTGCAAAATTTAGTGTTGATATTTCCTTAAGCACCTTGAAAATAGAATTCCAGTCTCTTCTGACTTATAAGGTTTTTATTGAGAAATCCACCGTTAGCCTAATGGGACTTCCTTTATAATTGCCTAGACATTTTTTTTTTCCTGCTGATTTTAGGATTTTTTTCCTTCACTTCAACCTTAGACAGTCCAATGACTGTATGTTCTGGTGAGGTCCATCTTGCAATGTGTTTAGCTAGAGTTCTTTGAGCTTCTTGTATCTGGATGTCTAAATCTCTGGCTAGACTAGAGACATTTTCCTCCATAATTTCCTCAAATAGCTTTTCTAGATTTTCTTTTTTTCTTCTTTCTCATAAATACCTATGATTCATAGGTTTGGATGTTTTACATAGTCCCATGCTTCTTGAAGGCTTTATTTTTGTTTGTTTGGGCCTTTTCTTTGTTTTTGTCTGACTGGATTAATTCAAAAGACCTGTCTTCTCAGATTATTTCTTCTGCTTTGGCTAGTCTTTTGTTGAAGCTTTTAAACTATATTTTGTAATTTATTCATTGAATTTTTCATTTCTGGAGTCTCTGTTTTTAAAAAATATTACTTTGGTAAACCTCTCATTCATATCTTGGATTTATTTTCTCATTTCTTTGTATTGGTGTTCATATTTCTCATGGATATCATTAAGCTTTTTAAAAATCAATATGTTGAATTCTTTATCTGATATTTCAACAATTTTATTTTAGGTAGGATCCATTGCTAGAGAGTTGGTGTGATTCTCTGGGGGACTTGTAGCCCCCTTTTTTTATACCTTCAGAAGTGTTTTGCTGGTTCATTTTCATGTAAAGCAACTGTCTCTTATTTTGAATTGCCTTTTATTTCTGAATATTTTTCCCCCTTGTGGATGTGAGTATAAAATATGTTGAGTTGGTTCATTTGGCTTTGCTTCTGGGTGCTTTCTGTGGCAAATACACTTTGAATCCCTTGGTTGTAGATAGTGTGGTGATTTCTCAAATGCCGGTTGCAGTAGTAATGTAGCAGGCATGTGAGTAGTGTCATAATCTTCTGTGAAGCAGGGGTGGTAAAGGTCTTAAGAAGCTTATCTCTTCCTCAATTGTTGTTCAGTTGTATTAGTAGATTGTTGTATTAGGTTGTGCAATTTAGCCTTCGGGCCAATAGGTAGTGCTTGTTGTAAGAGCTGGCTGTGGTGCTAGCAGAAGTATGTATGCTTGGTCTGTGTTTACCAGAGGAAACTCTCTGGCACTTCAAGCACTGGTCTGGTCTATGAAATGCCCAGTGGCCTGGGCTGTACTCTCAGTTCCAAACTACTCTTATCCCTCAGTTCTGGGTTTGGAAGCTCTTCTCCCATTTGAGCGTAGATTTTAAATCTCTGTCTGGAAACTAGTCCAACCTGTGACTGCTACCCATGCTTGTTGATAGATTTCAGCAAATACCTCTCTGAATTAGGGTCTGAAGTGGCTACCTTCTATTGGATCCAGAGTCTGAGAGCACATGCTAAGCCCTTTCACTGCCACTCCTCTGGGACTCCTCTCTGATGATTAATATTAGGTGTCAACTTGATTGGATTGAAGGATGCCTAGATAGCTGGTAAAATATTGTTTTTGGGTGTGTCTATGAGGGCGTTACCAGAGAAGATTAACATTTGAGTCAGTGGATTGGGAGAGGAAGACTCACCCTTAATGTGGGTGGGCACCATCCAATTTGCTGCCAGCGTGGCTAGGACAAAGCAGGTAGAAGAAAGTGGGATAAGCTGGCTTGTTGAGTCTCCTGGCTTTCATCTTTCTTCTGTGCTGAATGCTTCCTGCCCTTGGCCATCAGACTCCAGGTTCTTCAGCCTTTTGGCTCCTGGACTGACAACAGTGGTTTGCCAGGGACTTTCAGGCTTTTGGCCACACACTGAAGACTGCACTGTTGGCTTCCCTACTTTTGAGGGTTTTGGACTCAGAATGAGCCACTACTGACTACCTCCTCAGCTTGCAGACAGCCTATCATGGGACTTCATCTTGTGATCCTGTGAGTCAATTCTCCTTGATAAACACTCTTTCATATATACATATATTCTATTAGTTCTGTTCCTCTGGAGAACCCTGACTTAATACATCCCCATTGCTTCCCATGTCAGATACAGTGCTTGGTAGGGTCAAGTAGCTCCTTGTGGCCGGATTTTTCTGGCTCCCCAGTGGGAATGTGTATAATGCAGACATGCTATTTCCCTCTTATATACTGGGTACTTGCAATTTTCCAGCAGACCCACAGTGTGGGCTACTGCCTGCCAAATTCTTCAACGTATCTGATGTTTTTATTCACTTTTATGTTACGATCCTATGTACCTTCTCTTATGAAAGTTTACGGTGTGAATCTCTACACACTATTTTGCTATTTCCATGTGGCTAAGGCATGCTAACAAAACCTCTAATCTGCCACCTTGCAGAGAAAACTTAATTTTGGTTTTTAACTTCACTTGTTATTTTCTACAAGATTTAAAAAAGAAATGTTTAACAATAAATATAAATCTATATTAATAGGTACATGATGTATAAAGATGCATTTGTGACATTAATAACATAATGTATAGGGGAGTGAAGCCATATGCAAGTAGAATTTTTGTATATAATTAAAGTACGATTAGTATCAATTCAGTCAATATAAGTTATAAATTTAGGATGTTATATACAATTCTCACAAGAAAAAATGAAATAGGTATACATTATACACAAAAGATAATACAAAGTGAATAAAATGTGTCACTACAAAAAATTAAACACAAAGGAAGGCAGAAAGAGGAATTCAGACACTTGGGCAACTGAACCTAATAGATATCTAACAGAATAATCCTCCCAACAACCACAGAATACACACTCATTTCATCTACACATGGAACATATTTTTTATTTTTATTTTTTTATTTCAATAGGTTTTTGAGGAACAGGTGGTATTTGGTAGCATAAGTTCTTTAGTAGTGATTTCTTCAATTTTGCTTCACCCATCACCCAAGCAGTGTACACTGTACGCAGTGTATAGTCTTTAATTCCTCACCTCCTCCCACCCTTTCCGCCAAGTCCCCAAAGTCCATTGTATCATTCTTATGCCTTTGCATCCTCACAGCTTAGCTCTCACTTATGAGTGAGAACATACGATGTTTGCTTTTTCATTCCTGAGTTACTTCACTCAGAATAATGGTCTCTAATTCCATCCAGGTTGCTGTGAATGTCATGATTCTGTTCGTTTTTATGGCTGAGTAGTATTCCATGATGTGTTTATATATACACATTATCTTTATCTACTCATTGATTGATGGACATTTGGGCTGGTTCCATATTTTTGCAATTGCGAATTGTGCTGCCATAAACATGTGGGTACAAGTCTTTCGTTGTATAATGACTTCTTTTCCTCTGGGTAGATACCCAGTAGTGGGATTGCTGGATTTAAAGGTAGATTTACGTTCAATTCTTTAAGAAATCTCCACACTGTTTTCCATAGTGGTTGCACTAGTTTACATTCCCACCAGCAGTGTAAAAGTATTCCCTTGTCACCACATCCATGCCAACATTTATCGTTTTTTAATTTTTTGATTATGGCCATTCTTACAGGGTAAGATGGTATCACATTGTGGTTTTGATTTGCATTTCCCTGATAATTAGTGATGTTGAGCATTTTTTTCATATGTTTGTTGGCCATTTATATATCATTTTTGTATTCAAATGGCCAAAAAACATATGAAACATTTGTATTCATGTCCTTAGACCACATTTTTATGGAATTGTTTGGTTTTTTCTTGCTGATTTGTTTGAGTTCCTTATAGATTCTAGATATTAGTCCTTTGTCAGATATATAGATTGCAATGATTTTTCCCCACCCTGTGGGTTGTCTGTTTACCTGGCTGATTGTTTCTTTTGCTCTGCAGAAGATTTTTGGTTTAATTAAATCCCATCTATCTTGTTTCATGTTGCATTTGCTTTTGGTTTCTTGATCATGAAGTCTTTACCTAAGCCAATGTCTATGAGGGTTTTCCCGATTATATCTTCTAGAATCCTTATGGTTTCAGGTCTTAGATTTAAGTCTTTGATCCATCTTGAGTTGATTTTTGTATACTATGAGAGGTGAGGATCCAGTTTCATTCTTCTACATGTGCCTTGCCAGTTATCCCAGCATCATTTGTTAAATAGGGTGTCCTTTCCCCACTTCATGTTTTTGTTTGCTTTGTTGAAGATCAGTTGGCTGTCAGTATTTGGGTTTATTTTTCGGTTATCTATTCTGTTCCACTGGACTATGTTTGTTTGTTTTACCAGTACCATGTTGTTTTTGTGACTATGGCCATATAGTATCCTTTGAACTCGGGTAATGTGATTCCTTCAGGTTTGTTCTTTTTGTTTAGTCTTGCTATGCAGGCTCTTTTTAAATTTCATATAAATTTCAGGATTGTTTTTTCTAGTTCTGTGAAGAATGACAGTGGTATTTTGATGGGAATTGCATTGAATTTGTAGATTGCTTTTGGCAGTATGGTCATTTTCACAATATTGATTCTACCTATCCATGAGCATGGGATGTGTTTCCATTTGTTTTTGTCATTGATGGTATGCTAGGAACATATTCTAAGATCAACCACATGCTTGGTTATAAAGCGCATTTCAATACATTCAAAAAAATAAAATTGTAACAACCTAACTTTCAGACCATAGTGCAATAAAAATAGAAATATATACCAATAAAATCTCTCAAAACTACACAAAACATGGAAATTAAACAACTTTCTACTGAATAACTTTTGGGTGAAAAATGAAACTAGACAAAAATAAAAATGGAAATTAACAAAAATAGAGTCATAATTTATCAAAGTCTTTGGCATGTAGCTAAAAAGAGGAAAATTTATAATACTTAAGGCCTTCATCAAGAAGTTAGAAAGATCTCAAATTAATGTTCTAGCATTGCACATAGATAAACTAGAAAAACATAAACAAATCAATCCCAAAGCTAGTGGGAGAAAAGAAATAACTGAAATCAGAGAAGAAATGAATGAAATTGAGATGCAAAAGTTCATACAAAAAGTCAATGAAGCCAATAATTCTTCAAAATAATAAACAAGATTGATAAACTACTATGTAGATTAACAAAGAAAAGAGAGAAGATCCAAACAAGTGCAATCAGAAATGACAAAGATTACATTACAGATGATCTCATGGGAATACAAAAGATCCTCAGAGTCTATTGTAAACACTTCTATGCACAAAAATTAGAAAATCTAGAGGAAATTGATACATTTTTAGAAACACAACATTTACTAAGATTGAACCAGGAAGAAAGTTATATAATGAAGTGATCAATGAAAAATTCTGAAATTAGATTAGTAATAAAAAAACATATCAGCTGAAAAAAAGCCCTGGACCAGATAAAGTCAAGACTGAATTATGCCAGAAGTACCACGAAGAACTGCTACAAATTCTGCTAAAACTATTCCCAAAAATTGAGGGGAAGAGACTCCTCCTTAATTTATTCTATGAAGCCAGCATCATTCTGATTCCAAAATCTGGCAGAGACACATCATCAGAAAAGGAAACTTCAGGCCAATATCCTTGATGAATGTAGATGCAAAAATTCTTAACAAACTATTAGAAGATTAAATCTAGCAGCACATGAAAAACTCAATTAACTATAATCAAGTAGGCTTAATTCCTGGGAGGTAAGGTGTGTTCACCGTATACAAGTCAATAAAAATGATTTACCACATAAAGAGAATTTTAAAAACCCATACGATCATCTCAATAGATGTGGAAAAAAAACTTTTGATAAAATTCAACATCTCTTCATGACAAAAAACCTCAACAGACTAGGCATCAAAAAAATCTCAAAATAATAAGAACCATCTATGACAAACCCACAGCCAACATCATACTAAATGGGTAAAAGTCAAAGACATTTCCTTTGAGGATTGGTCCAAGACAAGGATGCCCACTCTCACCACTCTTATTCAACATATAGTACTGGAAGGACTACACAGAACAATTAGGAAAGAGAAAAAAATAAAAGGCATCCAAATAGGTAAAGAATAAATCAAACTATCTCTACTTGCTGACAAAATGAGTCTATACTTAGAAAACCCTAAAGATTCCACCAAAAGGCTACTAGAACTGATAAATGATTTTAGCAAGATTTCAGGATGCAGAATCAATGTACAAAAGCCAGCAGTATTTCTATACACCAACAACTTCTAGGCTGAGAGTCAAATGAAGAACACAATCCCATTTACAATAGTTGCAAAAAAATTGAAGTACCTAGGAATAACACTAACCAGGAAGTAACTAACTTGGTTTTAATTTTAAAACCTCATAGGTGGAAGGGACTTGCCTTGTCTCAGATCAGACTTTGGACTTGGACTTTTGAGTTAATGCTGGAATGAGTAAGACTTTGGGGGACTGTTGGAATGGCATGATTGTGTTTTGAAATGTGAGGATATGAGATTTGGGAGGGGCCGGGGTGGAATGATATGGTTTGGTTCTGTGTCCCCACCCAAATCTCACCTTGAATTGTAATAATCCCCATGTTTCAAGGGCTGGACCAGCTGTAGGTAATTAGATCATGGGGGCAGCTTCCCCCATTCTGTTCTCCTTATCGTGAGTGAGTTCTCATGAGATCTGATGGTTATATAAGTGCCTGGCATTTCCCCTGCTGGCACTCATTCTCTCTGCTGCTGTCCTGTGAAGAGGTGCCTTCTGCCATGATTGTATGTTTCCTGAGGACTCCACAGCCATGTGAAACTGTGAGTCAATTTAAACCTGTTTTCTTTATAAATTATCCAGTCTCATTTATTTCTTCATAGCAGCATGAGAACAGATGAATACAGTAAAACATTTGTTAAAATGTCTAATATCCAGGATCTATAAGAAACTTAAAAAGCAAAACACAACCTCATTAAAATATTGGCAAAGGACAAGAGCAGATGCTTCTCAAAAGACATACAAGTGGCCAAAATCATATGAAAAATGCTCATAATATTAACCATCAGAAAAATGTAAATCAAAGAGCTATTTCACACCTGTCTGAATAGCTATTATCAAAAATTTAAAATATAACAGATGTTGGCAATACTTCAGAAAAATGTGAATGTTTATACACTGGTGGTGATGATGTAAATTAGTTCAGCCACTGTGGAAAGTGTTTTGAAGATTTCTTAAAGAACTTAAAACGGAGCTATCATTCAACTCAGCAATCCCATTACTGGTTATATACCCAAAGGAATATAAATCATTATACCAAAAAGACACATACACTTATATGTTCATTGTCATGCTATTTACAATAACAAAGACATGGAATCCACTTCAACGCTCATCAATAGTAGATTGGATAAAGAAAATATGGTACGTATACACCATGGAATACTACACAGTCATAAAAATGAATGAAATCATGTTCTTTGCAGTAACATGGATGGAACTGACCCCTGGCCTCTCCCAAATCTCATATCCTCACATTTCAAAACACAATCATGCCATTCTAACAGTCCCCCAAAGTCTTACCTCATTCCAGCATTAACTCAAAAGTCCAAGTCCAAAGTCTCATCTGAGACAAGGCAAGTCCCTTCCACCTATGAACCTATAAAATTAAAACCAAGTTAGTTACTTCCTAGATATAATGGGGGTACAGGAACTGGAGGCCATTATCCTAAGTGAGTTAATGCAGGAATTGAAAACAATATACTGTATGTTCTCACTTATAAGTAGGAGCTAAACATTGAGCATACATGGACACAAACATGGGAAGAACAGATACTGTTGACTACTACAGGGGAAGGTAGGAAGGGAGAGTATGGGTTAAAAAATTACTCATTGGGTACTATGCTCACTATCTAGGTGCAATATACCACATGACAAACCTACACATGTATCCCCTGCATCTAAAATAAAAGTTAAAATTTTTAAAAAATTAAACATTAAAAACATAATTCAATTATATGCTTTTATAAAAAACTCATTTTATATTTAATGACACAAATAGTTTGAAAATGAAAGGGGGACAAAAGATATTTTATGCAAATATCAGGGGACGTTGAAAAGTTTATGAAAAAATGAAATTAAAAGACAAAAATAATAAATATAAACTTTTTTTCTCAACATGAGCTCCATCAAGGCGAAGACCATTTTGTACATAATAATACCAGCCATTGAGTCCATCCCTAAGGAACTGAGAATTCTGGGACTGTAACCACATTGATGCAGACTTTTTCACATTGTTAACCAAACAAAAATGATTGACCTTTATGTATTTTTTTATGATTGGAAAACAAAAAGTCAGAAGAAGCCAAATCAGCACTGTAAGGTGGATGCCTAATAATTTCCTATAGACACTCTTGCAAAATTACTCTTGTTTGAAGAGAGGAATGAACATCATCATGGTGGAAAAGGACTCTGGTAATTTTTTTTCTGTTCATTTTTCTGCTAAAGCTTTGGCTAACTTTCTCAATACACTCATAAAAAGCAGATGTCTTCATTTTTTTGGTTCTCTGGGAAGTCAACAAACAAAATGCCTTGGGACTCTCAAAGAACTATTGCCATGACCATTGGTCTTGATTGGTCTTGACTGTACAACTTCCACCTCTTGGTGGCCATTGCTTTGATTATACTTTGCCTCAGGGTCATACTGTACTTTGTCTTCAAGATCACACCATATTTTATAATCTCCTGTTACAGTTTTTTAAATAAACGCCTCAGGATCTTGATCCCACTTCTTTATAATTTTCACTGAAAGCTCTGGTCTTCTCTGCAACTGATCTGTGTGAAAAAAATTTTGGCACCCACTGCGTGGAAAGTGTGCTCAAGTTTAATTTTTCAATCAGAATTGTGTAAGTTGAACCAATTGAGATGTGTATGGTATTAGCTGCTGTTTGTGCTGTTAATCATCAGTACTCTTCATTTCGTACCCAAAGAAGATAATCTTTTTTTCACAAATAGATGTGAATGGTCTGTGGCTGTGGGCTTCATCTTTTACATCATCTCATCCCTTCTTTAAATGAGCTATTTGTAAATGCTGATACCTTTGGCTCACTGTCCTCCTAAGCTTTTCATAAAGGATCAATAATTTCACTATTTTCCCACCCAGGCTTCACCATAAATTTGAGGTTTGTTCTTGCTTCAGTTTTAGCAGAATTCATGTTGCTTTTATAGGAGCTCTTTTCTAACTGATGTCTTATTCTTCTTAGTGCCTCAAACTAGATCCTCTTAAGACATGCTATAAGTTAGTATGATTTTATTCCAGTGCAAAAAAATTGAAATCCATACATAGGTTTTTTTTTGATCATACGTACTTTTCATGATGTTTTTAAAGAGCCTTTGCAGTAACCATAAGAGAACTGTAGTAACTGTATTGTTATCAGAAAAGAAAAACGTTTAATAACTGTTAAAAGAGACAAAGAAGCTCATTATATATTGATAAGAAGCTCATTATATATTGATAAGAGGTCAATTCACCAAAAGATGTAATAATTATAAACATATATGCACCAAAAATCAGAGTTTTAAAATGTATGAAGCAAGTATTATCTGAAATAAAGGGAGAAATAGAGAAGGTCAAGAAATACAGGACTTGAACATTTGAACAACACTATATACTAATTGGGCATAACATACGTATACAAAGACTCCACCTAACAACAGCAGAATATACATTTTTCTCAAGTGCACATAGGACATACTCCGGAATAGACCATATGTTAATTACAAAAGAAGTTGAAATAAATTTAAACAAATTAATATCACACAATATTTTCTGGTCACAATAGAATGAAACTAGAAATCAACATAAGAATGAAAACTCAACAATTAACGAATAGGTGAAAATTAAATAACACTTTATTAAACAACCAGTGAGTCAAAGAAGAAATCAGAAAATGAGAAAATACCTTGAAACAAATTAAAATGAAAACCTAATATCACTAATTAGGATGCATTTTGGGATGCAGCAAAAGTCGTGCCAAGCTGGATTCAGAGTGGAAAATGCTAACATCGAGAAGGAAGAAAGATTTTAAATTAATGACCTACCTTTATGGAACTACAAAAAAATAACAGACTAAACACAAAGCAACAGAAGGAAGGAAATAATAAAGAATAGAGAGAGGATAAATGAAATGGAGACTAGAACAATAGAGAAATTCATCAAAACCAAGGGCACATTCTTTGAAAAGATCAAGAATATTGACAAACTTTAAGAAAGAGGGACAACTCAAATGACTAAAATTAGAAATAAAATTGGGGACATTATCACTAATTCTACAGAAATCAAAAGGATTCTAGTACAGTACTATGAACAACTGTACCTAAACGTATTGAATAACCCTTATGAAATGAACAAATCCTAAAAGCACACCACCTACTAAGAATGAATTATAAAGAAATAGAATAAATGAATATACCTACAACCTACAACTTATAAGGAGATAGATCCTGTAATCAGAAACCTCCCAACAAAGAAATACCCTGGACCAAATGGTTTCAGTGTTAATTTTTGCCAAACATTTAAAGAAGAATTAACACCAATGTTTCTGAAACCCTTCTAAACATGTGAAGCATAGGAAAGGCTTTCTTACCCACTTTATAAGGGTATTTTATAAGCATTGCCCTCATAAAAAGCCAGGCAAAGGTACTATAAGAAAACTATATACTAATATTCTTGAAAAATATTGATGAAAAAATCCTCAATAAAATATGAATAAAGTGAATTCAGCAGCATATTAAGAGGATTATACAGCAATACAGGTGAGATTTATTTCTGTAATGTAAGGATGGTTCAACATATGAAAATCCATCAATGTAATATACAATATTAACAGAATGAAAAAAAAAAACAATCTTTCAATTGGTAAAGAAAAAGCTTTTGAAAATATATGACAACTTTTCATAGCAAAACATTCAACAACCTAGAAATGCCAGAAAATCTCTTCAACATAATAAAAGCTATATGTGCAAAACTCCACAGCTAACATCATACCCAATACTGAAATACTGCAAGCTTTTTTCCTCTGATGAGAAACAAGACTAGGATGCCTGCTTTTGCCACTTCTATTCAATGTATTGTTGGAAGTTTTTCCTAGAACATTTCAGCAAGAAAAGGATAAAAAGCATCCAAATTGGAAAGGAAGAATTGAAAATTATCACTTTGCAGATTATGTAATCTTGTATGTGGAAAACCTCAATTATCCCAGCAAAAAACCCATCAAAACTAATACACAAATTTAGCCAATTTGTATACAAAATCAACACACAAAACTCAGTTGCATTTATGTACATTAATAATAATCTGAAAAGGAAATTGAGAAAACTTTAAAAATATTGTCTATGCAAGGTTAACTCCATGAGCCATCTGATATTTCTAAATTAAAGGGAAGATCTCCATCTGGTGATTTGCGGGCCATTGTGGACCAGAACCTGTAACCAAGGGAAAGAGAAAATACGATTGGCCTGACCTGGGTCGTATACCACCTTTGTGACCAAGTGAAGTGGGATAGAGTATTGTGACTAACCCCAAAGAACCATAAGAAAATGGGGAAAGGCAAATTCCCTGAAAGAAGAATGGGATGGGCTATCAGAATCTGAGAAGAAATAATTTGGTAAAAAGATGATTATTGCTTGGTATTTTGTTTCTTTTTCTTTCTGTACTGATTTCTAGCATTAGTCTAGATTCTGTTCTTTATATCTTGCATATGTATCTTAATCTCTGCTCCATGCTGGGTCAGATTTAGAGCTTAGTCTCTTTTCCTTGATTTTCATACAGACCCCATTCATACAGGTCTTCATAGAAACATTTTTGGAAGAGTTGTAGGAAGGGAGGAGCATCTCATTTCAGCAGTGCAAGGGATATTAAATTGAGTAAATGATAACCCTTTTCTTAAATGATTTCTGGATTGTTTTAAGCAGCTCAAGTTTCAGCCTCCCACTTTCTTTCTAGTTTCTTCTACTTCCTCTCCTCTCTTCAGACTATTCACCTTTTCCTATTTAGTCACTATAGAAAATAATATTTCACATTTTATATTTCAGAGCAATTTATTACTCCTTTTATACTGTTACAAGGTGTAGCCACTATCTCAGGCTTATCCTTTTAATCCTAAATGGACTTTTGAAGTATTTTGCCTCTGGCTTATGACATTAAAAAATATGTTACTTGCTGAGCATGGTGGCACTTTGGGAAGCCAAAGCAGGTAGATCACGAGGTCAGGAGTTCAATACTAGCCTGGCCAACATGGTGAAACCCTGTCTTTACTAAAAATACGAAAAATTTGCAGGGCCTGGTGTCAGGCGCCTGTAATCCAAGCTACTCAGGAGACTAAGGCAGGAGAATCACTTGAACCCGGGAGGCGGAGGTAGCAGTGAGCTGAGGCCATGCCATTGAACTCCAGCCTGGGCAAGAGAGCAAGACTTCATCTCAAAATATATATATTACTCTTATCAATACGTTGATTAGTAAATGCTATTTTTTTTGCTATAAAAAAGTTTTATCTATTACAGAAAAAGGTTTACTGGTTTGAAAATTATATAATCTGTGATGAATTTGTCTTTATCCATTCCATAATACATCTTACTTTTGGGTCCATAATCTTTTCTTCTGGAATCAACCTTTGCCTGGTAGCACCTTCCCAAATGGCACACATAGTAGCTCAAAGAAATTGCCTCAAAAGTTCTATATCTATAAATGCAATCCTATAAAATGACAACAAATACCAGAAATTCCGTGAGGGTCTCTGAAATACTCAAAAGTTGCATTGCTGCTATGTTGCCAGAGTGCTTGTAGTTTGGCTTCTGGAAATATAAATCCCAGTTTATACTTCAGTAACTGCCTAATGTCCAAATGTAGTCAGAATAATGTCCCCTGTCTTCATCATTCTTTACTCAAATAAAATGGCTTTTTTGAATTAGTTTCTTCTTTACCCAAATAAAATGGCTCGTTGAATTAGATTCTGTTAGCTCATCACAGAAGAATAGATTAGGCTCATGGAATATTACAGCTGAAAAGGACATTAAGAATTATCTAATACAATTGCTCTCAATTTATACCTGAGAAAAGTGAGACCCAGAGAATTTTGGTGACTCCTCAGTTGTTCTGTTCATACCAAATTTGATCTAAAATCCAGATCTCCTCACTCTTAGTTTATTGCCTTTCTGATTCTAGCCCGGAGATTGCTTCTCCTAAAGTTAGTTTTGCCCAGAGCCTTTGTCTCAAATACTTCTGACATCTTGGGACATTTTTATTGTGGCAACCAACACATTTTCAAGGGTAATAAAGTATTTTTTTACATCAATTTAACAAAAATACACTATGAAAAGGTTAACAGTTTTACAGTTTGTCATTCTGCTATTTTGTCTTTAAGTAAGTAGGAGAGCCTGTGGGAGCAACTTGGGGTAATAAAGGTTAATCACTGGGAGCTTAAGGGTGCTTATGCTTAATTGGTGGGTGATTAAAGATGCTCAAGGTTAATAGCTGTGTTTTTAAAGCCAGTAATTCCCTCATAGAAAGCTTTCCTTGTGGGATTTGCCAAACCTATCAATCAATTTCAGCCACCAGCCAATTGGATAGCAAATTTAAGAGTTTAACCCAAAGGGGATTTAGGAGTGAGGTAGACTATCTTCCGGGTGGCTATAAATTTAATTATCTTTAAAAACAGTTTGGTCATCTTCAATGTATTCTATTCTTTCCTTGCTTTACGTCCAAATGGCTTTGGTTTTGTCATATAGATGAAACCCAAAATGGTACTTTTTCTAGGGTCCATAAAGTTGATAAAATACGTTTACTGAAGGCTAGTTGCTAGTTTTAAAAACTACTTGGTTAAGTGTTTCCAAGATTAGGAGGTACAATCAAAACTGATTTGTTTTGATACTAGACACTAGTTAGTGATCAAGACATGTTCAATATATAGAGTAAAAACGTTAAATAAATATTTAACTTGGAAGGGACCTTAAAGACTCCACTCGTTTTACAGCTGGTGAAGTGAAGAGGTTGACTTGCCCAAGGTCATATACCTCAGCTAAGTCTAACTTGTCTTTTTATGCCTGGCAACCATTTAGTTACCGCTGGCCCACAGCTGTTTCTGGGTCAAATATTGCATTTTCAATTTAATGTTTATATAAAAAGATCACCTAGGGGAAGGGTGGTAAGTCAGGCTTGTATTCACATGGCAAGCTTGTGTTTTTTTTTTGTTTTTTTTTTTTTTGAGACGGAGTCTCGCGCTGTTGCCCAGGCTGGAGTGCAGTGGCCGGATCTCAGCTCACTGCAAGCTCCGCCTCCCGGGTTTACGCCATTCTCCTGCCTCAGCCTCCCGAGTAACTGGGATTACAGGCGCCCGCCAACTCACCCGGCTAGTTTTTTGTATTTTTTTAGTAGAGACGGGGTTTCACCGTGTTCGCCAGGATGGTCTCGATCTCATGACCTCGTGATCCACCCGCCTCGGCCTCCCAAAGTGCTGGGATTACAGGCTTGAGCCACCGCGCCCAGCCAAGCTTGTGTTTTTAAAGTCTACAAAGAAGACTTATAACTGAATACAATTCCATTAATTTGAGACATGGAATAAATTTTTCCTGTTGTAACTTTCTCATGTGTGATAGAACTTTTTAAGTCTCATGTGGAACTAGAGTTATCTATACTTCTCATCAAACCCCAATTGCTTTGTTATTCCTTGCGAATGAATCATTATTTGATAAATTCTTCTAGAGAAATCAGACATTAATGACTTTGAGGACTATTGTACAGGTGACTATAGAGATTGTTTACACCACCCATTGAGAAATATTATCATTGAATGTAGTTTGGGGTGTGTGTGCAATTGTCATTTATCTTCTTTTGTCAATAATTACTTTTTCCTGCAGTAAATGAAAATTGATCCCAAAGATTTATTTATTTAAAATCATTCAGTGGGGAAATTCATTCCCACATGCCAATTGCCTCCTTTTAATTCTCTTACCTTGTTGTGTCTTGTAAAAGAAAAAGAGATAAAATATACTGCCTTTTTAATTGAACATTTTGGTAATATGTTTAATTAATGAAAATAGATTTGTCATTTTATTCTGATTATCCAGAAGGTTTAAGCAACATGGGATTTATGCAAAACATGAAATTGGTGGCATGACCCAGAGAGGTCTATCAGAAAATGCTATCAGCAGATCTTGGTAGGATACTTCACGGCAACCATAAGGTTCTTAGTATATGGATGTGTGTAAGGATTTCCAGTAGGCTGAAGCCATAACTCATAGGTATGCTTTCACAGTAATCCTTGTAATTAAGTAGCAAATTAATACAGAAAAACCAAAGTGTTACTTTAAAACCAAACCCATTAGTTTTTGGTTAATCATGATGAAATAATGATCACTGTGAGCAATTTCCCATTTCCTAATCTCAGCAGTGTTACTTAATCCTTAGATTTGTTTATGACAGAGTAATGATCACCACTTATAACCCAGTCAATAATCAGAAAGTGCTAATAGCCTAGGATTTAAAACTACTGGATTTTTCCTAGTTTGATTGCCTGAATATTTAACTCTCACTTGACTCAAATTTTCTTTTCTTTTCTTTTTTTTTTTTTGACGGAGTCTCATTCCATCGCCCAGGCTGGAGTGCGGTGGTGTGATCTCACCTCACTACAACCTCTGCCTCTCGGGTTTAAGCGATTCTCCTGCCTCAGCCTCCCAAGTAGCTGGGATTATGGGTGCATGCCACCATGCCAGGCTAATTTTTGTATTTTTAGTAGAGATGGACTTCACCATATTGGCCAGGCTGGTCTCGAACTCCTGACCTCGTGATCCACCTGCCTCGGCCTCCCAAAGTGCTGGGATTACAGGCATGAGCCACTGCGCCCAGCCTGAAACTCTTTCTATTCTCTAAGAAGATCATTGAGAAAAGGTATCTTTCCATACTTTGAAAATTAATCATAGAAAAAATAAAGACTGGAGAGGGTCATTCATCTTTGCTGAAAATGGACTCTGGTGGCTATTCAATGTTGGTTTAACATTATGTTTATTAAAAAATGTAGACATTGAAGTAAATTCTCATGTAAAATGGTTACAATGAGGCTTATTCTTTGTTGCTCCAAAATTTTTACATAGAATGAGTCAGTGGAAGATACAGAGAGAGAAAGCTGTAGTTTGGCTTGGTGGAGAGAAAAAATACCTCATATTTTGAGTCAAAGGCAATGGATTAGGCTAATTCTTGAAGCAATGGGTTTTCTTCCAATGGCAAGCTGAGGGGATGGAGGCTGGATGGTCCGACTTCAGATATGCTATAAAGAGCAAAATCCCTGCATTAGAAACAAAGCTGGACTAGATAACTTTTATGGCTTTTTTTGACTGTAGATTTCTAGATTTCAGATTCCTTTTCTCAGCTTTGCCCAAATTCACACCAAAATTTGCTATCCACTACATCCTAGGTAATACACTGCTCTCATATCAATTTAGGATGTGTGATTCTGAAAGGGTACTCATCGTACCCCAACATTATCAGGTTTACATTTGGTAAGTAACTTCCATGTTTTGATTTGATGAAGAGACTGAGATGCAGAATTCTGTGCATCATTACAGGCTATTGTATGTCATAGTTTGGATAGATCTTTTTCCTGGGGCTTCCCTGAAGCACCTGGAAAATTATATTGGTGCATCAGAAACCTGAGGATTTACAATTTACTGTTTTTTGTATGAAACTTTTTCCAATCTAAGATTTGATACAAATGAAACACAGTGAAATACAGTGGGTGCATGTTTGGGGGGTGAGCAATCGATTAAGTAAAATTAGGTCATCAATCAGGTGTCCAAAGAAAAACAAAAATTCACCTTTTATGCTTCTGAAATGTCTCCTAAGTATTGATTTGTACAGTAATTAAATACGTATGAGAGGGGACTCATTTTGTTAATGCCCCATTGAATGTTTTAAAAAACCATTTGTTGAAGTATGATTATATACAAAAAACTGTACATAACTAATGCATACAAATTGATGAATTTGGAATATATTCCTATGAAACTATCATTATAATCAAGGCCATAAATATAATTACCTTACAAAGTTTCTTGATGCCTCATTCCTTTAATTAGTTAAGTAATTTATTCTTTTGGGGTAAGAAAATTTAAAGTACACCTTTAAGATATACCTTACCTTATCAGCAAATTTTCAAGTATACATTACAGTATTTTTCTATACACTATACTGTACCATACAATTCCAGAAGTTGATCATATTATGTGGGAATATTATGTATCAATTAATACATTTTTGTAGTTACAGTTATATCTAATACTTTTACCTTTTGACTTTTATAATAGGGTTAAAATGTATTAATGTGCCACTGATACAGTTTTGATCTGTGTTCCTCCATTCAAATCTCATGTCTAATTGTAATCCCCAGTGTTGGAGGTGGGGCCTGGTGGGAGGTAACTGGATTATGGGGGGCAGTTTCTCATGGTTTAACACCAACCGCCTTGGTGGTGCTGTGGTGAGAGTGAGTTATTGCGAGATCTGGTTATTTAAAAGTGTGTAGGACGTCCCCACCTCGTTTCCTCCTGTTGCAGCCATCTAAGACGTGCATGCTTCCCCTTCACCTTCTGCCATGTTTTTAAGTTTCCTGGGGCCTCCCTGGAAGCTGAGAGACCCATGCATCATGCTTCCTGTACAGCCTGAAGAACCATGAGTCAATTAAACCTCTTTTCTTTATAAATTACCCAGTTTCAGATATTTCTTGATAGCAATGTGAGGATGGGCTAATACTGCCACCATTACAGTATTACTATACTCTGTGTTCACCTATGTTTACTTTTACCAGTGAGAATTATGCTTTCATGTTGCTGTTTTGTGTCTTTTCTTTTCAACTTATAGAACTCCCTTTAGCACTTCTCATAAGAAAGGGGTAATGGTAATAAATTTCTTCAGTTTTTGTTTATCTTGCCTTTGCTTATAAAGGGAAGGTTTGTCAGATCTAATATTCTTGGTTGGCAGTTCTCCCAGTGAATCTATTTGAAGTAGAGTCTAATCATAGATAAGAAGTGACCTTGGGTCAGGCATGGTAGGTCACACCTATAATCCCAGCATTTTGGGAGACTGAGGCAGTATGATTACTTGAGGCCAGGAGTTTGAGACCAGCCTGGGCAACATGGTGAGACCCTGTCTCCACAAAAAAAAAAATTATTAAAAAGTAGCCAGGCATGGTGGTGCACACCTCTAGTCCTAGCTACTCGGGAGGCTGAGGCAGGAGGATTGCTTGAGCCCAAGCACTCAAGGCTGCAGTGAGCTATGATCATGCCACCACACTGTCAGCCTGGGTGACAGCCTGGGTGACAGAGAGATTCTATTTCAAAAATAAAATAAAATAAAAGGAGATAACTTTAAACTTCTTTGATAGCTCTCATTTAAAAAAACAAAACAAAAATAATAACAAAAAGTCATTGGCTTTACTCATCATTTTAGCTTATAAGTACGTCCTGATATCTCAACATGCAAACAAATAATGAAAAGTTTGGTGAACATTCATTAGGAAATTTGAGGAACTTCACCTACATATGAGGGTGCAAAACATCTTGATGTTGGCTATGGAGGCCAGATAGATTATATCATTGAATGTAACAAGTTGGGTTTGTTAGATTTTCTATTTCTCTGAAAAAAATGTTACCCTCTTGGTCTTTCATTTCCTACTTTTCTATTTCTTTCTTTTCATTTTTTTTTTTTTTTTTTTTTTGGAGACAGGGTCCTGCTCTGTTTCCCAAGCTGGAGTACAGTGGTGCCATCTCAGCTCACTGCAACTTGAACCCTCCTGGGTTCAAGAGACTCTGTTCCCTCAGTCTCCCGAGTAGCTGGGATCACAGGCATGCACCACCACATCCAGCTGATTTTTGTATTTTTATTAGAGATGGGGTTTCACCTTGTTGGTCAGGCTGGTCTCCAGCTCCTGACCTCAAGTGATCTGCCGGCCTTGGCCTGCCAAAGTGCTGGAATTACAGGCATGAGCCACCATGTCCAGCCAATTTGTTACTTTTCTTTCTTTCTTTTATTTTGAGACAGAGTCTCACTCTGTCACCCAGGCTGGAGTGTCACTCAGGCTGGTGCGATTTCAGCTCACAGCAACCTCCACCTCCCAGGCTCAAGCTATTCTCCTGTCTCAGCCTCCCAAGTAGCTGGGACTACAGGCGTGTGCTACCACACCTGGCTAATTTTTGTATTTTTAGTAGAGACAGGGTTTCGCCATGTTGGCCAGGCTGGTCTGGAACTCCTAAGCTCAAGTGATCCACCTGCCTTGGCCTCCCAAAGTGCTAGGATTACAGGCGTGAGCCACCACGCCCGGCCTCTTACTTTTCTTATAACCTAGTGTACAAAAATAATTCTTAATTATTTGTAAAATCAGGCTGGGCGTAGCACTTTGGGAGGCCAAGGCAGGAGGATCACAAGGTCACGAGATTGAGACCATCCTGGCCAAACTGGTGAAACCCCGTCTCTACTAAAAATACAAAATTTATCAGGGCATGGTGGTGTGTTGCCTGCAGTCCCAGCTACTTGGGAGGCTGAGGCAGGAGAATCGCTTGAACCAGAGAGTCGGAGGTTGCAGTGAGCTGAGATCGCACCACTGCACTCCAGCCAGGCGACAGAGCAAGCCATACCAGTTCTAACTACTAGTAGCTGGTTTTGCGTCTATCTACTCTGTGGGCCTGGGGACTCAATAAAATGTTCACCTGTCTTTGAAAGAGAGAAAAGTCACATTTTTCAAAAAAGGAAAGGAAGGCTAGGGGAAACTTCTATTCACTGATATTATTTGCTTGGTAATTGCTACTTGTTGAGCACTTAGTGTGCTCAGGGGATCTTTCAGAAATTATTTGTTTGTCATGGGAAATTTATAAGGTAAACATTATAATTCTTATTTGTTGTTTCACTCTACAGAAACATGGTGGACTCTCATCCAAAATTTCATCCAGATGTAGAGGCTAATAATGACACGCACATACCAGGAGGTTATAAAAAGGTTTATTAGTTACATAATGAGGCTTTCTGGAAACATCAGGGTAACATTCCCAAGTTGGTGTGAAAATGAGAGAGTGGGGAAAGGAGATTGACTTAGGATTTTTACTGTGGTTAGTGGTGGGGCTGGTGGGAGTGTTCATATTCACAGGCAGGAGTTTGCATTATTTGAATCTTTTCATCAGTACCAAGTTTCCTTATCAGCTTTACCATATATATATTTCATATATATATAAAACATATATTTATATAAAACTACCTGGAACTGAATACAGGCTGCCCCTTTAGGTAGGACATGAACTCTTCAGTTCATGCCAGTTCCCACTACTTCTAATTGCCTTTAAACACTGTGGCAGAATATTGCTTGACATTTCTTCTCACACCTATGCTATTGCTCTTCAGAAGTTGAATTGTTCAGCTGGGCACCGTGGCTCAGGCCTGTAATCGTAACACTTTGGGAGGCCGAGGTAGGTGGATTGCCTGAGCTCAGGAGTTTGATTCAAGCCTGAGCAGCACGGAAAAACCCAGTCTCTACTAAAATGCAAAAGAAATTAGCTGGGCGTGGCAGCGTGCACCTGTATTCCCAGCTACTCAGAAGGCTGAGACAGGAGAATTGCTTGAGCCCGGGAGGCAGAGGTTGCAGTGAGCCAAGATCGTGCCCACTGCACTCCAGCCTGGGCAACAGAGCAAGACTCCATCTCTACTAAAAAAGAAAAAAAAGGAAGAAGAAGAAGAAAGAAGAAAAGAAGAAAGAAGAAGAAGTAGTAATTTAATTCTGATGTGTTTTTGGCATGGATTTCTTTGGGTCTCTCCTATTTTGGATTTATTTTAGCTTCTTTAATCTGAAGGTTTAGGTATTTTGACAAATTTGGGATGTTTTCACCCATTATTTTTTCAAATACTTTCTCAGTTCCACTATCTCTTCTCCTTCTGGGACTCTGATGATAGGAATATTGGATATTTTTGTGATTATCTGTCAGATCCCTGCAGATACATTCATTTTTTCTCAGTTTATTTCCTCTCTGTTAATCAGATTGGGTAACTTCTGACCTCAAGCGGAGTGATTTTATCCTGGGTCATCTTCATTCCACTATTGAGCCAATCTAGTGAGTTTTGTATTTCTCCATTCTTTGTATGATTTCCATTTTTAAAAATTCTGTTCATTTGGTAAAATTTTCTATTTTAACATGTATTTCAAGAGAATTTATAGTTGTTTATTGAAGCACTTTTATGTTGGCTAGTTTAGAATCATTGTCAGACAATTCCAGCATCAGATTCATCTTGGTGTTGGCATAAGTTCATTGTCTTTTCTCACTTAACTTGTGATTTTCATGATTATTGGCATTATGAGTGATTTTATACTACAATTTTGGACATTTTGACTATTACGTTAGAAGACTGAGTACTTTTCAATCTTTTATTACAGAAGGCGATCACACTTTTCAGGTTTAGCACACAGGTCCTGGCCTACTTTTGTGGGCTGGGGTTCCAATGACAATTTATTTTTCTGAATGTTTGCAATATTATTTTGGTCTGTTTGGTTTGTCTGATATCACTGGGGCTCATAATGATCCCTGCCGGTGCTGCCTTGAGGGGCAGAAAGAGCCTCTCTAGGTCAGAGAAAGAATCCTCCAGCCTGCAAAGATAAAGAGAACTTCCCTGGCTGGGTGCTTGTAGTGCCATCAGCTGTCTAGTGTTTTTCAGTGACAGGAGATAAAGACCAATTCTTGGCTGGGTGCTTGTAGCAGGATTCCTCCTGCTGGTGCTGCCTGGCTATCTGATTATTTCAGTGTGTGGGAGAGAGAAATATCAGGTCCAGCAAGGTAGGAGAAGGTTTCCTCTGGATGCTTATTGTCAGTGGGGCTCCTGTTCAATCTCCTTTTCTGATGCTACCTAAAGTGCCTGCTGCTGTTAGCAGGATTGCCGTTCAATCCAGGGGAGGAATGGGCTTACCTGAACCACTTTCTGTTTCTGGGTTGGAGGTGGTAGATGCTGGATCTGGATTGCCTTTTTCCGTTGGGTAGTGTATTAAGATAGTCTGCTGCAAAGATGTTTCTTCAGTCTCTGTGTTCACCAGTCTACCTTCCTCTTCCACATTTTGGTTTTCTGTTTTGGTTCCATCTTACATTGTTTCTAGGGTGTCTAGTTGTACATTAGTTAGGGGAGACCAGAGAGAGATGAGTCTACATGATCTTGTCTTCACTGTACATTGATTTGCTAATCTGGATCCGCTTCATTTATGTATGTTAACCTTCCTAGCACCCATGACCATTACGATTTTATCTTCTGTGTACTAAACTCTCTATTATAAAGGCAAAACCTGTATACTAGAGTGCCATTTATGCTGAGATGCATATATCTCAACTCTACTTCCTTTCAACCTTTGGCAGATTTAAGTCCTGTGATTTCTTTGAGAAAAGGGCTTTGTCCTGAAAGCAGTGCGTTCTATCACTGGTGATATGGTACTGTGCTATGCAACAGAACACTTCTGAAAATTTAAAATTTATGTATGAAGCAATGTTTGGGACTATTTTCCTCTCATCTTTTTCTAGTCAACTGTATTAAAAAACAATCTCAAGAAAACTTCTCCTGTCTCCCCTGCAAAAGTCTCCAGTCAGAATGTCTCCCAATGACCCTTTTCCAGTAAGCCACAGACAAAAAAAAAAAAAAAAAAAAAAAAAAAAAAAAAAATTACTTTCCCTTATATGCCATGAGATTTTTACAAGCCTCCTTTCAAATATTTATTTCTCAGAAGGACCACTATTCTCTGTATCCAGCCTGCATTTCCAGTTTCATTGCTCACCACTGCTCCCTTTGTACATTCAGTTAGTCAAATCTATCATGCTCCTCTTTCTTGCCTCCAAGCCTTCATATTCTCTGCTCCCTGCATCTGGAACATTTCACCGCCACCACATCTCCTCACCTAAAATGATTTCTTCTTCATATTATAGTTTATATGTCAGTTGCTCTGGAAAGTGTTCTCTGATACTTTCTTCTACCCAAGAGATCAGTCATACCTGTTATGTACCCCTTGTCCCGTTTTGTATGTAAGAAAGTTAATATTTCAGAGCTGGGACAGGTATTTAAAGTCATGCCTTTGAGTATTTACTTCTTAGGAGAGATTTGATTCTTAAATAGTTTTCTTATAATTTTGAGTCATATAAGCTGAATTCATTCAAGTTCCCTCTTCCCTTCTGCCTCTCCACAACCTTGTGGGATACCACTACAAATTTAGGCCTTCATATGTGCACCTCAGAAATGTTATAAATGTGATACTTGTGCTTATGGCTCCATTTGGAGAATAAATTATGTGGTTCTACACTGAGATTATTGTTTCATTGCTCATTTGTTAGAAAGTTTGCTAGCCTGAGAATTCACTAGGTAGTGGCACATTCAATGGATTCTATTCTTGAACAATCAACGGTTCTCGTGTTTCTTAAAGTTCCAATTTCACAGAGATGTTGCATACAAGAGTTGAGTGCTGGCTTTGGTCAAAAAAAATGATAGGCCTCCAAAGTAGGAGAATTCCTCTGCTTCAGTGAAACCCCAGTAGACATGGGCTCACTTTAAGAAGAGGTCACTAGGCAATGGAATGGAGGACACATTAGGCAACTTGATGGAAACCTTTCTTTTTTTTTTTAATTAAATAAAACCCTGCCATGTTTTATTCCACATACATTTAAACCTTAACTACATCAAGATAAAGTTCAAATCTTTATAACTAGGATGGAAACCTTTCTTAAGAGGTTATAGCAATGTGATTAAAGCTACTCTGGTTTTTTGGCAGTCATTATTATTACTATGATTGCTACTATTATTTGAAACTCCAACAAAGCCATGGATTATCTTAACAAACTACAAGAGGTTTGAAATTCATTTCATAGACAAGAAAACTGAGGCCCAGGGTAGTCAACTAACTTTCCAAAGGTTACATAAGAAATATAGGATTTAGTTCAAGCTAATACATAGATTCCTGGACTCTTACCATTTAGAACCCTTCATACTGCCCTCCACATTAGAGCATGAATACTTTGGAAATGCTACCCTGGTCTGTATCAGATGGATAAACCGTTATCTATGCTACCACCAATTTGAAAAGTACAAGATGTCCCTTGATCCTCCTACTTCCCTTTCTTAATAATAAAATACATGTTAAGATTATGTGATTTCTGTCAACTGGGGATGATACTATTTTTATTTTACCTGTTTCACCTTTAGAGAAAAATATGCTTATTCTTCATTGTGAGACTTAGAATTCCTTGGATTTGTCACCCATCATTCTTGTAAACTTTGAAGATCATTTTTCCCATATCCTGTCTTGTGCTTAGCATTAGATCTGTAAATGTCACATAAGTATTTATCACTTCCAGTCATGTTAGAATTGACCTATAATCTCTGATGTTCTATAGCAGGTTTTCAATAGTGGACACTCCTTCCTTATTTCCATTCTTTCCCCTTGCCAGAGCCATCAGCTGTCTAATGCTCAAAAAATTTTGGGATTGGAGCTTTTTGGATTAGTGATGCTCAACTTGTATCTCTCAGTGTTTTCTTTCTGATCCAATCACTTCATTATTCTCCCTGCCAGATATACTGATATTCTTTCCAGGACAAGAAGAGAACCAGCATCTGATTCTATATCCTTCTCCTCCCCTAGGGTAAGATATTGTTCTACTGCTTCTTGAACTCCTCTAGCCCATTTTATTCATATTGTGAAAATAATAACTCATATTTATTGGGTGCCCATATGCTTGGAACTTTGCTAAGTGCTTCACCAATACTATCTTGTTTACTTCTTTCAATAACTTTCTGAAATAGGCACTATCATTAGTTTTATTTTATGCACGAGGAAACAAGGTTAGAGTAATCAAGTATCTGGTTTGAGGCTACATGGTGTCAGACATGAGATTTGAACACAAGTCTGAGTTCTGAGTACTTTCTCTTAACCATTGTATTATACACTGCTTTCTATTTCCTTGTGAGCTTTGATATCAGTCAGGGCCAAGACTTGAAATTATGGGGGCTCAAAGGATGGAGGCAGAGAGCAAACATTGCCTTATTCAGTGCTTTAATAAGGTGGTAGTTTTCCCCAGAAGGCAAATAGAGCAGTAGGCTGAATCAAGAGTCTCCAGATCAAGATAAATATTTTCATTTAATTTTTATTTTTTTTCTTTCCAACTTTTATTTTAGGTTCAGATGATACATGTACAGGTTTGTCACATGAGTAATTTGCATGTTGTGGGGGTTTGGTGTACAGATTATTTCATCACCCACGTAACAAGCATAGTACCCAATAGATAGTTTTTTAATCCTCACCTTCCTCCTACCCTCCACCTTCAAGTAGGCCCTGATGTCTGTTGTTCCTTTCTTGGTGTCCATGTGTACTCAATGTTTAGGTCCCACATATAAGTGAGAAAATGCAGTATTTTCTTTTCTGTTCCTGCACTTATTTGCTTAAGATAACAGCATCCAGTTCCATTCACATTACTACAAAGGACATTATTTCATTATTTCTTATGGCTGTGTAGTGTTCAATGGTGTATGTGTACTACATTTTGTTTTCTTTAACTTTTATTTTAAGTTCCAGGGTTACATGTGCAGATCTGTTACATAGGTAAACATGCGCCATGGTGATTTGCTGCACAGAACAATCCATCACCTAGGTATTCAGCCCAGAACGCATTAGCTATTCTTCCTGATGCTCTCCCTCCCTCTGCCTCCCCATGATAGGCCCCAGTGTGTGTTGATTCCCCTGGCCTGTGTTCATGTGTTCTTATTGTTTGCTTCCCACTTATAAGGTGAACATGTGGTGTTTGGTATTCTGTTCCTGTGTTAGTTTGTTGAGGATAATGACTTCCAGCTCCATCCATGTCCCTGTCAAGAACATGATTGTATTCCTTTTAATGGCTGCATAGTGTTTGATGGTATATATGTACCACATTTTCTTTATCCAGTCTGTTATTGATGAGCATTTTGGTTGATTTCACATCTCTGCTATTCTGAATAGTGCTGCAATGAACATATATGTGCATGTTTATAAAAGAATGATTTATATTCCTTTGGATTTATACCCAGTAATGGGGTTGCTGGGTCAAACGGTATTCCTGCTTCTAGATCTTTGCAGAATTGCCACACCGTCTTCCACAATGGTTGAAGTAATTTGCATTCTCACCAACAGTGTAAAGGCATTCTTTTTTCTCCGCAACCTCACCAGCATCTGCTTTCTCGACTTTAATAATCACCATTCTGACCAGCATGAAAGGGCCTCTCATTGTAGTTTTGATTTGTGTTTCTCTAATGATCAATTATGTTAAGTTTTTTTCATGTTTGTTGATCACATGAATGTCTGCTTTTGAAAAATATCTGTTTATGTCCTTTCCCCATTTTTTAATAGGGTTGTTTGTTTTTTTCTTGTAAATTTGTTTAAGTTTCTTGTAGACTATGGTTGTTAGACTTTTGTCAGATAGATTGCACAAAACTTCTCCCATTTTGTAGGTTGTCTGTTCTCTCTGATGATAGTTTCTTTTGCGTGCAGAAGTTCTTTAGTTTCATTAGATGCCATTTGTCTATTTTTGCTTTTGTTGCAAGTGCTTATGGCATTTTCATCATGAAATATTTGCTTGTGCCTATTTCCTGAATGGCATTGCCTAGATTTTCCTCTAAGATTTTTATGGTTTTAGCTTTTACATTTAAGTCTTTAATCCATTTTGGGTTCATTTTTATATAAGGTGTAAGGAAGGGGTCCAGTGTTTTTTTTTTTTTCTACATATGGCTAACCAGTTCTTCCAGCACCACTTATTAAATTGGGAATCATTTCCCCATTGCTTGCTTTTGTCTGGTTTGTGAAATATCAGGTGGTTTGCAGGTGTGCGGTCTTATTTCTTAGTTATCTATTCTGTTTAATTGGTCTTTGTGCCTTTTTTTGTAACAATACCATGCAGTTTTGGTTATTGTAGCCTTGTAGTAAGTGTAGTTTGAAGTCAAGTAGCCTGATGCCTCCAGCTTTGTTCTTTTTGCTTAGGATTTTCTTGGCTATATGGGCTTTTTGGTTCCATAAGAACTTTAAAATAGTTTTTTTTTTTCTAATTCTATGAAGAATGTCAATGGTAGTTTAATGGGAATAGCATTGAATCTATAAATTACTTCAGGCAGTATGGCCATTTTCACAATATTGATCCTTCCTATCCATGAGCATGGAATGGTTTTCCATTTGTTTGTGTCCTCTCTGATTTCCTTGAACAGTGGTTTGTAGTTCTCCTTGAAGATGTCCTTCACTTCCTTTGTTAGCTGTATTCCTAGGTGTTTTATTTTCTTTGTAGCAATTGTAAATGGGAGTTCATTCAGGATTTGGCTCTCTGCATGCCTATTGTTGGTGTATAGGAAGGCTAGCAATTTTTACACATTGATGTTTCATTCCGAGGCTTTGCTGAAGTTGCTTATCAGCTTCAGAAGCTTTTGGGTTGAAACCATGGGGTTTTCTAGATATAGGATCATGTCATCTGCAAAGAAAGATAATTTGACTTCCTCTCTTCCTATTTGAATGCTCTTAATATCTTTCTCTTGCCTGATTGCCCTGGCCAGAACTTTCAATACTATGTAAGGAGGGATGAGAGAGGTCATCCTTGTCTTGTGTTGGTTTTCAAGGGGAAGGCTTCGAGCTCTTTCCTATTCAGAGTGATATTGACTATGGGCTTGTCCTACATGGCTCTTTTTATTTTAATTAGGCATTCCCCCAATGCCTAATTTATTGAGAGTTTTTAACATGAAGGGATGTTAAATTTTATTGAAGGCCTTTTCTGTGTCTGTTGAGATAATCATTTGTTTTTCTTCTTTAGTTCTGTTTATGTGATGAATCGCATTTATTGATTCATGTATACTGAGCCAAACTTACATCCCAGAGGTGAAGCCAACTTGATTGTGGTGGATAAACTTTTTGATGTGCTGCTGGATTTGGTTTGCCAGTATTTTATTGAGGATTTTTGCATTGATCATCTTCAAGGATATTGGCCTGAAGTTTTCTTTTTTGGTTTTATCCGTCAGGTTTTGGTATCAGGATGATGCTGGCCTCATGAAATGAGTGAGGGAGGAGCCCTCCTTTTCAATTTTTTGGAATTGTTTCAGAAAAAATGATACCAGTTCCTCTTTGTACCTCTGGTAGAATTCAACTGCAAATCTGTGTGATCCTGGGCTTTCTTTGTTGGTAGGGTATTAATTGCTGCCTCAATTTCAGAACTCATTATTGGTCTATTCAGGGATTCAATTTCTTCCTGGTTCAGTTGGGAGGCTATGTGTCCAGGAATTTATCCACTTCTAGATTTTCTAGTTTATGTGTTTCTAGTATTCTCTGATGGTTGTTTATATTTCTGCGGGGTCAGTGGTGATATCCCTTTTATCATTTCCAATTGTGTCTTGAATTTGAATGTTGGCCTGTCTTGCTAGGTTGAGGAAGTTCTCCTAGATGATATCCTGCAGTAGGTTTTCCAACTTGGTTCTGTTCTTCCTGTCTCTTTCAAGTACCCCAATCAGTCCTAGGATTGGTCTTTTTACATAATCCTATATTTGTTGGAGGTTTTGTTCATTTCTTTTCCTTCTTTTTTCTCTAATCTTCTGTGCCTGTCTTATTTCAGAAAGATAGTCTTTAAGCTCTGAGATTCTTCTCTCCACTGGTCTATTTGGCTACTGATACTTGTGGTTACATTCTCATATTGAGGTTTTCAGCTCCATCAGATGGGTTATGTTCCTCTCTAAACTGGTTATTCTGGTTAACATCTTCTGTAACGTTTTATCATGGTCCTTAGCTTCTTTGCATTGGGTTAGGACATGCTCCTTTACCTCAGCAAAGTTCATTAGGGCCTAACTTCTGAAGCCTACTTGTCAATTCAGCCATCTCAGCCTCAGCCTGGTTCTGTGCCCTTTCTGGAGAGGTGTTACAGTCATTTGGAATAGAAGAGGAACTCTGGGTTTTTGAGTTTTTGGTATTTTTTCAATGATTCCTTTTCATCTTTGTGGACTTTTCTGTCTTCTATCTTTGAGGTTGCTGACCTTTGAATGGGGTTTTTGTTAGGTCTTTTGTTGTTGTTGTTGTTGTTGTTGTTGTTGCTTTCTGCTTGTTTGTTTCTCTTTTAGCAGTCAGGACCCATTTCTGAAGGACTGCTGCGGTTTACTGGGGGTCCACTTCGGGTTTTAGTCACCTGGGTCTTTCCTGCACATGGAGGTATCACCAGTGGAGGCTGCAAAACAGCAGAGATGGCAGTGTGCTTCTTCCTCTGGGAGCTCTTTCTCAGAGGGTCAGTCACCTGATGCTGGCCTGAAAGCTCCTGTAGGAGGTGTCTGGAGACCCCTGTTGGGAGGTCTCACCCAGGCAGGAGGACCGGATCAGGGACCCACTTAAAGAAGTAGTCTGTCTTCCCCTTGGTGAAGTGGGTGTGCTGTGCTGGGTGTTACCCCCTCGTTTAGACTGCCCGGACTCTCCAGAGCCAGAGAAGGTTAAGTTGGCTGAACTGCAGAGACTGTGGGTGCCCCTCCCCTCAGAAGCTTCCTCCTAGGGAGATCAGAGTTCTGTCCATAAAACTCTGACTGGAGTTGCCGAAATTCCTGCAGGGAAGCCCCGCCCAGTGAGGAGGAATGGAATGGGGTCCCACTTACCGAAGCAGTCTGGCCACGATCTGCCACAGCAGCTGTGCTGTGCTGTGGGGAGTTCCTCACAGTCTGGACAATCTACACTCTCTGGAGTCAGCAGGTCAGGATGGCCAACTGGAGCTGCAGAGATCGCGGCTGCCCTTTCCCTGCAGAACTCTAGCCTGCTGCCACTGGCCAACTGGAATTCTAAGCCAGTGGTTTTTATCTTATGAGGTGACATTGGAGTGGGGCCTGCTGAATGACACTACTTGGCTCCATTGCTTCAGTCCCCTTCCTATGGGAACAGACAGATCTCCTGCTTCACTGGAATTCCCAGGGTGGGAGTATGTAAAATCTCCTGTGTCTCTGTGTGTGACCGAGTGACTGCCAAGAGTCTGCACAGCTCTGTGCTTTGGACCCAAGTCCCTGGTGGTATGGGCTCACAAGATCTTCTGATCCGTGAATTGCAACGATCCATGGAAAAGCATGGTTTCCCAGGTGGGGGTCACACAATAACTCACTGCTTTCCTTGGTTGGGGTTGGGAGCTCCCCTTGCTCTGTGTTGCTCCTAGGTGGGCCGTCGCCCCACCCTGCTTTTCCTCGCTATCTGTGTGTCATTCCAAGTGCCTAGTCAGTCCCAATGCAACAATCTGGATGCCTCAGTCCACTTCTGATGTGCATTTAGTTTGATTCCATGTCTTTGCTATTGTGAATAGTGCTGTCATGAATATACACGTGCATGGGTCTTTACAGTAGAGCAATTTATATTCCTTAGGGTACGTAACCAGTAATGGGATTGCTGGGTTGTTTTAAGTTATTTGAGAAACCTCTAAACTACTTTCCATGGTGGCTGAACTAGTTTACATTCCCACCAGCAGTGTATAAGCTTTCCTTTTTCTCTGCAATCCTACCATCATCTGTTATTTTTTTAACTTTCTAATAATAATCATTCTGAGAGGTGTGGAATGGTATCTCCCTATGGTTTTAATATTCATCTCTCTAATGTTTAGTGATATTGGGCTTTTTTTCATATGCTTGTTGGCCACATGTATGCATGTATGTCTTCTTTTGAGAAGTGTCTGTTCATGTCCTTTGCCCATTTTTAAGTGGGATTGTTTTTTGCTTGTTAATTTAAGTTCCTTATGGATTCTGGATACTAGACCTTTGTGGGATGCATAGTTTGCGAGTATTTTTTCCTATTCTGTTGGTTATCTGTTTACTCTGTTGATAGTTTCTTTAACTGTGCAGAAGCTCATTTCTCAGTTTTGGTTTTTTTGTTGATTTTGTTGAAGATCAAAGTGTGTGGCTTTATTTCTGGGTTTTCTAACTTGTACCATTGGTCTATGTGTCTGTTTTTGAACCAACACTATGCTCTTTTGGTTACTGTAGCTGTGTAGTATAGTTTGAGGTTGGGTAGTGTGATGCCTCCAGCTTTTTTATTTTTGCTTAGGGTAGTCTTGGCTCTTCAGGCTCTTTGTTTTCATATGAATTTTACAATCATTTCTTCTAATTCTGTGAACAATGTCATTTTGGAAGAAATAACATTGAATTTATAAATTGCCTTAGGCAGTAAGGCCATTTTAATCATATTGATTCTTCCTTTTCATGAGCATGGAATATCTCTGATTTCTTTCAGCAGTGTTTTATAATTCTAATTGTAGAGCAATTTCACTTCCTTGGTTGGGTGTATTCCTTGGTATATTATTTTATTTTTTGTGGGTATTGTGATGGGATTGCCTTATTGATTTGACTTTCAGCCTGGATGATGATGTTGTGTAGTAACGCTACAGATTTTTGTACATTGATTTTGTATCCTGAAACTTTGCTGAAGTTGTTTATCCTAGCAACAAGATTTTGAGCAGAGATTGTGGGGTTTTCTAGATATAGAATCATATTGTATGCAAACAGGGATAGTTTGACTTTCTGTTCCTTTCTGGATGCCTTTTATTTTGTTCTCTTGCCTGATTGCTCTGGCTAGAACTTGCAGTACTATGGTGATTAGCAGTGGTGAGAGTGGGCATCTTTGTCTTCTGGTTTTCAAGGGAAATGCTTTCAGCTTTCATCTATTCAGTATGATGTTGGCTATGGATTTGTCATAGATGGTTCTTATTACTTTAAGGTATGTTCCTGCAATGCCTAGCTTTTTGAGAGTTTTCAATATGAAGGACTGATTGCCAAATATATCCAAAACCTTTTGGGCATCTGTTGAGATGATCATGTGGTTTTGTTTTTAGTTCTGTTTTTTGTTTTGTGTGTGTGTGTGTGATGAATCATTTTTATTGATTTGCATATGTGGAACCAACCTTGCATCCCAGGAATGAAGCCTACTTAACCATAGTTGATGAAATTTGGCTCTGTGTCCCCACCCAAATCTCACGTGTCAGGGGAAGGACCTGGTGGGAGGTGACTGGATCATGGAGGCAGATTTTCCCCATACTGCTCTCCTGATAGTGAGTAAGTTCTCACAGCTGATCATTTAAAAGTGTGGCACTTCCCGCCTCACTCTCTCTCTCTCTCCTGCCACCATGTAAAATGTGCTTTGGTTCCCCTTCACTTTCTGCCATGATTGTAAATTTCTTGAGTCCTCCCCAGCTATACCAAACTATGAGTCAATTAAACCTATCTTAAAAAAATTTTTTTTTTACACTTTAAGTTCTAGGGTGCATATGCACAATGTACAAGTTTGTTACATAGATATACATGTGCCATGTTGGTTTGCTGTACCCATTAACTCATCATTTACATTAGGTATTTCTCCTAATGCTATGCCTCCCCCTGCCCCCCACCCCATGACAGGACCCCATGTGTGATGTTCCCCACCCTGTGTCCAAGTGTTCTCATTGTTCAGTTCCCACCTATGAGTGAGAACATGTGGTGTTTGTTAACCAATCTTTTTAAAAACTAAATTACCCAGTCTCAGGTAGTTATTTCTGGCAGTGTGAAAATGGACTAATACAATGGTGGATGGGCTTTTTTATGTGCTGCTAGATTCAATTTGCGAGTACGTTGTGGAGGATATTTACATCTATGTATATTAAGGATATTGACCTGAAGTTATTTTCTTCTTTTTTTTTCTTTTTCGTATCTATGCTGGTTATTGGTATTAGAATAATCTTTGAGATAGAGAGGAGTCCTTTCTCAATTTTGGGGAATGGTTTTAGTAGGATTGGTGCCAGCTCTTCTTTATATGCCTTTTAGAATTTGGCTGTGAATCTATCTGGTCCAGATTTTTTCTGGTTGGTAGGCTTTTCATTACTAATTTAATTTCAAAACTCATTATTGGTCTGTTTAGAATTTCAATGTCTCCTTTGTTCAACCATAGGAGATTGTATGTTTCCAGGGATTTATCCATTTCTTCTAGGTTTTCTTGTTTGTGTGCCTAGCAGTGTTCTTAATAGTCTCTGTGGGTTTTTTGGTTTTTTTGTTTTTTTTTCCCTGTGAAGCCAATGATAATGTTTCCTTTATCATGCCTGATTCTATTTATTTGGACCTTCTGTTTTTTTCCTTATTAGTTTAGTCATCTATCAACCTCATATATTCTTTCAGAGAACCAACTTTTGGTTTTGTTGGTCTTTTGTATGGGTCATTCAGCTCAGCTCTGGGTTGGTTATCTCTTTTCTTCTGCTGTTTTGGGGTTGGTTTGCTCTTGTTTTTCTAGTCCCTTTAGGCGTGGTGTTAGGTTGTTAATTTGATATCTTTCTGCTTTTTTGATGTGAGCATTTAGTTCTTTAAACTTTCCTCTCAACACTACTTTAACTGTATCCCATAGATTCTCATATGTTGTACATTTGTTTTCATTAGTTTCAAAGAATTTATTGATTTCTGCCTTAATTTCATTGTTTATGCAAAAGTCATTCAGGAGTAGGTTGTTTAATTTCCATGTAATTGTATGGTTTTGAGAAACCCTGTTAGTATTAATTTCTACTTTTATTGCCCTGTGGTCTGAGAGTGTGATTGGTATGATTTTTTTTTAAATTTTTTGAGTTGTATTACAGTCAAGTGTGTGGTCAATTTTAGACCACGTACCATGGGCAGATGAGAAGAATGTATATTCTGTTGTTGGGTATTCTGCAGGTGTCTGTTAGGTCTATTTGGTCAAGTGTTGAGATTAGGTCCTGAATATCTTTGTTAGTTTTCTGCCTTGATGATCTAACATTGTCAGTAGGATGTTGAAGTCTCCTACTATTATTGTATGGTTATCTAGTTCTATTCATGGTTCTCTAAGAACTTGTTTTATAAATCTGGGTGCTCCAGTGTTGGGTACATATATATTTAGGATAATTAAATATTTTTGAATTGAACTTTTCATCATTATGTACTGCCTTTCTTTGTCCCTTTTGAGCATTTTTAGTTTAACATTTGTTTTGTCAGAAATTAGAATAGAATAGCAACCCGTGTTTGTTGTTGTTTTTTTTTTTTTCAATTTGCTTGGTAGATTTTTCTCAATTCCTTTACTTTGAGCCTATGGGTGTCACTGCGTATAAGATGGGTCTGTGGAAGATTGCAGACAGTTGGATCTTCTTTTTCCAGCTTGCCACTCTGTGCATTTTTTGTGGGATGTCTAGACTGTTTACATTCGAGGTTAATATTGACATGTACAGATTTGATCCTGTCATCCTCTTGTTAGTTGGTTGTTATGCAGACTTGATTGCATTGTTGCTTTATAGTGTCAATGGTCTATGTACTTAGGTGTGTTTTGTGGTGGCTCAGTACTGGTCTTTCATTTCCATATTAGCACTCCCTTAAGGGCCTCTTGTAAGGCAGGTGTGCTAGTAATAAACTTCCTTAGCATTTGTTTGAGAAGGATCTTATTTCTCCTTTCCTTATAAAGCTTAGTTTGGCTGAATATGAAATTCTTTGTTGGAATTTCTTTTCTTTAAGAATGATGAATATAGGACCCCGATCTGTTCTGGTTTATGTGGTTTCTGCCAAAAGGTCTGCTGTTAGCCTGATGGGGTTCCCTTTGTAGATGAATTACCCCTTCTCTCTAGCTGTCTTTAATTTTTTTTCACTTTGACTTTGAAGAATCTGATGACTCTATGTCTTAGTGACGGTCATCTTGAATAGGACCTCACAAGGGTTCTCTGCATTTCCTGACTTTGAATGTTGACTTCACTAACAAGATTGGGGAATTTTTTGTGGACAATATCCTCAAATATATTATGCAAATTGCTTGCTGTCTCTCTCTCTTTCAGGGACACCAGTGAGTCAGAGATTTTGTCTATTTACATAATCCAACATTTCTTGTAGGTTTTGTTCATTCTTTTTAATTTTTTTCTTGATTTTTGTTTCAGTTGACTTCAAGATTGAGTCTTCAAGCTCTGATATTCTTTCCTCAGCTTGGTCCATTATGCTGTTAGTACTTTTAATAATATTATGAAGTTCTTGTAGTGAGTTTTTCACCTCTATCAGATATGTGTGTTTCTTTCTTAAAATGGCTATTTTATCTTTCAGCTTTTGTATAATTTTATTAGACTCCTTACATTCTTTTGATTGGGTTTCAATTTCTTCTGAATCTCAATGATCTTTATTGCTATCCAGATTCTGAATTCTATGTCTGCCATTTCAGCTGTTTCAACCTGGTTACAAACTATTGCTGGAGAGCTAGTATGGTCATTTGGAGGAAAGAGACGCTCTGGCTTTTTGAGTTGTCAGAGTTCTTGCACTGGTTCTTTCTCATCTGTGTGGGATGATATTCTTTTGGTGATTGAAGTTACTGTCCTTTGGGTGGGGCTTTTTGCTTTTATATTCTTTGATGCCCTTGAGGGTTCTGGCTGTGGTATTAGTTGGGTTTATTCAACTGACATTGTTTCTGCCTTACTTCAGGGGATCACAACTCAGCTCAGCACTCCTGGGCTATGTGCTGTAACCCTGGAGGACTGGTACAAGGGCTAAGGCTTTGTTCTCCAGCCCCTTGAGGTTAAGCTCCTGCTGTGCTGGAGGGGACAAGGACAAGAACACTCTGATGACAAGTGCTGGCCAATCTGCTTTTTCAGTCAGTGGCAGCAGCAGTGAGATGTATTTTTAAATTTCCAAAGTGGTTAATAGGGTTTGTATAAAGTAGCTGACACATTGAGTGTGTGCAACAAATAATAGCTTTGATTGTTATTGCTATTTTAATAACAATAATGAAGATAGAGAAGCACTAAATACAGTGGAGGATGAAAAAAACACACATTATTTAAAAAGGTAAGCTCAAAAACCAAAACCTGACTACTTTTTAAAAATCAGTATTTTTTTTTTTTTCATTCCTACTGAGAGTGAGTGATGTAGCAGAATAGATAGTGCTGATGCTACTCTGGGAGTCCCTCTAAATAGAAATGCTGAACACTCAGCAGTGAGAAACCCCAGGTGTTAGGGTCAATGTTTCCTGGGATATAGATGGCTGGCTCCAGGGGCTTTACAATTATTCTAGATGGACCTACTCTGGAATGACAATAAATATGTTCTGGTATATATATACTATTCACACAGATTGCTTTGCCTGAATTTGGTCAACTCTTCCCCTCAATAGACTAGATTCTATAAAAAAGGAAAAAATATTTTGGTGCTTACATAGTGACAAATAACCATCTTTCCCCCTTTTCTCCTTTATGCAGGTTTTAGCAAACTTTTATTAAGTGCTGCTTCTTTGCCAGGCCTCATGCTGTGAAGGTACCAATAAAACACTGAGGCTATAGCTGGCATAAGCAGTGAATGGTCCTCATTTGTCTCAACACCATCCCAACATGACTTTAGATTGCCTAGAACCTGAAATTCCCACCATTGAGTTCAATGAGCATTTATTGACTGTCAGTGTGTGTGTGTGTGTGTGTGTGTGTGTGTGTGTGTGTGGTAAATGCCAAAGTACAGACGTGAATGACATTGTTCTGTCCTCACAGAGTTCACAGTCTGGTGGAGAAGGTATACGTGTACAATTAACAACATTACACAATGCCAGTTACCCTACTTATGGTGTATACTACGTGGTGGTAAAAGAGCAGGGACCCAAGTCACTCTGCCTGGGAAAGTTAAAGGAAATAAACATCACATTTGAGCAAAAGTATGAAAGATGAGTAAATAAGTATTGGGATGAAATGACAAAGAGGGAAGAGTTGAGGAAAGGAGTATGAAAAGGCATGTGGGTGTTAATTCAATAAGTAGCTCTATGTGAGTGTTAAGGGCATTTTGTGGCCTGTCAACTAGTGAAATGATCAGAAAGAAGGAATTGGGAGTGACTGAACTTTTTTTGAGTGCTGCTTATGTGTCAGGCACTTTGCTAAATGTTTCGTAAACATTTAATCCTCACAATCATACAAGACAGAAATTGTTGTCACTTCACATGGCAACAACTGTTAGTTGCTAACCACACATACATATACTACTGTACATTTTTCTAGACTCAGATACAGTAGATTGGAGCCATGAAACTGGATTTTGGCCAATGGGATATGAGTATAAAATATATAAGTAACTTCATGGATTGATGGGATTCTTCAGTAATTTCCTTCCTTTCTATGCCACCTTAGAGACCATGTATTTCATATGACATTAGCTACAAGATGGAGGAAGTTATTCTTGTCCACTCTGATGTGATGTGTGAGTAGTAAATACACTTTTACTATGTTCACTCTTTAAGACTAAGGGGGTTAATTTGCTAACACAGCATAGGCTATTCCAGGGATCACCAAACTACTGCCAGTGGGTCAAAAATGGCTTGCTGTCTGTTTTTGCAAATAAAGTTTGGAAACACCACCACACCAAAGCATGTGCACGTTGTCCTTGGCTACTTTCATATTATGATTGACAAGTTGAGTAGTTGTGATGGAGACCATATGGCCTATAAAGCCTAAAATACTTGCTACCTGGCCCTTTAGAAAAATGTTTGCTCAGCCTACAAAACTTAAGGAAACCTTTTCATTACAAAAAATAAAAATAAATTAGCCAGGTGAGGTGACTTGTGCCTTTGGTCCCAGATACTTGTGAGGCTGAGGTGGGAAGATCTCTTGAGCCCAAGAGGTCAAGACTGCAGTGAGCCATAATCATACCACTGCACTCCAGCCTGAGAGACAAAACAAGATCCTGTCTCAAAAACAAAAATCTTTGCTGCCCATTGTTCTATTTTACAAACAAAAAAAAGGGTGAAGCTTACTTTTGTCCACACAGCTAATCAGTAGCATTGGGATTTGAACCCAGACCTATTTTTGATGCTATATGCTGTTGCTTGCTTTTATTGCCACTGGTTCATTGACCTCCATTTGATTCTGTACTTCAGTTATTATAGTTTTCCTGTTCATCTACCCACACCACATGGGTTGACAACCCATTCTAGAATCACTCTTTTGACTCAGTAGTGATATCTCTTTGAGAAATGACTTTCTTTGTTCCCTAATATTTAAATTACTTTACTACTTGCACTTCAGCCCTGAGGGACTGACAATGAGAGAATAAAGAATTAAGAATAACTCTCAGGACTTAGCTTATGCAACTGGATAGAAACAGCATAAATAGGTTGAATGCTGATGCAAGGACAAGATTAGGATTGGAACGGGAGAGAAGTTTAATATTGCATATGCAGAGTTTTAGATTCCTGTAGGAAAGTACAGATGGAGATATTCTATATGCAGGTAGACAGATGAATCTAAAGCTCAGGAAAGAAGTCTGGGTTGGAGATAACAAATTATATTGAGTCATCTACCCACTCTCTTTTAAATCTTATTATGATTAATGTTAGAACTATAAGATGGCTCACCAAGGTCAAGGCTCTCTCTGAAACCAGATTTGTATTCAACATTCTGTGATTATATGAAAACAAAATTAACAGACACAGCTGGGATCATATCCGTGTTGACCTTTTAGGCAACAGACCTCTTTCTCCCTATAACATTACATCTTATGTTTTTATGGCAGGACCAGTGTGTTTCATGTTTCCAGGTCTTATGAGACTCTATTTGGGACTAGGGGGCTCCCTCTTAGAAAGATGACAAAACCCTTACTGTTTCTACCAATATTGCACAGAAACTATTATAGTAGCAGGCTCAGTATCTTAAGGCCATGTTTTTTCCCTGACAGAAACAATGTATGACTTTTTCAGGGTGCCACAGGAAGACTCCTGTGTTCAAATAAAGTATTTGAGCATGGCACAGTTTAACTGTAGTTGAGTCTAGGATTACTAATGCAGAATAGTGATTAAGCCTAAAGATGCACAAATATGGAGGTTTTTTTTTTTTCTACGCCTTCTGGAGGGATTGTGGATCATGTATATCAGTTCAAACTCATATTTGATCTTCTCACTACCCTCTTCAGAATAATTTTGTTTAAAGAATTAAGAACAACAATAAAAGTTAAACCAAAAATCTAACAACAATGACAAAAACACAATGTATTTTTTTCTTTATATCTTTCTTCTTTTTTTATCCCCACTGCAATTCATTGCAAATAGATAATCTAAGGAAAAATACAGTCCTGAGATACCCACTGTTCAGAGGCATCTCCTTTAGAAACCCATATCTTCCACCAGAACCCACTTCATGGGTGAGTCTTGTGCTATCAAACAGAGCTCTGTGCTCAGAAGAGTCCCATTGTTGGCTAAATGCTCTGCTATCACTGTCTTGAAATTCTTAATAATTTTTAAACAAAGGCCTTACATTTTAATTTTGGACTGGGACCCACTAGTTATGTACCTACTTCTGTCTTCCACTTGACATTCCTTTCTTACTGCCTGACCTTAGCCATACCTGAGCCATTTAAAAGTACTTAGCCTGAAAATGCTGTGAAGGTACTTGAAGAAATTTTGTGCTTTAATATATATTGCAGTGAATGGAGCTTTGTCGTTAATTGACTCACAGGTAGATATCAGGACTGTTTCTTCATCTTCCAATTTTGAGCTATGGCAAGATGGTGCTTGGGTAATTTCTGACACCTCAATATGAGAGACAAAGAAAAAGTTTTACAACCTGGATATCCATATGTGTGTAGGTGCTTGGTCTCTCTCAATAGTGTGCATTACAGAAGGCCAGAGATTCTGCATAGAAGGCTGATCTCTGTTGGACTTGCTGAAGGCAACACTGCTAATTGTTCTTACCTTTAGTCTCTTTTAGACATCTTTTAATGATTCCTCTATGTCCCTCCCACCTGTAGGCACTATTACTTTCTTTCTAAAAAGGTTTTTAGTTAATAATGAAAGACACAGCATGGACCACTCTTGAGAGAATTTGAGCTAATATGTTGCTTCACCCAGGGCTCTCCACATTTGTTCTTTTCTCTCCATTAGGAGGAAGAAATGTTGCCTGATGACGGTTGAGGAGGTGGGGGAAGTGGGCTTTCTAGAGTGCCCCTTAAAACCACATCTCTCGGCATTTTTCTGCTGCATCCAAGACCATGCTATATTATCTCAGCCTTCCGACACTGGGCAAATTTGTGATTCTTTCCTGACCTCGCAACCCATATATACCCCAGAAGCCTAGTGCTATTTGAGTTCTAAAGGAACTTTGTTCATCACTGAATGTTCTCTACCCTTGGCTTCTTTTCTGAATACATTTTTCTTTTTTTATTTTAATGACCTTTTTGTAACCTTCTTTTGATGTCATGAGTAGCCAAAATCCAGATATGGGATGAGCTAATGGTATAGATATTCACTGTGACTTGGCAGACTTTCTACTTGTCTGTTGGTGACCCAGGCAGGAGGGATAGGAAATATGCTGTCAGTGGCAGAATTGCTCCCTGTAATAAGGCAAATTAAAATTAAAATGATGAAGGAGAAAGGGGCCATCAATACCTTCTTTATTTACCTGGTTAATGACTCAAGCTGTTCATTAGGCACCAAAGGAGCAATCTTTATCATTTTCCCACCTTCAAAAAAATGAAACACCTGCATTCAAATTACATCAACATGTTTCAAAGCCTCCTTAATTGAAAGTATATGATGGGATCTAATATAACACTTATCTTGTTGCAATTGACATGAGAGGAAGAGGTATGGAGTTTTAAGCAAATTTTACTTTTCTTAAAATTTTCTTAAATGTGGGAGTGATTGCCAGCTTGTCAGCTGACTCACTGGTGCCTAGAGCGAATTTTTTGTCATTAGTCAATCTGAATCCCAATATGGACCCGGACAACATGGTGAAGGCTCTGTCCCTCCTCTCTCCCCATCTCCCTAACTCATACCCTCTCTGTGGCAATTATTATCTTCATTACCAAATAAAATTAGTACTCAACACTTGCTGGAAGCATTCATTACAAAAGTGATTCAATAACAAGGCCTCTATGGAGGGCTTGCGTAGCAACAGACATGTATTTCCAGTTCACATACAAGTAAAGCATTTGAGTTTGCAGAAATCGATGGTATTATGAGTACAAGAAAAGAGCTTGCATTCAAAAATAAGCCACCGGGAGTGTAGAGGAAACATCCTGTTTAGCTTACTAGACTTAGCCCTGTGGAGCCCATTGTCTTGGTGAAAATAATTTTGTATTCTTGCTTTATCTATTATGGGAGAATATAATCTTAGGGAAGTTCTAGGTAGGCCTAGTAGGATGATATGCAATACAGAAAGGATTTGGGGGAGTCTTCCCAGATTAAGGAGGTTAATTCTACCTAGGAGTAGTTGTTGGCATGGCAGTCCCCCTCCTCATACACCCTAGTATTATGAAAGGATATGTCATCATGATACATAAGAGTACAGTAATCACTAAGACAGGTTTGGTTGTGGCAGGAGAGGGATGAGGAACTGGTGCGTGGATGGGACAACCGTGCTCCATTTTAGTCATGGGCTTCCAGAACGGAGCCTGTCTTCTTAGAATCAGATATTTAGATAACAGTCGGTCTCTATAAATATCTCTGTGATGATCAGTCATTCCCGTTCACACTTATTTACTTCTTGAAGTAAGAATTAGAAAAGAAAACTTCTGTTAGACCATTCTTTCTCTGGGTCACGTACAGAAATTAAAAATCACAGCATGGTTGATTTATAAATTCTGTCTCCTTCCAGGTCAAGATTCTCTTTATTTCCTGTCTCTTAACTTCTATTAATTTCTTCATGTTTGCTCAAAAATTTGCTCATTACGGATTGAGTTTTTTAAACTTCTGTTTTTGAAATAATCATAGATTCAAAGGAATTTGCAAAAATAGTATGAGAGACCACATGTGCCCTTCACCCATATTCTCTAACTGTGGATTGAGTTTGTTCTGTTAATCAAATTTATTTGATATAAGACCTCTTCATTATCTTATTATTTCGCCACATCCTACACAGGGCATTTGGGAACATAAAAGTGATGCAGGATATTCCATGATAAAAGTATATAAATGGTTGGCTGAAATTTTGTCAATATTACCCACTACATGTTTTCAAGTCATCTTATGATTTCAGTTTATAAATAAATAGCAAGAAATAGAGCAAATAACACACAAAAATATGAGAAATATCTTGAGAGTGAGCATTTTCAAAGATGATTATCATTAGGGTTTGAATGTGTGTCTCTTCCAAAACTGATGTTAAAATTTAATTGCCATGATCTTTAAGAGCTGATTTGGTTATGAGGGCTCCACCCTCATGAGTGGGATTGGTGCTGGTTTAAATGAAGAGTTCACCCCTCTCTCACTCTCTTGGCTCTTCGGCTCTTTTGCCATGTGAAAACAGTGTTTCCCCCTCCAGGAGATGCAGCATTTAAGGTGCCATCTTGGAAGCAGAGTGAAGGCCTTCATCAGACACCAAATCTGCGTGCACCTTGATTGTGGGCTTCCCAGTTTCCAGAACTGAAAGAAATATATTTCTCTTCCTTATAAATTACTAAGTCTCAGGTATTCTGTTACAGCAGTACAAAACAGAGTAAGACAATTGTGTTACATGGAAACTCAACTTAAACATCATGTGAGTGGCCTATACATTATTGTGACTATTATCCAGAACGTAGCTGAAATTATTTTTGAAACTGAAATTATTTTTGAAACTCAGGATGATATAGCCTCTTAAAGTAGGAAATCCTATTAATTTATCCTCTTATTGCTATGTGATACAAGATTCCTTTCCTTGACAGCAGACTTAGTGGCCTCAAATTTCTTATTTATGCTTGTGCATCTCTGCTCTAGTTTCATATTGTAGAAGCTTAATGATCAAAATCATTCACCTAACCTCCTTTATGAATTTATAACTTTACACCTCTCCACTCATTCAGTCTTTGTTTTTCTAGATTAAATAGAAGTCATTCTATTAATAAGTCTTTTTGAGTAGGCTCCTTCTTGGTCAACTTGTATTTATTTCTGTAGGCCTACTTCAACCAATTAATGACCACCCCTGCATCCAAAGTAAATGGATGCATGGTATACTTGCTCTTTGGTTCAAAATATGTGACTAGAGAAATGTTTCTGAATATGAGCAGGAGTGTGTGTCTGTGTGTGTGCATGTGTATATGTATGTGGGTAGCTGTGATGTGGGGAGGAGTCACTTTAAGTGTTAAAATATTTTTTAGGCCGAGCATGCTCAAAAATTTGCTCATTACGGATTGAGCTCATGCCTGTAATCCCAACACTTTGGGAGGCTGAGGCAGGCAGATCACGAGGTCAGGAGATCGAGACCATCCTGGCTAACACGGTGAAACACCGTCTCTACTAAAAATACAAAAAAAGAGAAAAAATTAGCTGGTCATGGTGGCGGGCACCTGTAGTCCCAGCTACTCAGGAGGCTGAAGCAGGAGAATGGCGTGAACCCAGGAGACGGAGGTTGCAGTGAGCCACTGTACTCCAGTCTGGGTGACAGAACAGGACTCTATCTCAAAAAAAAAAAAAAAAAAAAAAAAGATTCTGGTTCCTTAGGAAAATATAAAACATTAAGAAAAATTGCTTCATATTTTTGCTACTTTGCTGAAAAATATATCATTTTATTGGAATTATTCAAATACATTTGAAAATGTTCCAGTATACACATCCAATTTTCACTCATGTAGAGATTGTGTATACATTTGTACTATGGAAAACTCAGAAAGATTGGTATGAGTGCACCACATGAGTAAGCCAGTCATTCAGTGGAATCATTATCTGCTAAGATTCTATAATAGCAAATGCTGAGGAGATGAAGCAGGAATATTCAAGAGAATACTTAGCTCTTGATCTTTCCCATAGACATGCCTGCAAAATTAAACATAATAGGGCAAACATCTTTTGCTATTTCATTGAGGTTTGAAGTTTATGTAGACTTTGTTTAAAGTTTTTAAATGAAAATATAAAAAAGGAAATAAGGAATAAAAAATTCATTAATTGAGGTAGTAGGAGAACAAATGTTAAGATCTTTCTTTACTTTTAAATGTCCCATTATTAACAAATATTCCTGAGATATCTCCATCCACTTCTGCATTTTTCAAGGATGAATATGTAAGGGAGATTCCTTGGCACACTTACATGCAGTGGTATAGCTCCTGTGAATATCTGTCTTCTCATCAAAAGCACAGAAGAATAAATTGGAAGCTTGGGGTTTAAATTTGGGACCAATTTTTCCAATTGGCAAAAGATTGGAGACATGAGGATTTCTTTGATGTTCTTGAGGACTTAGCAATCTACCCTCCTGCCCCTTCAAATCTTAGCATCTAACTCTCAAACATAATCTCTTCTGACTTGATTATCTTTCTCCATTTTTTAAATTTTTGTTTTCCTATGGGTTATAAAAGTAATGCTTAGTCTTAAACATATTTTAGCTCCTTTGGTGTCCCCAAAGAACCAGTTGTGCACTCATGCTTTGGACAAAAATCACATCTAGTGAGACTTCTGGAAGAAAAGTATGTAATTCTGAATTTAGGGTTCTGATTTAATATATGGTAAATCCTTAACTTACTGAAAAATAGGCTAGTATGTTGTAGTCATAGTGCTACTAAGACTAACGTCATGAGAATATAAATTTTGTTTTACTTATAAGAGATCCTAGAGATCAAGTAACCACTGTGTGATGATAGACTTTTAGAGTGGGAGAGGACCTTAAAGGTCCTCTAGTCCATGCTACCTAATTGGTGTTTGAATTCTTCCGTAACTTTTCTGACAAGAGGTTATCAAGTTCCTACTTAAACACCTTTTGTGATAGGGACTTCAGTATCTACTGAATCTGTCTACACCTTCTTTGACTAGTCCTTGATTATCCTTGTAAACTTCTGCTTATGATATTTCCAAATCTGTTCTGTAGATTCCATCTATTATTCCCAGTGCTACCCACCTGAAGATACACAGAACACTCTGTTCTCTAACCTTCATGATAGTTCTTAAACTATTTGAAGACAACTTCCATCTTTTCCTTGAGTTTCCTCTTCTTGAGGCTTTGTTTCTTATATAATATTGATTTATGTCTCTTGACTATACTTGTGATCATCTCCTTTTAAAAGCATGAGACCCAATATTTTATTCTATTTTTTATAAAGAGGAAGGTAATGATACCATCTAAAATGAAAAGGTTAAGAAAAGAAGTTTACTAGGCACAGTTATACCTAAAAAGAAAAATATGAGTAGCAGGGTGTTTTTTTTTTTTTCTTTTTGGTGTGGGTGGTGGTAGTGGGTGAGTAGGAAGAAAGTAGAAAAGTAGAATGAGCTAATCATGCATTGGCATAAAGCTAATATATTATCTTAAATTTCGTAAATCAATAAAGAGCTAAATAAGTACAATATTTTGAGTTATGGCAATAACCAGCAAGAAATCCACAAAGATAAATGGTTAAAAATTATCAGCGCTCTGAAACTAGGACTAGAGGTGGAGAAATATATTTTATTTTCTTTTTTCATCCTGCTGTATTGTTTGAATCTTTATTAATATGGGCATATACAATTCTGTAATGTCTTATATGTAATTCAGAAACAAACAAAACCCTGAAATTAAAAGCTTTCTTATATCATTTGGCCATTAAACCTCATTTAATATGAATATTTTGTCAACAAAAAGAACTGATGTAAAACTGTATATATAGTCTTCATTATTGCTAAATAGTATGTATATTCATGGATTTTGCTACAGAAATATTAATGTGTTTGATTAGAGGATACTGTCCTAAAGTACACTGCATGTACTGGTCATATACAGTGCATGACACTGCATTAGCTTTCTAAATCCTGAAAAAATAGAATTTTTGAAACAAATCCAGCCTTAAGTGTTCTAGATATGGTATTGTGAGCAAGCAAAACCTTATTATAATAAAAAAGAATGGTATACCCCTCAGAATTTACACAATACTTTTGTATGTTCTGACCACAGCAGATCCCAGATAACCACCCCTCCAGTCTAGATATCATATTTTTATTAATGCAGTCTAAGAATAATTATAGTAGTTTGGTGTTTGTGCCACATTTATTGAATCATTCTAAGCTATTCACTCCTGAAGCCTTTTAAATAAGAGTTACTGTTGCTAAACCATGTTCCCAAGAGTAATGTAGAAGATAAATGTGTATTCACTACAGGGTTGTTATAAATAACAAGCTCCTGGGTGCATTTAAAATATCATTCAATATACCAAGACATGATTTCCAGACAAGTTATTAATAACATGATTACCGCATTGTTACTCTTTTAATATAGTATACAATGCATTATGTATATTACAGTATCAAATTAAATTTGATTTTGAATCTTGAATCTAGTATTTACTAGAGATGTGACCTTGGAAAAGTCATCTTACTAAGTGATAAATTAATTTTAGCTTTTATTAGTATTATTGGAGTTGAAGAATTCCTCTATAATATGGGCTTTATGATACTAGGCACACCACAAAAAGTTGCCCTATGTACTTTTCCCACAGTATATGGTGCAATAAAGATTTTATTTTTACAAAGAATAATAACACAAAGTAGTGGTTCTCAAACTTTGTTGCATATTAGATTCATATGGAGAGCTTTAAAAGATTCTAGTGCCCAGGTTGTATCCCATATTGATTAAATTAGAATAGCTGGAGGTGGGGGTCAGGTGATTCCAATGTGCAGAAAAGTTTTAGGACCACTAACCTGAACTAAAAAATATTTATAGTTGTCACTGGTAGATAGATTTATTGTTTATCATACTAAATAATCTTATGCCTAATTTACTTGACTGCTAGAGTTACTAGGCTCTCTTGATAGCTTTTCCTAGTCCCAGCAAAATAAAGATTTTGATTGTTTGTTTTGTAATTACCTACAAATTTTTGGAAATTTTGGTTTCAGAAACATGACCCTTGCAAAAATGGTGAGGCCATTTTTTTATTGTAAATCGGACCTCATATTGTGGATTTATATATAATTTATATACGGTTATATATAGTTATATTTTTAATAAAACAATGGAGACTTTAAAACATTAGTTCCTTCAACTATTGCTCATTTAATGCAATATCAAGAACTTTCAATATTCTAGTCTTTCTTCTCTGGACATATTATATTTGCATATAGTTTTCTTATTTTTACATGGTCCTCTTAAAATGCAGTGCCCTGAAATGAAGCCAATATTTATTCATGCCTTACATTGCATATTGAAATTTTAGTATGTAACCAAAAATCACTTTAACCTTTGATAGTCATATCTCATAATTTATGTTCAGTATATATTCAACCAGAACAACAGGTCTTTTTTTTGACGCAATGATGTTATTCCAGGTCTTTTACGTCTTACATGATTTCTACATAAATTACAGAAATTTACATATATTGCTAAATAAACCTTTGTTTTTTTCAAATTATGAATACATAATAGTTGTACATATTTATGGTTACATGTGCTGTTTTGATCCAAACACAAAATGTTACGATCAAATCAGAGTAATTGGGATATCCATTACCTCAAGCATTTATAATTTTATTAAGTTAGGAACATTCCAATTCTATTATTTAAGTTATTTTGAAATATACAATAAATTGTTTTAAACAATCATCACCCTATTGTGCTACTGAACAGTGGATCTTATTCCTTCTATCTACGATAAATTATTTTAAACAATAGTCACCCTACTGTACTACTGAACAGTAGATCTTATTCCTCCTATCTAACTTTATTTTTATGCCCATTAACCATTCACTCCTTATTCCTCTCTTCCCACTATCCTTTTGCAGTCTCTGGTACCATCATTCTACTCTGTCCCTCTCTCCATGTGTTCTTTTTTTTGTCTCCCACATATGAGTGAGAATGTGACATTTATCTTTCTGTGCCTAGCTTACTTTACATAATGCCCTGCATTTCCAAACATGTTGTTGCAAATGACAGGATTTCATTCTTTTTGATGGTTAAATGATATTCCATTGCGTGTGTGTACCACATTTTCTTTATTCATTCATCTGCTAATGAACACTTAGGTTGATTTCATAGCTTGGCTATTGTGAATAGTGTCTCAATAACAAGGGAACACAGATCTCTTTGATATATTGATTTTCTTTCTTTTGGATACACACCCAGCAGTGGGGTTCCTGGGTCATATGGCAGTTTTATTTATAGTTTCTTGTGGACTTTCTGTACTGTTCTCCATAATGGTTGTACTAATTTATATCCCCACAAATAGTGTACGAGGGCTCCTCATTCTCTGTAACCTTGATGGCATTTGTTGTTGCCTGTCTTTTGTATAAAAGCCATTTTAATTGTGGTAGGTTGATAGTTCATTGTAGTTGTGATTTGCATTTATCTAAGTATTAGTGGTGTTGAACTTTTTTATATACCTATTGACCATTTGTATGTCGTCTTTTGAGAAATTTTTTTTGGATCATTTACACATTTTTAAATTGGATTATTTTTCTTTTTCATTTTTTTTTTCTCTAACTTTGATTTTAAGTTCCAGGATACATGTGCAGGATGTGCAGGTTTGTTACGTAGGTAAATGTGTGCCATGGTCTTTTTTCTATTTAGTTATTTGGGTCCCTTATTTATTGTAGTTACTAATCTTTTGTCAGATAGGTAGTTTGCAAATATTATATCCCATTCTGTATATTGTCTCTTCAGTTTCTTGATTGTTTCTGTTGCTGTGCAGAAGTCTTTTAGCTTGATGTGATCTCCTTTGTCTATTTTTGCTTTGATTGCCTTTGCTTTTGAGGTTTTACTTAAGAAATATTTGCCCAGACCATTGTCTTGGAGTGTTTCTGAATGTTTTCTTTCAGTATTTTTATAGTTTCAGGTCTTAGATTTAAGTCTTTAATCAATTTTGATTTGATTTTTTATATGGTGAAAGGCATCTAGTTTCATCTTTCTGCATATGGATATCCAGTTTTCCCAGCACCATTTATTAAACATGCCGTCCTTTCCTTAATGTATGTTTTTGGCACTGTTGCAAACAGTAAGTTGACTGTAAATGTGTAGATTTGTTTCTGGGTTCTCTATTCTGTTTCATTGGTCTATGAGTCTGTTTTTATGGCAATACCATGTTGTTTTGATTACTACAACTCTGCAGTATAATATAATTTGAAGTGAGGTAATGTGATTCCTCCAGTTTTGTTCTTTTTGCTTAGAATAGCTTTGGCTGTTCTGGGTGTTTTGTGATTCCATATAAGTTTTAGGATAGTTGTTGTTGTTTTTTTTTTTTTTGTATTTCTGTGAAGAATGTCATTGGTATTTTGATACAGATTGCATTGAATCTGTACATTGTTTTGGGTGGAATGGACGTTAAGAAATGTTGATTCTTCTAATCCATGCACATAGAATAGCTTTTCTTTTTTTGTGTTCTTTTCAATTTCTTTCATTAATGTTTTATGGTTTTCTTTGTAGAAACCTGTCACTTCTTTGGTTAAGTTTATTCCTAGGTATTTTATTTTATTCGTAGGTATTGTAAATGGATTGCTTTCTTTTTTTTTTTTTTTCCAGATTATTTGCTGTTGGCATATAGAAGTACAACTGATTTTTTAATGTTAATTATGTATTCTGCAACTTTACTGAATTTGTTGATCAGTTCTAATAGTTTTTGGTGGAGTCTTTAGTTTTTTCTAAATATAAGATCATAAAATTTTCAAAAATGAATAATTGAACTTCTTCCTTTCCAATTTGGATGCCCTTCATTTCTTTCTCTTGTCTACTTGCTCTGGCTAGGACTTCCAGTACTATGTTGATTGGTGAGTGTGCATTGTTTCAGATTTTAGAGAAAAAGCTTTCAGTTTTTCTTTGTTCTGTATGATGCTAATTGTGAGTTTGTTATCTATAGCCTTTATCATGTTCAGGTATGTTCCTTCTATACCCAGTTTTTGAGAGTTTTTATTATGAAAGGATGTTGAATATCATCAAAAGCTTTTTTTTTTTTTGGCATCTGTTGAATTGATTGTATGGTTTTTGTCCTTTATTCTACTGATGTGATGTATCACAGTTATTGATTGGCGTATGTTGAACCATTCTTCCATCACTGAAATGAATATCACTTAATCATGATGAAACCTTTTAAACATGTTGAATTCAGTTTGGTAGTATTTTGGGTTTTTAATAAATATTATTTATATTTGAAGTTTACAACATGACATTATGGGATACCTATAGGGAGTACAATGGTTGTTATAGTGAAGGAAATTGACATATCAATCATCTCATACACTTTTTTTTGTGAGAGCAGCAGTAAAAGTCTACTTATTAAACATTAATCTTTAATATAATGCTTGTATAGTTTTTTCTTTTTTTCTGTTCCATCACAATTTTAAAAATTTAATCCTTGCCATTTCTTTCAGTGAATAATTTATTTTATCATTATTTCTTAATTGAAAAATAATTATAGATATTCATAGGGTACAAAGTAGTGTTTTGATACATATAGTATATACTGATAAGGTCAGGGTGATTAGCATATCTGTCATCTCAAAAATTTTTTATTGGGAACATTCAATATCCTCCTTCTAGCTATTTGAAAGTACACACACACACACGCAATCACACACACGGTCACTCACAGAGAGGGAGAAAGAGAGAGAGAGGCAGAGAGAGAGAGGGAGAGAGAACAGGGTCTCATTATATTTCCCAGACTGGAGTGCAGTGGCATGATCATAGCTCACTGCAGCCTCAAACTCTTTGGCTTAAGTGTTCCTCCCATCTCAGCCTTCCAAGTAGCTAGGATTACAGGTGTACACCACCATGACTGGCTAATTTAATTTTTTTTTTGTAGACACAGGGTCTTGCTATGTTGCCCAGCTAGTCTTGAACTCCTGATCTGAAGCACACCTCTCACTTCAGCCTACCAAAGTCCTGGGATTACATGCATGAGCCACTATGCACATCTAAAACTATATATATATATATATATATATGTATATATGTATATATATGTATGTATATACATTATAGATATACATACAGCTAACTATAGTCATCCCTCAGTGACATGGAACACTAGAACTTATTTGTCCTATTTAGCTGCAATTTTGTGTCTTTTAGCAGAACTGTCCCTATCCCTCCCTTAATTTTACCCTTCCCAGCCTCTGTTCTACTTTTGCCTCCCGAGATCAACTGTCTTTAGCTTCCACATATGAGTGAGAACATGCAGTGTTTAACTTTCTGTTCCTGGCTTATTTCTTTTAACATGTCCTCTTGTTTCATCCATCCATGTTGCTGTGACTGACATGGTTTCCTTTTTTATGGCTGAGTAGTATTCCTCTCTCTCTCTCTCTCTCTCTCACACACACACACACACACCCCCCTCACAATATGCACAATACTATATACCTATATACTATATGCCTAATATACACAATACACACACACACACACACACACACACACACGCACACACACACATATATATATATCTCACAATTTATCCATGCATCTGTTATTGGACACCTAGGTTCATTCCACATCTTGACTATTGTGAATAGTACTTCAATAAACACAAGGGTGGAGGTGTCTCTAATATGATATTTTTTTCTTTTGGATAAATTCTCAGTAGTGGGATTGCTAGATCATATGGTAGTTCTATTTTTAGTTTTTTGAGGGACCTCCATACTTTTCTTGACAGTGCTTTTACTCATTCGCATTCTCATCAACAATGTATGATTACTTTTTTCCCTGCATCCTAACCAGCATTTGCTATCTTTTTGTCTTTTTGACAATAGCCATACAAGACGGGGTGGGATGATACCATACAGTATTATAGTTCCCTGAAGGTTAGTGATGTTGAGTTTTTTTTTCACATATTTCTTGGTCATTTATATGTTTTCTTTTGAGAAATGCCTATTCAAATCACTGGCCCATTTTTAAATTGGATTGTGTTTTTGCTTTTTATGTGCTTCAGCTCTTTATGTAATCTGGATATTAATTTCCTGTTGGAAGATTAGTTTGCAAATAATTTTTCCCATTCTGTAGATTGTTTTTATACTCTGTTGATTGTTTTCTTTGTTGTGCAGAAATTTGTAGTCTAATATAATCCTATTTGTTTGCCTTTGTGTTTATTGTCTGTGCTTTTGAAGTCTTATTCATACAATCTTTCCCAGACCAATGTCCTGAAACATTTCTCCCATTTGGTTCTAGTAATTTTATAACTTTTGACCTTACATTCAGGCATGTGATTCATTTTGAGTTGATTTTTCTGTAGGACGAGAGGTGAAAGTCTAGTTTTATTCTTTTGCATATGGATATAGTTTTCCTAGCACCACTTATTAAAGGGGCTGTCCTTTTCCCTAATGAGTGTTATTGCTACCTTTGCCAAAAATCAGTTGGCTGTAAATATATGTATTAATTTCTGGGTTCTCCATTTTGCTCCATTGCTCTATATGTTTGTTTTTGTGCTAGTATCCTGCCATTTTGTTCACTACAATTTTGTAGTATATTTTGTGATCTACTAGTGTGATACTTCCAGTTTGTCTATTTTTGCTGATGATTGTTTTGGCTATTAGAGGCATTTTGTAGCTCCAGACAAATTTCAGAATCTTTGTTCTATTTCGGTAAAGAACATCATTGGTATTTTGATAGGGATTGCACTGAATCTGTAGATTGCTTTGGATAGTATTGCCATTTTAACAGTATTAATTCTTCCAATCCATGAGCATAGGGTGTCCTTCCATTTGCTTGTATCCTCTTCAATTTCTTTTATAATTGTTATATAGTTTTCCTTGTAGACTTTTTTCAACTTCTTTAAAAAATTTATTCCTAGGTATTCATTATTTTATAGATATTTTAAATGGAATTACCTTCTTGATTTATTTTTCATCTAGTTTATTGTACTTGTAAAAAAAAGTACTGATTTCTGTATATTAATTTTTTATCCTGCCACTTTAGTGAATTCATTTGTCAGTTTTAAGGGTTTTTGGTTGAGTCTTTAGATTTTTCTATAGATAGAATTATTCATCTACAAACAGGGATAATTTGGCTTCCTCTTTTCCAAATTGAATGCCATTTATTTCTTTCTCTTGCCTAATGACTCTGTTTAGGACTTCCAATACTATGTTGGATAAGAGTGATGAGTATGGCAATCTTTGTCTTTTTCCAGTTCTTAGAGAGAAAGTTGAAAGCTTATCCCCGTTTAGTAAGAAGTTAGCTGTGAATTTTTCATGTGTGGCCTTCATTATGTTGTGGTACTTATATTCTATATCTAATGTATTAGAAGTTTTTATCTTGAAGCAATGTTGAATTTTATCAAAACATTTCTCTATATATTGAGATGATGGTATGCTTTTTTGTTCTACATTGTATTGATATGATGTATGACATTTATTGATTTTCATTTGTTGAAACATCCTTGCATTCCTGAGACAAATCCCACTTGATCATGGTGTATTATCTTTTTCATATATTGTTGGAATTGGTTTCCTAGCTTTTTTTGTTTTGTTTTGTTTTGAGACAGAGTCTCACACTGTTGCCCAGGCTGGAGTGCAGTGGTGCGATCTCAGCTCACTGCAACCTCCGCATCCCAGGTTCAAGTGATTCTCCTGCCTTAGCCTCCTAAGTAGCTGAGACTACAGGCACCCGCCACCACGCCCAGCTAATTTTTGTATTTTTAGTAGAAACAGGGTTTCACCAAATTGTCCAGGCTGGTCTCAAACTCCTGACCTTGTGATCCACTCGCCTTGGCCTCCCAAAGCGCTGGGATTACAGGTGTGAGCCACTGTGCCCAGCCCTAGCATTTTGTTTTTTTCTCTATGTTTATCAGCAGTTTTAGTCTGTAGTTTTATTTTTCTGTGGTGTTCTTTTCTGATTTTACTATGAAGGTTATGCTGGCTTCATAGAATTAGTTAGGATGAATTCCTTCTGCTTTACATTTTTGGAATTGTTTGAGAAGAATTGGCAACTCTTCTTCAGAAGTTCACTAAAGTGCAACAGTGAAGCCATCTGGTTATTCGTATATTTCTTTATTATTATTATTATTATTATTATTATTATTATTATTTTGAGATTGGAATCTTGCTTTTTCGCCAAGGCTGGGGTGCAGTGGTATGATCTCAGCTCACTACAACCTCCGCCTCCCAGGTTCAAGCGATTCTCCTGCCTCAGCCTTCCATGTAGCTGGGACTAGAGGCGCCTGCCACCACGCCCAGCTAATTTTTGTATTTTTAGTAGAGACGAGGTTTCACCATATTGACCAGGCTGGTCTCGAAATCCTGACCTTGTGATCTGCCCGCCTTAGCCTCCCAAAGTGCTGGGATTACAGGCGTGAGCTACCGCGCCTGGCCCCATCTGGTTTTGTACTTTTCTTCACTGGAAAACTTTATTACTGATTCGATCTCATTACTTGTTATTGCCCTATTCAGGTTTCTTGTTTATTTTTGGTTCAATCATGGTAGGTTGTATGTGTGCAGCAATTTATCCACTTTCTTTACTTTTTCAAATTTGTTGGCATATATTTGTTCCTAGTAGTCTCTAATGATCCTTTGTATTTTGATGATATCCATTATGATGTCTCCTTTTTTATTTCTGACTTATTTGGGGTTCCTCTTTTTTCCTTATTCTAGCTAATGTTTCATCAATTTTGCTCATTTTTTAAAAAAATTGTTTTCTTTTATTCATCTTTGGCAATTCTTTTAGTCTCAACTTTATTTCTGATGCAGTCTTCATTCTTTCTTTTTTTATTATTATACTTTAAGTTCTGGGATACATGTGTAGAACATGCAGGTTTGTTACATAGGTATACATGTGCCATGGTGATTTGCTGCAACCATCAACCCGTCATCTGCATTAAGTATTTCTCCTAATGTTATCCCTCCCCTGGCCTCCAACCCCCAACAGGCCCCAGTGTGTGATATTCCCCTCCCTGTGTCCATGTTTTCTTATTGTTCAACTCCTATTTATAAGTGAGAATATGCAGTGTTTGGTTTTCTGTTCCTGTGTTAGTTTGCTGAGAATGATGGTTTCCCGCTTCATCCATGTCCCTGCAAAGGACATGAATGCATCCTTTTTTATGGCTGCATAGTATTCCATGGTATATATGTGCCACATTTTCTTTATCCAGTTTATCATTGATGGGCATTTGGGTTGGTTCCAAGTCTTTGCTATTGTGAATAGTGCTGCAATAAACATACATGTGCATGTGTCTTTATAGTAGAATGATTTACAATCCTTTGGGTATATACCCAGTAATGGGATTGCTGTCTCAAATGGTATTTCTGGTTCTAGATCCTTGAGGAATCACCACATTGTCTTCCACAATGGTTGAACTAATTTACAGTCCCACCAACAGTGTAAACGCATTCCTATTTCTCCACATTTTCTCCAGCATCTGTTGTTTCCTGACTTTTTAATGATTGCCATTCTAACTGACATGAGATGGTCATTATTTCTTTACTTCTACTATTTTGGGGTTTGATTTGTTCTTACTTTCAAACTTCTTTAAGATACATCATTAGGTCATTTATGTGAATTTTCTTTTACTTTTTTGATATAGGCATTAGTTGCTATAAGCTTTCTTCTTAGTACTGCATTTGCTGTATCCTATAGATTTTGTTACGTTTTGTTTCCATTTTCCTTTGTTTCAATCATTTTAATTTTTTTCTTAATTTCTTTACTGACCCAATGCTCCTTCAGGAGCATATTGTTTAATTTGTGTTTATATAGTTTCCAAAGTTCCTATTATTATTGATTTCTAGTTTTACTCCATAGTCATCAGAAAAGATACTTGATATGATTTTAATTTTTTTGAATTTTTGAGACTTGTTTTGTGGCCCAATGTATGGTCTAATCTAGAGAATAATCCATGGGCTGAGAAGTTTATGTATTTTGCAGCTGTTTGATCAAACGTTCTGTACATTTTTGTTAGGTCCATTTGGTCCACAGTAAAGATTAAGTTTGATGTTTCCTTGTTGATTTTCTGTCTGGATGCTATGTCCAATGCTAAAAATAAGATGTTGAAGACTTCAGCTATTATTGTTTAGAGGTTTATTTCTGTATTGAGCTCTAATAATATTTACTTTATATATCTGGGTGTGCCAGTGATGGGTACATATATATTGAGAATTGTTATTTTCTCTTGTTGATTTGTTCCCTTTGTCATCATACAATTACCTCATTTATCTTGTTTTACAGATTTTTATTTTGAAATCTAGATATACTTTGTGTGATACAAGTATATTTTGTCTGATGCAGGCTACTTTTGGTCTTTTAAGTTTCTATTTCCACGTGATACCTTTTTCTATCCCTTAATTTTCAGACTGTGTATCTTCATAGGTGAAGTGAGTTTCTTGTTGGTAGTATATAGGTGGGTCTTGCTTTTGGATCCATTCAGCTATCTATGTCTTTTGATTGAAGAATTTGGTTCACTAACATGTAATGTTATTTTTGATAAGTACTTTTTACTGCCATTTTGTTATTTGTTTTCTGGTTGTTTTGTTGGTTTTCTCTTTCTTCCTTTCTCCCTGTCTTCCTTTGTATAAAAGTGATTTTCTGTGGTAGTATGTTTTAATTTTTTGCTTTTTATGTTTTGTGTATCAATTATAGTTTTCAGCTTTGTGGTTACCATGAGGCTTGCAAATAACATAACTGATTATATTGAACTGATAACTTAATTCTGATCACAAAGAAAAAAATACAAACAAGCAAAGAGAAAACTAAAAACTCTACACTTTAACTTCATCCCTCCCCACTTTTTGACTTTGTTATCTCTATTTATGTCTTTTTATATTGTCCATTTCTTAGAAATTTTTATAGTTATTATTTTTGATAGGTTTGTCTTTTAGTCTTTCTACTAAACATATGAGTTGTTTACATACCACAATTTCAGTGTTAGAGTATTCTGCATTTGTTTGTGTACTTATTTTTACCAGTGGGTTTTATACTTTCAGATAATTTCTTGTTCATTATTAATGTCCTTTTCTTTCATTTGGAAAAACTCTCTTTAGCATTACTTGTAAAATAGGTCTGTTGTTGACAAAATCCCTCAGCTTTTGTTTGTACGGGAAACAAATTACTTCTCCTTCATGTTTGAAGGATAATTTAGCAGGATATAATATTCTAGTTTGGAAATTTCTTTTTGTTATTTCAACACTTTGAATATGCCATCTCATTTCAATATGTTGGCCTGTAAGGTTTCTACCAAGTCTTCTGCCAGACATAGCTCCTTTATACATCATTTCCTTCACTTCCTTTCCTGCTTTTAGGATCTGTTGTTTATGTTGACTTTTGAGAGTTTTGTTATTATATACTTTGAAGTAGGCTTACTTGCGTTAATTATGCTTGGCATTTTTTGACCTCCTTGCACCTGGATATTGCTATCTTTCTCTATGTTTGGAATGTTCTTTGTTATTACCTTTTTTAGATCAACTTTCCATCCTGTTCTCTCTCTACATTCATTTTAAAGCCAAGAACTGTAAGATTTGTCCTTTTGAGACTATTTTCTAGATCTTGTAGGTATGCTTTTTTATTCTTTTTTCTCCTCTGTGTATTTTCATGTAGCCTGTGTTTGAGCTCGCTAATCCTTTCTTCTGCTTGATGGGTTCTGCTTTTGAGAGACTGATACATTTTAAAGTTTGTCAAATGAATTATTTTAGCTTCAGAATTGCTGCTTTTTATTATTTTAATTTTTATGATAAATTTCTCTGATAGAATTCTAAATTCCTTCTCTGTGTTGTCTTAAAGTTTACTGAAGCTCTTCAAGACAGTTGCTTTGAATTTTCTATCCGAGAGGTCACATATCTCTGTCAGTCAAGAGTTGTTGGCTGGTGCCTTGTTTATTTATTTTTGTTTTCTGGATGTTCCTGATGCTTGTGAACATTCCTCAGTGTCTGAGCATTGAAGAGTTAGTTATTCCTTCTTGAGAGGGCCTTCCAAGGATTCAGAAAGAATTGAGTGTCGTGACCTAAGCTTGTGGCTACTGCAGCTGTTTCAGCACTAGGGGATGTCCTAAGCCCAGGAACACTATGACTCTTGCAGACTTGGTTGACTTGGCGAAGATAAGGTAATTCTCTGGGTTACCAGGCATAGTCTCTTGCTCTCTTTCATCTCTTACCCCTAATCAGAAGGAGCCTCTTCCCCTGCTGGGCTGCTTGGAGTCAGAGGATGGATCAGTCAGGGTTCTCTAAAGGGACAGAACTAATAGGATAGATGAATACATGAAAAAGAGTTTATTAGGAGAATTGACTCACATTATCACCAGGTGAAGACCCACAATAGGCTGTCTGCAAGCTGAGGAGCCAGGAAACCAGTTCGAGTCCCCAAATCTCAAAAGTAGGGAAGCTGATAGTGCAGCCTTCAGTCTGTGGCCAAAGGCCTGGGAGCCCCTGGCAAATCGCTGGTGTAAGTTCACGAGTCCACAAGCTGACGAACTTGGAGTCTGATATTCTAGGGCACGAAGCATCCAGCATGGGAGAAAGATGGGGGCCGGAAGACTCAGCAAGTCTGTTCTTTCCACTCCTGCTTTTATGATGGCAGTAGATTAGATGGTGTCCACCCAGGTTAAGGGCGAGTCTGCCTCTCCCAGTTCACTGACTAAAATGTTAATCTCCTTTAGCTACACCCTCACAGACACATCCAGGAAATATACTTTGTATCCTTCAATGTAATCAAGTTGCCACTCAATATTAACCATCACAGGGGAGGTGTGATGGGGGTACTCCCATGACCATTATTGCTGTCACTGCTCAGGGTTCTTATCTGAAGCTTGTGGCCTTACAGTTCATTACTGGGGCTATCCAAGGCCCATAGCCACTAATACTTGCCTGCTGCTGCTGTTAATTCACTGCCCAAGGCCATTTTAGTTAGTAGATAGTGAATCTTGCTGGAACTGTGTTTATCCTATCAGGGCAGTGGATTCTTTTTTGGCCTAGGGTGGTCTAGTATGTCATCCAGTTGCAAAGGCCTGGAAGTGAGGGCTTCAAGAATATGCATAGTGCTTTATTTTATTGTGGCTGAGCTGGTACCCAAGTTACAAGAAAAAGTTATTGTACTCTTCACTCAAATGGAAGGAGTCTCTCCCCAAGCTTCCCTGCTGGGAGTTGGGGAAGGGGTGACACAGGTTCTCTCTTGGCCACTATAACTGGTGTCACACAAGTTGTACTCCAAGCCTACTGCCTCCAAGAGCAGTGCAGCATCAGGGCTTGCCCAATGACTGCAGACCTTGTGGCCTGATTTCCACTCAAATTTGTTCAGGTCCCCAGGCCACTTTAGTTAGCTGGTGATGAATCTGGCTGGGACTTGAGTTCTTCCCACTGGGGAAGAAGATTTCCCTCTGGCCCAGGGCTGGTCAAAATGCCTCCTCCATGGGCATCAGCAGAATTCTGCCCTTGGATGTATTCTGCTGTGACAGGACAACACTGAATTCCAATGCAAATTTCATACTTTGCTCTCATTTTCCCAAGCACACACAGATTCTCGTTTTGTTCTGCAATGCCTAGGGTTGGAGAAGGAGGGGTGTACTCAATACAAGACTGTCCTGTCTATGCTCTTCAATGTCTCTTTCCTTGCTATTATGTTAAAACCGGGTTCTTTGATTTGATACTTTCATTCTTATAAAGGTGTTTTATTGTGTGGATAGTTGTTCAATTTGGTGTTCCTGTTGGGGAACAATTGTTGGGGGGTTCTGTTCAGCCATTTTCCTTCACCTCCTTTAAAGTATATTTTTGGGCCAGGTGCAGTGGCTCATGCCTGTAATCCCAGTACTTTGGGAGCCTGAGGTGGGCAGATCACAAGATCAGGAGTTCGAGACCAGCCTAGCCAACATAGTGAAACCCCGTCTCTACTAAAAATACAAAAAAAAAAAAAAAAAAAAAAAAAAAAAAAAAAAAAGCCAGGTGTGGTGGCAGGCGCCTGTAATCCCAGCTACTCAGGTGCCTGAGGCAGGAGAATTGCTTGAACCTGGGAGGCAGAGGTTGCAGTGAGCTGAGATTGCACCACTGCACTCCAGCCCGGGTGACAGTGCGAGACTCTGTCTCAAAAAAAAAAAAAAAAAAAAAAATATATATATATATATATATATATATACACACACACACACACATACATATATATATTTGTTCATTGTTTCAGTCAGTTGATGGTTTTTAAAAGCTGATTCTGTCATTCAAATTTGGTAACTATGTTTTTAAACAAAAATGTAATGAGAGTAAACTGATATAGATGGTACTTATGAATTAGTAAGAAAGATTAAATTATTTCTAGGAAGATTTTCTTTATTGTTTTTCAATGAAGTTTGCTTTTTCCATATAATATTTAAGCATTGAAGTGTGGATATTGTTTATACTTTGGATTCCTGATAAGAAAGAATAAGTGGATATATGTGCTGGCGTTTCTTCATCAAACAAAATAGATATTGAGAAGCGACTGTGTGAGAGGGGCTAATGCTAGTTCTTAGGGATATATAGAGTAGTAAAATAAGTTATAATTGCTGAAAGGACTTCTTGGTTTGGTAAGGAGACAATGCAATGTGACAAGTGGTGTAATGGAGGCAAGCTCAGAGGAGCGTGAGAGTATAATTGAGGGACCTCAAAGCCATCCTGGAAGTTCCAGTAAGGCTTCTTGGAGGACACAAATCTGAACAGGCAGAAAGCTAGGTGAAGAAGTGGAAAAGAAGGGAAAAGAATTAGTCAAGATAATACACTCAATGTATGTAGGAATTTTTCCTTATCCCTTTCTCTACGCATGACAATTTTAAATAAAGTCATCATCATCAAAACTGGTGAAGCTTAAAAATAAGAAAAGAGAATGCAGCCATCCCTTGGTATATGTGAGGGATTGGTTCTAAGACTCCTCCCCTGTGAATACTCAAATCCTTAGGTGCTCAAGTTCTTGAAATATCAACTATGCACATTCTCCCATATACTTTAAATTGTCTTTAAACTACTTATAATACCTAATGCAATGTCTATACATAACCTTACTTATGTGGATTCAACACAGTACTTGACATGTGACAAAATTAAGTCTTGATTTTGGGAACTTTGTAGACTTAAAAAAATATTTTTGATTGGTGATTGGTTGAATCCACAAATGAAGAACCCACATATATGGAGATGTGCCTGTATGTATATGGTAGAATCATGAGTGGAACTCAGAGTATTTTAGTGGAAGATGAAGGTAAGCAGCTCAGGGATGTTATGATTAAGCTTTAAGGCTGAGAGGATAAGTTAGAGGACATGAGAACCCTAGAGAATATAAGTGGGGGGTTCTACATAAGATGGAGCCAGAAAGGGCCTACCCAATCTATAAATGGGTTGTAGCACAACTTTTTATTTTATCCCAGGCTGGAGTGCAGTGGTGTGATCTCGGCTTACCACAACCTCTACCTCCCAGATTCAAGCAATTCTCCTGCTTCAGCCTCCTGAGTAACTGGGATTACAGGCACGTGCCACCATGCCCGGCTAATTTTTTGTATTTTTCATAGAGATGGGGTTTCACCATGTTAGACAGGATGGTCTTGATCTCCTGACCTCGTTATCTGCCTGCCTTGGCCTCCCACAGTGCTGGGATTACAGGCGTGAGACACCGCGCCTGGCCTGTAACACAACTTTGTACTCCATGTTAAGCATAGAAGAAATAGGAGAGCCATTGGATACATGCAATACATAAAAAAAGAGTGACCTAGAAGCAATCAGAATATTAAGCCATTTGTGGATATTGGCAATATATGGTAAATACCAACATATTGTAAAACTAGAGCAGAGAAACTAATGTTAAAACTGGTCTAAAAAGATAAAACATATAGGGCCTAAGAAAGGCAAATTCAAGATTACATACAGAAAACTCTATGAGCCAGAACATAAGCATGACTCCTAAAAAAAAAACCCCACAATATCTTCTGAAAATGAGTTCATAGAACAAACACACAAGAGTTTAAGCAAACAAGCAAACAAACAAATAGGTGGACAAACAGGAAACTTTCCCTATGGCAGATAATTTACAAACTCAAGAAACATAATAATCCATACTCTCATGGCACTACAGATAATACAACCATTGAAAATGATTTATAACATATGATAAAAAATATGAAGGAGAAGAATTTTATATTGAGATGTCAGTGTATGGAGCTTTATGAGCCTCATCCCCCGAGAAATAAGCATAAATAGTAAAACTTATAAAAAAGATTAAAATAATGATATATTGTCCCAAGGCCATAAAGTAAAGAAACATTTTATTCAAGAAAACCTATTAAGACTTATTATAGGCCGGGCGCGGTGGCTCAAGCCTGTAATCCCAGCACTTTGGGAGGCCGAGACGGGCGGATCACGAGGTCAGGAGATCGAGACCATTCTGGCTGACACAGTGAAACCCCGTCTCTACTAAAAAATACAAAAAAACTAGCCGGGCGAGGTGGCGGGCGCCTGTAGTCCCAGCTACTCTGGAGGCTGAGGCAGGAGAATGGCGTGAACCCGGGAGGCGGAGCTTGCAGTGAGCCAAGATCACGCCACTGCACTCCAGCCTGGGCGGCAGAGCGAGACTCTGTCTCAAAAAAAAAAAAAAAAAAAAAAAAAAAAAAAAAAAAAAAAAAAGACTTATTATAAGCCACAAGAGACTGTGGTATTTGAATTTTGACCTGCTTCCCAGCTGAGTGTGACAAAATCTCTAGTCTGGGTAGGTATGGCCAACAAGATGGGGCTCTCTCTTCTCTCAGTTTTAAATCGAGTAACATGGTATCTCTCCACAAGGGGCCTACTGACATCACTTTTTGACCCAACATCTTCAAGTTTAACAGGTTAAATTTCTGACCATTGTGTCCAAGATGCTGGGGCCCACCTTCTTTCACTGAGTCCCCATTCATAGGATGAAGGCTATACTCTAGACTTGATCCAGCTCATTCATAGGACTAAAATTCCACAACAAGAGAGGCAAGCAAAAAGTACTAGAGGTTATCACCTTACCCAGTGCCTGGAGTAATGGCTCAGGAACTTTTTACATGAGGAGTAATAGTACATACGAATAGAGAGTTCTGAAGCTCTCCTAGCTTCTTCCAGTTCTCCCAGCCTCAGAACTCCTAGTGAGTCAGAAACTGACTTTATTTTAATGACAGCATGGGGAAACTTAAGCCTAAATGTGCTCTTGAAAACAATAGCTGTTCTTAAGTGAGAACAAGAAGTTACCTCATAGGGTCAACTAGTTTTTTAGAAAGAACAGGGAAAGAAATCACTAAGAAGAACTCTCTTGGGATCAGAACAAACCTCAGACTGACATGAAAAACAATCACTGCCCAAATGTAATTGAATTATACTAGGCACAATTTATGGCCCAAGGCATTGCTGGAAACAAAATAGCAACCAGCCAGCAATTAATGGGGCCTAAGGGCTGGGTGTTAATACCACCTGAAGTAAACAGGTTAATAGAGATCAAAGAAAGATGCAGTGATAGCTCTGATAAAACCACTGTCATTCCAGGGTGACAGTGTGCACCTCCTGAGAAACAACATCAAAGGCTTCACACTAAGTGAATAAATTAAACTTCATTCAAACAGTCTAGCCAAGTCATTAAACAAACAAGGAATAAAATAACAACTAAAACAAGCCTTAAATGTGGGGAGAAGAATCACCATCCAGAGTTGCTGTATTACCTAAAATACTTAGTTTTTAACAACAAATTACAAGACATGCAAGGAAAATGGAAAGTGCAATCTGTACACACACATACACAAAGTAGATAGCAGGCCGGGTGCTGTGGCTCACACCTGTAATCCCAGCACTTTGGGAGGCCGAGGTGGGCGGATCACCTGAGGTCAGGAGTTTAAAACCAGCCTGGCCAACATGGTGAAACCCTGTCTCTATTAAAAATACAAAAATTAGCCAGGCGTGGTGGTGGGTGCCTGTAATCCCAGCTGTTCAGAGAGGCTGAGATAGAAGAATCGCTTGAACCCGGGAGGTGGAAGTTGCAGTGATCAGAAATCGTGCCACTGAACTCCAACCTGGGTGACAGAGCAAGACTCAGTCAAAAAAAAAAAAAAAAAAAAGAGGAAAAAAAGCAGATAGCAGACACTTCTTGTGAGAGGACCCAGATATCAGATTTAACATACAAAAAATATAGTAAAAAAATTAAAGAAATGAAAATGTTACATTAGGCAATATTTGCTAAATGCAAAAGAAATCAATAAGGAAGACTAGAGAGAGAGAAAAAAAACCCATGAGACATAGAGAAAACAAAAGTAACATGACAAATGTAATTCAAAATATATTGATATTGTAATGACATTAAGTGTGAATGGATTAAATAGCCCAATCAAAAGGTAGAGATTTTCAGTCTGGATTAAAAAGAAAAGCAAGAACCAAATATGCTGTCTACATGGGACACTTGAGATTCAAAGTACAAATGGGTTAACAGTAAAAGGATGGAAAAAAGATATAACATACAACAATAATTAACTTGAAATAACTAGACTATTATCAGAGAAAATAGACTTTAAAACAAATTACTAGAGATAAAGAGGTATTTTATAATAATAAAACGTCAGTGCATCAGGAAGATATAATAGTTTTAAACAAATATATATGAAACAACAGAACCTCAAAATAAAGACACAGTTGACATAAATAAAGGGAGAAATAGACAATTCAATAACAATAGCTCATTTTCAATAACAGAACATCTAGGCAGGGGAGCAGTAAGAAAATAGACTTGAACGCTATATGCCAATTAGACCTAAGAAACATCTGTACAACACTCCGACCAATAACAGCAGAATACATATTCTTGAATGCACATGGAATATTCTCTAGGATAGACCATATGTTAGGTCATAAAACAAGCCTCAATAAAATTAAAAAGATTTAAATCATACAAAGTATGTTCTCCAAAACAATGGAGTAATACTAGGAGAGGAAACTTGACAAATTCACAAATATGTGGAAATTAAATAGTACACCCATAAATAACCAATGCATCAAAACTATATGTGTATTATCACCTCACTACCCCATGAATATGTACAATTAATATTTGTCAATTAAAAAAATAAAATTGAAAGCAAACAAAGCTACATACACAAAATGAATGACTGAAAAATGAAAAAATAAAGATGAATAAAATTGAAAATGAAGACAAAACATACCAGAAGTTATGAAATGAAGTTAAAGCAGTGCTTAGAGAAATATTTATAGCTGCAAACACCTATATTAAAAAAGACACATCTAAATGAATAACATGGTCTTTTACCTTAAGACACTAGGAAAAGAGGAGCAAAATAACCCCATAGCAAATAAAAGGAAGGAAAATGTAAAGACTAGAGTATAATTGTTGTTAAATAAACAATAGAAAAATATTAGATGAAAGCAATGAAACCAATAATTTGTCTTTTTAAAAGATCAGCAAAATTAAAATTAATACACATTTACCTTGACAGGCCAAGAAGAAGAGCTGACTAAATTATTAAAGTCTAGAATGAAAGAGGAATACTACAAACAATTATATCCCAACAAATTAGATAATCTACGCAAAATGGAAAAATTCCCAGGAAGGAACAATGGAAAATCTGAATAGACCTATAAAAAATAAAGAGATTTAATTGGCTAGAGGACTAATAATTTTATTTATCTTAAAAAAAAACAGCTTTTGGTTCCATTGGTTTTCTCTATTAATTTGTTTTGAATTGTATTGATTTCTGCTCTGATTTTAATTATTTCTTTTCTTCTGCTTACTTTGGATAATTCACTCTTCCATTACTAGTTTTCTAAGGTAGAAGCTTATATAAGTTTAGATCTTAGATCTTATAAGATTTTAGATCTTTTAGATCTTCTTTTCTAATATATGCATTCAGTCCTAAAAATTTCCGTTTAAGGACTGCTTTTGCTGCATCCCACAGATTTTAAGTTGTGTTTTCATTTAGTTCAAAACATTAGAATTTTTCATTCATTGACCGGTGTGTTATTTAGAACTTTGTTGTTTAATCTCCAAGTATTTCAGAATTTTCCCGCTATCTTTATGTTATTGATTTCTAGTTTAATTCCACTGTGGTTTGAGAACAGAGATTGAATGATTTTTATTCATTTAAACTTGTTAAGGTGTATTTGATGGCCCACAATGTAAGGTCTATCTTGCTGGATGTCTAATGGGAGCTTGACATGAACGTGTATTCTGGTTTTTTTTGGATGAAGTGGGCTACAGATATCCATTATATCCAGTTGGTTGGTGGTGGTGTTGAGTACAACTGTGCTTTACTAATTTTCTGCCTACTAGATCTGTTCATTTCAGATAAAGGGGTGTTGAAATTTCCAACTATAATGTAGATGTATTTATTTCTTCTTGAAATTCTATCAGTTTTTGCCTCATGTATTTTGATGCTCTGTTGTTAGGTGCAGACACATTAAGGACAATTATGTGTTCTTTGATAATTGGTCCCTTTATCAACATGTAATACCCTTTTTTACCCCTGATAATTTCCTTGCTCTCAAGTCTGTGTCTTCTGAAATTAATACAGATATTCCCCCATTCTTTTGATTAATGTTTGCAGTGTATATTTTTCTCCATCCATTTACTTTTAATCTAATATGTCTTATATTTAAAGTGAGTTTCTAGTAGACAACATATAGATGGGTCGGGCTTTTAGATCCACTCTGAAAATCTCTTTTAATTGGTGCATTTGGACAATTAACATTCAAAGTGATTATTGACACATTTGGATGAATATCTACCATATTTGTTACTATATGATATATATGATATTTGTTGCCCTTTTTAGTCCTATTTTCGTCTTCCCTTCTTCATTCATTTTCTTCTGGTTTTAATTGTGCATTTTATACAATTCCATTTTATCTTCTCTCTTAGAATATTGGTTGAACTTTTTTTTTCTTTTTTTTAAAGTGGTTTCTGTAGCATTTACAATACACACTTCCAAGTAGTCTAAGCTCACTTTTGAATAATACTATACCTCTTTACAGGTAGTGTGAGTATCTTATATCAAAATAATTTTAATTTCCTCCTTCCATCCATATTATCATACATATCATTATACATAAGCATGCATAACTGTATATATACCCACACACACATAAGCATACATATTTAAATACATCATTGCTATTATTATTTTGAACAAGACTCATCTGTTATATTAATTAAGAATAAGAAAAATGCACACCTGTTATCCCAGCATTTTTGGAGGCCAAGGCAGGAGGATTACTTGAGCCCAGGGGTTTCAGGCTAGCCTGGGCAGCATAGCAAGACCCCATCTCTACAAAAAATTTAAAAAAGTTAGCCAGGTCTAGTGGCGTGTACCTGTGGCCCCAGCTACTTTGGAAGCTGAGGCAGGAGGATCACTTGAGCCCAGGAGTTTGAAGCTGCAGTGAGCTGTGATCCTGCCACTGTACTCCAGCCTGGGTGATAGAGTAAGACCCTGCCTCAAAAAATGCATATATTTAAAATATAAATATAATAAAATATTATGTATAATATATAATAAATAAAAGTTTTTATTTTACCTGTACCTATTCTTTCTCTGATGCTCTTCCTTTTTTATGTGGATGCAAGTATCTTACCTATATAATTTCCTTTCCATCTAATGAGTTTCTTCTAATATTTCTGGCAAGACTTGTGTACTGGCAATACGTTTCTTCAACTTTTTGAAAACCATATATTCCTCTTTCATTGTTGAAGAATGTTTTTTTCTGGGCACATAATTCTAGATTAGTGTTCTTTTTTTTCTCAGTACTTTTAAATTCCACTCTTTTCTTGCTGGCATGGTTTCTGAAGAGAAGACAGGTGTTATTCTTATCTTTGCTTCTTCATAGGTCAGCTGGTTTTTTTTCTTTTGGTTTCTTTCAGAGTTTTTTACCCTATCTTTGATTTTCCTGTAGTTTCAATATGATATGCACGGGTGTAGTTTTTTTTTTATTTTTGTTTTTGTTTTGGCATTTATCCTACTTGATATCTATGAGCTTCCTGGATCTGTGGTTCTGTGGCTGACAATGATTTGGTGAACGTTCTCAGTCATTATTGCTCCAAGTATTTTTTCATTCCTTTTACTCTCTCTTTGCTTTCTTATATTCTCATTATGTGTATGTTAAATCTTTAGCGATTGTCTCTCAGTTCTTGGATGTCATATTCTGTTTTTTTCAGTCATTTTTTTTTCTCTTTGCCATTCAGTTTTAGAGGTTTCTATTGAGATATCCTCAAGCTCAGAGGATTTTTTTCCTCAGTTACATCAGTCCACCTAATAATCCTATCAAAAATATTCTTTTCTGTCACAGTTTTTCATGGATAGTATTCTTTTTTTATTTTCTAAAATTTTCATTTCTCTGCTTACATTGTTCCTCTGATCTTGCATACTGCCCACTTTACCCATTAGAGCCTTTATCATATTAATAATAATTGTTTTAAATTGCTGGTCTGATAATTCCAATGTCTCTGCTGTATCTGTGCCAGATTCTGATGTTTGCTCTGTCTCTTCAAAGTGTATTTTTTACCTTTTGGTATGTCTTGTAATTTTTCTTGATAGTCAGACATTATATGCTAAGTAAAAAGACTACTGTAAATAGGTCTTTAGGAATGTAGTGGTAAGGTATGGGGAAAGATGAAGCATTCTGTATTAGTATGATCAGGTTTCAGTTCTTTAGATGATCATGTGCCCCTGGACTGTGAAATTCACCCGGGGCTTCCCATTCTTTTCCCACATTTGTGGTGGGGCAGGATGGCTAGCGTAGGCTAGAGTTAGATACTTCCTTTCCACCAGGTCAGTTAGGCTCTGAAAAGGCCCAGTAGGTTAGGCACTGGTTAACTACTTTATCCTGAGAGTAGACCTTGTTAAGAAGAACAGAATACTTTGGTGCATTTTAAAATGGTTTTTTCTCCTCCCACCCCCACCAGAAGTACAAGGGAATTTTTTTTCTTGTATTAACTATGACAATTTGATTTAGCTTCAGTAAATAAAACTCACAAATGTGTGAGTCCCCATTATGATTATGACTGGATATGCCTACAGTTTTTAGTTCTCAGAGATGTCCACACTGAGTCTCTAGCAATTTGTGAATTATAGTTCAGACTTTTTTTTAACCCTGTCACTAGATTCCACAGAGCTTTCAGCTCCTGGGTTTCTGCTCTACTATACTGTGTTTCTCTACATTCACCTGCCAGTCTCTCCAATTGTTGGGGAATCAGTTTGCCCTGTGACCTCAACTCTCTTACAGATCCAGGAAGAGTCATTGATTTTTCAATTTGTTCACCTCTTCACTTGTTATTAGGATAGAGTGATGACTTCCAGGCTTCCTGCCTGCCGAACTGTAAATCAGAAGTCTTTTGGCTTATTTTCTAATATTATTATTATTTTTTTTACTATTGATTTGAGAGTTCTTTATGCATTTTAGATACCAGTCCTTTGTCAAATATGTGATTTGCTAATGTGCACTCACAGTCTGTAGCTTGTATTTTCATCCTGACAGAATATTTCAGAACACAAAATTTTTAATATTAATAAAATCCAATTTATTAATTTTTCCTTTTATGTATAATGCTTTTGGTAAAAAATCTAAGATCTATGTCTATCTCTAGATCCTTAAGAGTTTCTCCATTCCCCCCCAGTTTTGTAGTTCTATAATTTTGGGTTTTGATTCATTTTAAGTTAAGTTTTATATAAGGTGTGAGACCAGTCAATTATTTTCCCTATGGATGTTCAATTACTTCAGCACCGTTTGTTGAAAAGGCTAACCTTTTTCCACTGAGTTGCTTTTACACCTTTGTCAAAAATTAGTTGGATGTATTTGCTTTCATCTATTTCTGGATATTTTCTGTTCTGTTGATCTATGTGCCTATCCCTCTGTAAATACCACAAAGTCTGATTACTGTAACAACATTTAAGATCAAATGAACTTCTTTCTCCTACTGTGTTGTTTTTCAAAATTTCCTTTAGCTATTCTAGTTATTTTAATTTTGCATGTAAGTTTTAGAATTATCTTGTCTGTATCTACAAGAATTCTTATTCGGATATTGATTATAATTGCATCACACTTATTTATCAATCTGGGGAAAATTAAGACATTTATTCTTTTGAGTGTTCTAATTAATGAATACAATTTGTCTTACCATTTATTTTGATATTCTTTTATTTCTTTCATCAACATTGTATATTTTCTGCATGTAAATCATGCACATGTATTCTTAGATTTATACCTAAGTATTTCTCCTTTTTAAGCCATTATAAATATAACTACATTATAAATTATAAAAATAATTATAAATGATATTGCATTTTTAATTTGAGTCCACATGTTTATTGCTAGTATATAGAAATAACATTTATTTGTGTATGTTGATCTTTTATCTTGTTTGAATGTATTTATTCTAGGAGTATTTTAAAAATGGGTTAATTGGTGTTTTCTATGTAAACAATCATGACATCTACAAACAGGGAAGTTTTATTTTTTTCTTTTCTGATCTGCATGCCTTTTGTTTCCTTCTCTTTCCTTGTGGCATGTCTAGAACCTCCAGCACTTCGCGGAATAAAAGTGATGAGAGTAGTCGCACTTACTTCATTCACAATTTAAGGAGGAAAGCATTTAGTTATTCAACATTAGGTATAATGTTAACTGTAGTTTTTTTCATAGCTTTTTTTTTATCAAGTTGAGGAATTTCCTCAATATTTCTGTTTTCTGAGATTTTTTCATTGTGAGTGAGCACTGAATTTTGTCAGATGGTTTTTCTGCAATGAGTGATGTGATAGCATACGTTTTTCTTCTTTAACCTGTTAATATGGTGGATTAGATGAATTTTTTATTTATTTAAATAGCTTTAGTGGTACAAGTGGTTTTAGGTTACATGGATGAATTATATAATGATGATGTTCAAGATTTTAGTGTACCCATCTTGTGAGTAAGGTACATTTTTCTCAATATGTAGTTTTTAATCCCTCACCCCTTCCCAACCTTCCTCCTTCTGAGTCACCAATGTCCACTATACCACTCTGTATGTCTTTGCATATCCATAGCATAGCTCCCACTTATATGTCAGAATATGTGTTGTTTGGTTTTCTATTCCTAAGTTACTTCCCTTAGAATAATGACCACCAGCTCCATCCAAGTTTCTGCAAAAGACATTATTTCATTCTTTTCTATGGCTGAGTGGAATTTCATTAAATATGTATAAAATATGTGTATGTGTATATATATGTTTGTACATATATTGTATATATATGTTTATACATATATGTGCGTGTGTGTGTATATATATATATGCAATATAGTGTGTGTGTGTATATATACACACACACATTTTCTGTATCCACTCGTTGGTTGATGGGCGCTTAGGTTGTTTTCATATGTTTGCAATTGATGCCAATATTTTGATAGGAATTGCATTGAATCTGTAGATTACTTTGGTGGTATGGCCATTTTCATGATATTGATTCTTCCAATCCATAAATGTGTTCAGAAGTCTTTTTAACATAATGACATCTTTTCCTTTGGGTAGATACCCAGTAGTGGGACTCCTGGAATGAGTGGTGGATCTACTTTTAGTTCTTTGAGAAATCTCCATACTGTTTTCCATAGAGGTTATACTAATTTACATTCTCACCAGCAGTGTGTAAGTGTTCCCTTTTCACCACATCTACACCAATCTATTGCTTTTTGACTTTCTCATAATGGCCATTCTGGCTGGGGTAAGGTAGTGTATTAGTCTGCTCTTGCACTGCTATAAAATACCTGAGAGTGGGTAATTTATTAAGAGAAAAGGTTTAATTGGCTTACAGTTCTGTAGGCTGTACAGGGAGCATAGTGACTTCTGAGGAGGCCTCAGGAAATGTTTAATCATGGCAGAAGGCAAAGGAGAATTAGGTACGTTTCACATGGCTGAAGCAGGAGAAGGGAAGAGAGGGGAAGGTGCTACACACTTTTAAACAACCAGATCTCGTGAGAATTCTATCACGACAACAGCACTAGAGGGATGGTGCTAAACCATTAGAAACTGCCCCCATGATCCGATCACCTCCCACCAAACTCCACCTCCAGTATTGGTGATTTGTATTAGTCCATTTTCACGCTGCTGATAAAGACATACTAGAGACTGGGCAATTTACAAAACAAAGAGGTTTAATTAGACTTAAAGTTCTACATGGCTGGGAAGGCCTCACAATTGTGGCAGAAGGCAAGGAGGAGCAAGTCACATCTTAAGTAGATGGCAGCAGGCAAGGAGAGCTTGTGCAGGGAGACTCCCATTTTTAAAACCATCAGATCTCATGAGACCCATTCACTATCACAAAAACAGCACGGGAAAGACCTGTGCCTGTGATTCAATCATCTCCCACCAGGTCCCTCCCATAACACATGGGAATTGTGGGAGCTACAAGATGAGATTTGGGTGGGGATACAGAGCCAAACCATATCAGGATTACAGTTCAATATAAGATTTGGATGGGGACACAGATCCAAGCCATATCAGATGGTATCTCATTGTGGTTTCAATTTGCATTTCCCTGATTAGTGATGCTGAGCATTTTTCGTATGTTTCTTGGCCATTGGTGTATCTTCTTTTAAGAAATGTCTGTTCATATTATTTGTCCACTTTTTGATGATTTTTTTTCTTGCTGATTTGTTTGAGTTCCTTGTAGATTCTGGATATTAGTCCTTTGTTGGACGCATAGTTTGTAAATATTTTCACTCATTCTTTGGGTTGTCTGTTTATTCTTATGAGTATTTCTTTTCCTATGCAGAAGCTTTTTAGTTTAGTTAGGTCCCACTTATTTATTTTTGTTTTTGATGTATTTGCTTTTGAGGTCTTAGTCATAATTCCTTGCCTAGACCAAAATCCAGAAGACGTTTTGCAAGGTTATTTCCTAGAAATTGTATGGCTTCAGATCTTAGATTTATGTGTTTTATCCATTTCCATTGACTTTTGTATAAGGTGAGAGATAAGGATCCAGTTTAATTCTTCTTTATGTGGCTATCCAGTTTAACCAGCACCATTTATTGAATAGGGTGTCCTTTTCCCAGTGTATGTTTTTGTCAACTGTGAGAGATCAGTTGGCTATAGGTATGTGGTGTTGTTTCTGGGTTCTCATTCTGTTTCCTTGGTCTATGTATCTACATTTTTACCAGTACCATGCTGTTTTGGTTACTATATCCTTGCAGTATAATTTGAAGTTGGGTAATGTGATGCCTCCAGATTTGTACTGTTTTGCTTAAAATTGCTTTGGCTATTTGGGCTCTTTTTTGATTTCATGTGAATTTTAGGATTTTTTTCCTAATTCTGTGAATAGTGATGCTAATATTTTGATAGGGATTGCATTGATCTGTAGATTTCTTTGTTGGTGTGGCCATTTTCATGATATTGATTCTTCCAATCCATGAAAATAAGATGTATTTTCATTTGTTTGTGTCATCTGATTTCTTTCAGCAGTGTTTAGTAGTTCTCCTTCTAGAGAATTTTCACCTTCCTGGTTAATTATATCCCTAGGTATTTTATTATTTTTTGCAGCTATTGTAAAAGGGATTGAGTTCTTTAATTTTATTCTCAATTTGGTCATTGTTGATGGATAGTGGTGCTACTGAGTGGTGTACATTGATTTGTAATCTGAGACTTTACTGAATTCATCAAATCTAGGAGTCTTTTTGAGTAATCTTTAGGGTTTTCTAGGTATAAGATTATATCAGCCAACAGAGATAGTTTTACTTTTGGTTTTCCAGTTTGGATGCCATTTATTTCTTTCTCTTGCTTGATTGCTCTGGGTGAGAGTTAGTAGATTGCTTGATTTTTGAATATTGATCCAGGCTTGCATCCCTGGTTACATCCATTGTCTCTGATAAAAATCTGGTGTCATTTGTATTATTTATTTCTTATAGTTAGGGTATACTTTTCTCTGGTTGCTTTTCAGATGTTTCCTTTGCCTTAGTTTTCAGAAGATTAATATGATCTGTCTTGTCATGTATTTTTGTTTGTTTGTTTATCCTGATTGTTGTTTGCTCAGCTTCTTAAAGTTGTGAGTTTATGTCTCTTACCAAATTTGTCATGTTTTCAGCCATTATTGTTTTTGAATACTTTAAGTCTCATCCTCTTTCCCCTCACCTTACAAGTCTATGATAATACAAATGTTAGCTCTTTCTTTATATGCTCATAGGTTCCTGAGGCTCTGTTTACTTTTCAGTCTACTTTATATCTGTTGTTCAAATGGATAGCTATTGTTCTAGCTACCATTTCTTTTATTCTTTCCTTTGCCCCTCCGTTTTTTTTTTTTTTTTTTTTTTTTTTTTTTTTTTTTTTGAGACGGAGTCTCGCTCTGTCACCCAGGCTGGAGTGCAGTGGCCGGATCTCAGCTCACTGCAACCTCTGCCTCTTGGGTTCAAGTGATTCTCCTGCGTCAGCCTCCGGAGTAGCTGGGACTACAGGCGCACACCACCACGCCCGGCTAATTTTGTATTTTTAGTAGAGACAGGGTTTCACCATGTTGGCCAGGATGGTGGTGATCTCTTGACCCGTGATCCACCTGCCTCAGCCTCCCAAAATGCTAGGATTACAAGCATGAGCCACTGCACCCGGCCTATCCCCTCCATTTTTCTGTTGAGCCCATATACTGATGTTTTCTATTTTAGTTGTTGCATTTTTCAGGTCTAAAATTTCCATTTGTTTCTTTTTTACATTTTTTTTTTTTTACTGGTATTTTCTATTTCATTGCTGACACTTTATTTTTTCTTTGTTTTACACGTATTTTTTTAATTGCTCAATAAAGCATTTTTATTAGGGTTGCTTTAAAATTATTGTCAAATGAATCTAACATTTCTGTTATCTCAGTGTTGATGTATGTTAATTATCTTTTTCATTCATCTCATTAGTCCTGATTCTTGATATTATGGGTGATTTTTAATTAAAATCTGAATACTTTGGGCATTATGTTTTGAAACCCCAATGATATTTAAATTGTGTCTAGTTGCTTTTTTTTTTTTTTTTTTTTTTCTAACAACACTCCTGCATGATACAAGTGGACACTATATTGTTACTGTACAGTGTTGGTAGAAGTCCAGGTTCCCTACTTGGTTTGTGGTGACAGTCAAGGAGAGGGACTCCTCATTACTTCTGAGCAGGGATGGGCATTCCAGCTTTCTACATGATCTCCATTGACGTGGTGGTGCATGAGTGACCTTGTTAAAGCTTGGCAATGGTGAAATTTTAGACTTTTTACTAGGTCTCTCCTGACACCACTTCTGTGAGGGAGAGAGGGCTACTTGATTACTGCACAGTGCGGGTAGAAATTTAAAAGCTTAACTTGGTTTCCACTGACACCATGAGGTAGGTCAATTACCAGTGATGGGGGTAACAGTATGGACTCCCTCTGCTACTTTACCAGGCATTTTGCAGCATCTTGTTACATCCTAGCAAGAATGGAAATCTAGGCTTCCCAGTCAAAATTTTCTGATGCTGGTAGTGGTGGGGTCATGACTACCAATGAGTTCATGTTTTCTCTGTGGTGTTTGGCAGGAATAGTTATTGTCTAAAAGCTTTCCATTTAGGTTGCTCTTTTTCTGGACCTTTGGCTAGAGAGAGGAGACTTTTGATGGCAGAAGGGTGGTATTTTACTTGTGTTTGTTGCTGTTAACATATTATAGGTCTTCAGCTCAGGATATATAAAGTAAAAAAGAGTATTCACCACCATGCTATTCCTTATGTTCCAAGATATCTACCTGGCCCATCTTCTTCTCTCCACCTTTTGTAAACTTCTTATGTTTGTTTTATACATAATGTCCAGAAATTTTAGTTGTACAGAGTGGAGGAAATGGAAAAAAAATACATCTCCATATTTCTAGACATGGAGTTGGCACAGCAGTGTTACTCCTAGCTATTTATTGAAGAGAAATGAAAACATATCCATGCAAAGACTTGCTCTTGAATCTTCCTAGCAGCTGAATGTATAAGAGGCAAAAACTAGAACTTACTAAATGCTCATCAACATGTGAAGAAATAAATAACTTTTGATATATTCATATTATTGTTATTTGAAAATTAAAATATCTGACTGCAATATCAAATGCAGAAGAAGGTGTGGGAAAGGTCAACACTTAAACATAGTGGTGAAAATATAAATTGTTATCATTTCTTGGGAAAAAAATGGAATAAACTTAAATTGGAGTAAAAATGAAAATATACATTTAACTTCTGGATTTCCTAGAAAATCTTTTACAAATCTGTATAAGAAAATGTGTACAAGGATGCTTAATATAGCATTGCAACAGAAATGGGAAATAATCTAAAATATCCATCAATAGGGGATTAGATGAATCATGGAGTCTTGATGAATTACATCTAATTATCTTAGAAATTGAAATAAAAAACTTATTAAGCAGAAAAAAGTTAGTTGCAAGTTACACTTGTATACATTTTTAATCACACAACATTATTCTAAAACTAGTTTTATGGAGATAAATCCACATAATATATGGGTAAAAACTTGGATAAAAATACACTTTGAATTTATATAAGTGATTGCTAGTCAGAAAGGAACAATACAAAAGAACTTAAGCAGAAAATATCTGTTTTTTGAAAAAAAATTCAGACTTTATATTCATAGGCATTTACTACATTATTCTCTACAATATGTTTTTATTTGTTCATAATTGAAAAGGAAGGAGTTAGGAAATTATGGTTAGATATAGCTTTCCAAGAAGAGAAAAACATGAGCAAAAATGATGAAGCATATTTGGGAAACTGTAAGAAATTTAAGGCTGGGTGAAAGGCACATAAGCCTTGAGTCACAGGTAAAGGGCGTATATGAAGGGTCTTGTATGTCATACTGAGGAGCATGAAGATTTTTCTTTAAGGCAGGGAAGCACCAATGAAGGCTCCGAGGAATGAGAATTACATAAATTTACACATCCCATAAAGGCATAGTTAATTGCTATGGTGTTAGCTTAGGGTATAAAAAGGGGGAAGGGCATCAAACGAAGAGAAGAGGCACATAAACTATTTTTCACAAATAATAGTAAATTCTAAAAGTAAAGTCTTGTTGGCATGCAGACTCTGTGAGTGCAAGAAACCAGTATTTCCCTTAGTTGTGCCCCACAGCAGAATAGTATGGATTAACAGGTACCCAGTAGTTACAGTGGCTGGCTGTTGGAATAGTTCAAAGATGGACTTTTATTGTGGAAACTCTATTTGAGAGACATGATGTTCTAGGTGGTAGGTTTAGATCTGTGTAGTGCAAGCTATGTGGCAGATCTAGATATTTTTAATTTGCTGGTTGACAGGCTGAATATTCACCTGTTTGACTGGATATATTATTACCAATAAAAAGACAGTTCTTTGCATTACAATATCAGACATATCATTTGTTGGATTAAATGAATTTATATTTAAAAAAATGTTTCAGTCAAATTGACAATGACAATAGGCTATCTTGGTCATATTCAAACAGTCAAACATTCACTGAGTAAAGACTAAGAAACAATGTTTTATTTTACCCATGTCAAGAAAGATGTAGTTCATACATATATATGTGTGGGTATGTATATGTCTATGTATGTATTATGTGTGTATATATGTGTAATATGTGACATATTTGTATATTTGCTGGATACATAGGATGCATCTAATAAATGTTTATTATTTTATCCTTCTCACCCCTAATGAGAAATTGGCAGCCACTTAAGGTGATACAGAAATGAAACAATTAAACACAAGGTTTCCTTGTGCAGAAAATTTTTTAAAGTGAAGACTAAAAAATAAAAAAGTTATAATTCAACCACCCAGATATATTAATGATTTAGTGTGTCTCTTTTTTGAATTAAACAAAATGTGTGTGTGTGTGTGTGTGTGTGTATGTGTGTGTGTATATATATGGGATAGATCATTACTGTGCATACTATTTTATTGCCTGCTTTGTTTTGTATATTGATCATATATTTCATATCATTAAATATTCTTTTCCAATGGATAAATTATTTCCCATTCCTGTACAGACCTTCTGCATAATATCTTATGTTCAATTGTTTGACAGTATGAATATGTTTTTTTCACTACCTTTCACTTTGCTCTTGTTTTACTAATTGACTTTTTCATGGAAGAAAAAAAATTATGCTGTGACAATGTCATTCTCTAAAAATATTATACTGTGATAATGTCCTTCTCATTTCAGAGTTGCCTACTTTTTGTTTACAATTGTTTCGTTATGACATAGTTCCTAAAGCTGTAACTTAAGTGATTTTCTCTTGCCTCTCAGCTGGCTATCCTCTTCACGAAGTCCTCCCTTTCAGTGAATGGTGTGTGAATGAACAGTTTAATTTACTGGAAGAGATCACTAGTTCAAGTAATCCTATGGTTAATCATTTTGTCAAGACAGAATCCAATAATGAGAATAATCACTCCCAAATTGATGTTTTTGAAATATGTATTTTTTATATTGGAGCTGTTTTACATAGACATATTGTTTTTAACTTGTGGAGTGCCTCTGGCCACATTCTGAAAGCTAGTATTTGATATTAACAATACTCATAGTAATGCATCATTTAACAATGGATATACATTCTAAGAAATTTCATTGTTGTGGGAACATCATAGAGTTTATTACACAAACCTAGATGGTATTGTCTGCTGCACACCTAGGGCTACATGTTGTGGCCTATGGCTCCTAGGCTACAAAGCTGTATACCTTGTGATTTTACTAAATACAGGAGGCAATTCTAAAATTGTATATCAAAACATATCTAAACATAGAAAAAGTACTGTAAAAATATGGTATAAGGCCAGGCGCAGTGGCTCAGGCCTGTAATCCCAGCATTTTGGGAGCCTGAGGCACAAGGACTGCTTGAGGCCAAGAGTGGAAGGACCAGCCTGGGCAACATAGAAAGGCTCCCATCTCTAAATACATGCACAAAAATTAAAACATTAGACAGGCACGGTGGCACATGCCTGTAATCCTAGCTACTTGGGAGGCTGAGTAACAGAGTGAGACCCTATCTCAAAAATATACATAAAGATAAAAAGTAGTAAACCTGTGTAAGACACATGCCATGAATGGAGCTGGCAGGTCAGGAAGTTTCTCTGGGTGAATCAATGAGTGAGCAGTGAGTGAATGTGGACGACTAGGACATTACTGTACATTACTGCAGACTTTATAAACACTATACACATAGGCTGCACTAAATTTATAAAAAATATTTTCTTCAATAATAAATTAACTTTAGAGTTAATAAATTAATTTCAGAGTTGCTTACTTTTTAATTACAATTGTTTTGTCATGACATGGTTCCTAATGCTGCAACTGAAGTGAGTTTGCTCTTGCCTCTCAGCTGGCTATCCTTTTCTCCAAGTCCTCCCTTTCAGTTAACGATGTGTGAATGATCACTTCAATTCACTGGGGGAGATCACTGTTTAAATTAATCCTATGGTTAATCATTTTGTCAAGACAGAATCCAGTAATGAGAATAATCACTCCCAAATTGACGTTTTTGAAATTTGGATTTTTTGTATATTCTTATCTTAAAGCATCTCCATCTACAGTCAGTGTTGAAGGCCCAGCTGTCAACCATAGAAAAGACAAAGGCAAGCTAGAATGAAGGTGAATGCATTTAGGCCTGAGCATTCCCACCAGGGAATAAGCAGCTCATGTTAGCACTCTTTCTAACGACATCACTGGAGGACATGTATGTTAATGAATAGTCTCCTGGCACTTGAAGAGAATAGAATTGTGTTGACTCCCTAAGTGAATTTGAAATTAGCTCTCTTGTAGTGAAGGCAATAGTTGGGTTTATTTGAGTATAAAAAGTATTTTTTCCTCTTTCTTTTATTACTATTACTATTTACATTTTTGTGGGTATATAGTAACTATATATATATTTATGGGGTACATTAGATGTTTTGATACAGGCATGCAATGTGAAATCAGCACATCATGGAGAATGGGGTATCCTTCCCACAAGCATCTTTCCATCGAGTTACAAACAATCCAATTACATTCTTTAAAATGGGATTCAGTCATTTGCAACAACATGGATGAAACTGGAGATCATTATGTTAAGGGAAATAAGCCAGGCACAGAAAGACAAACATCACATGTTCTTATTTATTTGTGGTAGCTAAAAATAAGATATATTTTTAAGATACATTTTGATTTCCAGAATTACAAATAAGGAAAAAATGAATCATCTGCTTATACTGTGATAGAAGGAAAATAATATATCTGATTCCATTTGGCTGTGTCCCCACCCAAATCTCATCTTGAATTGTAGTTCCCATAATTCCCATGGGTGGGGGAGGGATGTGTGGGAGGTAATTGGATCATGTGGATGGTTACCCCCATACTGCCGTTCTCCTGACAGTGAATGAGTTCTCATGAGATCTGGTGGTTTTATGAGGGGCTTTTCCCCCTTTTGCTCGGCACTTCTTCCTGCCATCATATGAAGGACATGCTTGCTTCCCTTTCTGCCATGATTATAAGTTTCCTGAGGCCTCCCTAGCCATATGGAACTGGGAGTCAATTAAACTTCTTTTCTTTATAAATTACCCAGTCCTAGGCAGTCCTTTATAGCAGTGTGAAATGAACCAGTGCAATATTGTAGTACCCATGCTCTCCAAATAAATTTATTTTTTTATTTTTTTATATGGGTAAAAACATTTTTTCTCATTTTTAATTTATTTAAAGAATATTGACTATTTAAAGCAAAAGTAATAACAATCTATCACAGAATTAATAGCACGTATAGAGGTAAAATGCATGACAACAATAGCATAAAGACCAGGAAGAGGAAGGGAAAGTATAGTATTGTAAGATTCCTTTTTTATTTTTCCTGTTTTATTTATTTATTTATTTATTTATTTATTTATTTATTATTATACTTTAAGTTCTAGGGTACATGTGCATAACGTGCAGGTTTGTTACATATGTATACTTGTGCCATGTTGGTGTGCTGCACCCATCAACTCGTCAGCACCCATCAACTCGTCATTTACATCATGTATCACTCCCAAGGCAATCCCTCCCCCCTCCCCCCTCCCCATAATAGGCCCCGGTGTGTGATGTTCCCCTTCCCGAGTCCAAGTGATCTCATTGTTCAGTTCCCACCTATGAGTGAGAACATGCGGTGTTTGGTTTTCTGTTCTTGTGATAGTTTGTTAAGAATGATGGTTTCCAGCTGCATCCATGTCCCTACAAAGGACACAAACTCATCCTTTTTGATGGCTGCATAGTATTGCATGGTGTATATATGCCACATTTTCTTAATCCAGTCTTTCACTGATGGACATCTGAGTGGATTCCAAGTCTTTGCTATTGTGAATAGTGCCGCAATAAACATACGTGTACATGTGTCTTTATAGCAGCATGATTTATAATCCTTTGGGTATATCCCCAGTAAAGGGGTGGCTGGATCATATGGTACTTCTAGTTCTAGATCCTTGAGGAATCGCCATACTGTTTTCCATAATGGTTGAACTAGTTTACAATCCCACCAACAGTGTAAAAGTGTTCCTATTTCTCCACATCCTCTCCAGCACCTGTTGTTTCCTGACTTATCCTTTCCTTACTCCTTATATGAAAATTAATTCAAGATGGATTAGAGACTTAAATGTTAGACCTTATACCATAAAAACCCTAGAAGAAAACTAGGTAATACCATTCAGGACATAGTTATGGGCAAAGACTTCATGTCTAAAACACCAAAAGCAACAGCAACAAAAGCCAAAATTGACAAATGGAATCTAATTAAACTAAAGAGCTTCTGCACAGCAGAAGAAACTACCATCAGAGTGAACAGGCAACCTACAGAATGGGAAAAAATTTTTGCAATCTACTCATCTGACAAAGGGCTAATATCCAGAACCTAAAAAGAACTCAAACAAGTTTACAAGAAAAAAACAACCCCATCAAAAATTGGGCAAAGGATATGAACAGACATTTCTCAAAAGAAGGCATGCATACAGCCAACAGACACATGAAAAAATGCTCATCATCACTGGCCATCAGAGAAATGCAAATCAAAACCACAATGAGATACCATCTCACACCAGTTTGAATGGCAATCATTAAAAAGTCAGGAAACAACAAATAATTTTAATTGGCTAATTTAGATAGCAGCTGGTTGAAGTCATATCATTAGATCATCATTGGGTGATCATTAGAGAACTTAGGCCAATTTCCCAAGGTCACAGAGCTAGCAAGTGGCAAAGACAGAACTCTACCTAGAAGAGAATCAGAAAATGCATAATAATAACAGTACTAGCAAACAGTTATCGAGCGCTAACTATGAACTAGACACTGTAGTATTTCAAAAAATATAAAAACCAAACGATGAATCTAGGCTTGAAAACGAAGCTCAGCCAATGAAATATGCGATGACTAAGAACTGGCCCACCCCAATTATAATAATAAAAGCCAAAATCAATTTAGCACTTACTAAGTGCCAGGCTCTGAATAAAGTATATTGCATTCATTATCTCATTCAATCCTCTCAGAATACTTTAACGGGGCTTTATAGTCTTGCAGAAAAAGCAAACAATAATAAAATACTTTTATAAATAAATTAAAATTGCAACTGTGATGTCTTAAAAAAATGGCTACAACAATGTCTAATTAGAGTGATTGCCTTAGTTGTGAAGATCAAGGGAGGCTCCCCTTAGGGAGTAAGTGGGAGTAGGGAAATAGCAGTGTGCAAAAGTTTGGACATAAGAGAGTGTATTGCTTTTGGAAAACTCTGAAAGTAGGCCAGTATGGCAGGAGCAAAAGAGAGTAAGCATGAGCATGATGTACAGAGGGTAGAGAGTTAGGGAAGGGCTAACTCATATGATCTGTGTGCTAAGAATTTTAAGCCATGAGAGACAGATGAATTGTTTTAAAAGGGAGGACCAACTTTTAAAATGTGTGTTTTGAAGTGATTACTTTGACTGAAGAAAGTATTAGAGAGGAAGAAGAGAGTGGATGAAAGGAGACCAGTTAGGAGATGATTGTATTTATTCAGGCAATAGGGGATCCTAACAGCTCAAATGATCTGGCTGTGGTAGATTTGGAGTGAATTTGTTTGATTCAAGAGATATTTTGTTGGTAATAAGAAAGAGTTGTTGTTCATACATTAACTTTGAAGGATGAGTGTTAATAATTACCCAACTATGGACTGAATTGTGCTCTCCCCCAAATATATAGGCTGAAGCCTTAACCCCCAATGTGACTGTATTTTGAGATAAGGCCTTTAAGGAGGTAATTAATATTAAATGAGGCCTTAAGGGTGGGACTCTATTCCAGTAAAACTGGTATCCTTATAAGAAGAGAGACACTAGAAATTCTTTTTTTAAAAATTTTCGATAGGTTATTGGGGTACAGGTGGTGTTTGGTTACATGAGTAAGTTCTTTAGTGGTGATTTGTGAGATTTTGGTGCACCCATCACTTGAGCAGTATACACTGCATCATATTTGTAGCCCTTTATCCCTTGCTCTCCTCCTACCCTTCCCCCCAAGTCCCCATAATCCATTGTATCATTTTTATGCCTTTGCATTCTCACAGGTTAGCTCCCACATATCAGTGAGAACATACAATGTTTGGTTTTCCATTCCTGAGTTACTTCACTTGGAATAAGAGTCCCCAGTCTCATCCAGATCACTGCAAATGTTGTTAATTCATTCCTTTTTATGGCTGAGTAGTATTCCATCATATATATATGATATATATATATATATACACATATATACATATATACACATATACATATATACACACACACACACACATATACACACACACCCCCCACAGTTTCTTTATCCACTTGTTGATTGATGGGCATTTGGATTGGTTCCACTATTTTTCAGTTTTGTGTTGTGCTGCTATAAACATGCATGTGCATGTATCTTTTTCACGTAATGACTTCTTTTCCTCTGAGTAGATACCTGAGAGTGGGATTGCTGGATCAAATGGCAGTTCTGCTTTTAGTTCTCTAAGGAATCTCCACACTGTTTTCTATAGTGGTTGTACCAGTTTTCAGTTCTACCACTAGTAGAGAAATGTTCCCTAATCACCAAATCCACACCAATATCTACTGTTTTTTTTGATGTTTTGATTATGGCCATTCTTGCAGGAGTAAAGTGGTATTACACAGTGGTTTTGATTTGCATTTCCCTGATCATTAGTGATGTTGAGCATTTTAAAATATGTTTGTTGGTCATTTGTGTATCTTCTTTCGAGAATTATCTATTTGAGAATTATCTATTCATGTCTTAGCACACTTTTTGATGGGATTGTTCCTTTTTTTTCTTACTGATTTGAGTCTGTTGTAGATTCTGGATATTGGTCCTTTGTCAGATGGAGAGATTGCGAAGGTTTTCTCCCACTCTATGGGTTGTCTGTTTACTCTGATGACTTCCTTTTGCTGTGCAAAAGCTCTTTAGTTTAATTAAGTCCCAGCTATTTATCTCTGTTTTTATTGCATTTGCTTTTGTGTTCTTGGTCTGTCATGAAATCCTTGCCTAACCCAGTGTTTAGGAGGGTTGTTCCAATGTTAACTTTAATAATTTTTATAGTTTCAGGTCTTAGATTTAAGTCCTTATTCCATTTTGAGTTGATTTTTATATAAGTGAGAGATGAGGATACAGTTTTATTCTCCTCCATGGGCTAGCCAATTATCCCAGCATCATTTGTTGAAAAGGATGCCTTTCCCCATTTTATGTTTTGTTTGCTTTGTTGAAGATTAGTTAGCTGTAAGTATTTGTGTTTATTTCTGTGTTCTCTATTCTGTTCCATTGGTCTGTGTGCCTATTTTTATACCAGTACCATGCTGTTTTGGTGACTATGGCTTTATAGTATAGTTTGAAATCAGGTAGTGTGATGTCTCCAGATTTGTTCCTTTCGCTTAGTCTTGCTTTGGCTATGTGGGCTCTTATTTAGTTCCATATGAATTTTAGAATTTTTTTTTTCTGATTCTGTGAAGGAAAATGGTGGTATTTTGATGGGGATTACAATGCATTTGCAGGCTGCTTTTGGCATTATGGTCATTTTCACAATACTGATTCTACCCATCCATAAGCATGGGATGTGTTTCCATTTGTTTGTGTCATCTATGATTTCTTTCAGCAGTGTTTTATAGTTTTCCTTGTAGAGGTCTTTTGCCTCCTCAGTTAGGTATATTCCTAAGCATTTTTTAAATTTATTATTTTGCAGCTATTATAAAAAGGGTTGAGTTCTTGATTTGTTTCTCCGCTTGGTCGATCCTGGTGTATAGAGGAGCTACTGATTTGTGTACATTAATCTTGTGTCTGGAAACTTTGCTGAATTTTTTCATCACTTCTAAGAGCTTTCTGGAGGAATGTTTAGGGTTTTCAAGGTAAACGATTATATCATTAGCAAACAGAGACAGTTTGACTTCCTCTTTACTGATTTGGATGCCCTTTCTTTCTTTCTCTTGTCTGATTGCTCTGGCTAGGACTTCCAGTACTATGTTGAAGACAAGTGGTGAGAGTGGGCATCCTTGTCTTGTTCCAGTTTTGGTTATATCCTTTTCTGATTTTGGTGTTGGGGGATGCTGGCTTCATAGAATGAAGGAGGGAGGGTTCCCTCTTTCTCTATCTTATGGAATAGTGTCAAAAGGTTTGATACCAATTCTTCTTTGAGTATCTGGTAGAATTCTGCTGTGAATCTGTCTGGTCCTGGACTCTTTTTTTGTTGGCAAATTTTAAAATTACCATTTCAATCTCACTGCTTGTTAATGGTCTCTTTAGGGTATCTAATTCTTTTAAGCTAGGAGGGTTATATTTTTCCAGGAGTTTATTCATCTCTTGTAGGTTTTCTAGTTTATATGAGTAAAGGTGTTCATAGTAATGTTGGATGACTTTTTGTATTTCAGTGATGTCAACTGTAATATCTCCTGTTTCATTTCTTAATGAGGTTATGTGGATTTTCTCTCTTCTTTTCTGGGTTAATCTTGCTAATGGTCTATCAATTTTATTTATCTTTTTAAAAATCAGCATTTTGTTTCATTTATTTTTTGTTTTTTGTTTTTTTTTTTGTTGTTGTTGTTTGTTTGTTTCAATTTCATTTAGTTCTGCTCTGATCTTGGTTATTTTCTTTCTTCTGCTGGGTTTGGGTTTGGTTTGTTTTTTTTTCTCTAGTTCCTTGAGGTGTGACCTTAGAAAGTCAGTTTGTGCTCTTTTAGTCTTTTTGATGTAGGCATTTGGGGTTATGAACTTCAGCTTGTAGGGGTTCTGCTGAGAAATCTGCTGTTAATCTGCTGGGTAGGTTTCCCTTTATAGGTTACCTGGTGGTTTTGTCTCACAGGTCTTAAGATTATTTCCTTTATCTTAACTTTGGATAACGTGATGACAATGTTCCTAGGTGATGATCTTTTTGGGATGAATTTCCCAGGTGTTCTTTATGCTTCTTATATTTGGATGTCTAAGTCTCTGGTAAGACCAGGGAAGTTTTCCTTGATTACTTCCCCGAGTATGTTTTCCAAACTTTTAGATTTCTCTTCTTCCTCATGAACACCAATTATTCTTAGGTTTGGTCGCTTAACATAATCCCAGACTTGTTGGAGGCTTTGTTCATATTTTCTTGTTCTTTTTTCCTTGTCCTTGTTGGATTGGGTTAATTTGAAGATCTTATCTTCAAGCTCTGAATTTCTTTATTCTACTTGCTCAATTCTATTTCTGAGACTTTCCAGAGCATTTTGCATTTCTATAAGTGTGTCCAATGTTTCCTGAAGTTTTGATTGTTTTTACTTTATGCTCAATATTGTATCATTTTTTTGGATTTCCTTGCATTACGCTTTGCCTTTCTCTGGTGCATCCCTGATTAGCTTAATAACTAACCTCCTGAATTCTTTTTCAGGTAAATTAGGGATTTCTTCTTGGTATGAATCCATTGCTGGTGAGCTACTGTGATTTTTTGAGGAGTGTTAAAGAACCTTGTTTTGTTATATTGCCAGATGGTTTTCTGGTTCCTTCTCATTTGGGTAGGCTCTTTCAGAGGGAAGGTAAAGGGCTGAGGGCTGTTGTTCAGATTCTTTTGTCCCACGGAATGTTCTCTTGATGTAGTACTCTCCCCCTTTTCCTATGGATGTGGCTTCTTGAGCCAGGCTGCAGTGATTGTTATCTCTCTTCTGGATCTAGCCACCCAGCAAGTCTACCAGGCTTCAGGTTGGTACTGGGGGTTTTCTGCACAGTGTCCTGTGATATGAACCATCTATGGGTATCTCAGCCATGAACAGCAGCACAGTGTTTGGGGTGTCTCCTGGGTCCTGTGGGAGCAATCCCTTTCCTTCAGAAGGTCTGTGTGTCCTCTCGGGATCCCTGATTTGTTCTTGCAGTTGTTCTGGAGCTAAAATTCATGATGCAAGCCTCTGCACACTGCTCTGTCCATCCAAGTCAGAGCTACAATGTCTACACTATGAATTCTTACACTCTGAGAAAATGGCCACATTTCAGACACAGAGAGAAGGCGGTCAACTGCAAATCAAGGAGACAGGCCTTAGCAGAATTAAAGCTGCCAGTACCTTGATCTCAGACTTCCCGTTGCCACAATGAGAGAAATAAATTTCCTGTTGTTTAAGCCATCCAGTCCATGGTATTTTGTTACGGCATCCTGAGCTAGTCCATACCCCGAGGATTCTAGTTTGAGGAACTGGTTAGATATATGATGGTGGCAATTACTAAGATGAAGCACACCAGGAGATGTCCAGGTACATAGGGAAAAATGAAGAAATTGGGACAAAAAAATTAAAGTAACTCACATATCTTCCCCAAACTGAGGCCTGACTAATTCTAAATCCTAGATTCTTTTTGTTTTGTTTTGTTTTGCTTTGTTTTTACTATACTTTAAGTTCTAGGGTACACGTTGTGCACAACATGTGGGTTTGTTACATACGTATACATGAGCAATGTTGGTGTGCTGCACCCATTAACTCGTCATTTACATTAGGTATATCTCCTAATGGTATCCCTGCCCCCACCCCACAATAGGACCCGGTGTGTGATGTTCCCCTTCCTGTGTCCAAGTGATCTCATTGTTCAGTTTCCACCTATGAGTGAGAACATGTGGTGTTTGGTTTTCTGTTCTTGTGATAGTTTGCTGAGAATGATGCTTGCCAGCTGCATCCATGTCCCTACAAAGACACGAACTCATCCTTTTTTATTGCTGCATAGTATTCCATGGTGTATATGTGCCACATTTTCTTGATCCAGTCTGTCACTGATGGACATTTGGGTTGATTCCAAGTCTTTGCTATTGTGAATAGTGCTGCAATAAACATACGTGTGCATGTGTCTTTATAGCAGCATGACTTATAATCCTTTGGGTATATCCCCAGTAATGGGATGGCTGGGTCAAATGGTATTTCTAGTTCTAGATCCTTGAGGAATCGCCACACTGTTTTCCTCAATGGTTGAACTAGTTTACAGTCCCACCAACAGTGTAGAAGTGTTCCTATTTCTCCACATCCTCTCCAGCACCTGTTGTTTCCTGTTTTTTTAATGACTGCCATTCTAACTGGTATGAGATTGTGGTTTTGATTTGCATTTCTCTGATGGCCAGTGATGATAAGCATTTTTTCATGTGTCTGTTGGCTGTATGAATATCTTCTTTTGAGATGTGTCTGTTTATATCCTTTGCCCACTTTTGATGGGGTTGTTTTTTTTTCTTGTAAATTTCATTGAGTTATTTATAGGTTCTGGATATTAGCCCTTTGTCAGATGAGTAGATTGCAAAAATTTTCTCCCATTATATAGGTTGCCTGTTCACTCTGATGGTAGTTTCTTCTGCTGTGCGGAAGCTCTTTAGTTTAATTAGATCCCATTTGTCAATTTTGGCTTTTGTTGCCGTTGCTTTTGGTGTTTTAGACATGAAGTCCTTGCCCATGCCTATGTCCTGAATTGTATTACCTAGGTTTTCTTCTAGGGTTTTTATGGTATTAGGTCTAACATTTAAGTGTCTAATCCATCTTCAATTAATTTTCGTATAAGGAGTAAGGAAAGGATCCAGTTTCAGCTTTCTACTTATAGCTAGCCAATTTTCCCAGCACCATTTATTAAATAGGGAATCCTTTCCCCATTTCTTGTTTTTCTCAGATTTGTCAAAGATCAGATGGCTGTAGATGTGTGGTATTATTTCTGAGGGCTCTGTTCTGTTCCATTGGTCTATATCTCTGTTTTGGTACCAGTACCATGCTCTTTTGGTTACTGTAGCCTTGTAGTATAGTTTGAAGTCAGTTAGTGTGATGCCTCCAGCTTTTTTCTTTTGACTTAGGATTGTCTTAGCAATGTGGGCACTTTTTTGGTTCCATATGAACTTTAAAGCAGTTTTTTCCAATTCTGTGAAGAAAGTCATTGGTAGCTTAATGGGGATGGCATTGAATCTATAAATTACCTTGGGTAGTATGGCCATGTTCACGATATTGATTCTTCCTATCCATGAGCATGGTATGTTCTTCCATTTGTTTGTGTCCTCTTTGATTTCACTGAGAGTGGTTTGTAGTTCTCCTTGAAGAGGTCCTTTACATCCCTTGTAGGTTGGATTCCAAGGTATTTTATTCTCTTTGAAGCTATTGTGAATGGGAGTTCATTCATGATTTGGCTCTCTGTTTGTCTGTTACTGGTGTATAAGAGGTAGTACCATTCAGGACATAGGCATGGGCAAAGACTTCATGTCTAAAACACCAAAAGCAATGGCAGCAAAAGCCAAAATTGACAAATGGGATCTCATTAAACTAAAGAGCTTCTGCACAGCAAAAGAAACTACCATCAGACTGAACAGGCAACCTACAGAATGGGAGAAAATTTTTGCAATCTACTCATCTGACAAAGGGCTAATATCCAGAACCTACAAAGAACTCAAACAAATTTACAAGAAAAAAACAAACAACCCCATCAAAAAGTGGGCAAAGGATATGAAGAGACATTTCTCAAAAGAAGACATTCATACAGCCAACAGACACATGAAAAAATGCTCATCATCACTGGCCATCAGAGAAATGCAAATCAAAACCACAATGAGATACCATCTCACACCAGTTAGAATGGCGATCATTAAAAAGTCAGGAAACAACTGGTGCTGGAGAGGCTGTGGAGAAATAGGAACACTTTTACACTGTTGGTGGGATTGTAAACTAGTTCAACCATTATGGAAAACAGTATGGCGATTCCTCAAGGATCTAGAACTAGATGTACCATATGACCCAGCCATCCCATTACTGGGTATATACCCAAAGGATTATAAATTATGCTGCTATAAAGACACATGCACTCGTATGTTTATTGCAGCACTATTCACAATAGCAAAGACTTGGAATCAACCCAAATGTCCATCAGTGACAGACTGGATTAAGAAAATGTGGCACATATACACCATGGAATACTATGCAGCCATCAAAAAGGATGAGTTTGTGTCCTTTGTAGGGACATGGATGCAGCTGGAAACCATCATTCTTAACAAACTATCACAAGAACAGAAAACCAAACACCGCATGTTCTCACTCATAGGTGGGAACTGAACAATGAGATCACTTGGACTCAGGAAGGGGAACATCACACACAGGGGCCTGTCATGGGGAGGGGGGAGGGATTGCATTGGGAGTTATACCTGATGTAAATGACAAGTTGATGGGTGCAGCACACCAACATGGCACAAGTATACATATGTAACAAACCTGCATGTTATGCACATGTACCCTACAACTTAAAGTATAATAATAATAGATAAATTTAAAAAAAAAGAATGCTTGTGATTTTTGCACATTGATTTTGTATCCTGAGACTTTGCTGAAGTTGCTTATCAGCTTAAGGAGATTTTGGGCTGAGACAATGGGGTTTTCTAAATATACAATCATGTCATCTGCAAACAGGGACAATTTGACTTCTTCTTTTCCTAACTGAATACTCTTTATTTCTTTCTCTTGTCTGATTGCCCTAGCTAGATCTTCCAACGCTATGTTGAATAGGAGTGGTGAGAGAGGGCATCCCTGTCTTGTGTCAGTTTTCAAAGGGAATGTTTCCAGTTTTTGCCCATTCAGTATGATATTGGCTGTGGGTTTGTCATAAATAGCTCTTATTATTTTGAGATACGTTCCATCAATACCGAATTTATTGAGCATTTTTAGCATGAAGGGCTGTTGAATTTTGTCAAAGGCCTTTTCTGCATCTATTGAGATAATCATGTGGTTCTTGTCTTTGGTTCTGTTTATATGCTGGATTACGTTTATTGATTTGCATATGTTGAACCAGCCTTGCATCCCAGGGATGAAGCCCACTTGATCATGGTGGATAAGCTTTTTGATGTGCTGCTGGATTTGGTTTGCCAGTATTTTATTGAGGATTTTTGCATCAATGTTCATCAGGGATATTGGTCTAAAATTCTCTTTTTTTTGTTGTGTCTCTGTCAGGCTTTGGTATCAGGATGATGTTGTCCTCGTAAAATAAGTTAGGGAGGATTCCCTATTTTTCTGTTGACTGGAATAGTTTCAGAAAGAATGGTACCAACTCCTCCTTGTACCTCTGGTAGAATTCAGTTGTGAATCCATCTGGTCCTGGACTTTTTTTGGTTGGTAGGCTATTAATTATTGCCTCAAGTTCAGAGCCTACTATTGATCTATTTAGGGATTCAACCTCTTCCTGATTTAGGCTTGGGAGAGTGTAAGTGTCCAGGAAATTATCAATTTCTTCTAGATTTTCTAGTTTATTTGCATAGAGGTGTTTATAGTATTCTCCGATGGTAGTTTGTATTTCTGTGCGGTCGGTGGTGATATCCCCTTTATCATTTTTTATTGCATCTATTTGATACTTCTCTCTTTTCTTCTTTATTCGTCTTGGTAGCAGTCTATCAACTTTGTTGATGTTTTCAAAAAAGCGGCTCCTGGATTCACTGATTTTTTGGAGGGATTTTTGTGTCTCTATCTCCTTCAGTTCTGCTCTGATCTTAGTTATTTCTTGCCTTCTGCTAGCATTTGAATGGGTTTGCTCTTGCTTCTCTAATTCTTCTAATTGTGATGTTAGGGTGTCAATTTTAGATCTTTCCTGCTTTCTCTTGTGGGCCTTTAGTGCTATAAATTTTCCTGTACACACTGCTTTAAATGTGTCCCAGAGATTCTGGTATGTTGTATCTTTGTTCTCATTGGTTTCAAAGAACATCTTTATTTTTGCCTTCATTTAGTTACGTACCCAGTAGTCATTCAGGGGCTGGTTGTTCAGTTTCCATGTAGTTGAGCGGTTTTGATTGAGTTTCTTAGTCCTAAGTTCTAGTTTGATTGCACTGTGGTGAGAGACAGTTTGTTATAATTTCTGTTCTTTTATATTTGCTGAGGAGTGCTTTACTTCCAATTATGTGGTCAATTTTGGAATAAGTGCGATGTGGTGCTGAGAAGAATGTATATTCTCTTGATTTGGGGTGGAGAGTTCTGTAGATGTCTATTAGGTCCGCTTGGTGCAGATTTGATTTCAATTCCTGGATATGCTTGTTAACTTTCTGTCTCATTGGTCTGTCTAATGTTGACAGTGGAGTGTTGAAGTCTCCCATTATTATTGTATGGGAGTCTAAATCTCTTTGTAAGTCTCTAAGGACTTGCCTTATGAATCTGGATGCTCCCATAATGGGTGCATATATATTTAGGATAGTTAGCTCTTCCTGATGAATTGATCCCTTTACCATTATGTAATGGCCTTCTTTATCTCTTTTGATCTTTGATGGTTTAAAGTCTTTTTTATCGGAGACTAGGATTGCAACCCCTGCTTTTTTTTGTTCTCCATTTGCTTGGTAGATCTTCCTCCATCCCTTAATTTTCAGCCTATGTGTGTCTCTGCATGTGAGATGGGTCTCCTCAATACAGCGAACTGATGGGTCCTGACTCTTTATCCAATTTGCCAGTCTGTGTCTTTTAATTGTAGCATTTAGTCCATTTACATTTAAGGTTAATATTGTTACGTGTGAACTTGATCCTGTCATTATGATATCAGCTGGTTATTTTGCGCGCTAGTTGATGCAGTTTCTTCCTAGCATCGATGGCCTTTACATTTTGACATGTTTTTGCAATGGCTGGTACCTGTTGTTCCTTTCCATGTTCAGTGCTTCCTTCAGGATCTCTCGTAGGGCAGGCCTGGTGGTGACAAAATCTCTAAGCCTTTGCTTGTCTGTAAAGGATTTTATTTCTCCTTCACCTATGAAACTTAGTTTGGCTGGATATGAAATTCTGGGTTGAAAATTCTTTCTTTAAGAATAGTGAATCTTGGCCCCAACTCTCTTCTGGCTTGGAGAGTTTCTGCCGAGAGATCTGCTGTTAGTCTGATGGGCTTCCCTTTGTGTGTAACCTGACCTTTCTCTCTGGCTGCCCTTAACATTTTTTCCTTAATTTCAACTTTGGTGAATCTGCCAATTATGTGTCTTGGAGTTGCTCTTCTCTAGGAGTATCTTTTTGGCATTCTCTGTATTTCCTGAGTTTGAATGTTGGCCTGCCTTACTAGGTTGGGGAAGTTCTCCTGGATGATATCCTGTAGAGTGTTTTCCAACTTGGTTCCATTTTCCCCGTCACCTTCAGGCACATCAATCAGATGTAGATTTGGTCTTTTCACATGATCTCATATTTCTTGGAGGCTTTGTTCATTTCTTTTTACTCTCTTTTCTCTACATTTCTCACTTCATTTCATTCATTTGATCCTCTATCGCTGATACTCTTTCTTCCAGTTGATCGAGTTGGTTACTGAAGCTTGTGCATTTGTCACATAGTTCTCATGTTATGGTTTTCATCTCTGTCAGTTCTTTTAAGGTCTTCTCTGCATTGATTATTCTAGTTATCCATTCATCCATTCTTTTTTCAAGGTTTTTAGTTTCTTTGCACTGGTTACGTAGTTCCTCCTTTAGCTCTGAGAAGTTTGATCGACTGAGGCCTTCTTCTCTCAACTCGTCAAAGTCATTCTCCATCCAGCTTTTTCCCATTGCTGGTGATGAGCTGCGTTCCTTTGGAGGGGGAGATGTGCTCTGATTTTTTGAATTTCCAACTTTTCTGCCCTGCTTTTTCCCCATCTTTGTGGTTTTATCTGCCTTTGGTCTTTGATGATGGTGAAGTACTGATGGGGTTTTGGTATGGGTGTCCTCTCTGTTTGTTAGTTTTCCTTCTAAGAGTCAGGACCCTCAGCTGTAGGTCTGTTGGAGTTTGCTTGAGGTACACTCCAGACCCTGTTTGCCTGGGTATCAGCAGCAGAGGCTGCAGAAGATAGAATATTGCTGAACAGTGAGTGTTGCTGTCTGATTCTTGCTCTGGAAGCTTCGTCTCAGGAGTGTACTGCACCGTGTGAGGTTTCAGTCTGCACCTAGTCAGGGATGTCTCCCAGTTAGGCTACTCAGGGGTCAGGGACCCAGTTGAGCAGGCAGTCTGTCCGTTCTCAGATCTCAACCTCCATGCAGGGAGATCCACTGCTCTCCTCAAAGCTGTCATACAGGGTCATTTACCTCTGCCGAGGTTTCTGCTGCTTTTTGTTTAGCTATGTCCTGTCCCCAGAGGAGAAGTCTACAGAGGGAAGCTGTCCTCCTTGAGCTGTGGTGGGTTCCACCCAATTCAAGCTTCCTGGTGGCTTTGTTTACCTACTTAAGCCTCAGCAATGGTGGGTGCCCCTCCCCCAGCCTCACTGCCGCCTTGCAGTTAGATCTCAGACTGCTGTGCTAGCAATGAGGGAGGATCCGTGGGTGTGGGACCCTCTGGGCCAGGTGTGGGATATAATCTCCTGATGTGCCGTTTGCTAAGACCCTTGGTGAAGCACAGTATTAGGGTGGGAGTTACCCCATTTTCCAGGTGTTGTGTGTCTCAATTTCCTTTGGCTAAGAAAAGGAATTCCCTTCCCCTTTGCACTTCCCAGGTGAGGCGATGCCTCACCCTGCTTCAGCTCTGGCTGATTGGGCTGCACCCGTGGGCCAGCTCCAACTGTCCGACACACCCCAGTGAGATGAACCCAGTACCTCAGTTGAAAATGCAGAAATCACCCGTCTTCTGTGTCGCTCATGCTGGGAGCTGGAGGCTGGAGCTGTTCCTATTCAGCTATCTTGGGCCTACCCCCCTTTTGTGTCTCTAAATCCTAGATTCTTAATTAGTATTCTAGTATAGGGTAAGTAGAGCAGGAAAAATTTATTCCACTATGAGCCCTAGACCTAAATTATAATTTTAATCTTTAAGAGCAAGTTTCCAGTTTAATTATATAATGAAAAAGAAAAGTCATCTGGACGAGTAAGTACTGCTGCCTTTGGTATCACTGCCCTAGAAACAGGAATCTGGGCTTATCTGGCTTCAGACAGTACAGCCCAGAAGCTGTAATTGACTGTGTTTTATATGAAGGCGGGGGAAATCTGCCTTTTGATTGTTGAGCTCCTCGGCACTGCCTCTAACCATTGTTAACATGTTTATGACTTTTTAAGCATCCCTAACCCCTTGAGGCTGTACACCAAAGACACAGCTGCCAGGTATTATGAACCAGATTGATTCTAAACCCAACCAAGTATGGTAGAAGTTGTGACTAATACTGGATAATCTAGATGAGTGGCTCTGTTAGGTTTGAATACTGCCTACCTTTCAACCAAATCTCTCTCTCTCTCTCTCTCTCTCTCTCTCTCTCTCTCTCTCTCTCTCTCACACACACACACACACACACACACACACACTACATAGAGGGTTGTTTCCAAACAACCTGTGAAGGTGAAAACATTTGACATTGGGGTTTTTCACTTTCCCATTTTGTAGCTTAGTGTCTCTGGTACCTGGAATTCTCATCCCAGCTCTTATGCATCAGGAACTATACTTCCTGGACTTGTCCAAACTATAACCCTTCTATTTTATTTTATTCTTCAAAAAAAATGCTGTTCTATTAATTGTCCAGCTTTGCCTCCTAGCAGATAATGAGAGCTAATCTGATACTACCACCAATGTCAATACTGGTGGCTAATGAGAACTTCCCATGTCCTGTTGCTCATGGAACACAGCTATATTTTACTATATTTACTACCTTTATTGGGTAAAAAAAGTGACTTTAGTAGCGGCAATTATATCAATAGGACTTTAGGTGCTATTTCAAGCCATCTCCAACACTGCCTAGGAATAACATTTGTCATACAAGGGGACACTGCTATAAATTCTGAAGTTCCCGAAAACACAATTTTTTTACGAAGACAGAAGTAGAATCTATGCCTTGTCTGGTGCTACCATCTCTAAGCAATAAATTGTTCAAATCTCTAATCATGCTTGTGTCTTGTCATGTTTCTACATGGTTAATTGAGATATCTATGTATAAAATGAAAAGAAGAGAAACACAAAAAGTAACTGACACACAGGCTGCCACATCCTGTTTCATACCAATAGTAGAGAGAGCTAACCCATCATGATATTCTTTACTATTGGCCATAGACAAGGCCTCAGAATTATTTTTAACTTTACAAAGCAGACTTCCAGTATCAACAAAACAAAGCTGACCCTTGGGATGAAACCTATTTGCCATTCTAGTCTAGATGACCTCTGATAATTTCCAGCTCTTCCCTGATTATTACTTTTCAATTTGGGGTTGGATTTTATGAGCACCATTTTACAATTGAAGAAGGCAAAACCCTGCAAAAAGAAGAGGACCTATTCAGGGACGCAGAGAAAATGAATAAGAGACCCCAGTATACTTACTCTGTGCATATAACAAGTAGCTATTTTCCTGAGTTGTGGATTTTGAAGCTTGCTAGTGTACCATAAACATCTATAACAACTGTAATTAGCATCACTCCTTTGAGTTGAGAAATAGAAGACCCTTGGAAAAGAGAAATACATCTTGGAGATAGTCCAGGTGAAGGGATAGCTGGCATTGTCCATCAGATTAGTTCCATGAGACAAAAAAACAGAGGAGAAAAGAGAAGGAATGGTCTAGAACATAGAGTAAGGTAAGGACTGGAAAGAGGCCCAAAGGAGAAGGGTACACCCAGAAAGAGGCTTACAGTGGACAGTCAAGGGCAGTGTGAGGGCATGCAACATTATAGGAAGGGTGGGTTTGGATGAAGGAGTAAGGCATGTACAGGTAGGTTATCTCAATCAAAGATAAGCTTCTTTATTCACCTGGCCATCTCATCTTGTGTTGCTGAGTGATTGGGAGGGGATCCCTTAGTGAGCATCCTCTCTCATTGGATAGAAAATAAGGAGGTTCAGAATGCTATTTACCTGGGTGGCACTGACTGGCAGGGTATTATACTGACCCTAAACCAGGAGCCTTTTCAGTTTATAGCTCCACTAAATCCCAGTCTCCACCCCAAGGAAGTCTGTGTCCGTGTGAACTGGGGTGGAATGGAAAAGTAGCTGAGCTTGCATCATTTTCACAAAGGGAGCCAGACAGGGTGTCAGTGTTCATTTACATCTCAAGAACATGTCACCAAAGGAAGTAAATGTAATCCCTATAATTTAGAGAGGGTCAAACTAACAAAGTTGTTAAATAACAAAGGCAACTTTAGAGTTGCAACTTAATGAATAATATCCCATGTATTCATAGACAGAATGTGATAGAAATTCAAGTTGCTAGGGAAAAACTAGGGCTCCAACTGAACATGAATCTTGCTAATAAACAGCTTGCTCATTCAGAAGAATAAAGCTACTGTTGTTTTAAATTCACTTTTTCTTATTAAATGTCTTCCTCTAAGCCTAGAGAGTGACACATATTAACCTGGTGCCAAAAAAAAAACAGTATGTGTGTGTTATTAATAATGTTTACTGTGGCCATTTAAACAACCATAACTACATTCAATATAAGAAAGTCAGAAATTTTATATTCATAAAAGCCTCAACTGGGTTTCCCTTAAAACCCAATATTGTCTGGTATCTGAATGCACTTGTTATTTGAGGAGGGACCATTTTTATTATTATTGTCTACTGGGAAATAGCCCATTTTTCAGTTATAGTATGGAATAGAACTTGAATAAATGTATCAAGAGAATGCAGTATATCTGGCTCAATTCACTTGAAGAGTACCATATTTAAATAAAAAGATCAAATGATTGTTTATTTGGGGAAGAAAGTATAATCTAAAAGAAGGGCTAATGTTTTATAGAATCTGTACTAATACTATGTTGAAAGTTTTTATTCCCGAAATGTTAAAATATATTTCAGACTCTCTGAAATATTTTATAGAATCTTAATGAGCACAATAGCATGTCTATATAGCAGGTAGTAGAGAGAGAAAAACAGAGAACACTGTTTTTATTCTCATTTTCTAGAAAGGAAAGCTGAGGAACAAATAATATAAAGGAATTGTTGAAGAAGCATGGGAAAACAGTCTAACAGCCAAAATTAACACTGTGGGTTGTTTCCTTCTTAATGTGTAAAGGGTTTCAGACAGATCCTAGCACACAGTAAGAAAACTATTTGTGACAGGTAATATTATTAGTTTGCATTTCCTTTCCAAAGGGTGTGTATGTTTCCAGTTCCCTCCTTCTACACAGATAACATTTTATCCTTTGTTAAAGGAAGTCCTTCTTTATTGCTTTATTATTTTGTTGGTTTACTTTTATTTTATTTTAAAGGAGTTCTTTATTGAATTGAAAAAGAAAACATCTACAGTTTTTGTAAGGTAAATTAATACAGTTTCATTATAGAACATATAAATATTGCAGATGAGCACAAACATAGTGTATATTTCCTTTCAGTGTTTGTTAAAAATACTGCTAGAGATATAGGGAGAAAATCCAAAGTGTGTTTTCCTTTCTCTCCTGCACAGTCATTCAACACAGCATGGAAAGCTTCAGGGTCAGCAAAAGGTATATGGAATTCTCCCCACCAGCAAAGAGATTCTACAGCAGACACCAACTAGGTTTCCTCTAATTCAATTTAATTGTGACACAGGCTACCTGGAGATAGCATCAGTCAGATTCCACAGGTTGAGGGCTCAGTCCCATAAGACTTTCTCCCACTTTGGATGCCAGGTGCAAGTAGTAGGTTGTCACCTATACTTCTGACTGACCAAGACTTCTAAGAGCTCCTCCTCAAGGTTGATTAATTTGCAAGAGAAGCTCACAGAATTCAGAGAAACACATTATTTACATCTACCAGTTTATTGTAAAGGATATTAGAAAGGATATAGATGAACAGCCAGGTGGTAGAGATGCACAGGGCAAGGCATGTGAGAAGTGAAGAACTTCCATGCTTTCTCTGGCACCTTCTGGGAACATCCACATGTTCAGCAATCAGGAAGCTCCCTAGACACTGTCTTTTTGAGTTTTTATAGAGGCTTTATTATGTAGGTATGATTAATTTTACCACTGGCTATTAGTGATCATTTTAACTTTTATCCTCTCTTCCCTTCCTAAAGATTGGGAAGTAGGGCTAGAAATTCATCCTCTAATACTGTCTTGGTCTTTCTGGCTACTAGCCCCCATCCTGAGGCTATCTGTGGACTCCCAGACACCAGTCATCCCTTCAGCAAACAAAAGTCACTCATCACTCCAAAGATTCCAAGGATTTTAGGAGCTGCGTGTCAGGAAACAGGATGAACACTAAATATATATTTATTAATATCATGTATGCATATACAGATTGTCTTCATCATTTAAAGATTAGATTCATACTGTTAACATTGGTTTGTACCCAATTTTTCACTTAATATTTGATCTTTCATTTTATAATTTTTTCTCTCTTTTTGGTTTCTGACTTCCAGTATGTACTCCAGTGCCTAAGGGAGTAGAGCCAGTGTCACAGTAACAGAGAACAAACTGTAGTGAGAATTTTTATTAGTGCATGTTCCCATTTACATGCTCCCAACACTTGCTTAGCAGCACAGCAACATGGCACAAGTATACATATGTAACAAACCTGCACGTTACGCACATGTACCCTAGAACTTAAAGTATAATAATAATAATAAATAAAAAAATAAAAAAATAAAAAAAAATATTTGAAGACTACCTTTAAATAAACATTTTGGTCTTTTATAAAAAAAGAAAAAAGAAGAAGCAGAGAGAAAAGGGTGTAGATGTAGTGAACCTGCTTCAAACATAAGCTCCCTGCAATCTCCCACTTTGTACCATGTAGGAGTGCAGCAATGCTGAAACTCATAGAGGAAAATGAAAAGGAAACATGACAAAGGATAAGGATGAAAAAAAAATGTATGCAAGGGCACGCATTCTGTCCATCACTGCTCAGATATGCCATGCAAGTTCAAATCATATCTCCTACCAGATCATCTGGAAAAGAGAGAGATGGTCATTGAGGGGACACAGTGCAAAATACATGTGAATGCCACTGCAGTGACTTCCTCATTTCTTAGCGATTGTGAAACTAGAGGCTGGTTGTGAATGACTTCAATATTGTAGCTTTTTACCAGTTAATGCTGTCTTTATAAAAAGCTTAGTTTACATCTCCCATAAAACTTGAAATAAAGAATCAGCATTTCAGATAATGCCTTAAAATTTAGAAATTTCTTTCATTTAGATTAAGTTACTTCTACCTCCTATTAATTTTATAGGCATGTATAATTTCAGACATGAAAGGACTCTTTCATTGATCCACCCTCCTCATTTTTACAGGTGAAAAACCTGAGGCTTGGAGAGACTAAGGGATTTGTCCAAGGTTACAGAGCCAGTCCTCTGGCTACTACTCAATTTTGCTTTCCACTCCAACATTTTGTCTCTGTCACCTCTGGTGACATCTGATGGGTGAGGTTTATTGCCTGGAATAGACAGGTAGAAGGCAGTATCCATTTATGATTTTTGAGATTGCTCAAGTTTTCTGAATTCCAATTAAATCTTTCCTTCCATTAAAGTTTCCAGATAAAGTTGTTACAACCACAGTCATTTTTTTTTTCCTTCAGACTTAATACCATTGGAGTACCTGGGCATGGTCAGTATCCAAATGCTAATTCTTTCTTTCCTTTGGTATATTTTTGGGTTTCTCTGAGATTCTTCCACTTGGGAAATACAGTTATACTTTTCTGGAAATGATGAGGCAGGACATCTCTAGCATCCCAGATGAAGGCAAGTTACATCTGGCAGGAAGCCCTCTTCGGTAGCATCCTTTTACAAGATAGCTCATAGCTGGTTATTTTTGTGAGGTTCACATATGTCCTACAAGAAAATGCAACTTTGCCCTGCCCATGGTTAAAATACAAATCATTCCCAATGCCGTACTTTCTCTCTGCATTCCATCAACGCTAGCTCTCACTAGTCATGATTTTTGACTTTAGATATTTTATAGACATATGTCAAGTAACAGTCCTTACAATATTCAAATTAAAGGTAATATATGCCAAGCTCTTGATGTGTGTACCACCCTAATTTGGCATGAGATGATGGCAGGGAGTAGTGAGTGGATTATAACACCACTATTTTCCCCTCTATACTGTAAAACTATGAGTTGGTAACTTTGAGTTGGTAACTTTGGTTCAAATCTCATGTTTACTTATAAAATTTAGTTGGAAAATATAAAAAAAAAGTGAGCTACAATGAAGAGAATCTACTTTCATTAGGTCAAACCAATAGTTATAATGCCAAACTTGGACTATAGTTAGGATAAAATAATTCTGCTATGCAGCCATCCAAAGTTGGCTAAAAGTTGTTACTCACCTAATGTTGGTGTTTGTAATTTGTCATCACATATTAATGGGATTTATTTTACTCAAAGGTCCTAATCTTGGGGAAAACCCGGAAGTCTAAAAAAAAATTTAGGCCTAACAGGGACAGTTCAGTTTGGAATGGAATGGATCTCCACATAAACATAAAATCACCAACTCAATGTGGCATCCATTTTTATGGTAGCAAAACCATGTTCTCAATGAAAGAAAATCTTTGAAACAGTGTTTTAAAAAGCAGCTGCATTTGGAATATACATAATGCCTGTGTGTGTGTGTGTGTGTGTGTGTGTGTGTTTGTGTGTGTATGAACATTCTTCTCAATTATTTACAGATTCCATATTTCAGATTATATAGCAGGTTCAGGTATCTTGGCCAGAGAGGAAAACAAAAATTTTTTTAAAACTAGTCTGATTGTCTTAGTGTGACTTGAAAAAACAAAACAAAACAATGCCAATATACATAAGCAAAATAAGGAACAGTGGTGTTCAACTAAGGCAAAGATATATAACTAATCAACAAATATCTGTTGAATTTCTACTATGTGACCAATAGTATTTTAGACTTTTGGGATATAGTAGCTAGTAAGAGAGATGATGTCCTTGCTCTCAAACATGAAGAAAAAATATGTTATTGAATTAAATGAGAATGAATTAGGAGCTACTTTAGATCGAGAGGTCAGAGATTTATTTGTGAAGGGGACGTTTGAGCTTGGACTGGAATGGCAACAAAGAAGTGGCTTTGTAAAAATATGAGGCAGAGGATTATAGGCAGAAGAAAGGAAAAATGCAAAGGCTGTATGAGAAATGTGAACAAGGCTGTTAAAGCTATAGTGTAGTAAATGACAGGGAGAGTGTTACAAAATGAGGTTAAAAAGGTAGGCAGAGAACGGGTGCGGTGGCTCATGACTGTAATCTCAGCACTTTGGGAGGCCAAGGCAGATCACTTGAGTTCAGGAGTTCAAGACCAGACTTGCCAACATGGTAAAATCCTGTATCTACTAAAAATACAAAAATTAGCCAAGCATGGTGGTGGGTGCCCTTAATCCCAGCTACTTGGGAGGCTGAGGCAAGAGAATAGCTTGAACCCAGGAGACGGAGGTTGTAGTGAGCCAAGATTGCGCCACTGCACTCCAGTGTGGGCAACAGAGTGAGACTCAATCTCAAAAAAAAAAAAAAAAAAAAAGCAGAAATTAGATCTATAGGGCTTGACGTGATATGCAGTTTGATTGTATTGTATGTACAATGACAATTGGAGACCACTGGAATATTTTGAGGAGAGTGCTATGTGAATTACAATTAAAAAATATTAATTTTACTCTTTAGAGATTAGAATAGAGGGAGTCAAACCAGAAGGGGAGAGAACAGTTAGGATATTGTTCCAGTAGTCCAAGTGAGAAATTATGGCAGCTTGGACTGGATGATAGACCTCAAGACTCATGGTCAAATTCAATTTATAGTCTGGGCCAGAGTAAGTAGGACTTGATGATAGATTACATGTGGAGATTTTGTGAAAGGAGGAGCAAAATCATAATAAAGTCCAGATTTTGCTTGACCCAATGATGCCAATTACTTCAATGAAGAAGACTGGGGAGGAAAACTTGTGGAGGAGAGAGAAATTAGGTGTTCAATTAAATTTTAAGTACCTATTAGAAAACTGTAGTTGGATTTGAAAATAAATTACTCTCCACATCTCCATCAGACCCCACCCAAGACACTTTGCAACATTTTTGGACTATGTAGGCATTATTTTTAATATCATTCTTGTGTATTCAGAATCTTAGATTTTCAAATAAAATGAAGTTCAATATATTAAACCTTGACATGTTTTCTGATAACATGACTATGATTTCATAAAGTTAAATTTGTATTTTACAAGGGATCTTATAAGATAAATTCAGGTCATATGGAAATATGAATTTTTTCATATGGAAAAGAGATTTGTCAATGTAAACAGAGTAATAGCTACCATATTTATGTAAACTTAACTTTGGTTGTTGGGATTGCTTAGTTAACTCTTCAGTATTTAGAAGCCCCTACTCATGAAATAGCAATTAACCAACTAACATTTTCCCTCTCTCATCAAATAACAACACTCATTTGTAACTAAAAACTCTTGAGCTGGTGTTGCTTTAGCAGAAAGGTTTTTTAATAGTCCTCGTAAATACTCTATGTGTCCACTAATTAGACCCAGTAGTCTTATATAAAGTGCAGATAACATTGGCAATAGGTAACCTCTAAGGTCATGCCCTTTATAATAATAAATACTTCCACCATCTTTGCTTACTGGTCATTCTGTGTGAAACTCACCCTTTAAAAATGTTTTTTTGCTCCCTGTGGAACCATTCATAAAAACATACATGTTCCAATTACCATCTTTTGTAAGTCTTCCAGAGAAGAATGCTGAATTGTCTCTTTGAACTTTCAAATTATCTAAAATACAATTCCTTTAGTTAAAATCGCATGCAGAATGGAGAAAACAAAGCATATCTTAGCCTCTGTGGGTGACTTGTTAGAAAACAATAGGAAATAAATGAGCTAATGCTGTGGCTGAGTTTGAAGCATTCTTCTTCCATTGGATGCTATCTTGTAGGTCTTTCTTTTTTTACCTCTTTAATTAGCTTGAAGTCACAGTAGAAGATGTCTTAAATCCATGTTGTATTACTTCTACTGGTAATCTTTGTGAATAGCCTAAGGGAGTGCACCTGGCTCATTTCTCAAATTAAATCTCCTTCTTAAATAGGGAAGTTTTCTTCAAATACATTATGATTCTTACTGAGGCTCAGAAAATAGTACCCCAAAGTGTGGAGCTTAGGCATACAAAGTACTTTGAACTAAAGGAGATTGGAAGGCCTCAGCAGCAAGTTCTCACTGACTTTCTCCCTACCTTCCTGTATTTTGTCCCTCTTTCTCCTCTGAAGTGAGTCACAGAAGCCAGAATTCATCTTCCCTAAGGTGGGTCATAGAAACAGAATCCCTCTCCCACAAAGCAAGCCATAAAATTTGCAAATATTACTCTAACCTTCCCCAGCCTTTCTGTGTGGGAGCTGGCCATAAATAAATTCTTGGCCTTACCTTGTCTCACAGTAGGGCATAAGATCCTCATTCCAGAAGGGTCATTTCCTATATGCAGGAGGAAGGAATGCTATACAGAGAGGCCAAGAAAAATATGAACAGACAGGCTTTTCTGTGTTTTCCTCCATCAGTCTGTTACCATTAGCTTATACCCCTTTTATCCAGTCACATTTCTATATGGCTCTCCATTCTTCATCACATCTAAGAATAAAAATAGTTGTATTTCCCTAGGTTTTTAGGTCTTCATTTCTGAAGTCTCCTATGTCACATGAAGCTCTGATTAAATAAATTTGTTATGCTTTTCCTTAATTAACCTGTCTTTTGTTGTAGCAGTATCAGTCAGCCATGACCCTTATGATGAGTGAGACAAGTTGTCACACCTTTCCACTCCTACATTCTCCAGAAAAAAAAAATCCGGAGAAGCACATGGAAATGCCTCACACTTGCTAAGCCTGGAGAGTCTCACTTAGTAAGCTTTGGGAAGCACAAAAGGCACATCCACCTTTCAGTGAGAAATCTTTTAGGCTCATGTCTTCCCCTGGATTGCAGGCAAAGGGAAATTCTCAGAGAACTATATCAAGAAAGGTACAAGAATGGAGTTATTAACAAGCCCTTGACATGTGTCTGTAAATAAAAGTTGATCATTTCACGTTTGGTCTTGGTTTGAGAAGGATGTAATTTGGGATTAAAAATAAATATACTGGAACATACATCTTGATCAGAAACATTCAAATGCACAGCTAGAAACAGACACTGTAATCTGAAAGTATAATTAAGGTTTGCCATCTCTATATAATACAAGCATAGCAAATTCATTGTCTTTAAATACGAAGATTCAGAAAGTTTTGTGGGAGAGGAAATATTAGCTATGAGGAAAATGGCATACAGCACATCAAACAGCTGTATCTGAATTTAGGATTAAGAAAGCAATGGGGGGGGGACTGAATTATAACTATAAATCCTACACACAAAGGGAAAAATATTTCAAAGTATCCCAAAAATTACTCCTTAATCTAAGAGAACTACTGTTTCCTTAAGTAAACATGTCTGCTGAGATACAGAGCATTAATGGGTAGGCGTTTAAAACAAAACAACTGTGGAAATGAAGTGGACAATGTTTTCTTGCAAGTGAATAATTTGCAATGGTGATGAAGCCCCCTTTCCCACAAACCCCATTACTTAGTAGTCGTTAAGCGAAGGACTCTTCCAAATACACATGGACAGGCCAATTGCAGTTGACAGAAAAAGCCTTGCAAATGAACACATTGCTGCTCTGAAAGAGAGTTAAAGGAATTTTAATTTTTCATACTCTTAAACCCTTTATTACAATATTAATAATAATTAGATGAAGTAAATTTAAATGATTCACCAAATCGATTTACACTTCAAAATGCTGAAATTGTATGACTGAGCTACTTGGATGAGATATTGTTAGGATTAGTACTTTGGAACATCTCTGAGGAGACAGTGCTGTGATTTCTGGTGTTTTGTGCGTGATTCATAATTTTTTTTATTCTATCGGTAGGTTAGCCTTGTAATCATGTTCTATAGTCATTTCATAAAAACCAGAGGAAAAAATCAATTACAGAGGTATTTTTAGAAGGGATAGATTAGAGCTTTTTTGGTTGCTTCCTTTTTAACAAATGGATTTTCAAAGAAACTTTTAGTGACATCATTAGTCTTCTTCCAGGAAGAAGACCCTTCCAGGAAGACCCTTCCAGGAAGGGCTCCTGAGCTTTGAATTCTCCTGCAAAGAAGGCAGCTGCTTGTGTCTAGGTTTGGGGGAAATGCTATACAATGTAGATCTCCTTCCCAAACCTTTAATGGCTTAGGATTTTAGCCCAAGGACCATTCCCTCTCTTATTAATGTGACTGGTTTGGGGAATACCTCAAAGGCTTTTATTTGAAAGTGTTCTTTTTCACACCCAAACAAGAACTGTTTTTCAGAATTGTGTCAAGTAAGAAGCCCTTGACATAGTCATTTACAGTTAAAGACTTTCTTAAACTCTTTAATAATTTGGGAACTTAAAGACAATTTGATGCCTAATCGATGTTTAGTGTTTGCCTCACAAACATCGTGGGATTATATTGGCTTAGCAGGATTCTATTGGTTGCTTTTACTTCTGAATTCATTAAGATAATCATGTATGTGAGAAGTTAGTAAGAGTGAAGGGCAGATAATGCTGGCAGAGGCTGCACAGTACATGCCTTTAGGATACACATAAACTTTAGGATGAATTTGGTAGGTAGAATTGTTGCCTCCAAGAAGATTCCCCTCAATAATTCCCAGGACTGTGTATGTACCTTATATACTACCTTAGATAACAAAACAGACTTTGCTATGGTTCCATTACTAATCAGTTTATTTTAAAATAGGAATATTATCTTGGATTATCTGTGGGGTGAGTGGGATGGGACAACAAAATCACCTGAGCCCTTAAAAGCAGGCAGAAAGAAAAGGAAAGAAAGATTTGAAGCATAAGAAGTTTCCCACATTGTTGATGGATTTGAAGATGAAAGGAGCCATGAGCCAAATAAGGCAAGAGGTCTCTAGAAGCTGAGAACAATGCCCAGCTGACAATCAGCAAGAATATGGGAACTCAGTTCTGTAGCTGCGTGGAACTGAATTCGGACAACAGCCTGAATGATACTGGAAGGAGATTCTTCCTTAGAACCTTCAGAAAAGCCAATGGCCAACACATTGATTTTGGCCTTGTAAAACTCCAAGTAGAATACCCAGACAAACCTAACTGGCCTGATGTGCTAGAGAACTGTCAGATAATAAACAGTTGCCATTTTAAGCCACTGTTTGTAGTAATTTGTTATAGCAGTGATAGAAAACTAATACAAAGCCCTATGTTGATACTAGTAACATATAAACTGCCTATCAATAGCTGTAGGATCTGCCACTGCATCTGATTGATTTCTTTTGTCTGATACCTGGCAAACCCACTCCATGAGCCCCAAATCATGGGGTTCTTGTTCCCCCTGATACTTGGTGATCTTTTACATGGATACCTTATACTTTGCTACCCAACTTAGCCACTATCTCTTTGGCATGTACCACAGTCACTTCCCAGGTTTGCTACTAGCCTCTGTTTCTACTCCAGACTGACCACAACAAAAAAAAGTATTTTCCCATGCAATTTAAACAGCGTTCAAAACTTAATAGAGTCAAGCCCATTTTTTTGTTTTGATTTTAAACTCTTTATCTTGAAATATTTTTAGATTTATAGAAAAACCGCAAATATAGTAACATTAAATGAATTTTTTGAAATGGATTTTGAAGGTTGATTAGGAGTTTGAGTATTGCAGAGCAGTTGTGCTTAGATGACACAATTTATTGAAGTGTAGTATCAATAAACTTTAAGTTGGCTTAGACATGACTAGATGGAAGAGCACCATTTAACTTTTCTAACTCAGGGTCCATTGCAATAACAGTAGTAACCTCAGTTGCACTCTGTCATCTAGTGCAAAAGAGCATTAGGGAAGGGATCATGGAGAGAAAATAACACATACTTACATTGCTTAAAATGTAAATTAAAAGGAAAAACATAAAGGGTATAGATGCACAGAACTAATTTTCTTTAAACATGCAGAAAATCTCTATGGAAGAGAGTGAACTGTTTTCTCATGTTTCTGTGACGGTTTTCAAGCTGTCATTTGTCATGTATTATGATAACATGCATCTTTGCATGCCGACAAACTGCACTAAATTCCATTTGGTTGGGTATGAAGATGCTAATGTGGAATACAGGAAAACAGAGGTCACCCTTCAGTATTTCTACACTAACAATGTGCTTTAATTAAACAAACAGAAACAAACAAAAACAACAAAACAAAACAAAAAACACAGAAGTAGCCCTGCTGCCTCTGATGCCTTCCTTACAGGCAGAGGCAAAAAGGTATTGGTCATGATCTCTTCATGGGAACCTTTCTTCTTGTTGCCATGATTCAGAGTAGGGATGTAATGTTTAAAGAAGGTGGTTTTGGCTCTGGCATGGGGAAAAGAAAGGAAAAATTCAGGGGTATGGATATGGAAATGTGGTCAAGTTTCCAACCTGTACTGGGGGAGAGAATGGTTATGTTCTTGATAACAGTTGGTTTCTGAGTCAGCCAGAAACACCCGTTTCATTGTTTTTAACCCAGTGGTTTTCACTGTAAAGTCATTCTGGCTAAAAGATGAACTTGACTAGTATACAAGAACAAGGGATTAGATTACTATTAGCAAAGTTAGGGTCGGTTAAAGTCCTGTTTATAGTTTTTTTTGTGCATAGGACAACTTTTTAATTAAAAACTTTACTCAGACATCATATTCCTTCTTCTCGAGGACCATTATTTTGTGAAGATATTTTTTAAGGTTGGATGTTCCTCAGGAAATTGAAGTACGTAATTCACTTTAAGTTGGTAAAATCCATGCTTTTAAAAATTGATAAGCATGACTGACTGTAATAAAGGAAAGCGGGAACAAATTCAAACAAATACATAATTAGAGTAGGTGATAGAAATGTAAACAGGAATCCAATTAATGCATTCCTTATTTTTTTATTTAAAAAAATTATTTTGAATTTTTATGGATATATAATAAGTGTATTTATTTATGGGTTACATGATATGTTTTGATACAGGCATGTAATGCATAATAATCACATCAGAGTAAATGGGGTATCCATCACCTCAAGCATTTGTCTTTTGTGTTACAAACAATCCAATTATACTCTTTTAGTTGTTTTTAAATGTACAATAAAATTATTGACTATAGTCACATTATTGTGCTATCAACTATAATTTCTTATTCATTCTTTCTATTTTTTGCACCCATTAACAATCCCTACCTCCTCCACAACACCCACTACCCTTCCTAGCCTCTGGTAGCCCTCCTTCTACTCTCTCTTTCCCTTCAGCATTTGCTATTGCCTGACTTTTGGATAAAAGCCATTTTAACTGGGATTAGATGACATTTAATTGTAGTTTTGATTTGCATTTCTCTGATGATCAATGATGTTGATAACCTTTTCATTTGCCTGAATGCCTTTTCCATGTTTTCTTTGTGTAAGGTCTATTCAGATCTTTTGCCCAATGTTGACCAGATTATTAAGTTTTTTTCCTATAGAGGTGAGTTTTTTCACCTATAGAGGTGTGAGTTCCTTATATATTCTGTCTATAAATCCCTCTTCAGATGAGTAGTTTGCAAATACTTTCACCCATTCTGTGAGTGGTTTCTTTACTTTGTCAATTGTTTCCTTTGCTGTGAAGAAATTTTTTAATTTGGCGTAATCCCATTTATCCATTTTTGCTTTAGCTGTCTGTGCTTGTGTAGTATTACTTAAGAAATCTTTGCCCAATCCAATGTTTGAAGACTTTCCCCAATGTTTTCTTGTAGTAGTTTCATAGTTTGAGGTATAAGAATTAAGTCTTTAATCCATTTTGATTTTTGTACACACCAAATAAGGGTGTAGTTTCGTTTTTCTGCATATCAATATACAGCTTTCCCAGCACCATTTAGTGAAGGGACTGACTTTTCTCCAATGCATGTTCTTGGCACCTTTGTTGAAAATAGTTAACTGTAGATGTATGAATTTGTTTCTGGATTCTCTATTCTGTTCCATTGTCCTATGTGTCTGTTTTTGTGACAGTACCATGCTGTTTGTTTACTATAACTCTGTTATATAATGTGAAGTCCAATAATGTGATTCCTCCAGGTTCTTTTTTCCTCAGGATGGCTTTGCCTATTCTGGGTCTTTTGTGGTTCCATATTAATTTTAGAAATTTCTTTCTATTTCTGCAAAGAATGTCATTGGTATCTAGACAGAGATTGCATGGAATCTGTAGATTGCTTTGTGTAGCATAGACATTTTAACAACATTGATTCTTCCAATTCATGAACATAGAATATCTTTCCCTTTTTTGTGTCTTTAGTTTCTTTCATCAATATTTTATGGTTTTCATTGGAGAAATCTTTTACTTCTTTGGATAGATTAATTCCTAGACATTTTGTTTTATTTTTAGCTATTATAAATGGGATTAAATTCTTAATGTCTTTTTCTGATTGTTCACTGTTGTCATACAAAAATGCTACTGACTTTTGTATGTTGATTTTGTATCCTGTGAGCTTATGGAATATATTTATCAGTTTTAATAGTTTTTTGGTGCAGTCTTTAGATTTTATGAAATATAAGATCATATCATCATAATTTGAATTTCTTCCCTTCCATTTTGAACACTCTTTATTTCTTTCTCTTGTCTGATTTCATTAGCTTGGACTTCCAGCACTATGTTGAATGAGAGTGCTGAGTGGGCATCCTTGTCTTGTTCCAGATCTTAGAGGAAAGGCTTTCAGTCTTTCTACATTCAGTATGTTACTAGTTGTTGGTCTGTTGTTTTGTGGCTTTTATTGTGTTGTGATATGTTCCTTCTATACCCAGGTTTTTTGTGAATTTTTGTCATGAAGGGATGTTAAATTTTTTCAGATGCTTTTGCAGCATCAATTGAAATTATTATATGGTCTTTCACCTCCATTCTGTTGACATGATGTATCACATTGATCGATTTACATATGGTGAAACATCACTGCATTCTTGCAATAAATCCTACTTGGTTATGTGAATGATTTTTTAATATGTTGTTGAAATCTGTTTGCTATTATTTTATTGAGGATTTTTCATCAATATTAATCAGGAGTACTGACCTGTGATTTTCTTATTTTGATGTGTCTTTGTCTGGTTTTGGTATCAGGGTAACACTGACCTTGTAGAATGAGTTTGGAAGTGTTCCCTTCTTCGTTTTTGGAATATTTTAAGTACAATTGGTGTTATTCTTTAAATGATTGGTAGAATTCAGCAGTGAAGCCATCTCATCCTGGGCTTTTCTGTGATGGGAGACTTTTTATTATGGGTTTGATCTCATTACTTGTTATTGGTCTATTCAGGTTTTGGATTTCTTCATGGTTCAATCTTAGTAAGTTCTGTGTGTCTAGAAATATATTCATTTCTCAAATTTATTTAGTTGTTCATAGTAGCCACTAATGATCCTTTGAATTTCTGTGGTATCAGTTGTATTGTCTCCTCTTTTTTTTTTTTAATCTCTGATTTGATTTATTTGGAACTTCTCTCCTTTTTCTTAGTTAGTCTGGTTAAAGTTGTCAAATTAGTTTATCTTATAAAACAACTTTTCATTTTGTTGATCTTTTGTATTATTTTCTTAATCTCAATTTCATTTATTTCTGTTTTGATCTTTATTATTTTCTTCCACTAATTTAAGCTTTGGTTTAGTCTTGACTTGATAGTTCTCTAATATGCATTGTTAGGTTATTTATTTGAAGATTTTCCTCTTTTTTGATATAGGCTCTTATAAACTTCCCTCTGAGTTATGCTTTTGCTGTATCCCATAGGTTTTGGTATGTTTTGTTTCTATTATCATTTGTTTCAAGAAATTTTTCAATTCCTTCTTAATTTCCCCATTGACCCACTGGTCATCCAGAAGCATACTGTTTAATTTCCATCTGTTTGTATAGTTTCCAAAATTCCTCCTATTATTGATTTCCATTGTGGTCAGTGATGACGCTTGATATTATTTCGATTCTCTTGAATGTTTTAAGACTTGCTTTGTGACCTAACATATAGTCTATCATTAAAAATGACCCATGTTCTGAGAATAAGAATGTGTATTCTGCAGCTGTTAGGTGAAATGTTCTATAAATATCTATTAATTCCACTTGGTTTATAGTTCAAATTAATTCTGATGTTGTGCTGTTGATTTTTCTGTCTGGAAGTTCTGTCCAATGCTGAAAGTTGAGTGTTGAAGTCTTCAGCTGCTATTGCATTGGAGTCTATCTCTCTCTTTAGGTCTAATAATATTTGCTTTATAGATCTGGGTGCTTCAGTCTTGGGTGCATATGCATTTACAATTGTTAGATTCTCTTGTTAAATTGATCCCTTTGTCATTACATAATGACCTCCTTTGTCTCCTTTTATAGTTTTGTCTTAAAATATATTTAGACTGATATAAGTATAGCTATTCCTGCTATACTTTTTATTTTGTTTGTTTGTTTCCATTGGCATGGAATACGTTTCTCCATCCCTTTATTTTTAGCCCATGTATGTCTTGATGGGTGAAGAGTGTTTCTTGTAGACAGCAGATTGATGAGTCTTTTTCTTTCCATTCAGCCATTCTATGTCTTTTGATTGGAGAGTTTAGTCCCATTTATTTTCAATGTTGTTACTGAAAAGTAAGGACTTACTCTTGCCAATTTTTAGTTGATTTTCTGGTTGTTTTGTCATCTTCTCTTTCTTCTCCTCTTCCTTCATGTCTTTCTTGTAAGGAAAGTGATTTTCTTTTCTGGTGGTATGACTCAATTTCTTGCTTTTTATTTTTTGTATATCTGTTATACTTTTTTTTATATATTTGGAGTTACCACAAGGCTTGCAAATAATACCTCATAACTTATTATTTCAAACTGATACCAACTTAACTTTGATTGCATGAAGAAACAAAGAATCAAAAACAACCCTAATAAATGTCTATACTTTAACTTTGCCCATCCCCCACTTTTGACTTTTTTTTTTTTTCTATTTTTATCCTATCATACTGTCTATGTCTTGAAAAGTTGTCGTAGGTGTTATTTTTGATTGGTTCATCTTTTAGTCTTTCTACTTAAGGGAAGAGTAGTTTACACACCACAACTGCAGTGTTATAATATTCTTTTTTTTTTTCTGTTTACTTACTATTACTCAAATATAATGACATAAGAGTCTCTCTATGCTGCTTAAAGAGAAATGCTCTCCTGAAAAATGTAGCCAACGTGCTAAGTGTCTACACTTGGTGAATGACTACTGTACTACTCAGATGATCCAGACAACAAATTAAGATGTCAAGAGTTAAAGCCCATAACGTCAAAAATAGCTACTATTTCTTGAGTGCCTGCCATGTACCAAGTATCATGTTATGCACTCCACATATATGATATTATTTAATGCTTACAACAATTCAATAGTGTAATGTTGATCTCATTTCCCTTTTACAGGGTGAAAACACAGAGTCTTAGAGAGGTCAAGTAACTTCCTCAGGATTTAAAGGTTAATAAGTTGTAGCACTAGAATGCAAAACCCTGGTTGTCTTCTGCTAGGCTGTGTCAAGGATTGTGCATCTTTCTTTCTCATGCATGCCTGAGCAGGGGAGAGTAGTTCTGTTTAGTCTTCCCCTGAGTGCTAATGGTTCAGCTGGGAAGTTCAAATTTAACTTTCAAAGCCATTTTCCATCAGTGCTAACTTGTGCTAATCAGTGGGGGTATTCACTTGAAAGTAGCACTTTGGAAGTAACGCCTTTAATGTTTTCAAAAGCAGAAGGGAATTTTGTGAGAGTTTCTTTTTCATTTCTTCTTCTTTTTTTGCCTTTTATTTTATTGTGAGTCATACTGCTGGCTAGTTCCACTGAGAAACAATTATAATCTAACTCCTCATCCAATGATAATAAAATATATAATACAATGGTTTACAAGGAAAGCTTTGAGTTCTACATTTCTGTTTGATTTTGGAAATTTGTTTGTTGAAATTTGAATATAGTTTTCCATAACTATAATAAACCTACACACAAAGTCACAATTCTTCATCTGATGAATTTGTGTAACTCATAGGGATTAAGAAACTACACAGTGCCTGAAACTGTTAGGCAATAATAATTCAATCTTAAGAAGGATAGGTTGTGTTCTTACTCTCACAGAACTTACTGGTTAGCAATATGACCTACCTAATTCTATTTCTTATTCACTCATTAATGAATTCATTTATCCATCAGGCATTTATTGAGCAAGTGCTGTGTGTCAGGCGTTGTGTAGGTATTGTGGATAAAAACAAATAGCAATTCATGTTTATTGAACACTTAACTATGTTCCTAGCATTGTTTTAAGCACATTACATGTATGAACTCATGTAATCATCCCAACAATCTTTTGATATAGGTGTGGTCACTTTGCAGATGAGGAAACTAAGACACTAAAATGTCAAGTAACCTTCCCAGGGTAAATGTGGTGGTATAAGGAATTGGACTGAGGCAGTCATTCCAATGTCTACACTCTTAGCTGCCATTTTAAACTGATTGCAATAGTTAATGAAAGACAGTCCCTGTTTTTAAGGTGCTCACAGTCTAGCAAAACATATTAAAAATTTAAATCAAGCAGTTGTAAACCACTATGATTTATGATATAGGATTTATACACTGTCATGAGACCATGTTATAGGGCTACCTAACAGTCTGGAAAGCTTCTAAATGAACATCTAAGCTGAGACATAAAGAATGAAGGTGGTGAGCTATCAAGGAAAAGGGTACAATAGGATGAGTATCTGGGTGAAGAGGGGTGGAAGCTCATTAGGATGAGCATTCCAAGAAGAAGCAACACCATATGCAAGTGGAAGTTAATTCATTACAATTGGGATATTGAGTGTTGTAAAGAAGAGTGTGTTGGCTGAGGCTGGAGAATTAATCAGGGTTTAGATTACTCAAGGTTATTTAGGTTATGTCAAGAAATTTTTACTTCATCCAAAGTGCAATAGGAATCCACTGAACAAATTTAAGCAAGGGAGTAACAATGGTTTACATTTTTCGTATTTCCATTTCTTAAATGATTGCTCCAGTGTGGAGAACGGAACAAAGGAGCAGGAAGACCAGTTGAAAAGTTGTTTGTACAAATCAATAGCTGAATATATTTCCTTCTTGAAAATTTTCTGCAATGACATTTACCCAAGTCTTCTGGTTTCTTTGGCATGCCTTTTTTTATTCCCCAAAAGTGTATGCCAGCAGCATGAAAGATATATTTTTGTCTTATGATCTAATTCTGGTCATTGTTTCTGAAGGAAAGAATTACGAGTCAGTTCATCTTTGTGGTTCTTCATATTGCATTTTTAGTTTACAGAAAAAGAAATGTTAATTGTATAAAAATATATACATTTGGTTTATTATGATGCAGTTAAACACTTTTTGGGAGGATATTAGTCTCGTTATACAGATAAACTTCCTAAGGCACAACTAGGTAGAAAACAGCCTAGTACAAGACAGAGATAGTACTCAAGTACTATTATCTCTTTGTTTTATCCACACACTCTGAAAAGATGCTATGTGTTGAACACATTTGTTCACAGAGGAAAATGCTGAATAAGCCAAAGATACTGCTGGAAAAGGCAAAATGCAGAATTTACATATTTGTGTAAAATAATTGCTTGAATTCCATAGCAAAGGTTAAATAATGTACCTCCAATAAATAATATAATATAGCTCAACAATGGCATCTTTGATGTGATCTCTAAAGACATTTGAAACTTCCAGAATCTAGATGAGAAAAGATGAAAAAAAGGAGAGTTGTATTGCATTAGACCTATTTGACTAAATGGAAGTCTGTAGAGAATTTAACCACTGTTGACAACACTTCAGGTATTCTTACCAAGTTGTTGGAGGCTATATGCTGAGAGAGTATTTTGCCATAAGGAAGAGCACAATGTGCTGGCTGGGAAGATTTCATACCTGAACCTAAGTTATTGCAGAACTTATCATCTTTTGGTACAATACATAATGTACACTCACAGCAACACTTTACAATTCAAACTTACTGCATCTTAGTGTTAAAAATAAAGCATCTGATAAAAAGAAAGAAAACTTTAAAAAGGTACTGGTATATTACTCTGACTGTAAAATTCAAAGAGCAAACACTCCATATAGAATAGAAAGCTACTTTAGTATTTCTTGCTAATAAACGAAGTGTTACATGGCATGGCCTTGACCATTACTTGTGTCTGCCAACTGGCAGTGCTGAGACTGCATAGGGACAAGGTCTCCTTTAAGGACAAATGGACTCACCCATGCTGCTTTGTGTCTGAACTAATCTCTATCTATGCCCTCAGCAACTTATCAGCACCACACCAGCTGCCAGAAGAGCCATGGCAAAGATGTAGAAGTAAGGCTGCTCTTCGGGAGAAATAATCGATTTCACTGTGGGTCAACCTGTTCCCTGCACAACCCTTCTTTCTCCCTCTTTACATCCCACAAACTTAAGAGCTTAACACTTCTCTTTTTTTCTGAGGCATGTGTAAGCTGCAGCAGGGTATGATGGAAAAAGCAGAGGATCAGGAGTCCTACCTCTGCTATATGTGAGATTTGGAAGTTACTCAACCTTTCAGAGCACTGGTTTCTAGCTTCCTTCTATGTAAAATGATACTAATAGCTATTGCTCCATGGGGTTATTGAAACATGATAATATTTGCAAAGGCACCTTGCAAATGCTAAGTAAAAGCACTTTACACATGCTATAGTTGTTTAAATTTTTCTGGGACTTAGTTTCCCCATCTGGAAAACAAAGGTGTTGGAAAATATGACTTCTAAATAAATGTACATAGAGCTCAAACATGGAATAATCTAAATATTATATAATTATTCTGTTTTATAAAAACATTTACTAAGACTATTTTATACTCAAAATGGAGTACTCAAGAAAGTGATAAAATGTGCTGATTGTCTACAGTTTTAGGGAAAAGTAGACCACAAGCAGACAGAGAGTGATCAATTTCCAAAGAGAAAACTGTAAGTAGATGCAGACTTAAACATTTCAGCACAAAGGGATAGAAGTCATGAAAATGAGAACAAACAAACAAAGTAACAAAATGAGAGTCTCCTCACTCTCTCAAGACTTTGCTGTAAGAACCAATTAGGTATAACTAAGGAAGGAAGGAAAAACCCCTACACATGACAGAAAGATGGTAGTATTTATTGGCCCTTACTGTAGTAACAGAGGCTCAAATAGGCTATCCGGATATTGAATAGAAGTTAGTGGAGATACATACAGCCAGTCCAACGTACCTAGGGACAGACCCCTGAGTCACAGCCTGAGTGGCACAATACCACAGCTGTGTGATGGATGTCAATTCCAATGGCATGGGAAATAGCTGTTTTAAGCCACCTTGCTAAGTGGTTGGAGGATTCTAGGCTGCCATGGAAACACAGGCAACTGACAACAAAGGGGATGGCTTCTTGCCTTAACATTTGTTCATGGATCTGTGGATAGTGGAAGAAGTTCTACTTGATACTGATTACAATACTGAAGATAGCAGTGATGCAAAGTGTATTTGTTTAACTCATATTTATTGTGAACCTGCTATGTGCTTATACTTGGTGCTGGAAATAAAGTACTGAACAGGAGTTCCGCTCTCATGGAGCTTACATTCTATTAATAGTTGGTGGAATGTAAAAATAAAATAAGTGTTAAGCAGAATGTGTTGTATATTGGACGGTGATAAGTGATGCAGAAGAAAATAAAGCAGACAGCAGATAGAGAACGTGCATGGAGCAGGCTGTGGGGTTTATAATTTTATTTAGCGTGGTAAGGATTGGCCTGAGAAGTTTGCATTTGAGAAAAGACCTGAAGAAAGTAAGGAGATTATTCAGATATATTGGGAAAGAAAATTCTAGGCTATGAGAATAGCAAGTACCAAGGGCTTTGGAGTAGGAGTGGGCTTGGTATGTTCAGGGAACAGTGGGGAAGTCATTATGGTCATAAAAAAGCAAGCAAGGAAGCTAATAGAAGAGGTCAGAGTAGACCAGAGGTCAGATTAAATAGCCTCATAGACTGTTGTAAGAACTTTAGATTTTGATACGGGTGGATTGAGAGAATATTGGTGGTTTCTAAGCAAAAGAGTAATATATAATTATAATATATAATATATATAATATATAATGTATATAAAATATAATTTACATATTAAGAGTATCACCCTCTTGTCTGATAAATACACTGCAGAGATGTAAGAGAGGAAGTCATGAGACTTCATGAGACCAGTTAGAAGACTACCACAGTAATCCAGGTGAAAAATGATGATTTTGGGACTAAGGTAGTAGTGATGGAGATAGTGAGAGGTTGAATTCTGTATATATTTTGAAGGTAAAGCCATCAGAATTCGCTGACAAATTTGACGTGAGGATGTTAAGTAAGATAAATCAAGATTAAGGCCAAAGGTATTGGCCTTGTGACTGAAGAATATAGTGGCCAATACCTGAGATGGGAAAAAGAGTGTGAGGAACAGGATTTAGGAGGGTGACTAGGAACTCAATTTTGGAAAAATTAACTTTTAATTCAAATAGAGATGTCAGGTAAATCTAGGGGACAAATCTAGGCTAGAGATACAAATTTGTGAGTCATCAATGTATAGTCTGGCTGAGGTCATAAAAGGAGAAATATATATCATAGGAATATATATATTAGTTCATGTACCTCTTATATATAGTACATAATAATATAATTATAATCATAACTATATATAATTATAACTATATATAATATATATTATATATGATTTTTAGTACAATATTAGTATAACTAATATAGTATAATTATATGAACTAATGCACCTCATATGCATATAATATATATACCCCTTATATACATATATTAGTCCATGTACCTCTTATTGTATATTATATAATTATAATAAATATAATTATTTGTAATAATTATATTTATTATAAGTATTATAATAGATAATTATACCTGACTTCCAAAGACACAATATTAATCTTCATCATAGTGCGTCAGGTTGATAGAAGGAAAATACGTTTAGAGGATCATGAGTGGGAGTATTTTATGGGCCAGGGTTATGATTCACATTTTCCATTAACAGAAACTCATTTAGATGAATATAGTGAACTGCAAGGGAGTTTGAGAAATGTAGTCAAACTGTGCACCAAGTTAAAAGAAAATGGGTTTAATGAACATCTAACCATCTCTATATAAATATCACTATAATACTAAATATATTATCAACTGTAATAAAGTTAACTATATAGAAATATATTATATTTTTATATATTATATAATTATATTATTTACAATCCAGAAAATTGCCTTTCAACATTATTGTCATATAGTTAGGTCAACAAAATTCATTTAGATGGCTACAGTGAAATGCAAGGGAGACTGAAAAATGTAGTCAATATCTAATATAATTTATATTCTATAAATTACATTTATTATAATTATTATATAATTATATACGTGTAAGTATAATTATATAATATATATCCAATAAGAGGTACATGGACTAATGCCTGAGGCACTGCAACATTTAGGGATCAGAAAAATAAAGTACACATTTGTTAAGTGAGCACTAGTTGTCATAACAAGCAAATGCTAAATATCTTTAAAAATATATATATTATAAGAGGTACATATACTAATGCCTGAGGCACTGTAACGTTTAGTGATGAGAAAAAGCACACATTAGTTAAAAGTGAACACTAGTTGCTCTAAGAAGCAAATACTAAATATCTCTTTTAAAGTTTATATTTTTGCTTACATAAATTCCAAAATGGTTGCTACTGATGGAGAGACATTTTTCCCCCAAGGTATCTAACTCATGGTTCCACTCTTTTTAATACCTGGCTTCCAAAGACACAATATTCATCTTTATCATAGGGAATCAGGCTGATAGAAGGGAGATAAATGTAGAGGATCATGAGTGGGAGTATTTTAGGGGCCAGGTTTATGGTGCAAATTTTCCATTAAAATAAATCTCATTTAGATGGATACAGGGAACTTCAAGGCAGACTGAGAAATGTAGTCAAACTGTGTGCCAAGGTAAAGGAAAATGAGTTTAATGAACTTCTAGCCATTTCTGCCACAAGGAGAAATTGGCAAAGGATATTGAAGATGAGTAGCTAGTGAAATAGCAGAGTGTGGTGGCTGGAACTAACAAGCATTTTTTTTTTTTTTCCTGGAATGGGAGGGAGATGGATTGAGTAAGATGATCCACAACACTTAACCAGTGGATTTAGCAAGGCATAGGTCAAAGGGAAACTTTTCGAGACCAGAGGAATAAAGTCCAACCGGAATAGATTCAAGAGAGAATGAAAGGAGAGCAATTGGAGACTGTGTATGAACATTTATTTCACAAAGTTTTTAAGTACTTTAAGCCAGGAATGTCAATCTGCATCCTGGGATTGTACCTATGTAGCTCTACAAAAGAAAATGTTTTTGAATGTCAGAGATGAAGATTGTCGACAAGTTTTGTTTCTCCACCTGGAAAAAATTATGTCCAGTCATACTTTAAAAAATGAGTTAAAACTACTGCCACAATGATGTAGAAATGCCATTTTCTGAATTATGGATTCACTTCTGGATTATGGATTCATTTCATCTTGATAAAGATATTCTTGACAGAATTTTAAAAAACCCAAAAACATAGGTCAACAATAAACCAGTAAGCCCTATGAAGGTTTCACCCAATATTCTTCATGAGCATGTGTTGAACAAAAGCTTATCACTAATCCAGTTCTGTGAACCTGAGATCAACTGAAAAAAATAAAAAGAAAAGTCCCAATAATAATCTTGTGTAATTTCTTACAACATAGATTAAGAAACTGAAGCCTGGAGAAGGAAAATGACACATCATTCATGAGTAATGGAGATAGGATTTGAACCTAGGACTCGTGACTCTTAGGTCAGGGCTTATATCCCTCAATTAATAATATTCATACTTTCTTGCATCATGCCACACAGATCATATAATAGTCATACTTAAGACCCTCTAGTGGACATAGGAAATGCAGAATTCCTTGGGTTCTAGCCATAATTGTGCTTTTCCCTCACATATCCCAATGCAATTAAGAGGGAATAAACTTGAGGTGACTAATTCATTTTAAACAGCAGAATTTGCAAACATGTCAACTTTAACAGCTATTAGTAACCTTTATGACACTTTTCATCCTGTCATTGAGATCTGCTACATGCTGCCTACTTGTTAATTGCCTTTTGTTCTTTAAGAAACACAAATAAGTGTATAGAAAGAGGCAGATTTTCAGATAGTTTAGAACACAAGCTCAATTTTCTTCAATAATCTGGATATTTTCTTTAGCTATTTAGGAATAGCTTGAGACTTTCTCCAATTGCTTGGAACCCACGTAGATGTCCTCAGTCTCTCCTTTAGCTTTGATTGGAAAGGCATGGCCCCTTAGAAAGCAACCCATACCAGGAGTAATCAGGTTGTGGAGGAGTTGTCAACAATAGGCCAAGAATAGCAGTATGGATTTGAGAATGACTCTCATGAACTCTGCCTTAAGCAAAGCAGACTTACCCAAGAATATTAGGCCTCTTATTTGAATAGACAAGGTATAATACACACTGATTCCCAATATATTAGGATCCAATCAGAATAATTTTTAATTACATAATCTTAATTGAGTGGTAACTACATTAAGGATAAATTACAATATGATTCGATATTTATAATTTTTTTCTTAGCAACCCCGTATGCTAAAATTATATATAAAACATTTTGGTAATCCAGAGAAGGAAGTGAAACATCAGGCAATTTTTATATTGCATTGCGGTAGTATTCATTTCAACCTAGGCTGTGGTGGCTTATGTTCCATAGGGTTTAGAAGGGAGGCATCAGGGAGGACAAAAGCAGGTAATGAATGTCCATTTGTATTGACAAGGACACAGTTTCTTAGTGCTAGCTGTATTTATGTTGGAAAGAAAATAATATCATTAAATATTAAAATGGTTAATGTACTTAAAATGGATATTTCAAATATTAAAAATAAATGCAAGTGGTAATTCTTCTTTAGGGAATAATTTGGCATTTATAGGAAGAAATATTGTGAGAAAACAGTGTTAGGTTAAAATATATTTTCTTTGTATATGAGGTATTCACTAGACAGAGTAAAGTAATAAGTTTTCAGACAGGGTTAGTTAGAGAGGAGTGAGTAGAAGGTAAACAATATCAGTAATTTTGTTTCCTGGGTGACCATAATCACATTGGAGAGTGAGATTTATAAGATCTTGAGAATCCTGATAAAAAAAAAACAAAAACAAAAAACAGTATAATTCCTCTTTTTGGCATGTTCCCAACCTGGAAAAAAGACAGATTAAGAAAAACAGTTTAAGATTTTACTAAAAATCCCCATAATGAGAAATAATTATCTAAGGGCAAGGGGAGGAGTCAGGCAAGACACAAATTTCTCAATTAATAATCTGCAGTGGACGATGGTAGATGTGGAACTTCAGCATGAAAGCTATAAACTGCTAGCTTTTTCTGTCACGGAAGTGGGTAGGCCCAGAGGCCTCTTTAGAGAGTCCAGAAGAATACTAGAAGATGGGTACAAAAAATAGAAAGAATAAGAAGACCTACTATTTGATAGCATAAAATGGTGACTATAGTCAATAACTTAATCGTTCATTTAAAAGTAATGATGAGTGTAATTGGATTGTGTGTAACATGAAGGATAAGTGCTTGAAGTGATGGCTATACCATTCTCCGTGATGTGATTATTTTACATCACATGTCTGTATCAAAACATCTCACGTACCCTGTAAGTATACAACTATTACATTCCCACAAAAATTAAAAATTGAAAAATTAGCATCTTTAAGTCCAAACAAAATCAAGGGTTAGCTAAGAAGTATATCAAAGCAGCCAACTTTATTATTATTATTATTATTATACTTTAAGTTCTAGGGTACATGTGCACAACGTGCAGGTTTGTTATATATGTATACATGTGCCATGTTGGTGTGCTGCACCCATTAACACGTCATTTACATTAGGTATATCTCCTAATGCTATCCCTCCCCCCATCCCACGACAGGCCCCAGTCTGTGATGTTCCCCACCCTGTGTCCAACTGACTGTAATTCTAATAGAGGAAACAGGTGTTTTGTTTTCTTTCCTTGTGGTAGTTTGCTGAGAATGATGGTTTCCAGCTTCATCCATGTTCCTACAAAGGACATGAACTCATCCTTTTTATGGCTGCGTAGTATTCCATGGTGTATATGTGCCACATTTTCTTAATCCAGTCTATCATTGATGGACATTTGGGTTGGTTCCAAGTCTTTGCTATTGTGAATAGTGCCACAATAAACATACGTGTGCATGTGTCTTTATAGCAGCATGATTAATAATCCTTTGGGTATATACCCAGTAATGGGATGGCCGGGTCAAAGCAGCCAACTTTAACAAGACTGGTGAATTTCCTTATCCCAAGATTTTTTATTTCTTTTAATCTTGCTCTAGTCAGAGATTTCCTTAAGGATTATGAAACTTAGATAGCAATATGTGTTATCTTTTTTTATAAGAGACCAATGATTTATTTTCCACACCCCATACTTATGTACAACTGAGGAGAGCCAAATAGTTGACTATACTACTCCATCAGAAACTACTACTCTCCACTAGCAGCAGTTACACAAGTTTTAATCATCAAACTACTCTCTAGAGAAGAGATGGTAAATATTTGACACCTGTGATACTATTTCTCTTCTCCTTCAGCCATGGACATGATAAATTAATTATGAGATTCCTTTTGGTGGCACCTGGAAACAGCCTTAAAATTCTTAGCAATGCCTAAGCAACCACCACAAAACAATTGAAATTGCCATATAGAAAGAAACCTATCCATCCTCTCAGCTCTAGAAGGTGTACTTTGCTAACAGCAATCATCCTTACTAGGTTATGACAAACTTTACAGAAGTTATATCTTTGAAACTAAAAAGAAAAATTACATTCCTTTGTAAAAGTTCCAATTTGAAAGACATTTAGACACGATGGATAAGTAGGAAAGAGTCTTGGAATTGGTGTGATTAGTACTACCATTTCTCTTAACCTCTCCTAATTCATTGTAAACACATTTGATTTCAGAATAAGATTCCATATGTATTGCAAAAGCAGAGTGAAAAGATTACACCATAGAAATGTGTTATTGAAAATGTTCTAAAAGTGTTTCTTTACATGAATATCAATGAACAGTTGTTTCTTTACTTCACTAAAAGTAATTATTGACCAAATTATTATAACTAACATAGAACATGTGAAGAATTAAGATAAAAACTGAAATATTCCTTTTTTCACTCATAACACTAGAGGTTTTAGTGTTTTCTTACAAAATTCTTTAGTATTTTCATACATGTGTTTCTGTGTGTATTTTAAAAACTTTTAACTCAGGGATAGAATGAGAAAAGCAGCATGCAGCATAGTTTTCCATTAACATTCCTGATTGGCATTATTTGCAGTTTACAGCCTACATTTAGTAGCTCATTAGCTCTCTAGGAAACCAGTTCCTCATTTCTGGGTATCATACTGAAGTACATTAGAAGGCCAAATCTTTTTTGTGTGTCTTTTCTGTTCTCTTTTATGTGGTATTTACAAATAATATTTTGCCTTTAAAGACTCCTTTTAATATGTTCCACATAAGATATAATTTGTTGGTTTCCATCAGAGCTAGCCCAAAGCAAAATTGACCGGTCATGGTTTGAACTCCTAGACTACTTTTCTTCCTGGTCTTCATATTCATCACTGCCCCACATCCCACCACATAGTCTTTCTTTCCTACTCCACGTATTGTGTGCTCCCATGTTGTCCTCTGGCTGCCTAGGCTTTTTGGCTGGGCCACTTTTTTCAGAGCAGTCCTGTCTCTGCTTTTTCCATTAAAATATATCTGTCCAGTGGCCTATCTTTTAAGATATTGCTGACATATTGAAGCTAACTAGTTACCTTGATTTATAATATAGAGTTAATGTCCATTTCATGTAGTTTCCTTCAATGGCTCAACTGAATTCAGAAACATAAGGACTTAGGCCAGACTGGTGGAAGCAAAAATTTGGGGAAGTGGGCTTTGAAGTACTATTGTGACTCCAGATAAGAAGTTATAGAAGGGAGGCAGAGCAAGATGGCTGAAACCTTCAGTGATCATACCCCCTGCAGGAAAAGCAAATTGGTATCCACACAAAAAAGCACCTTGAAGAACTGAAGATAAAGTGAGCAATCATACCACCTGATTTTAACATCATATTAAACAAAGAGGTACTGAGGTAGAAAAGACAGTCTTGAATTGCCTGCATCACTCCTCCCCCATCACCTGGCAGTGGCCACATGGCGTGGAGAGAATCTGTGCACTTAGAGGAGGGAGAGCACAGTGACTGTGGGACTTTGAATCAGAACTCAGTGCTACCAATCACAGTGGAAAGTAACACTGGGCAGAACTCAGCCAATGCCCATAGGCGGGGCATTTAGACCAGTGCCAGCCAAAGGGTAATCACCTATCCCAGCGGTCAGAACCTGAGTACCAGCAAGCCTCACCACCAAGGGCTAAAACGCTCTGGAGTCTCAAACTTAAAAGGCAGTCTAGGCCACAAGGACTGCAATCCTTTAACATGTCCTGGTGCTGTGCTGGGCTCAGAGCCAGTGGACATGTGGGGCACATGACCTAAGGGGACAGCATTTTGGGTGGCCAAGGAAGTGTGTCACCCCTCCCCCAAACCTGGGGGAGAGACTTCTTTTGTTTTTGTTTTTTGTTTTTTTTTGAGACGGAGTCTCGCTCTTTCGCCCAGGCTGGAGTGCAGTGGCCGGATCTTAGCTCACTGCAAGCCCCGCCTCCCGAGTTTAGGCCATTCTCCTGCCTCAGCCTCCTGAGTAGCTGGGACTACAGGTGCTCGCCACCTCGCCTGTCTAGTTTTTTGTATTTTTTTTTTTTTTAGTAGAGACGGGGTTTCACCGTGTTAGCCAGGATGGTCTCGATCTCCTGACCTCGTGATCCGCCCGCCTCGGCCTCCCAAAGTGCTGGGATTACAGGCTTGAGCCACCGCGCCTGGCTGCACAGGAGAGACTTCTTACCTCTGCTTGAGGATAGGAAAGGGAATAGTAAAGAGGACTTTGTCTTGCAACTTGGATACCAGTTCAGCCACATTAGAATAGGATACCAGGCAGAGTCCTGAGGCCCACATTCCAGACTCTAGCTCCCAGACAACTCTAGACATAAGCTGGGCCAGAAGAGAACCCACTGCCTTCAAGGGAAGAACTTAGTCCTAGCAGAATTCATCACCTGCTGACTAAAGAGCCTTGGGCCCTGAAGAATCAGCAATGGGAACCAGGCAGTACTCTCTATGGGCCTTGGGTCAGAATCAGAGGGGGGCTAGCTCCAGATGTGACACAGCACATTTCCAGCTGTGGTAGCTATGGGGAGAGACTTCTGCATGAGTAAAGGACAGAGAAGAGTGAAGGGAACTTTGTCTTGCAGATTGGGTACCAGTTTGGCCACAACGGGTATAACACCAAGCTGGCTCCTGGGGTCTTCAATTACAGACATTTGCTCCTGGGTGGCATTTCTGAACCTGTCCTCAGCTAGAAGGGAGCCCACTGCCTTGAAGGGAGAGAGACTCAGGACCGGCACAAGCTGACTGAAGAGCCCTTTGACCATGAGTGAGCATTGGCAGTAGTCAGGCAGAAGTTGCTGTGGGTGTGGGATGGTGGTGGCCACAGGGAGAGACTCCTCTGCTTGAGGAAAGGGGAGGGAATAATTTGTCTTATGGCTTGCGTGCCAGCTCAGCCACATTAGAATAGAGCACCATGAAGATTCTTAAGGTTCCCAACTCCAGGCACTGTCTTCCAGACAGCATCCCCAGACCCTGCCCTGGTCTGTAGGGAGCTCACTGCTCTGATAAGAAGGACACAAATGTGACTGGATTTGCCACCTGCTGATTATAGAGCCCATGAACCTTGAGTTAACATAAGTGGTAGCCAAGCAGTGATCACTGCACACTTTGGGTGAGACACAGTGCTGTACTGGCTCCAGGTCTGACCCAGCAAAGTCCCAGTGGTGATGGACAAAGGATGTGTCATTTATCGCCTAGATCCAGGCAGCTCAGCACAGAGAGAGAGAGACTCCATTTATTTGGGGAAAGTAACAGAACAAGAGTCTCTGCTTGATAATACATGGAATTCTTCTGGATCTTACCCAAGACTAGTGGTACCTCTATGGGTCTAAAGAGCCACAGCACTATTGGACTCAGGATACCTCCTAAAGCAGATATGCCTGCAGTGACCAGTCTTAGATCACAACACTCAAGTCTTTTTGAATACCTGGAAAGCTTTCCCAAGATGGATAAGTATGAACAAGCTCAGACTGTAAAGACTACAATAAATACTTAACTCTTCAATGGCCAGACACTGACAAACATCCACAAGTATCAAGGCTATCCAGAAAAATATGACCTCACCAAAAAAACTAAATAAGGCACCAATGATCAACCACAGAGAGACAAAGATATGTGACATTTCAGACAGAGAATTCAACATATCTGTTTGAGGAAGCTCAATGATATCCAAGATAACACAAACAAGATATTGAGAATCATATCCAATAAATTTAACAAATAAATTGAAATAACTAATAAGAATCAAACAGAAATTTTGGAGCTGAAAAAAATGCAATTCACATACAAAAGAATGCATCAGTCTTTTAACAGCAGAATTGACCAAGCAGAAGAAAGAATTAGTGAGCTTAAAGATGATTTGAAAATACACTATCAGCAGAGACAAGAGAAAAAAGAATGAAGTACATTTACTAGATGTAGAAAATAGCCTCAAAATGGCAAATGTAACAGTTACTGGCCTTAAAGAGGAAGGAAAATGTCAGAGAGAGAGAGAGAGAGAAAGATTGAGGTAGAAAGTTTATTCGAAGGAATAAGGGATAGTAACAGAGAACTTTCCAAATTTAATAAAAGATATAAATATTCAAGTACAAGAAGTTATAGAATGCCAAGCAGCTTTAAACCAAATAAGACTACCTCAATATATTTAATAATCAATTAAACTCTCATAAGTGAAGGATAAAGAAAGGATCCTAAAAGCAGCAAGATAAAAGAAAATACAATGAAGCTCCAATACATCTGGGAGGAGAACTACTAGTGGAAACTTTATGGGCCAGGAGAGAGTGGCAAGAAACGTTTGTAGAAGAAAACGTTTATACTAGAATAATATATCCAGTAAAAATATTCTTTAAGCATGAAGGGGAATTAAAGACTTTCCCAAACAAAAACTGGGGGATTTCAACAACAGACCTGTTCTACAAGAAATGCTAAACACAGTTTTTCAATATGAAAGATAAGGACATTAGCGATAGGAAATCACTTGAAGGTACAAAACCCACTGTGGTAATAGTTAAAAAGCAAAGGAAGGAATTAAAGTGTATGATTTTTATTAGTTTTCCATTCCTTTTTGTTACTTTGTTTTTGCCATCAGTGTTGTTACCAGCTTAAAATAGTGGGTTATAAGAAATTATTTTCAAGCTTCATGGTAACTTCAAATCAAAAATATAGAGCAGATACTCAAAAAATAAAAAGCAAGAAATTAAAACATACCACCAGAGAAAATCACTTTCACTGAAAGAAAGACAGGATGGAAGGAAAGAAGGAAGATAAGACCACAAAACAACAAGAAAACAAATAACAAAATGGCAGAAGTAAGTCCTTACTTTTCAAGAATAACGTAGAATATGAATGGACTAAACTCTCCAATCAAAAGACACTGAGTGGCTGAATGGATAAAAAGATAATACCTAACGATCTGTTGCCTGTAAGAAACACTCTTCACCTGATAAAGACACATAGATTGAAAACACAGGGATGGAAAAAGAGTTTCCATGAAAATGAAAACCGTAAAAGGGCAGGAGTAGTTATATCAGACAAAATTGATTTAAAATAAAAAGTGTAAGAAGAGATAAAGAAGGTCATTATATAATGATAAAAGGATCAATTCAGCAAGAGAATATAACAATTTTAAATATATATATGCCCAACACTGGAACACCCAGATGTATAAAGCAGATATTATTAGAGCTAAGAGAGGTAAGTCCCAATACTATAATAGCTGGAGACTTCAACACACCACTTTCAGCACTGGACAGATCTTTCAGACAGAAAATCAACAGTAACATCGAACTTAATCTTCACTATAGACAATATGGATCTAATAGATATTTACAGAACAGTTCATCCAACAGTTGCAGAATACACATTCTTGTCCTGAGCACATGGATCATTCTCAAAAATAGACCATATTTTAGGCCACAAATCATGTCTTAAATAATTTTTAAAAATTGACATCATATCAAGTGTCTTATCTGAACACAATGGAATAAAATGAAAAATGAATAACAAGGAATTTTGGAAACTAGACAAACACATAGAAATTAAAAAATATTTTCCTAAATGACCAGAGGGTCAAGGAAAAAATTAAGAAATTTAAAAATTTATTGAAACAAATGAAAATGAAAACACAGTGTACCAAAGCCTATGGGTTGCAACAAAACAAGTACTAAGAGGAAGTTTATAGCAGTAAATATCTACATAAAAAAGTAAAAAATTTCAAAGAAATATCCAAAAATGCATCTTAAAGAACTAGAAAAGCAAGAGCAAACCAAATCATAAATTAGTAGAAGAAAAGAAATAATAAAAATCAGAGCAGAAATAACTTGAAACACAAAAAATACAAAAAAACAACAAAATGAAAAGTTGGTGTTTTGAAAAGGTAAACAAAATTCACAAACCTTTATCCCAACTAACTATGAAAACAGCAGAGAAGACATAAATAAATTAAATTAGAGGAAAAAAATGAGACATTAAAACTGACACCACAGAAATTCAAAGGATCATTAGAAGCTTAAAAGAGTGAACATATGCCAATAAATTGAAAAACTTAGAAGAAATGGATACATTCTTAGACACATACAACTTATCAACACTGAACCTTGAAGAAACCCAAAACCTGAACAAGTCAATAACAAGTAATGAGATGAAAGCCATAACAAAAATTCTCCCAGTGAACAAAAGCCCAGGACCCAATGGCTTCCCTGCTGAATTCTACCAATCGTTTAAAGAAGAACTGATACCAATCATACTAAAAGTATTCCAAAAAATAGAAGAGAAGGGACTACATTCAAACTCATTCTATAAGGCCAGTGTTACCCTAATACCAAAGCCAGACAGACATATTTATATATATATAAAAAAAAAAACCTACAGGCAGATATCATGGATGAACTCTGGTGAAAAAAGCCTCAACAAAATACTAGCATCCTGAATTCAACACATTAAGATCATTCATCATGAACAAGTGGAATTTATCTCAGCAATGCAACAATGGTTCAACATATACAAATCAATCCTCGTGATACATTGTATCAACAGAATGAAGGACAAAATCAATATGACCATTTCAATTGATGCTGAAAAATAATTTGATAACCCTGAAAAATCTGGGTAAAGAAGGGACATAACTCAAAAAAATAAAAGTCCTGTATGATAAACCCACAGCTGGTATCATCCTGAATGGGAGAAACCAAAAGCTGTTCCTCTGAGATCTGGTACAAGACAATGATTCCCACTCTTACCATTCTTATTCAGCATAGTACTGGAAGTACTAGCTAGCACAATCAGGCAAGAGAAAGAAATAAGGGGTGTCCAGATTAGAAAGGAAGAAGTCAAATTATCCTTGTTACAGATTATATGATCTCATATTTGGAAAATTCTAAAGACTACACCGAAAAAGCATTAGAACTGATAAACCAATTCAGTAAAGCTTCAGGATACATAAAATAATCAGTAGCATTTCTATATGACAATAGTATCAAAGAAATCAAGAATTTAATCACATTTACAATAGTTACAAATAATATAAAGTACCTAGGAATAAACTTGACCAAAGAAGGGAAAAATCTACACAATGAAAATGATAAATATTGTTGCAAGAAATTGAAGAGAACCCAAAAAGTGGAAAGGTATTCTGTGTTCATGTATTAGAAGAATCAATATTGTTAAAATTTCCATGCTACCCAAAGAAATCTATAGATTCAATGCAATTTATATAAAAATACCAATGACATTCTTCATAGAAATAGAAAAAACAATCCTAAAATTTATATGGAACCACAAAAGACCTAAAGTAGTCAAACCTATCCTGAGCAAAAAGAACAAAACTGGAGGAATCACTACCAGACTTCAAATTATACTACAACAGCTATAGAAACCAAAACAGCATGGTACTGCAATAAAAACAGATATGTAGACCAATGGAACTGAATACAGAAACCAGAAACAAATCCATAGATCTGCAGTGAACTCATTTTCTACCAAGGACATAGAATATATATTGGGGAAAGGACAGTCTATTCAATAAATGGTGCTGAAAAAAATGTATATCCATATGCAGGAGAATGAAGCTTGACCTCTGTCTCTCACTATATACAAAAATCAAGTAAAAATTTATTAAATACTTAAATCTAAGACCTCAAACTTGAAACTACTTAAATAAAATATTGAGGAAACTCTCCAGGACATTGATCTAGGCAAAGATTTCTTGATTGTACACACACAATCAAAGCACAAATGGACAAATGGGATCACATCAGGTTAACAACCTTCTTTACAGTGAAGGAATCAACAAAGTGAGGAGACGACCTACAGAATGGGAGAAGATATTTTTAATCTATCCATCTGTCAGTGATTAATAGCCAAAACATATAAAGACCTCAAACAACTCGATAGGAAAAGAATCTAAGACTCTGATTAAAGATAGGTAAAACATCTGAATAGACGTTTCTCAAAAGAAGACATACAAATAGCAAATGGGTATATGAAAAGATGCTTGACATCATTATCAGAGACATGCAAATCAAAATTTCAATGAGATGTCTCACTCCAGTTAAAATGACTTTTATCCAAAAGGTGGGCGATAATAAATGCTAGTGAGGATGTGGGAAAAGGGAACTCTTATGCACTGTTTGTGAGAATGTAAATTAGTACAAACCTTATAGAGAACAGTATGGAGGTTCCTCAAGAAACTAAAAATAGAAACTTTTATGTGATCCAGCAATTCCACTGCTAAGTACATACCCCAAATAAAAGAATTCAGTGTATTGAAGAGATGCCTGCACTACCATGTTTATTACAGCAGTATTCACAATAGCCGAAATTTGAAAGCTACTTAAGTGTCCATCAACAGATGAATGGTTAAAAAAAATGTGGGCTGGGTGGGGTGCAATGGCTCACACCTGTATTCCCAGAACTTTGGGAGGCTGAGGCAGGAGGATCACTTGAGCCCAGGAGTTTAAGGCTGCAGTGAGCTATAATCACTCCACTGCATTCAGCCTGGGCAACAGAGTGAGACCCTGTCTCTTAAAAAAAGAAAAATTGTGGCACATATACATAATGGAGTACTACTCAGCTATAAAATAGAATAAGATCCCATCATTTGCAACAACATAGTTGGAACTGGAAGGGTTTTCAGGGCCTAGGGAAATAAGAATGGCTAATAGATACAAAAATATATTTAGATAGGATGAATAAGGCCTAGTATTTGCTAGCACAACGGGGTGATTTTAGTCAAAAATAATTTATTCTACATTTTTAAAAAATTGAAAGAGTATAATTTGATTGTAACACAAATAAAGGATAAATCCTTGAGTTGATGGATACCTCATTTACTCTGATGAGATTATTATGCATTGTATGACCGTATCAATCATGTACTCCATAAATATATACACCTGCTATGCACCAACAAACATTTTTTTAAAAAGAGGTACTGGCCGGGTGCAGTGGCTCACTCCTGTAATCCCAGCACTTTGGGAGGCCGAGGCAGGTGGATCACCTGAGGACAGGAGTTCGAGACCAGCCTGGCCAACAGGGCAAAACCCTGTCTCTACTAAAACTACAAAAATTAGCCCGGGGTGGAGGCATGTGCTTGTAGTCCTAGCTACTTGGTAGGTTGAGGTAGGAGAATTGCTTGAACCTGGGAGTCAGAGGTTGCAGTGAGCCAAGATTGTGCCACTGCACTCCAGCCTGAGCAACAAAGTGAGACTCTGTCTCAAAAAAAAAAAAAAAAAGTTACATATATCACGTCTATTGAACAAACTCATAATACTTTGTTATAAAATTTGAATATACCAAAAATCAGTGTATCATTAATGCAAAAATTGTACAAAGTACCAGAAAAGTTGTTTGATAAGAAGAACACTGGACTGAGAATTAGGAGATCTTGGTTCTAGTCCAGGCGATACCACGTATTAACCGGCATACTCAGCAACTCGATTCCTTCATCTGCATTCCTAAAGCAGTTGTTGAAAGATTAAACTGAGATAATACAGATAAAAGAACTTTAAATACTGTCCAGGTCAGGATCTATGAATAGAGGTAACTTTTACTGTATTTGTCTGTTTTCATACTGCTATAAATAACTGCCTGAGGCTGGATAATTTGTAAAGGAAAGAGGTTTAATTGACTCACAGTTAAGCATGGCTGGGGAGGCCTCAGGAAACTTACCATCATGGCAGAAGGTGCCTCTTCATAGGGCAGCAGGAGAGAGAATGAGTGTCAGCAGGTGAAACGCCATATGCTTATAAAGCCATCAGATCTCATGATGACTCGCTCATTATCATGAGACCGGCATGGGGGAAACCACCCCCATGATTTAGTTACCTTCCACCAGGTCTTGTCCACAACACGTAGGGATTATGGGATTACAACTCAAGATGAAATTTGGATGGGCACACAGCCACATCATATCAATTACTATGGTGTGAAACAGCCATCCCATGACCACCCAATGCTTTTGATAAAGCTCCAGACTCAAAATTCACATCTTCTTCCAAGAGTCTACAGGTGGCCAGTTGAGACTAGGTAATTTTTTGCCTGCCTTATTTCTCAAGAAAATTCCACTGTTAACAGACACACGAACTGATACAAACATTACGTTCATTGAGGTGACAGCTTGACATACAGATGTGAAATTTATGACCAAAAATCAGCTCAGTGTTTTCTGTGGCTGTTTGTGTTCCAATTCTTGGGACATTCAAAAGCCCTCCGATATGCTAAGCTTCAAATAAATACCAAAGTCACATGAGGCCCACCTATCTGGCAGGCCGCTGTGTGTTGCATATTCCCAGCATTTGTATACTTTTCCAGTGCTAACTCATCAGCATTCAGTGTTATTTGCTGAAACCAGATGATATCCTGCTTGAAATTCCATCACTTGCTGGACTGATATTCTGTAGGCAAGGAAAGAACTTTTTCCTGGTTAGTGGTGTATACACAAAGTCAATTATTCCTATGAAACAGGAGAAATAAGAGAAATAAGAAGGAGAGAGAAAAGAAGGGCAAGTAAATTGAAGTTCAGATTTGAACTATGGAGGCAATATTTTATGGTAATTAAGCACATGGGCTTTGGGAGTCAGACATACTTGGATTTTAATGAATCCTAGCTGTGCTACAACTAGCTCTGTGGCCTTTGACAAATTACTTAACCTCTTAGGTTGCTCATCCACAAATGAAATAATGGTAGGTTCCTAATGTTGTTTTTATGTGTAACAATTGAGACAAGTAATTTGAAGCACTAAGAACAGTGCTTGTCACATAAACATAATTGATATTTTTAAGTGCTCAATCATTAACACATTCAACAAATATTTACTGAGTATCTACTATTTGCCAGATCTTGTTTTAGGCACTAAGATACATTAGTGAACAAAGCAAAACAAAAACACCCAAGTTTTTGAACTTAGGTCCTTACATCCCAGTGCAGAAGATGGAAAGATGGTAAGAAGTAAAATTAAGAAAAGTAAAGCATAGTAAGGGAATTCTGGGGATGGGACAGAGTAGGTGAGTGTTGCTATTTTTATATAGATCAAGAAAGACATCTTTAAGTGACATTTGAATACAGATTCTTGGAAGAAAGTAGATGTCTGGGGAAATAACATTCCTGACATAGTAAATAAATGAAAAGGCCTAGAGTTCAAGCACAGAAATCACTGTGACTGTTACAATGATTCAGGTAGAGAGTAACAAGAAAGAAATGAAGAAAGATAACAGGGAAAAAGATTATTACGTAAGGCCTTGAAGGCCACTGTGATGAGTTTGGAAGGATTTAAGTAGCAACATGACATAATCTGGCTTACATTTTAACAGAATTACTGACCGTATTAAAAGGATCATAGAAGGCAAGGGAAGAAGCATGGAGACCACTTAGGAGGCTACTGCAATAAATCCGGTGAGAGGAGATAGTGGCTTCAACCAGAGTGGTAGCAATAGAGGTGTTAGGAAGTGATGAAATTCTATAGAGCAGGACATACAGTCAGATTTAGTCAAAACTTAACTATCATGGAAAAAGGAAGTATTCCATGTGGTCTAATACAATTCATTAGAACTTTCTCAAGTGGAATTTGTGGTCAAAACCCCAGCAAATATTATTTGTCTTCCATTTTCACTGTTCCTTGCATCTGAATCTTTTAGGGAAGAGTTGGAGGTAGGTAGTCTGCGTCAAAGTTCTGATATTCTTAGGTTTCTACACTGTTATTAAGTAGCAATGAATACCAACATTATTTCTAATTGCTACCACTGCTCTCTGTTGTCCAGGTTTAGAAAATCTGTCTTCTCTGTCTCATTTTTCTCTTACTAAATTTGTCTTACCTATCCCTTTTATAATCTCACTGACAGGAAGCCATGTGGTTAGTGGGAGTGGGAGTTAAAGGTGAGTGAGAGGTGGTTCTCAGTGAAAACTGACTTTGGGCAAGTCACTTTCCCTCTATGGAGTCAAATTTCTTAGCCCTATATGGAGTAAAAGGAGTGGGTTGAATTGATGAACATTAAGATCCCTCCAGCTCTCAAGTTCTATGATTCATTCAATGATTCACTTATAGCCAGACTCTCATCAACACATTGTATATTTATTTTTAACATTGTAATATTTATCATCTCTTTTTAAAATCATTTCAAACTTTCATAGATGAAGAAACAAAGGATTATAGAGATTCTCTGAAACTTTCCCAAGGTTACTAAAAAAGTTGGTTTCAGGTCCCACTTTTGCCATGGCACCTCAAACAGTGACCATTTGTGAGTGGCACCAGTCCAGTCACTTTTAAGCACTCAATTACCATTCATTGCTTTTCTGAAGCACTATTAGAAGATGGAGATCTTTTCTTAAAATGTATTACAAATGAATGAGTGGCAAGCAATATAAAACATTGTGCTTATGCCATAGTCTTCCTTAGTTAATTAAGGTAGAAAATGCCCTCATTCAAATCATTCATTGGCAGTTTCCCTGATCTCTGGCACACCATTTCTCTCAAATATGGGGTACCTTTAGCATACCTGATGTAAATGATGAGTTGATGGGTGCAGCACACCGACATGGCACAAGTATACATATGTAACAAACCTGCACGTTATGCACATGTACCCTACAACTTAAAGTACAATAATAATAAATAAATTAAAAAAAAAAAAAAAGAAAGCTCAACTCTTTTCTTCCTTCCTGCAATTGCAAACCATTTGCAATTTTTATAGAGCTTCCAGAAGGAAGTCTGAATTAAATAATCATTTAGATAGTATTATTTTCAGTCCCACTACTGCCCAAAGGCAGTGTTAATGACTGAGAGGCGGCTAGCAGAAGCTCTAGAGCTGGTTATGCCCTGCTGATTGCTAATTAGATATAAAGGTTGGAGAGTAAACACATAGCTTAAATATCTGTGCCCAAATGGTGCTCCATTTTGTCTCTTGGGATGAATTTATGTTCTGCGTGGGAGAGACTACATTTTTTGCTGAAAGTTGCTGGCTTTCTAAGTAATTAATTCAATATGTAACTGAGAATGCAGCTATTGGGGGCAGGGTGGCTCAAAGGTTGAGTCATGCTGACATTATGAGTGGTCTCCTCTTTGATTTCAAGCTGTATTAGGAAAGGAGCAGTAACTATTCTTGGTAAAGTTCTCATGTATAAGGTTCTGCTTACTTGCCCCTGTTTACCTTTCCATTCTCATCTCTCATTACTTCATTATGTCATGTCTTTCCTTAGCTGTGCTGAACTACTTCCAGTTTCTCAATAAATAGCATGCTCTAATGTGTCTGAGCCTTTGTTTCCTCCACTAAGGATGTGTCTCTCAACTTTCCCCATTTTACTTCCCTATTCGTTTTTGAGACATAGTTTATATGTTACATCCTCCAAGAAGCTCTGGAGGTATCCCCCACGGAATTAGGTACCCTTACTTTTCTTTCTTATAAGGCCTATTTCTTTATTACAATTTTTAATAGTCTGTTTACTTGCTTTCCTTCACAGCTATTATTTCAGCTCCTCAAGGGAAAGAGGCAAGGCTTCTTTGTCTCTGAATTCTCATATCCTACAGGTAGTCCCTATCACATGGTTTGTTCTCAATACTCTTCTTTTAGATGATTGATTGAACATTTCATCTATGACTCTACAGGCATGACTAGATGGGTATTTCAGGCACTGTGACAGAATGATGAGGGTAGTTTCTCAGTGTGTGTTTTTCTGAGGCAGGGAAAGGTGCCTTTGTCTTTACAATGTGTAATATAAGCTGCATAAGTGATGTGGTTTGTATCTGTGTTCCCACCCAAATCTCATGTTGAATTGTAATCCCCAATGTTGGAGATGTGGTGTGGTGGGAGGTGATTGGATTATAGGGGTTGATCCTTCATGAATAATTTAACACCATGTCTCTAGTACTGTTCTTGTAACAGATTTCTCATGAGATCTGGTTATTTAAAAGTGTGTAGCACCTCCTCCCTCTCTCTTTTCCTCCTGCTCCAGACATGAAGACGTGCTTGCTTCCCCTTCACCTTCTGCCATGATTTAAATTTTCCTGAGGCCTCCCTAGAAGCTGCTATGCTTCCTGTACAGCCTGCAGAACTGTAAGTCAATTAAACTTCTTTTCTTTATAAATTTCCAATTCTCAGTTATTTCTTTATAGCAGTGAGAGAAAGAACTAATATAATATGTACATAGATGTGGCTGATGCATAGAACTTTTTCCAAACAATGCATTCCCAGGGCTATAGTAATTTTGAACAACTCATCTATAGCAGAATTCTTCAAAAATGGACCCTGAGGAAAATAGCATCACAGGAAGGAAGGTGCTGGGAAGTGGGTTGCAGAAGCAGGGAGAGTGGAAAAGAGATGAAATGATGATTATGTCAAGTTTTAGTGACCCTTCTTAGTCTCTGCCACCAATTGGCTATGTGCTCTGCCAGCGTGGAAGATCTTTGTCCACCCTGGGTTTTTGTTGCCTCATCTGTAAAATAAAGGGGTTTAAGTAATGAAGTGCTTTGTAAACCAGAGGGCTACTAGTTTAGTAAATTTGGCTCCAAGTATGCTTTAAAACAGGGATAATGAGCAAAAGATCTTTTGATGACCTTTTAAGATTTTCCAAATCTTCTGATATAAAATTTTATAAGATATTTATTATTTTACATTAAAAATTACAGAAGTAATACATTTTAATTGACCAAAATTTGAAAACATAAGTAACTTAAAATATATTTTAAAATCATCACAATTCGTCCAGCCAGAGCCACATGTGTTTTGAATCTAGTACTGTGCTGGCTACCTTGCATAATACTGAAACGGTTGGTTAAAGAGGGAAAAATCCTTACATGTTGGTATTAAACTGTTTCCCTTTACTATAGTGTGTTTTAAGTAGTTCAAATCATTTGGGTAGTTAGACATAGTTTTGCTGTCTGGGGTGTTCATATGTAACGTTTCAAATATCTGCAAGTAAATACTTGAAGAACAACGACAATAAAAAGACCTGGTATCTCTCCAGACCTGGGCTTCTTTTTAAACTTTGTTTTGCTCCAAATGCTGAGGCTGATTCTTCTGCTTTCCTTCTGTACTTAGGCATCATTCCCCAAAGTATGGCTGACTTGGATGTCTAGACTGTTTCCCTCATTTGACAGAGAAAAAAAGAGGTCTGGAATCATATGGTAATTGGAATGATTTGCACTACCTCCATTTACAGGGTCCGTGCCTCCTCTGACTATCTCCCTAACCCTTGTCCTCTATGATAGCAAATGTCTGTTTATAGGGTGAGGATAAATTAAGCAAAAGCCCATGAATATACTAGGAGCCGGATCACTGATGTCTAATTGATCGATTACTCAAATGCTAAATAAAATATCCTGGCTTGGCTAAGTCTTCCTGAGGCCAAGTCTCCTGATTAGGAATCTGAGAGATGATATAGTTTATTCTGTAACTCAGTAAGGGGGTGTGACAGTACAAAAAAGGTTTTATATAACTGACATTTCTGGTTGAAAGTGCATCTTACTCAGGTCCTTGTGACAAATCACCAGACTATTGCCCTCAAAATGTTCTCAACAGGAAAAAGATGCCATGAGCTCTTTCATATAACAGGTAATGCTGTGAGAAGGGAACAATCAGGTGTCATTTTATGCCTATAGCCTAGATGATTTCCCTACTATTTCAGTTCCAATTACATAAAGGATCACTACTGACTGAATTGTGTGCTCACCTGAACTATTTTCTCTGAAACTTTAGGACAGCTTGGGATGTGTGCCAAGTCAATCAGGGTCAGGTTCTAGGAAGTGTATGAGAGGCAGTATGGCAGAGTAAAAAGAGCATTGGGCAGAAAGTCAAGAACCCAGTCAAAATCTGTGTTCTTAACTTCTGTTTGTGTTACTTTAAACTAATTATTAAATCTCTTGCCTTCTCAGTTTTCTTATCTTTTTGTAATTAATATTATAAAAGATGCTTTTCTTACATCTTAGAGTTCAAAGGATCAAGATCAAAGTGAAATAAAGTATGTGAATTCATGTTTTTTTTTTCCCCAGAAAGATAATTATAGGGCACTGTACAAATGTACCCTAGTTATGGGTTAATAAAACACTTCCTGTTAGTCTCAAGCCATCCCCAGGCCCAATTCAACTTGAGTCCATAGTAGATTGATGTAAAACAATCTGGCTGTCATCCCAGAGTGCATATAAGACCAGACCAAAGGTTTTAAGCTGGGCTTTCCCCTGGGTTGTGTTTTATGTGACTGACTTCTCTGAGGAGGACATAATCCCCCCAAAATGAGGACGATTACTTTTCCTGTGCCAGGTTTTTTCTTGCTCCATTCACCAGGCTGTTTCCCCACTATGCATTTATACTGTGTGTATCCCAGAAAAAATAATTTCATAAAAAGTGTGAATTCTCTCTGATTCACATATAGTTTATCCTGGATTATCTTTTCTTTCCCCTCCAAGTGAACAATCTAGGCAGAGCTATATTTTTGCTCAGTAATCCTAGTGTGGGATGGTCTTCTTTAGATCCATCATTTTGCATTCTATAGAATTTTAATTAAAAAGTTTGTAGCCGTTTTGGTTACTGTAGCCTTGTAGTATAGTTTGAAGTCAGGTAGCGTGATGCCTCCAGCTTTGTTCTTTTGACTTAGGATTGTCTTGGAGATGCGGGCTCTTTTTTGGTTCCATATGAACTTTAAAGCAGTTTTTTCCAATTCTGTGAAGAAACTCATTGGTAGCTTGATGGGGATGGCATTGAATCTATAAATTACCTTGGGCAGTATGGCCATTTTCACAATATTGATTCTTCCTATCCATGAGCATGGTATGTTCTTCCATTTGTTTGTGTCCTCTTTGATTTCACTGAGCAGTGGTTTGTAGTTCTCCTTGAAGAGGTCCTTTACATCCTTGTAAGTTGGATTCCTAGGTATTTTATTCTCTTTGAAGCGATTGTGAATGGAAGTTCATTCATGATTTGGCGCTCTGTTTGTCTGTTACTGGTGTATAAGAATGCTTGTGATTTTTGCACATTAATTTTGTATCCTGAGACTTTGCTGAAGTTGCTGTAACCAAAAGAGCATGGTACTGGTACCAAAACAGAGATATAGACTAATGGAACGGAACAGAGTCCTCAGAAATAATACCACACATCTACAGCCATCTGATCTTTGACAAACCTGAGAGAAACAAGAAATGCGGAAAGGATTCCCTATTTAATAAATGGTGCTGGGAAAATTGGCTAGCCATAAGTAGAAAGCTGAAACTGGATCCTTTCCTTATTCCTTATACGAAAATTAATTCAAGATGGATTAGAAACTTAAATGTTAGACCTAATACCATAAAAATCCTAGAAGAAAACCTAGGTAGTACCATTCAGGACATAGGCATGGGCAAAGATTTCATGTCTAAAACACCAAAAGCAACGGCAGCAAAAGCCAAAATTGACAAATGGGATCTCATTAAACTAAAGAGCTTCTGCACAGCAAAAGAAACTACCATCAGAGTGAACAGGCAACCTACAGAATGGGAGAAAATTTTTGCAATCTACTCATCTGACAAAGGGCTAATATCCAGAACCTACAAAGAACTCAAACAAATTTACAAGAAAAAAACAAACAACCCCATCAAAAAGTGGGCAAAGGATATGAACAGACATTTCTCAAAAGAAGACATTCATACAGCCAACAGACACATGAAAAAATGCTCATCATCACTGGCCATCAGAGAAATGCAAATCAAAACCACAATGAGATACCATCTCACACCAGTTAGAATGGCAATCATTAAAAAGTCAGGAAACAACAGGTGCTGGAGAGGCTGTGGAGAAGTAGGAACACTTTTACACTGTTGGTGGGATTGTAAACTAGTTCAACCATTATGGAAAACAGTATGGCGATTCCTCAAAGATCTAGAACTAGATATACCATATGACCCAGCCATCCCATTACTGGGTATATACCCAAAGGATTATAAATTATGCTGCTCTAAAGACACATGCACACGTATGTTTATTGCAGCACTATTCACAATAGCAAAGACTTGGAATCAATCCAAGTGTCCATCAGTGACAGACTGGATTAAGAAAATGTGGCACATATACACCATGGAATACTATGCAGCCATCAAAAAGGATGAGTTTGTGTCCTTTGTAGGGACATGGATGCAGCTGGAAACCATCATTCTTAGCAAACTATCACAAGAACAGAAAACCAAACACCGCATGTTCTCACTCATAGGTGGGAACCGAACAATGAGATCACTTGGACTAGGGAAGGGGAACATCACACACCGGGGCCTATCATGAGGAGGGAGGAGGAGGGAGGGATTGCCTTGGGAGTGATACCTGATGTAAATGACGAGTTGATGGGTGCTGATGAGTTGATGGGTGCAGCACACCAACATGGCACAAGTATACATATGTAACAAACCTGCACGTTATGCACATGTACCCTAGAACTTAAAGTATAATAATAATAAATTTAAAAAAAAGTTTGTAGCCTTTATTTCTGTTTGTAAACCTCAAAGTACATACTGCCAGATGCAAGGTAAAATTCCCCATTGATCAGTACCTACACAAAGTACTTCACAAGGCCCAAAAGGCAGCTTCCTTTCACATATGAATGACTCTAGAAGTAGTCTGCTTAACTGCTATGCACTATTGTCCTAAAATACATTCCCCCGCCTAGCTGCTCACCTTCAGATCACTGGATTCCTACTTGGTCTGAATGCGGCAGTGGGTGGGGCTTCTCCAAAAGGGTTTTATTTGTCTCCCCTGACTCAGGTACTCAGCAGTACCCACTCCGTAGTGTTCAAGCTCATGATGACTCTGAGGAAGACCAAGACAGTTTCTATTTTTCTCAGTGGTCTTGTTATACTAGAGGTAGCATTCTGGAGTCCAGCAGGCGGTTTTGTTTATACTATAGCTCACAGTTTTTTTTTTTTTTTTTTTTTTTTAAATTTTTAAATTGTTTTAGATTTATAGGAAAATTGTGACAGTAGTACAGAATGTTCCCATGTACTCCACACCTGTTTTCTCCATTATGAATTTGTTATATTACTGTAGTACGTTTGTCATAAGTAATGTACCAATATTGATACCTGATTATTATATTACTATTTTTATTATCATTTGTTTCCACTCATCCCCAAATGCCCTGCTTCCCCTTCAACACTTCTGGCAACCACTGATCTACTCCCTACATTCATGAGATCCAAGTTTTTACCTCCTATATATGAGTGATATATACAATATTTATCTTTCTGTGTTTGGGTTATTTGATTTGATGGCCTCCATTTCCATCCATGTTGTTGCAAATGACAAGATTTTGTTCTTTTTTGTGGCTGAATAGTACTCCATTGTATATATGTACCATTTTTGTTGTTGTTGTTCATTCATCTGTTTATGGGAAATTGGTTGATTCCATATACTGGCTATTGTGAATAGTGCTGCAATAAACATGAGAGTGCAGATATCCCTTTGGTATATTGATTTCCTTTCTTCTTTTTTATTATACTTTAAGTTCTGGGATACATGTGCAGAACGTACAGGTTTGTTATATAGGTATATACATGCCATGGTGGTTTGCTGCACCCAACAACCCATCATCTACATTAGGTATTTCTCCTAATGTTATGACGGAGCCCCCTACCCACCGATAGGCCCCTGGGGAAAGGGACAGCTGTGGGCGCAGCTTCAGCATACTTAAAAATTCCTGCCTGCCAGCTCTGAAGAGAGCAGTAGATCTCCCAGCACAGTACTTGAGCTCTGCTAAGGGACAGACTGCCTCCTCAAGTGGGTCCCTGACCCCCGTGTCTCCTGACTGGGAGACACCTCCCAGCATGGGTCGACAGACACCTCATACAGGAGAGCTCCAGCTCGCATCTGGCAGGTGCCCCTCTGGGATGCAGCTTCCAGTGGAAAAAACAGGCAGCAGTCTTTGCTGTTCTGCAGCCTCCACTGCTGATACCCAGGCAAACAGGGTCTGGAGTGGACCTCCAGCAAACGCCAGCAGACCTGCAGCAGAGGGGCCTGTTAGAAGGAAAACTAACAAACAGAAAGGAATAGTATCAATATCAACAAAAAGGATGTCTACACCAAAACCCCATCCGAAGGTCGCCAACATCAAAGACCAAAGACAGACAAATCCATGAAGATGGGGAGAAACCAGCACAAAAAGGCTGAAAATTGCAAAAACCAGAACACCTCTTCTCCTCCAAAGGATTACAACTCCTTGCCAGCAAGGGAACAAAACTGGATGGAGAATGAGTTTGACAAATTGACAAAAGTAGGCTTCAGAAGGTGAGTAATAACAAACTTCTACGAGCTAAAGGAGGATATTCTCACCCAATGCAAGGAAGCTAAGAACCTTGAAAGAAGGTTAGACAACTTGCTAACTATAATAACCAGTTTAGAGAAGAACAAAAATGACCTAATGGAGCTGAAAAACACAGCACAAGAACGTCGTGAAGTATACATAAGTATCAATAGCCAAATCAATCAAGCAGAAGAAAGGATATCAGAGATTGAAGAACAACTTAATGAAATAAAAAGACAAGATTACAGCAAAAAGAATGAAAAGGAATGAACAAAGACTCCAAGAAATATGGGAATATGGGAATTAACCTACGTTTAATTGGTGTACCTGAAAGTGACAGGGAGAATAGAACGAAGTTGGAAAACCCTATTCAGAACATTATCCAGGAGAACTTCTCCAACCTAGCAAGACAGGCCAGCATTCAAATTCAGGAAATACAGAGAACATCATAAAGATACTCCTTGAGAAGAACAACCTCAAGACACATAATTGTCAGATTCACCAAGGTTGAAATGAAGGAAAAAATGTTAAGGGAAGCCAGAGAGAATGGTAGGGTTTCCCACAAAGAAAAGCCCATCAGACAAACAGTGGATCTCTCTGCAGAAACCCTACAAGCCAGAAGAGAGTGGGAGCCAATATTCAATATTCTTAAAGAGAAGAATTTTTGAACCCAGAATTACATATCCAGCCAAACTAAGCTTCATAAGCAAAATAGAAATGAAATCCTTTACAGAAAAGCAAATGCTGAAAGATTTTGTCACCACCAGGCTGACCTTACAAGAGCTCCTGAAGGAAACATAGAAAGGAACAACTGGAACCATCCACTGCAAAAGCATGCCAAATTGTAAAGACCATCAACACTATAAAGAAACTACACCAACTAACGGGCAAAATAACCAGCTAGCATCATAACGGCATAATCAAATTTACACATAACAATATTAACCTTAAATGTAAATGGGCTAAATGCCCCAATTAAAAGACACAGACTGGCAAATTGGATAAAGAGTCAAGACCCATCAGTGTGCTGTACTCAGGAGACCCATCTCACGTGCAAAGACAAACATAGGCTCAAAATAAAGGGATGGAGGAAGATTTACAAAGCAAATGGAAAGGAAAAAAAAATCAGGGGTTGCAATCCTAGTCTCTGATAAAACAGACTTTAAACCAACAGAGATGAAAAGAGACATGGGCATTACATAATGGTAAAAGGATCAATGCAACAAGAAGAGCTAACTATCTTAAATATATATGCACCCAGTACAGGAGCACCCATATTCATAAAGCAAGGTCTTAGAGACCTACAAAGAGACTTAGACTCCCACATAATAATAATGGGAGACTTTAACACCCCACTGTCAATATCAGATATATCAACAAGACAGAAAATTAACAAGGATATTCAGGACTTGAGCTCAGCTCTGGGTCAAGTAGACCTAATAGACATCTACAGAACTCTCCTCTTCAAATCAACAGAATATACATTCTTCTCAGCATCACATCACTTATTCTAAAATTGACCACACAATTGGAAGTAAAACACCCTCAGCAAATGCAAAAGAGTGGAAACCATAACAGTCTCTCAGACTGCACTGTAATCAGATTAGAACTTAGTATTAAGAAACTGACTCAAAACTGCACAACTACATGGAAACTGAACAACATGCTCCTGAATGACTACTGGGTACATAACGAAATTAAGGTAGAAATAAAGATGTTCTTTGAAACCAGTGAGAACAAAGACACAACCTACCAGAATCTCTGGGACACAGCTAAAGCAGTGTTTAGAGGGAAATTTATAGCATTAAATGCCCACAAGAAAAAGCAGGAAAGATCTAAAATCGACACCCTAACATCACAATTAAAAGAACTAGAGAAACAAGAGTAAACAAATTCAAAAGCTAGCAGAAGACAAGAAATAACTAAGATCAAAGCAGAACTGAAGGAGATAGAGACACAAAAACCCTTCAAAAAGTCAATGAATCCAGGACCTGGCTTTTTGAAAAGATAAACAAAAAAGATAGACCCTAAGCCAGACTAATAAAGAAGAAAAGAGAGAAGAATCAAATAGATACAATAAAAATGATAAAGGGGATATCACCGCTGATCCCACAGAAATACAAACTTCCATTAGAGAATAGTATAAACACCTCTATGCAAAGAAACTCAAAAATCTAGAAGAAATGGAAAAATTCCTGGACACATATACTTTCCGGAGTCTAAACCAGGAAAAAGTCCAGTCCCTAAATAGACCAGTAACAAGTTCTGAAATTGAGGCAGTAATTAATAGCCTACCAACCAAAAATAATCCAGGACCAGATGGATTCACAGCCGAATTCTACCAGAGATACAAAGAAGAGCTGGTACTATTCCTTCAGTAACTATTCCAAACAAAAGAAAAAGAGAGAATCCTCCATAATTCATTTTATGAGGCCAGCGTCATCCTGATACCAAAAGCTGGCAGAGATACAACAAAAAAAGAAAACTTCAGGCCAATATCCCTGATGCGAAAATCCTCAACAAAATTCTGGCAAACCGAATCCAGCAGCACATCAAAAAACTTATCTACCACAATCAAGTCAGCTTCATCCCTGTGATGCAAGACTGATTCAACATATACAAATCAATAAACATAATCCATCACATAAAAAGAACCAACGACAAAAACCACGTGATTATGTCAATAGTTGCAGAAAAGGCCTTCGACAAAATTCAACACCCCTTCTTGCTAAAAACTCTGAATAAACTAAGTATTGATGAAACAATCTCAAAATAATAAGAGCTATTTATGACAAACCCACAGCCAATATCATACTGAATGGGCAAAAACTGGAAGCATTCCCTTTGAAAACCGGCACAAGACAAGGATGCCCTCTCTCACCACTCCTATTCAACATAGTCTTGGAAGTTCTGGCCAGGGCAATCAGGCAAGAGAAAGAAAGAAAGGGTTTCAGATAAGAAGAGAGGAAGTCAAATTGTCACTGTTTGCAGATGACATGATTGTATATTTAGAAAAAAAATCATCTCAGCCCAAAATTTCTTTAAGCTGATAAGCAACTTCAGCAAAGTCTCAGGATACAAAATCAATGTTGAAAAATCACAAGTATTCCTATACACCAATAACAGAAAAACAGGGAGCCAAATCATGAGCGAACTCCCATTCACAATTGCTACAAAGAGAATAAAATGCCTAGGAATACAGCTTACAAGGAATGTGAAGGAACTCTTCAAGGAGAACTACAAACCACTGCTCAAGGAAATAAGAGAAGACACAAAAACGAATGGAAAAACATTCCATACTCATAGATAGCAAGAATCAATATCGTTAAAATGGCCATACTGCCCAAGGTAATTTATAGATTGAATGCTATCCCCATGAAGCCACCACTGACTTTCTTTACACAATTGGAAAAAACTACTTTAAATTTCATATGGAACCAAAAAAGAGCCCACATAGACAAGACAATCCTAAGCAAAAATAACAAAGCTGGAGGCATCATGCTACCTGACTTCAAACTATACTACAAGGTTACAGTAACCAAAACAGCATGATACTGGTACCAAAACAGATATATAGACCAATGGAACAGAACAGAGGCCTCACAAATAACACCACACATCTACAACCATCTGATTTTTGACAAACCTGGCAAAAACAAGCAATGGGGAAAGGATTTTCTATTTAATAAATAGTGCTGGGAAAACTGTCTAGCCATATGTAAAGAGCTGAAACTGGATCCCTTCCTTACACCTTATACAAAAATTAACTCAAGATGGTTGAAAGACTTAAACATAAGACCTAAAAACATCAAAACCCTAGAAGAAAACCTAGGCAATACCATTCAGGACATAGGCATGGGCAAAGACTTCATGACTAAAACACCAAAAGCAATGGCAACAAAAGCTAAAATTGACAAATGGGATCCAATTAAACTAAAGAGCTTCTGCACAGCAAAAGAAACTATCATGAGAGTGAACATGCAACCTACAGAATGGGAGAAAATGTTTGCAATCTACTCATCTGACAAAGGGCTAACATCCAGAATCTACAAAGAACATAAATTTACAAGAAAAAAACAACCCCATCAAAGAGTGGGCAAAGGATATGAACAGACACTTCTCAAAAGAAGACATTCATGCAGCCAACAAACATATAAAAAGAAGCTCACTGGTCATTATAGAAATGCAAATTAAAACCAAAGTGAGATACCATCTCATGGCAGTTAGAATGGTGACCATTAAAAAGTCAGGAAACAACAGATGCTGGAGAGACTGTGGAAAAATAGGAATGCTTTTACACTGTTGGTGGGAGTGTAAATTAGTTCAACCATTGTGGAAGATAGTATGGCAATTCCTCAAGGATCTAGAACTAGAAATACCATTTGACCCAGCAATTCCATTACTGATATATACCCAAAGGATTTCAAATCATTCTGCTGTAAAGACACATGCACACGTGTGTTTATTGTGGCACTATTCTCAATAGCAAAGACTTGGAACCAACCCAAATGCCTATCAATGATAGACTGGATAAGGAAAATGTGGCACATAGACACCGTGGAATACTATGCAGCCATAAAAAACGATGAGTTCATGTTCTTTGCAGGGACACGGATGAAGCTGGAAACCATTATTCTCATCAAACTAACACAAGAACAGAAATCCAAATGCTGCATGTTCTCACTCATAAGTGAGAGCTGAACAATGAGAACACATGGACACAGGGAGGGGAACATCACACACTGGGACCTGTCAGGAGATGGGGGCTAGGGAAGGGATAACATTAGGAGAAATACCTAATGTAGATGATGAGTTGATGGGTGCAGCAAACCACCATGGCACGTGTATACCTATGTAACAAACCTTCATATTCTGCATATGTATCTTACAACCTAAAGTATAATAAAAATAATTTTAAAAAAATCACTTGTGGTTATGAGTTCTTGAAATGTGGCTAGTTCAAACTGAGATGTTATACATATAAAATACACTCCAGAACTCAGACAAAGTATAGAAGAAGAATGTAGAATATCTCATTAATCATTTTTATATTTATTGCATATTGATATAGTAGTATGTTAGATACGATGGGGTAAATAAACTATGTTAGTAAAATTTTAAAAAATATTTTATCCAAACACTCATCCTTCTTTAAGTCAATTAATTAGAGCTCTTTTTAAAGACATCACACACATAACACATATATGACTACACAGACAGAAGAAGATCCAGCAGCTCAGGATGAAGCCCTTTAAGAACAGGGCTAAGAAAGTGTGTAGTTTTGGGGGCCTAATAAGCGTGAATAGCTGGAATGCAGAAATCAGATTTTGAGAGGGATTTGTCTGTCTTTAGTTCCAGCGGTTCCATGAGGAAAACAGAGATTGTTCCCAAAATGGGGGAGCCTTTTCTGTTTTCCCAAGGAGTCCCAGACCACAAGAAATTATTCTAGGGCCTTTAATGCATGCACCAAGAGTCACAAGACAGGAGAAAAGTAATTCAGTTGACTGAGAAAAAAACCTCTTCCAGAAAAACAAGATTTATGAAGAGAAAAACATAAAGGCCTTTTGAATATATGTATAGCTTGGATATCTACTTTTGATTAAGCTAAGTGCTCTTTAAGAAAATCATTTTTATTAATTAAAACATTACAGAGAGTATAAACAATAATCCTTATCATTTATTTTACTGGTTTGCACCACTACCTGTTCACAATCATGTTGAGGTTCTCCAGTTTCCTCTGGAAGAAAGTGGCTGGATTCAGACAAGGGCAAGTTTTCAGCTAGACTGCAGATCTCTCTAGCAGCAAAGCTTGATATATAAGGAGGCAATTGTCTGTTATAGACTTCCCTTAGAGGGAAGCAGTCCTGCTATACTGTGTGGGGTGCAAACAGTTAAGTTATTCCCCATAGTTAACTCAGTGGCCTTTGACACCAGCAAAGCCACCATTGCAACTGCTTGGAGGCAGGCAGGCCCTCCTTCATAGCTATCAATTTAAGTTCCTTGCTTAGGTATCCCACTGGTTGTTGAGTTGGACTTTGAGCCTTAGTTAAAACTCACAGGGTAATTCCCTTCCTTTTGGATACATAGAGATTAAATGCCTTCCCTATAAGAAGACTGAAGACTGTTGCTTTAAGAAAGGTTTGCTTTAGCTAGTTAAAGGCTTTTGAGTTTTAGGTTCCCAAGTTAGGGGTGAGTTTTAACTGCTTGAGATTCCTTTTTTTTTTTTTTTTTTTTTTCTGAGGTAGTAGTGTAAAGGACAAGCTATTTCACAGTGCTCAGATACCCCCAGTCTGTAAAATCCAGTAATGCCTAAGAATCTCCTTAACTGTTTCAGAATTTTGAGAAAGGGAAAGGAGAAAATGGGCTCAATTCTTTTCTCACTTGGTGGTCTGGTCCCTTCTGATAAGACTAGACCTAGGCACTTTACTGAAGTTTGACAGAGCTGAGCTTTAGACTTTGAGACCCTATATTCCCTTTCAGCTAAGAAACTGAGGAGGGCCTTAGTGCCTTTCTGAGGCTTCCTCAGTTGGGGCACAGAGGAGAGTATCTTTTGCATACTGTAAAAATTTCAATTTGAGGGTGAGAAAAACTAAAAAGATATGTGGACAGGGCCTGTTTAAGGAACTTCCTTCCAACATCAGGGGCTGCCTGAGTAATGAACCTGCTCTTTGTTGAATGGGGAGAAAAGGATGTGTGTTTCACTAAAGCTTCTCTCAGCATTTGCAAAAAGGCCAAGAGATTTTAATTTGGTTTCTGATTTAACAAGGACAGTTTAGAGTAATAAAAGGCTTGGTTTTGGTTCTTTGCAAGTCTTTCAATATGCACATCAGAATGTGTTTTCTTTTTCACTCATTTATGGAATCACCAGGGCTCCAATTTGGGTTTTTAAGGGGTATTGCTTCTCTTCCTTTTGGGAATGGGGATCCTGTCCCTTTTTTACCCTCTTTCCCCTTTTGACTGAGTTTCTGTTTTTACTGGCTATAGGAGATCCACTGTTTGTTTCCAAATCTCTCTGCTGTTGGTAGGGCTGTGTTTTTTCTCAACAGCAATTAGAGTTTGACTTAAAAGTAGCATAGAATTTCTCCATATACGATTAAACACTTGGGCTAGATTTTGAAAAGCCTCTATATATCTCTCAGGGTTATCAGATAACTTGCCTAGGTCCCCCCTTTATTTGTCTAAGGTCCTGGAATGAGAAGGAAACTTGAATCTTAGTAGCACCATGTCCATCGGGCATTTCCTGCAAAGGTAACAGTGAAGTTGAGGTTTTTTGACTAGCATAGCTAGAGGATGATAGCAATAATCAAACCCCATGCCCCATCTGTAAACAGGATGATATGGCTATTTGGGGCCCTATATAAGGGAGGCAGGTAGGGCACCCAGAAGTTGCATTGGAGGGTTCCCCAAGGGTTTGTCTCTCTGTCTTTGGGGAATTATATTTTGTAGGCTTGCCTGATATGGCTGCCAAGAGGGCAGGGTTAATTTTACAATGCTTACAAGATCTGGGTTGTCTCACAAGGCAAAGAAAGATCTGGTTGTTGGATAGTATTGTAACTAATGCTTCCCTGAGGAGGCCAGGTCCCCTGTCTATAAGATGACTACATCCTTGTGCAATTGAATATAAGTCATTTTTTCTTCAGAGTCTCAGGGTTAAAGGAGTTCCAGTGTTTTAGAATGCACTCAAGGGGAGTGCAGACTGTAGACAATTTGTTACTCATTTATAAAACAGAGAAGAACAGGCATCCCTCAGTCTCCTTATTATTTTTGGAGTGACCTAGAGTGGGGAGAAAGGCCCAAAGGATATTACCCTTCACCCCTTTTCTCCTCTACTCTTGCCTGGCAACCATCATAGGTGTCACCCATGGATGCAAGCCTGATGTTCACCCATGGATCTGAAGGAGCCAGTCAGCAGAACTAGTCACACTCACCTGAACAATGCCTTAGCTTTCCACCCTGCTGGATTCTTAGCCTCATTCAGCCCAAAAGGCTCCTAAGGTACGCCAGTGGCCTAGGAGAGATTCTGTAGTAGTTGGATTTGGGCAAGAATCTTTAATAGAGGGAGTGCCATAATGTTATCTCTGGTTTCCCTTGTTATGGCCCCACCAAAACACTGGAATCCCAGAGTATGGGACTGATTGATTTCCAAACATAAAATTTCTTTTTTCTTTAAATCCCAATGTAGTTGGACACAGAACAGTTGCCTTGAAAAAGTGTAAGAATTGAATGGCTGTCCTTCATTTGATGGGACAATACAGAGGCTAATATCTGTCCTTTAAGGGTGACTTCCTCCTGATTGTTGAAAGTGGAGTTTTCCTGTTTACAGATGGGGCATGAGGTTTGATTACTGTTAGAGGGATGTAAGAGGGAGAGAAACTGGGAAATGAGAGGTTTGGGGCAAAAGGCTGACAAGGCTCCCCACAGAAAAAAATATCCATCCCATTAGGTGTCACTGTAGGGTCAGAAATGTTTGGTAAAAAACTCTGACTCCAAATTATTTTCAGGCAAATGTTAGAAAGAAATGTTTGGGGTTTGATAGGCTGTCCCCATAGCATTCTCCCCAGCACAAGAAAATTAAATTGTCTCATAAAGGAACTGCTTAGATTAATTGGACAGTGCTGAACTCTTATATGGAGGAAAAAACAACCCAAATGGAGAGAAGGTATTCAATTGGGATGAAATATCCTCCAACACAGTGCCACGAACGTCTATTACTGGGGGACAGAAAGGACCTTACTAGGTGAAAATTTAGAGAGATCTTGAATCACCCTGGTTTTTAGGAAGTCACAAAAACAACAACTCTTTGAGTTCATTCCTGATGACTAAGGCACTGACTGATTCTACCCAGCAAGATTATATCCCTAGTCTGTAAAAACACCCACAACGTTGCATGCAAAGGAATAGGAGACATGATAGCTGCAAAAAGATAGAAGAAAAATGCAATAGAAAAAGACTGGGAGTCCTGGTACCGATGCCCTGATGGGCTGTCAGGGAATGGAGTTAGTCCAAGGGCCTTCGGGTAACAGTGAGGTGTAGCCTCAGCCAGAAAACTTCAGTTGTCCTAGGACCTCCTTCCAATCCCACGCAATGGCTAGACCCTCTGTGAAAGAAAACTGGATTGGAACAAAGCCAAAATTCCCAACATCTGAGAGCAATTGGGGAATTGACAAAGTCCTCTCCAACAAGACTGCCCATTGAGTTTTAAGGCTGGCAGCCATGCTAGCCATTGTTTAAATGGCTAAAAGAGGTCCAGCATTTTATTTCCTCTTGAGAGAAAAAACTGAAGACAAGGAGCCTCAGAAAGTAAAGAGTTAAAGGTCTGCTCCTACTCATCCTTCCGATGAATCCCCTTCTTCCTGATCAATGCACCAAAATGTGTTGTAGTCTTACCAATGCACTACAATGTAAGAGTCTCTGGTGGCATATCACCTGAAGTTTTTTTTTTTTTATCTCACCTTCAAGACAATAAAGGAGCACAGACACAGGTTGAGATTACAGTGGAAGTTTGATAAGTGAAAGAAAAAAGGTCTCTGCCAGTAGAGAGGGGGGCCCAAATGGGTTGTTCCCTATAAGGCTAGGTTTTAGGGTTTTTTGTGGATTAGGAAGGGGAATGAATGTTCTTAGTTTGTGGGCTGTCTTGGAGAACATGTGACTCAGCTTGGCCTGGGGCTTTGGCCTGGGGCTTTGGCCTGGGACCAATCAGGGGCTGAAGTGATGATTTCTAGAGGCTGCTCAGCTTGGTCTGTGACCTGTCAGGAGTTAAAATGAAAGCTTGGCCTGGGACCTTGGCCCAGGACCAACCAGGGACTAAACTGATAATTCGTGGAGGCCAGGCTAACAATCCATAAAAGAAAGGAAAGTGCCCACTAGAACCCATTGTGTTTATGTCCACAAAAGGAGAAGAAACTTTCCTGGGAGCCCACTGATTATACAAAGGACAAAACATTTCTCTGTCAGGCCTCGTTTCTTGTCTGAGTGAGCCAGGACTTTGAGCAAGTTTTTATCTGAATGGGCTGGAGTTTATCCTATCTGTGCAGCAGCAGGCATGTCTCCAGGTGCAACTCCCTGTGCTAGTTCCCTTATTGGTGCCTACGGCTTGATCTTTTTCCCCAGGCTGCTTTTTGTATTATGTGGGATGAGGCACTGACCTGTGGGTCAGGGTCTCTCCAGGAACCCTTTCATTGCTGTCTACCTAAGGCAAGTTAGCTAACTCCTTTCAATATGGTAGTTTAATTTTTAGTTTTCTCAGGATACTTCAAACTGTTCTCCATAGTGTTTATACTAAATTACCTTCCCACCAACAGTGTGTAAGGGTTCACTTTTCTCCACATCTTCACTAGCATTTGTTAATTCCTGTCTTTTGAGCATAAGTCATTTAACTAGGTGAGATTACCTCTCATTGTAGTTTTGATTTGCGTTTCTCTAATGATTAATGACGTTGAGTGCCTTTTCATAGGCCTGTTTGCCATTTGTGTATCTTATTTTGAGAAATGTCTATTCAAATATTTTTACAGGTTTTTCGATCAGATTATTAAATGTTTCCCTATAGAGTTGTTTGAACTCCTTATATATTCTGTTTAATAATCTTTTGTCAGAGGGGTAGTTTTCAAATATTTTGTTTCATTCTGTGTGTTTTCCCTTCATCTTGTTGATTGTATCCCTTGCTGTACAGAAGCTTTTTAACTTGATGTGATCAAATTTGACCATTTTTGATTTAGTTGCCTGTGCTTGTAGAGTATTTCTCAAGAAATTTTCATCTAGATCAATGTCCTGAAGATTTTCCCAAAAGTTTTCTTATAGTAGTTTTATAGGATGATGTCTTATATTTGAGACTTTAATCCATTTTGATTTGATTTTCATATTTGGTAAGAGAGAGGGGTCTAGTTTCATTCTTCTGCATATGGATATCCAGTTTTCCTAGCACCATTTATTGAAGACATTGTCTTTTTCCTAGTGTATGTTCTTGGCAACTTTGTCAAAAATGAGTTCACTCTTGCTGTCTGGATTTATTTCTGGGTTCTATATTCTGTTCCATTGGTCTTCGTATCTTTTTATGCCAGTACCATGCTGTTTTGGTTATTATAGCTCCACAGTATAATTTGAAATCAGGTAATGTGATTCCTCCTGTTTTTTTCTTTTTAATTAAGATAACTTTGGCTATTCTGGGTGTTTTCTGGTTTCATGTAATTTTTAAAATTGTTTTTAATTTCTGTGAACAGTGTAATTGGTATTTTGATAGAAATTGCATTGAATCTATAGATTTCTTTGGGTAGTATGAAAATTTTAGCAATATTGATTCTTTAAATCCATAAATATGGATTTTTTTGCCATTTTGGGGGATCCTCTTCAATTTCTTTCATCAATGCTTTGTAGTTTTCATTGTTGAAGTCTTTCACTTCTTTGGTTAATTCCTAGGTATTTAATTTTATGGGTGGCTATTATAAATTTCATTTTGTGATTTCTTTTTCACATTGTTCACTGTTGATGTTTTGATATGCAACTAATTTTTTGTATGTTGATTTGTATTTTGCAACATTACTGAATTTTTTTATTAGTTCTAATAGTTTTCTTACGAAGTTTTAAGTTATTTCAAGTGTAAGATTATATCATCTGCAGGCAAAGATAATTTGACTTCTTCCTTGCTCTATTAGTCAGGGTTCTCTAGAGGGACATAACTAATAACTAATAGGATATATATATATATATACACACACACACACACACACACACACACACACACACAAACATATGTGTGTGTATGTGTATATGTGTGAGAGAGTTTATTAAGTAGTATTAACTCACACAATCACAGGGTCCCACAATAGGCCATCTGCAAGCTAAGGAGCAAGGAAGCCAGTCTGAGTCCCAAAGCTGAAGAACTTGGAATTCAATGTTCAAGGGCAGGAAACATCCAGCATGGGAGAAAGATGTAGTCTGGGAGGCTGAGCCACTATAGCCTTTTCACATTTTTTACCTGCTTTATATCTTGGCCACACTGGCAGCTGATTAGATGGTGCCCACTAAGATAAAGGGTAGGTCTGCCTTTCTCAGCCCACTGACTCAAATGTTAATCTCCTTTGGCAATACCCTCACAGACACACCCAAGATCAATACTTTGTATCCTTCAATCCAGTCAAGTTGATACTCAGTATTAACCATCACAAGTCCACCCGTTGTCAACTTGAACCCATACATGTCTCCTGAGATCATACATAATCTTCAAATAAAGATAATAACAGGGCCATAAGTTTCCTAACAATACAACTATCCTTCAGACAACCAGAAATGCACCAATCTCCAACCCAAATGCTATTACATAGAGTTAACAATACTTAAGTGCTGATATGAAGTAAATAAAATTTATGTCACATGATAAAGGAAAAAAGAAATAAAATGAAGATATTTTATTATTATAAGTGTATACATGCACAAATATGGTTTTAACACTAGAAGGAGGAAACACTCATGACAATTACAGTCCTCATTTCTGCAACTGGTCACATGGTCATAGATGGTATTGATGACTAACTTCTTTTACTACCCATTCTGTATACCCTTTGCCTTCAGCAAGCACCTCAGTGGGTTGTGTTTTTTTTCTTGGTGGAATGACCCAAACCTTCATTCCTGAAGGGTCTAGGCCATATGTAGTCCTGTCTGGATTGGGCTGTTGTAGTTTCCCATTGACCTTAATCACAGGGCATGGTAATACTAAGAGACACCCTAATGAGTCTCCTGTATTTCATGCATACTCTTCCTAACCTACATTGTGGAGTAATAGACTGATTTCACCTTGATAGCCTGGGTCAATCACCCCAGGCAAAACTGTAACTCCCTTCTTAACCTGTTAACTTAAAAGTGGGAGAAGCCCAAGATGTCCAGGTGGCAATCTTAACTTCAAGTTTAATGAAATTGTTGTTCTGTCTCCTGGTGGCAGCATTCCTCCCTGTGGAACTCAGACCTCTAGGCAAGCAGAACGTAATGTTGCAGGAACAGGAAGCAAATATTTTGCCAGTGGATCATTTGGGGTGATGGCGAGTGGTGCCATTTCCACTTCCACCCCTTGATTCCTCGACCCATGAATCCTGGCTATGGGAGCAACTCTATTATATATCGGATGCTGATTCAGAGCATACATGGCCTTCTAGAGAACTTTGCCACAGTCCTGCAAAATATTGTCACCTAGTTGGTGTTGTAATTGTGACTTCAAAAGGCCAATCCACACTTCTATCAGTCAGCTGCTTCAGGATAATGGGGAACATGGTAAAACCAGTGAATTCCATGAGCACGAATCCAATGCCACACTTCTTTAGCTATAAAGTGAGTGCCTTGGTCAGAGGCAATGCTGTGTGGAATACCATGATGGTGGATAAGGCATTCTATGAGTCCATGAATGGTAGTGTTGGCAGAAGCATTGTGTGCAGGATAGGCAAACTCATATCTGGAGTAAGTGTCTATTCCATTGAGGACAAACCTCTGCTCTTTCCATAATGGAAGAAGTCCAATATAATCAACCTTCTACCAGGTAGCTGGCTGATCAACTTGAAGAATGGAGCCATATCCAGGACTCAGTGTTGGTCTCTGCTGCTGGCAAATAGGGCACTCAGCAGTGGCCATAGTAAGGTCAACCTTGGTAAGTGGAAGTCCAAGTTGCTGAAGTTGCTGAGCCCATGAATAACCTCCATCCTTGCCACCATGGCCACTTCGTTCATGGGCCCATTTGGGCAATGACGGGGTAGCTGGAGAAAGAGGCTGAGTGGTATCCACAGAACAGGTCATTCTATCCACTTGATTATTAAAATCCTCCTCTGCTGAGGTCATCCGTTGGTGTGTACTCACATAGGATATAAATATCTTTACAGTTTTTGACCACTCAGAGGTCCATCCACATACTTCTTCCCCAAATTCCTTTGTCACCGATCTTCCAATCATGCTTCTTCCAAGTCGCTGACCATCCAGACAAAAAATTGGCTTTATGGCTAGGTGGGTCAGAAAGCACTCAGTTCATGATAAGTAGTTCAGGTCACATGGTGACTTGATGACCCATAGTTAAATATTCCATTTTTACCAAAGCCCAGTAAAAGGTCAAGACCTGTCTCTCAAAAGGAGAATAGTTATCTGCAGAAGATGGCAGGGCCTTGCTCAAAAATCCTAGAGGCCTCCACTGTGATTCACCTTTGGGGGCCTGCCAAAGGGTCCATAGAGTATCCCTATCTGCCATTGACACCTCAATCACCTTTGGATCTGCTGGGTCATATTTCCCAAGTGGCAGAGCATCTTGCACAGCAGCCTGAACTGGTTGCAGAGCCTTTTTCTGTTCTGGACCCCACTCAAAGCTGGCAGTCTTTTGAGTCACTTGATAAATCAGCCAGAATAATGCACCAGAATGAGGAATTTGTTGGCTGCAAACTCCCAAAAGGCCCACTAGGCATTGTGCCTCTTTCTTGGTTGTAGAAGAGACCAAATGCAGCAACTTATTCTTCATTTTAGAGGGAATATCTTGACAGGCTCCACCCCAATGGACCCCTAGAAATTTCACTAAGGTAGAAGGTCCCTGAATTTTAGTCAGATTTATTTCCCATCTTCTGGCACACAAATGTCTTACCAATAAGTCCAGTATGCTTGCTACTTCCTGCTCACTGGATCCAATCAGCATAATGTCCTCAATGTAATGGACCAGTGTGATATCTTGTGGAAGCAAAAGGTGATCAAGATCTCTCCAAATGACATTATGACCCAAAGCTGGAGAGTTGATATACCCCTGAGGTAGGACAGTAAAGGTATATTGCCGGCATTGTCAGCTGAAGGCAAATTGCTTCTAGTGGGCCTTATGTACAGGAATAAAGAGAAAGGCATTTGCCAAGTCAATGGCTGCATACCAGGTGCCAGGAGATGTGTTAATTTGCTCAAGCAATGAATGAAACCACATCTGGTAAAGCAGCTGCAATTGGAGTCACCACTTGGTGGTTATGCTTATAATAATTTACTGTCATTCTCCAAGATCCATCTGTCTTCTGCACAGGCCAAATAGGAGAGTTGAATTGGGATGTGGTGGGAATCTCCACTCCTACATCTTTCAAGTCCTTTATGGTGGTGCTAATCTCCACAATCCTTCCAGGGATGCAATATTGTTTTTGATTTACTGTTTTTCTAGGTAGAGGCAGCTCTAATGGCTTACATTTGGCCTTTCTCACCATAATAGCCCTCACCCTACCAGTCAGGGAGCCAATGTGGTGGTTCTGCCAGCTGCTAAGTATGTATATGTCAATTATGCATTGTCGCACTGGGAAAAGACCACAGAATGAGTCCAAGGACCCACTGTAAGTCAGACCCAAGTCAAAATTCCATTAATTACCTGACCTCCACAAGCCTCTATGTTAATTGGAGGACCACAATGACATTTTGGGTCCCTGGGAATCAACGTCAGTTCAGAGCCAGTGTCCAGTAGTCCCCAAAATGTCTGATCATTTCCCTTTTCTCAATGCACAGTTATCCTGGTAAAAGACCAGAAGTCTTCTTGGGGAAGGATGGGAGAGAGATTAACAGCATAAATTGTCAGTAGTATAGTGGGGTCCTTCCTCAAGGATACCCAGCCACCCTTTCATTGAAGGATTTCTGGGTCTGTAAACTGGATGAGGTCTGGAAATGGATTGAGAGGTAATAATTTTCTATTTTTATAATTCAAATTATTTTGTCCATTAGATCTGGAAGTTTTCTGCTTATGGTAAGTTAAGTAGGAATGCAGTAGGCTTCATATCAATTTCACTTCTAGGAACACCATTATTAGTTAGCCAATGCCAGAGTTATACATGAGTCAGACTCTTCTGATTGCTGCTTTGCCTCTGCTGTCCTTTCAGTAAGTATACCCACCTTACTTTTGATGGTTGAGTGCCATCATTTGGCCCCTGCCAACTCAGGATCCAATTATTCCCATTGTATTTAAATTTTGTAGTTGAGTGACTGCAGTTTCCACTGTTAGATATGATGTACAGAGAAGAACAATTACAGGGCTCTTCAAAGATGCAGGTGTTGCCCTCACAAATCACTTTCTCAAATCATTGGTCAAGGGTATATCTTCTGAACCCTCCCAGCTGGGATGAGTACGTCTGAAGTGACTAATCCACTCCACCATCCCAGTCTCCCTAAGCCTATGGATCCCTTCCTTTACATTAAACGAAGGGAGATCAGGCATTTTCAGCTTGCTCACAGTGGACCATCTTTTGATCTACATTTCAGCTAACCAAGCAAATAAACTATTAGAACCTTTTTTTAATCTCCCTGAGCTGCAATATTAAACATAAAATTCCCACTTAGTGGGCTCAAATTAATAAATTCAGCCTGATCCAACTCTATGTTTCTTCCACCATTATCCCATACCCTTAATATCCATTCCCATGCCTGATCTCCATATATCTGCTTATATAAATTAGAAAACTCAAACATTTATTTTCAAGAGTAGCATACCTCCTCATGGGTCACACTCTCAACTTCACCTCTAGGGGACTGCCAGGACTTTAGCATAGTTATAGATCTAGAAGCAAATTGGGCTGTTAGGGGTGGCTCCTGAGGAGAATAACTGTTATCTTGCCTGGCAACTGCCTCAGGGGAGGCCTTCACTGTTGTCTAAGGCAGTGTAGGGTTTATCTTCTCAGACAATGGTGAAATGACTAATGGCAGCATGGGTCAGGGAGGGGATGTTGCCACTACTGGGGATGGGGAAGCTGTTTCTTCTGGCAAAAAAGGTTCATCAGAGTTTACAAGCTCTGTTTCCTCATCTTTATTAGGGTCCTGCCAAACATCCCGATTCCAAGTTGCAGGGTCCCATTCTTCTGCAATCAATGCCCTCACTTTAACAGTAGACACCTGGTGAGGCTGTCCATGCACCTTTCATTGCAGGTCAGCCACTTGCATGATAAGAGCTTGTGTCTGTTTTTCCACAATGTCAGCTCTTTCTCTACAGGAGATAGGACTCTTACTCAGGGAAGTCTTAGCAGATTTGAGGCTCAGTATCTGCTTCTGAAGCCAGGAGTTAGAATTCCTGGGTTCATCATTTTCTTTTAGCACTTTCTCTAGTGAACTTAGGAGCAACCAACTAACTACATTATGTTCCTTTGTTCTCTACATATTTTCAAAGATATTATGTATAGAGTCACTAAACTCCTTGTCTCTCATGAACAGTGAATCAGGAATGTCAAATGCATGTATTTTGCATAACTCAACAGTTCATGCCAAGGACTGTCAGTGTTCTCAATACTATTAGAAGTAGATTCCTTAGCATTTTGGGGTCTAATCACATTAAGCAGCCAAATTCAGAAACCCCCAAACCAATGAAAGAACTTCATTCTTAATATTCTGTTCCTCTAGAACCACTCTTGGTACCAAAATCTGTTTTAGTCAGGGATCTCCAGAGGGACACAACTAACTATATATATGTGTGTGTGTGTGTGTGTGTGTGTGTGTGTGTGTGTGTTTATTAAGTAGTATTAACTCACACAATCACAGGGTCCTGCAATAAGCTGTCTCAAGTTGAGGAACTAGGAAGCCAGTCCAATTCCCAAACCTGAAAAACTTGGAATCCAATGTTCAGGGCAGGAAGCATCCAGCATGGGAGAAAGATGTAAGCTGGGGGGCTAAGGCAGTCTAGCCTTTTCACATTTTTCTGCCTGTTTTATATCCTGGCTGTGCTGGCAACTGATTCGATGGTGTCCACCCAAGTTAAGGATGGGTCTGCCTTTCCCAGCCCACTGACTCAAATGTTAATCTCCTTTGGCAACACCATCACAGACACATCCAGGATCAATATTTTGCATCCTTCAATCCAATCAAGTTGACACTCAGTATTAACCATCACATTTGCCAATTTGTATACCCTTTATATTTTTCTCTCCTCTGAATGTTTGAACAGGACTTACAGTACTATTTTAAATAACAGTGGTGACAGTGGGTATTTTTTTCATGTTCTAGATCTTAGAGGAAAGAAAGGCTTTTAGTTTTTCCCCTTTCAGTATGATACTAGCTGTGAGTCTGTCATATACGGCTTTCATTATGTTGATTTATGTTCCCTCTAGTCCCAGTTTTTTAGGGTTTTTACCATGAAGTGATGTTAAATTATATCAAATACTCTTTCAGCATGAATTGAAATGATCACGTAGTTCTTATTCTCATTCTGTTGATATGATGTATCACATTGTTTGATTTGCCTGTTCATCTGAGGGGTAAATACCATTGGTCATGAAGAATAATATTTCTAATGTATTGTTGAATTCATATTACTAGTATGTTGTTGAGTATTTTGCACCAATATTCATCAAAGATATTAGCCTGTTTTTTATGTATCTGTTTGATTTTCTGTTCAGGGTGATACTGGTCTTATAAAATTAGCTTTAAAGTATTTCCTCTTCTATTTTTCAGAATAGTTTGAGTAAGATTGGTATTAGTCCTTTGAATGTTTGGTAGAATTCAGCAGTGAAGCCATCAGGTCCCAAGCTTTTCTTTCCTTGGATCTGTTTTATTAAGGCTTCAATCTCATTACTTGTTATTGGTCTGTTCAGATTTTGGATTTCTTCCTGGTTCATTCTTGTTGGGTTTCATGTATCCTGGAATTTGTCCATTTCTTCTAGGTTTTCAAATTTATTGGCATATAATTGCTTGTAGTATCCACTAAAGATTCTTTAAATTTCTGTAGTATCAGTTATAATGTCTCCTTTTTCCTTTTTAATTTTATTTATTTGGATCCTCTCTCTCTTTTTTTAGTTTGGCTAAAGGTTTGCCAATTTTCTTTAACTTTTTAGAAAACCAGCTTTTTGTTTTATTGATCTTTTGTGCTGTTTCCTTCATTTCAATTTCATATTATTTATGGTCTAATCTTTATTGTTTCCTTTCTTCTACTAATTTTGGGTTTCATTTGCTCTCACTTTTCAAATTATTTAAGACACACCATTAGATTGTTTACTTAAAGTTGTTTCCTCTTTTTTGATGTAGGTACTTATAGCTATTAACGTTCCCTCTTAGTAGTACTTTTGCTGTTCCTCACAGAGTTTGGTATGTTTTGTTTCCATTATCCTTTGTTTCAATACATTTTTCAATTTTCTATTTAATGTCTTTATTGATCCAGTGGTCATTCAGGAGCATAAGTTTTAATTTACATGTGTTTGTGTAGTTTCCAAAATTACTTTTGTTATTAATTTCTAGATTCATTATATTGTGGTCAGAGAAGATGCTTAATAGCATTGTTTATGTGATTAAACAATGCTAAGTCATTGTTTTTGATTGTTTCAGGACTTGTTTCATGACCTAATACATGGTTTCTCTGATAATGAGCCATGTGCTGAGGAAAAGAATATGTGTTCTGCAGCTCTTGGATGAAATGTTCTATAAATATCCGTTACATTCATTTGTTCTATAGTTCAGATGAAGTCTGATGTTTCTTTGTCACTTTTCTGTCTGGAAGATCTGTCCAATTCTGGGGACTATCTCTTCTTTTAGCTGTAATAATAATTGTTTTATATATCTGAGTGCTCCAGTATTGGGTGCATATATATTTGTTATTATTATTATTATTATTATTATTATTATTATTTTGCTGAATTAAGCTTTTTACTGCTATATAGTGATGTTCTTTCTCTTATAGTTTTTTGTCTTGAAATAGATTTGGTCTGATGTAAGTATAGGAACTCATCTTTTTGGTTTCCTTTGTCATAGAATATCTTTTTCAATCCCTTTATGTTTGGTCTATGCATGTCTTTATAGACGACATATATTTCTTGCAGGCAGCAGATTAACGGGTCTTGTATTTTCATTCATTAAGCCAGTCTGTCACCTTTTCATTGGATAATTTAGTCCATTTACATTTAATGTTTTGATTGATAAGTGAGGACTTACTTATGCCACTTTGCTATTTGTTTTCTGGTATTTTTATGGTTTTCTCTTTCTTCTTTTAATTCTTCCTGTCTTACTCTAGTGAAAGTGATTTTCTCTGGTGACATGATTTAGTTTCTTGCTTTTTATTATTTGTGTATCCATTGTATGTTTTTTGGTTTGAGGTTACCATGAGACTTGCAAACACTGTCTTATAACCCCTTATGTTAACCTGATAACAACACTATTTTTATAAACAAGCAAACAAAAAAGAATGAGAAAATAAAAACTCTACACTATAACTTCTTCACCCCAATTTTTAACCTTTTGCTGTTTCTATTTTTGTCTTATTGTATTATGTCTTGAAGAGTTGTTATTATTTTTAATTGGTTCATCATTTACTCTTTCTACTTAAAATAAAAGTAGTTCACACACCACAGTTACAGAGTTATAGTATTCTAAGTTTTTCTGTGTACATAGTATTACCAATGAGTTCTGTACCTTTAGGTGATTATTTATTGCTCATTAATGTTTTTTCCTTTCCAATTGAAGCAATCTCTTAAGCATTTCTTGTAAGACATTTTTGTTATTGATAAAATTTCTCAGCTCTTGTCTGTCTGAAAAAGTTTTTATTTCTCCTTCATGTTTGAAGGATATTTTCACCAGATATATTATTCTAGCATAAATATTTTTTTCCTTCAGCACTTTAAATATGTATTGCTACTCTCTTCTGGCCTGTAAAGTTTCCACTTATAAGTCTCCCACCAGATGTATTACAGCTACATTATATGTTATTTGTTTCTTTTCTCTTGCTGTTTTTAAGATCCTTTCTTTATATTTGACCTTTGGGAATTTAATTATTAAATGCTTTGAGGTAGACTTCTTGTACTTGGATATTGATAATTTCCAAGACAAAGTACTCCCCACTTTTCTGTATCCTCTCTTCAGGGTTTGGGAAGTTCTCTGTTTTTACTGCTTTTAATAAACTTACTACTCCTATCTCTTTATCTAACTTCTCTTTAAGACCAATAAATTTTAGACTTGTCCTATTAATGCTATTTTCTAGATCCTATAGGTGTGCTTTAGTGCTTTTTATTATTTTATCTTTTATCTCCTCTGACTGTATTTTCAAATAGCCTGTTCTAAAGCTCACTTATTCTTTTTCTGCTTGGTCAGCTCTGCTATTAAAGGTGTCTGATGCATTCTTCAGTATGGTAATTGCATTTTTCAGATCAAGAAATTCTGCTTGGTTCTTTTTAATTATTTCAATATCTTTGTTAAATTTATCTGATAGAAATCTGATTTCTTCTCTATGTCATGTTAAATTTATTTGAGTTACCTCAACATGGCTGCTTTGAATTACCTGTCTGATAGGTCACATGTCTCTATTTCTTCAGAATTGGTCTCTGGTGCCTTATTTAGTTCATTTGGTGAGGTCATATTTTCCTAGGTGGTATTAATTCTAGCAGATGTTCTTCAGTGTCTGGGTTTTAAAGAGTTAGGTATTGTAGTGTTTGCTGTATGAGCTTCTTTGTAGTTGTCCTTCTTGGGAAGGTTTTCCAGATATTTGCAAGAACTTTGGTTTTGAAATCTAAGCTGTAGGCCGGGAGCGGTGGCTCAAGCCTGTAATCCCAGCACTTTGGGAGGCCGAGACCGGTGGATCACGAGGTCAGGAGATCGAGACCATCCTGGCTAACATGGTGAAACCCCGTCTCTACTAAAAAAAATACAAAAAACTAGCCGGGCGAGGTGGCGGGCACCTGTAGTCCCAGCTACTCGGGAGGCTGAGGCAGGAGAATGGTGTAAACCCGGGAGGCGGAGCTTGCAGTGAGCTGAGATCTGGCCACTGCACTCCAGCCTGGGAGACAGAGCGAGACTCCGTCTCAAAAAAAAAAAAAAAAAAAAAAAGAAATCTAAGCTGTATCTGCTTTAGGGGGCAGCCCAGGCCCAGTAACACTGTTTTTCTTGCAGACTTATGGAGTACAGCTTTGATGGTCTTGAACAAGATCTTGTAGACTTCTCTAGATTACCAGGCAGAGACTCTTTTTCTCCTTTCTTATTTTCTCCCAAACATACAGATTCTCTCTCTCTCTCTGTTCCAAGCCACCTAAAGCTGGGGGTGTAGTGACACAAGCACCCCATGGCCATCACCACTGTGAATGTACTGGGTCATATCTGAAGCCAGCCTGCTAGTGGGTCTTGCCCTAGGCCTTTTTTAACCACTCCCTGGCTACTGTCTATATTTGCTCAAGGCCTGGGACTCTATAAACAGCAGGTGGCAAAGCTACCCATGCTTACATTCTATTCAGAGTGGCAAAGTTCCCCAGGCCCAGTGCGGGTCCAGTAGTGCCATCAGTGAGTCAAGAACTAGAGCTAAAATCCTTAGAAATTTACCTGGTGTTCTATTGTGTTATGGATAAAGTGGCACTCAAACTACAAGATACAGTCTTTCCCACTCTTGCTTCCCCTTTCCAAAGGCAGAGGATACTCACCCTGTAGCCAGTGCCACCCCAGGCCATGATGAATACTGCCACACTTACCTCTGATGTTCCCTTATGGACCAAAGGCTTTTAAGTCAGCTTGTGAATGCTGCCTGGCCTGGGACTCACCCTTTAGGGCAGTGGTGTCCCCTCTGACCCAGGGCAGGTTCAGAAATGTCATCCAAGAATCAGTTCCTGAATTTGGGAATGCCAGGAGTCCAGTTAGTTCTCTACCCTCCTGTGGCCATGCTGGTACCTAAGGTTCAAGACAAAGTCTCCTTCACTTTTCCCTCTGCTTTTCTCAAGCAGAAAGATTTTCCCCCATAGCCACCAGAGCTGGTAACGTGCTAAGTCTTCACTAAAGCCAACAAGTCTCAGAGGTTCATCCAAGGCCCTCAATGTAGGACCTAGGTATTACTTCTGGTTGCTCAGGGCCCAAGGTTTCTTCAGTTAGCAGGTGATGAATGCTGCCAGGACTGGGTTCTTTTCTTCAAGGCACCAGGTTCCCTTCTGGCCTAGGGTATGTCTAGAAATCTTATCTTGGAGCCAGGGTGGGAATGTAGACCTCCTGACTCCAACCAATGCCTTATTCTGCTGCAACTGGGCTGTTATCCTAGATGCAAGGCAACATCGTCTCTACTCCTCCCTCTCCTTTACTCAAGTAGAAAGAAGGGGTCTCTTTTGGAGCTGTGAGTTGTGCAGCCTAGGGTTATGGGAGAGTTAATGCCAGTACTCCATTGGCTGCCCCAGCTTCTGTCTCAGTATGTCACATGTCCCCCATATCCCCATTACACTGTATCTGGGCTTAGTTCAGTTCTGTATCCTTAGGATGCAAGGTTTGCAGGCACTCAAATTTGGACCACTGGAATTGACAATTTCCCTCTGACTAGGGCTGGTTTAAATGTTCCATCTGTGGGCAGGCATCTGCTGAGTTAGGTCCAGTTTTCCTTTCTGCTCTAACAAGACAGCACTAAATTTAATGCCTCATAATTGCTGTGTTATCCTTCCCTCAACATCCAAAGAAACACTTCCCACCACACTGCTGTGGTGGGGTGGGAGACGGGGAGGGGTGGAATTGGAGGTGGTAACTCAGGACTGTTTCTTCTAATGCTTCAGTGCCTTTTTTAGTGATATGAATTTAAAACCAGGTGCTATGAGGGCTCACCTGGTTTTCCATTCTTATGAAGGTGATTTTCTGTGTAGATAGTTGTTAACTTGATATCCTTGTTGGGGTGACGATTGTTGGAGCTTTCTATTCTGCCATCTTGCTCTGCCCCCTGATTTCCTTTTCTGTTGGATATATACCAGTAATGAAATTACTGGATCACATAGTAATTCTATTTTTAGTTTTTTGAGGAACGTTCATACTGTTTTGTATAGTGGCTGTACTAATTTACATTTCTACCAAAAGTGTATGGGGTTTCCCCTTTTCTCTACATCCTTGCCAAGATTTGTTATTTTTTGTCTTTTTGAAAATAGCCATTGTAACTGGAGTGAGATGATATCTCGTTGTGGTTTTGATTTGTATTTCTATGATGATTAGTGATTTTTTTTTTTTTTAATAATATACTCTTTGCCATTTGGATGCTTCTTTTGAGAATTGTCTGTTCAGATCATTTGCCCATTTTTAATTATGTTATTTGGAAGTTTTTTTTTTTTTTTTTACTATTGAGCTATTTGAACTCCCTATGTATTCTGATTATTAATCCTTTTTCAGATGAATAGTTTGTAAATATTTTCTCCCATTCTGTAAGTTGTCTCTTCACTTTTTTATCGTTTCCTTTGTGATTTAGAAGCTTCTTAGCTTAATGTGATTCCAATTGCCTATTTCTGCTTTAGTTGCTTGTGTTTTTGAAGTGTTAACACACAAAAAAATTTACCAAGACCCATGTCCTGGAATATTTCCTTAATGTTTTCTTCTAATATTTTTATAGTTTGATGTCTTAAAGCCTTTAATCCATTTTGATTTGATTTTTTTTGTATGGTGAGAAATAAGGATTTGGTTTTATTTTTCTGCAAATAGGGTCTAGTTTTATTTTTCTACATAAGGTTATCCAGTTTTCCAAGCACCATTTGTTGAAAAGACTGTCCTTTCCCCATTGTATATTCTTGGCATCGCTGTTGAAAATGAGTTAATTTTAAATGCATGGATTTGTTTCAGAGGTCTGTATTCTATTCCATTGCTCTATGTTTCTGTTTTTATGCCAGCACCATGCTGTTTTGGTTACTATAACTTTGTAGTAAATTTTGAAGTCAGATAGTGTGATGCCTCCAGCTTTGTTCTTTTCACACATAATTGCTTTGGCAATTCTGTTTTTGGTGGTTCCATATAAATTTTAGGATTATTTTTTCTGTTACTGCAAAGAATGTCATTGGTATTTTCATAGGGATGACATTGAATTTTTAAATTGCTTTGAGTAGTGTTGTCATTTTAAAAATGTTAATTCTTCCAATCCTTGAGCATGGAATGTGTTTCCATTGGTTTGTGTCCTCTTCAATTTATTTCATCAATGTATTATAATTTTCACTGTGGAGATCTTTCACTTCTTTTTTATTTTATTTTATTTTATTATTTTCAGCTATTATAAATGAGATTACTTTCTTGGTTTCTTTTTCAGATTGTTTGCTATTGGCATACAAAAATGCTACTGTTTTGTATGTTAATTTTGTATCCTGCAACTTGACTGAATTTATTTATCACTTCTAACAATTTTTTGATGGAATCTAGGTTTTTCTAGGTATAACATTATATTGTCTTTGGAAAAGTATAATTTGACTTTCTCATTTTCTATTTAAATGTTCTTCATTTCTTTTTTTTTTCTTTTGCCTAATTGCTCTGGCCAGGACTTCCAGTATTATGTTAAATAATATTGGTGAAAGTGGGTGTCTTTCTCTTGTTCCAGTCCTTAGAAAAAAAAGGCCTTCAATTTTTCTGCATTCAATATGATATTAACCAAGGATTCGTCATATATTCCCTTTATTATTTTGAATAATGGGTATATATATGAGATATATGTAAACTCATTTTGATGACAGTTTTATCATTAAGGGATGTTGAATTTTTTCGAATTCTTTATCAGCATTTGTTGAAGTCATCATATACTTTTTGTTTATGATTCTGTTAATGTTATGTATCATGTTTACTGATTTGCATATCATGCATCCCCAGGATAAATCTCACTTAATCATGCTGAATAATCTCTTTAATGTGCGGTTAAACTCTGTTTGCTAGCAGTTTTGAAGATTTTGCATTTTTTTTCACCAGTGATATCCTTCTGCAGTTTTCTTTGTTTGTTGTGTCCTTATCTGGTATTGGTATCAGGGTAATGCAGGCCTTGTTGAATGACTTTGGACATATTCCCTCCCCTTTTATTTTTTCTGAAGTTTGAATAGGTTTGTATTAGTTCTTTAAATGTTTGGTAGAATTCCACAATCAATCTATGAGATTTTAGGCTTTTCTTTGATAAAAGATGTTTTATCATGGCTTTGATCTCATTAGGTGTTATTGGTTTGTTTTGTTTCAATTTTTCATGGTTCAATCTTGGTAGGTTGCATGTGTCCAGGGATTGATCAATTTCTTTCAGGTTTTAGAATTTGTGAGCCTATAGTTTATAATAATCTCTAGTGATTCTTTGTATTTCTGAGGGCTCAGTTGTTATGTCTCCTTTTTCATTACTGATTTCATGACTTTGGGTCTCCTCTCTTAGTCTAGCTAAACATTTCTCAATTTTGTTTATCTTTTTGATAAATCAACCTTTTAAATTCATTGATCTGTATTGTTTCTTTGTTTCAATTTTATTTATTTCAGCTCTGACCTTTATTATGTATTTTTTTTAACTTTTTTTCATTTGATTTGTTCTTAATTTTCTAGTTTCTTGATGTGTATCATTAGGCTATTTAGTTGAAGTTTTCTACTTTAAAAATATAGGCATTGATTGCTATAAGCTTTCCTCTTAGTACTGCTTTTGCCATATTCCATAGATTTTGGTATCTTGTATTTCCATTTTCATTTTAACACATTATTGTCAACTAAAGTTGGCACTTTATTCAGAATTTTTGATATTTATTTAATATTTTTTCCATTGCATACTTTTATCCAGGATACTACATTACATTTAGTCATTCCATCTCCTTGGCTGTGACAGTTTCTCAGACATTCCTAATTTTTGATGATCTTGACAGTTTTGAGGAGGATTGATCATGTATTTTGTAGAACTCTTTCAACTGGGATTTGTCTTATGTTTTTCTTATAGTTAAATTGGGGTTATATTTTTTTAAGATAAAAACCAGAAAGGTAAAGTGCAATTTTTATGACATGATATCAAGGGTATATATTATGAACATGATTTATGATTGTTGATGTTGATTTTGGTCACCTGACTGAAGTAGTATTTTTCAGGTTTCTCCATCATAAAGTTATTCCCCTCCCTCCATACTGTACTCTTTAGAAGGAAGTCATTATGTGCAGCCTTCACTCAAGGGGTGGGGATTATGCTCCCCTTCCTTGGTGAACAGTATCTACATAAACCATTTGGAATTTTGTATGGATGGGTTGTCTATTCTGCTCACTTATTTATGTACTCAATCATTTATATCAATGTAGGCCCATGGAAATTTATTTTATGCTTTGAGTTTTGATCTAATACTTATTATTATATTTATCAAATTTTATTTTGTTGCTCAGATTGTTTCAGTTTTGGCCATTGGAAGCTCCTTCACTTGGATCCTGTGTCCTTTTGACATGTGACAATTACGATGTTGGTTTTATTTGTTTTCACTTGTAGAATTCACTTCACTTTCTGGTACTACAAGATGCTCCAGGCTCATTTTGTGTATTTCTTGTCCCAGTCTTGTAATCAGCAATTTTCCAAAGGAGCCTTGGCTACTATTACTATATAATAGTATTAAAAATTATAAACACAATACACAAAGAGGTAGTAGCCAGACCATATATAAAAACAGGATTCTGACCCACAGTCTACAGTAATCAGCACAGGAAGCCAACCCATTATCTATAGTTAAAGCCCAGGAAACTAGCTTTCTATCTATAGGTTAGATTTGTGGGAAGTCAGACTACTATCTCTAGTAACCAGCCCAGCAAGCCAAACAATTCCTGTAACAATTGACACCAAATAGCTAGGACTTAATATCTTACAGCTTCCCTAATTTATGTCCCCACTTTTAATTTAGTAACAACCATAGAGCAAACTGTCACCCCAGCCTATTACATATATGCTTCACTTCTAGTCAGCCTGCCTACAACTTCTCCACATGAACAGCCTCCAAACAGGGCTTATCTGAAGCCTTCTTTTTTCCACTATAAAACTTGCTTCTGTTGCCTTTGAGCCTCTGATGACACACAAGTGATAGGGGCTTACTGCCTTGTTACACCAAACTCTGAGTAAATGGCCTTTGCTTGTTCTTATTTGAGTGTTTTTTTTTTTTTAAATTTATTTTCACAGAAATTGAGATCTGGGTATAATGTATGTTTATTGTTACTGAAGTTCATTTCTTGTAGGCCATCTCAACAAACAGCACCTGAAATATATGTATGTATACTATCCAGTGAATATACAAATAACTATAAATATTCCTATGTGTAACCATCTGTACCTATATTTTTTGAAACATGACTTCATATTGATGTCTCCAACTTCTAGTTCTTTACCACATGGATAATTCTAGGTTTCTGTTCTTGTTTATCTGGGAACTTCCACTTCAAAAATGACAACCTGACTCCAACTATTCACCATCCATTTACTTAATTCTTCAATCTCAGTATACTTGTATAACACTATCAGATTTGTTTACTCTTAGTTCCTTGGTACAAAACCCTACGAACTAGAGTACAGCGCATATGTATAGTTCCTTTTGTTTTTAGTCTTACAGAGTCTGCTCATTTCTAAAGTTATATAGGTCAGCACTTTTCTCTCCACCCACAAGTGAGGTTAAGTCATGTTTGAAATGCAGTTAGATACTCTCCTCATAGTATGCATTCCTTCCTTTTACCCCTTGACTTCTGAAATTATTTTTTGAAATTTGCATGCATTAAGGTTCATCCTTTGTACTATAAAGTTTTATGTTATTTTTGTTTTGTTTTGTTTTGTTCTGAGATGGAGTCTAGCTCTGTCTCCCAGGCTGGAGTGCAGTGGCGCGATCTCGGCTCACTGCAAGCTCCGCCTCCCAGGTTTACGCCATTCTCCTGCCTCAGCCTCCCAAGTAGCTGGGACTACAGGTGCCCACCGCCATGCCCGGCTAACTTTTTGTATTTTTAGTAGAGACGGGGTTTCACCACATTAGCCAAGATGGTCTTGATCTCCTGACCTTGTGATCCACCTGCCTCGGCCTCCCAAAGTGCTGGGATTACAGGCATGAGCCATCGAGCCTGGCCAGTTTAATGAGTTTTGACAAATGCATGGTGTCATATATCCAACACTAAAGTATCATACAGAATAGCTTCACCACCAAAAAAAAAAAAAAAAAAAAATCCCCTGTACTTTATCTATTCAACCTCTTCTCTTGCATAAACCCCTGATGATTATTAATCTGTTTACTGTCCAGAATGTGATGTAAGTGGAATTATACAGTACATAGCTTTTCAGACTGGTTTCTTTCATGTAGAAATATACATTTAAGATTTAGCCATACTGTCATGTGGATTAAAAGTACCTTCCTTTTTACCGCTGAATGGTATTTCCCTGTATGGGCATACTGAAGTTTGCTTATCTACCCACTTATTCAAGTTTATCCTGGTTCCCTTTAGTTTTTGGAGATTATAAATAAAACTCCTATAAACATTCATGGGAACATTTTCTGTGGGCATACATCTTCAAACGGGGTGGCTCAATACCCAGGAGTGTGATTACTGGATCAAATGGTAAGACTAGTATACCTTTGTGAAAAACTGCCAAGTTGTTTTCCAAAGTCACTGTACCATTTAGTGTTCTCATCAGCAATGAACAAGAGTTCCTGCTATCCTAAATGTTCACCAACAATCAAAATTGTCATTTTAAACTTCATTTAGTCACTCTAAAGGTGTATAGTCATATCTCGTTGTTTTAATTTACAATCACAGATGATCTTGGACATCTTTTCATATACTTATTTTCCATCTGTATATCTTCTTTGGAGTGGTATCTGTTCAGATTTTCACCTATTTTTAAATTGGATTGTTTGTTTTCTTATTGTTGAATTTTATAATTTTTTACATGTTTTGGATACAAGTCAAATACATGATTTGCTGTAATCCTGGCATTTTGGGAGGCCGAGGAAGGCAGATTACTTGAGGTCAGGAGTTCAAAAACAGCCTGGGCATCATGGTAAAACCCCATCTCTACTAAAAATACAAAAAATTAGCCAGCATGGTAGTGGGCGCCAGTAGTCTCAGCTACTTGGAAGGCTGAGGCAGGAGAATTACTTGAACCCGGGAGGCAAACGTTGCAGTGAGTGAGACTGTGCCACTACACTCTAGCCTAGGCAACAGAGCGAGACTCTGTCTCAAATAAAAAAAAAAATGTGATTTGCAAATATTTTTTTTTCTAGTTTGTGGCTTGTCTTTATTTTCTTAATATTGTCTTTCAAAAGACAAACATGTTAAACTTGAATGAAGTCTAACTTATTGAATTTTTTCTTTCGTAGATCTTGATTTTGGTGCTCTATTAAAAAAAAAAACAAAAACAAACAAACAAACAAACAAAAAAACTCAACACCAAAACCAAAAACATCTAGATTCTATTCTATGCTTTCTTCTTATAGTTTTGCATGTTATATGTAAGTATAATATCCATTTTAATTTTTCTGAAAGATTTAAATTTAGTGCCTAGGTTCGCTATTTTGCTTTTTGACATTCTATTGTTTTGGCACCATTTGTGGAAAAGACTGTTTTTTCTCCATTTAATTGTCTTTGCATCACTGGCAAAAATCAACTATCTTTGTGTGGGTCTTTTTATATGCACTCCATTAAATGCCATTGATCTGTGTGTCTGTTCTAACTCCAACACTACTTTGTCTTGATCAATACATTTTCATAGCAAGTCTTGAAATTTAATAATATGAGTATTCCAACTTTGTCCTTTTTAATTATTGCACTGGCTGTTATAGGTCTTTTGCCTTCTCATATAAACTTTTATTTTATTATTATTTATTTGTTTCTTTGCCATATAAACTTTTAAATTAGTTCATCTATAATTCTATAATATAGCTTGATGGGATAGCGATTTTAGATATTTCTTCTTTTCCAATATATGAATTTAATGATATAAATTTCCCTCTGAGTACTAGTTTATTTGCATCCCATAAATTTTGACACATTCTATTATGAAATTCATTTAGTTCAAAATGAGTTTTTATTTCTCTTGATTCTTCTTCTTGGACTCATGTATTATTGAGAAGTGTGTTCTTCATCTCTAAATATTTGGAATTTTTCAGCTATCTTTTTTGTCATTGATTCTTTGATTACTTCTATTGTGGTTTGGAAACAAGCTTTGTAAAATTTCTAATATTTACATTTGATAAGGTATGTTTTATCGTTCAGAATTTTTTTTCTTTTTTTCGAGACAGAGTCTTGCTGTGTTGCCTAGGCTGGAGTGCAGTGGTGCGATCTTGGCTCACTGCAACCTCTGCCTCCTGGGTTCAAGCAATTCTGTGCCTCAGCCTCCTGAGTAGCTGGGATTACAGGGGCGCCCACCACCACACCAGGCTAATTTTTGTATTTTTAGTAGAAAGGGAGTTTCACCATCTTGGCCAGGCTGGTCTTGAACTCATGACCTCGTGATACGCCTGCCTTAGCCTCCCAAAGTGCTGGGATTACAGGCATGAGCCACTGCACCAGCCAGAATATTTTTTATCTTAATGAATGTTCTATGTGAAGTGAGGGAAATATGCAATCTGCTGTTGTTGGATGTAGTATTCTATAAATGCCAATTAGGTCAAATTGATTAATTTTGCTGTTCAGGTCAACTCTATCATTAATGATTTTCTGGTTGTTTGATCTATCAATTACTGATTTTGAAGTCTCCAACTATCTACTTTCTGTTTTATCAGTTTTTTGCCTTATGTACTTTGACACTTTATTATTTTATTCATACACATTAAGAAATGTTATAATTTCAGAAAGTGGCTCCTTTATCATTTTGCAATGTCCTCTTTTATTCTGATAATCTTATGTATTCAGTAGTTTGTTTTGTTTGAAATATTAATATAAGTACTCCAACTTTATTTTGAATAGTGTTAGCATGGTATATCTTTCTCTGTCCCTTTATATTCAATCTATCTGCCTTAAATTCAAAGTTACATTAACGGACACTTTTCAAAGGAAGACATACATGCAGTCAACAATTATATGAAGAAAAGCTCAACGTCACTGATCAGTAGAGAAATGCCGATGAAAACCACAATGAGGTACCATCGAACAAGAGTAAGAATGGCTACTGTTAAAAAGTCAAAAAATAGTAGATGCTGGAGAGCTTGTGGAGAAAAAGGAATGCTTATACACTGTTGGTGGGAGTGTAAATTACTTCAGTCATTGTGAAAGACAATATGGAAATTCCTCAAAGACCTAAAGACAGAAATATCATTTGACTCAGCATCCCATTACTTGGTATATACCCAAAGGAATAGAAATTATTCTATTATAAAGACACATACATGCCTATGTTCACTGCAGCACTATTCACAATAGCAAAGACATGGAATCAACCTAAATACCCATCAAGTTAGACTAGATAAAGAAAACATGGGAAATATATACTATGGAATACTATGTGGCCATAAAAAGAATGTGATCATGTCCTTTGCAGGAACATGAATGGAGCTGGAGGCCATTATTCTTAGCAAACTAACACAGAAACAGAATACCAAATACCACATGTTCTCCCTTATAACTGGGAGATAACGGGGACAGACACAGAGGTTAATAACACACACTAGAACCTTTTGGAGGTGGAGGGTAGGAGGAGGGAGAAGATCATGAAAAACAACTAATGTGTACTAGGCTTAACGCCTGTGAGCTGAAATAATTTGTACAACAAACCCCCATGACACAAGTTTACCTATGTAACAAACCCGCACTTTTACCCCAAACGTAAAATAAATATGGAAAAACCCAACAGATTTTTTTCCCTTATAAATGGCATATAACTGGGCTTTACTTTTTATCCACTCTAAAAATCTGTCTTTAATTTAGACCCTCATATTTAAGGTGATTGTTGATATAGTTTATGTTATGCATTGAATTGTGCTCCCAAGAAGTTAAGTTGATCTCTTAACACCTAGTACCTCAAAACGTGACCTTACTCGGAAATAGCCATTGCATATGTAGTCAAGTTAAAATGATGTCATTATGGTGGGCCTGTGATGGTTACTTTTATGTGCCAACTTTGCTTGTCCAGAGTACCCAGATATTTGTTCAAACACTATTCTAGGTGTTTCCATTAAGGTATTTTTGGGGTTGAATTAACATTTAATTCATCAGACTTTGAGTAAAGAAGATTGTCCTCTATAATGTGGGTGGGCCTTATTCAGTTAGTTGAAGGCATTAAGAAAAAGACTGACCTCCTTGAGAAAGGGGGGATTCTGCTAGCACACTGCCTTTGTACTTTAACTGCAATATCAGCTCTTCTCTGGATTTCTGGCCTGCTAGTCTACCTTGCAGATTTTGAACTTGTCAGCCTCCACACAATTACATGAACCAATTCCTTAAAATCTGTCTCTCTCTCTGGATCTATCTACATACGCATGTGCATGCACACATACACACACACACACACACACACAGAGAGAGAGAGAGAGAGAGAGAGAGAGAGAGATGCATACATCCTATTGGTTCTCTTCTTTTTGAGACCCTTGACTAATATAGGGCCTAATCCAATGTAACTGGTGTCCTTATAAAAAAGGGAAATTTGGACAGAAACAGATATGCACAGAGAGAAGACTAGGTGAAAAGAGATAAAAAGAACACTATGTAAAGATTAGAGTTATGCTGCCATGAGCTAAGGAACATCTGGGGTAACAGAACCTGAAAGAGGCAAGAAAATATCCTTCTCCTTCAGGTTTTAGAGGGACATACCCTTGCTAATACCTTGATTTTGGACTTCTATCCTCCAGAACTGTAAAATAATAAACTTATATTCTAAGTTACGCACTCTTTGGTACTTTGTTACAGTAACCCTAGGAAACTGATACAGTTGGAATAATATACACCATGTTTGTAACTGTTTTCTCCATTTAGTTTGCTTTTTCATTCTTTATTTTCATTTTCTACCTTCTCTGATTCTAATTGAGCATTATGTATAGTTTCATTTTGTCTCTTCTCTTTTAGTATCATTTGTAATTTTCTAAAAAAAAATAGTAGTTGCCTTAGAGCTTAGAATATGTTTTAAACTCACCTATGTCAACTTCAAATAACACTCTACTACTTCCTGTGTAGTGTTTGTGCCTTATAAGAGAAAACAATCCATCCTACCTCCTGTCTCTTATAACATTTCAGTCATTCACTTTATCTGTATGCTATAAATACCATATACATTATGACTATTATTTTTTTCAACAGTTATCTTTTATATCAATGAAGACAAAGAAAAATGAAATATTTTATTTCATCCATGTTTCTTTCTTTTCTGATACTCTTCCTTTCCTTTGGCAGATCTAAGTTTCGGACTTATATCATTTTCCTTCTGCTAGAAGAGTTTCTTTTAACATTTATTGCTGGGCAGGTCCACAGGTGATTAATTCTCTAGGTTTCAGTTTGTCTGAAAATCTACTTCACTTTCGAGGAACTATTTTTCTGCATATGGAATCCTAGGAGGGTAGGATATTTTTTCTTTCAACAATTTAAATATTTCTCTCTTCTGTCATCTTGCTTAAATAATTTCTGATGAGAAGTTCATTGTGATTCTTATCCCGTGTCTCAACAAATAAGGTATTTTTTCCTGTCTTCTTTCCAAAATTTTTCTTTATCTTTTTTTCCTGCAGTTTGCATACAATATGCCTATGTATTTTTGTTTTGTTTTCTTTGTGTTCACCTTGCTTGCCATTCTTTGACCATTCTGAACATGGGGTTTAAATTTTAGAAAAAGTTCTTGACCATTATACTTCACATATATTTTGGCATGTTATTTTATTTCTCCTTCTTGTACTTGAAATATATGAGTGCTTTATTTTTTCTTATTGTCCCAAATTGCTCAAAGTTTCCATTTTGTTTTTTTCTTTATTCTTTTGATTATTTACATTAAGGGAGGAGACCACCCCTCATATTGTCTTATGCCTAATTTCTGCCTCCAAAGAAAGAAAAAGTAGAAACTAAAAGGTAGAAATGAAATCCACAAGCAGACAGCCCGGTGCCACACCCTGGTCCTGGTAGTTAAAGATCAACCCCTGACCTAATCGGTTATCTTATCTATAGATTACAGACATTGTATAGAAAAGCACTGTGAAAATCCCTATCCTGTTTTGTTCCAATCTAATTACCTGTACATGCAGCCCCCAGTCATGTTCCCGCTGCTTGCTCAATCAGTCATGACCCTCTCACGCACCCCCTTAGAGCTGTGAGCCCTTAAAAGGGACAGGAATTTCTCACTCAGAGAGCTTGGCTCTTGAGACAGGAGTCTCACGGATGCCCCCAGCTGAATAAACCCCTTCCTTCTTTTTTTTTTTTTTTTTTTTTTTTTTGATACGGAGTCTCCCTCTGTCGCCCACGCTGGAGTGCAGTAGCCGGATCTCAGCTCACTGCAAGCTCCGCCTCCTAGGTTTACGCCATTCTCCTGCCTCAGCCTCCCCAGTAGCTGGAACTACAGGCGCCTGCCACCTCGCCCGGCTAGTTTTTTTTGTATTTTTTAGTAGAGACGGGGTTTCACTGTGTTAGCGAGGATGGTCTTGATCTCCTGACCTCCTGATCCGCCCGTCTCGGCCTCCCAAAGTGCTGGGATTACAGGCTTGAGCCACCGCGCCCGGCCCCCTTCCTTCTTTAACTTGGTGTCTGAGGAGTTTTGTCTGCGGCTCGTCCTGCTACCTGTCAGTTTGAGAAGTATATGTTGACCTGTCTTCAAGTTCACTGATTTTTCCTCATCCATATTTTGTTTACTTCTCCACCCAATGAATATGGTCTTTATTTCTTTTACTGTGTTTTTGAATTCTAGCATTTCATTTTCATTCTTTCCTGGGCTTTCCATCTCTCTGCTTATATTCCTCATTTTTATTTCATGTTGTTTGCTTCTTGTTCCATTAGAGACTATATATTAATCATAGTTATTTTAAATCTCCTATATGATGATCCTAAAATCTGTGTCATGTCTGAATCTGGTTCTGATGCTTTCTTTGTTGCTTCAGATTTTTTTAAATCTTTTAGTGTACCTTGTAAGTTTTTGTTGAAAATAAGTCATGTTGTTCTGGCTAATAGGAATTGAAATTAATAGCTCTTCGGTGTGAAAATTTTTGTAAATCTGGCTAGGAGCTGGGATGCTTTTAATGTTTGTTGTATTAATAGCTTCAGCTACCAGAGGCTTCATATTCCTGTAGCATTCTTGTTTTTGTCTTCACTATTGTTTTGGGGGCTTCCCTGAGTATTCCTCTTCAATAAAATTCTGTCCCTTGCATTTCTTTCATCAATAAACCATTGTTATTACATTAGAGCTGCATTGTTAATGTAGTGGTAAAATGTGAGGAGGGGGGAGTGTTGTTCTATACTCTTATAATTAAAAATCTTTTAGTGTGCCTGTGTCCCTGAACTGTGACCTTCATTAGCGTTTTGCTCCCTGTACAAGGTCTAGTGAAGGAGTCTCCTCCACTTCTTCTCTCCCTGGCTACAACATTTTCACTCTACTTTCTTGAAGCACAGTCTCTGGATGCCTATTTATCTTTACCCTCTTAGGTTTATAGGACTGCTGGAGGGAAATAAGATAGGAAAAATTTCTCTTTCCCCAGCTCAGTATAAGATTTCAGAATTGCATTCTGGCAAATCCATTTTCCCTGAAAAGTAGGCTTTTGTTACAGAGAAGGTGCTGGGCCTGTGTCAAAATGGTTACTCTTCCCTTCCTCCTGCCACAGTCACAAGAGAATTTTTATTGGGTATTAATCTTGACAACTTGCTGGAATTCCTAGAGGAAAAGCCCATTAAAATGTACCTCTCCTCCAGGATTGTAGCCTCTAGGGGTTTTTCACTGTAATGCTAGTCCACACTCAGCTTCCAGCTATTCATCAAAATTACCATTTAAATGTTTCTACTAGTTTTATGTCTCCAGCAGTTTCTACTTCAGATAAGCAGATCTTAGTTGCAGTATCTCTAGATGGACCTGTTTCTCCAAGTATTTGGGTCATGGTTTTTGCTGTGATCTCAGTTATCTAAAGAGTCTAAGAAAGGTTATTTATTTTTAGTTTTGTCCGAATTTGTTTTTGTTGTTGTTGTAAGGATGGAAGTGACGGCTCACCAGATCTTCATATATCAAAGCTGAAACCAGAAGTCCTAGTCATAGTATTTTAATTGCCAACATTTAAAATTTAGGAGATTTCATATAAAACTATTGATTTCAGGCCTTTATTTATAAAATTGGAAGATAAGAAAATAATAGTCCTGAATTATCACATGGCAACTATTTGCTGGAATTGAATAGTGACTTTGTATGTAGCATGTGCTTTCCCATTCACCAGAGTTTCCTGCACTCTGTTTTCTATCTTATACAGGACTTTCTCCATATACTCTATATTTCTGACCCTTGTAGGTATATGACCTTGGCCTCTTACTACCTTAAATAGTATCAAATTTTTATGACACTAAATTTCAGTTTGTCTCCAGTGATACAGATTAAGAGAAAACAATCCATCTCTGTTTACATACCGAGGCCTCTAGTTCTCTCACCTCAGACTCCTAGTGTCCCATCACCTAAGTACTCTCCATGGGCAACTGAGTGTCCATTCATGCCCTCCAAAATGCTTTTCCTTGCTATTGGTGTGCAAGCAATTTTCTCAGGCTCACTCATAAAAATGAACTGTCACAGATTGTCAGGGAATGTCTGAAATTATCTTGGGCTAAAGTAAAGAAGGAAAAAATTGGCTTGATTTTCAGAATCTTGGGAAAATATGGTGACTTAATGATGTTCATTGGAGACAAGGCATAACAATATCCTAAGGTTCACTCAAAGGGGTTCATATTATTCAAGGAATACAAAAGCCAAAACAAAAAGCCTACAACAGAACATTTTTAAATGTCCTTCTAGTTAATTGCCTCCCTTCAACATACCAGTGCTTAAAACAAAAGCTGGAAAAACATGAAGTTGAGAATGCAACCTTTGCCCCACATGTCTTTATTCAGTAATCTTATTTTTGTGGGCTCAGTGTGTTATGACTTGTAACATCTGGTTATGAACAATGAAAAGGTATTCTATAGATTCTGGCTTCTGGGGGGAATTCTAAGGTATATACTATTTCTAATAGACAAATAACAAATATTAAAACTAGGTAAAGCTTACATTTTAATCAGGGGAAAGGTGAAGACAAATTATCCTAATACAAAAATAAGTGAAGATGTGGTAGGCATAATTTTATGTTCTCCATACCTTAGTTTCCTGGAATTACTCGTGTGGTTATGTCACTTTACATAGCAAAAGGGATATATGTGTGGGCTGAATCTAATCACATGATCTCTTTAAAAATGGGCTTTTCTCCAAGCTGGTAGCAGAAGAGAAACTCAGAGAGTTTCCAAGCACATGCTGCTCATGGCAGTGAAGATGCAGGGAACCATGTGAAAGGACCAGAGAAAGTTGGAAGTGTCCCTTCCTAACAGTCTTCAAAGAAATGGGTACCTTAGTTCTATAACTACAATGCACGGAATTATGCCAACAATCTAAACGAGCTTAGAAGTGGGTTCTTCCCCATATAGTCCAGATAAGAGCCTATTCTGGCCAGCACACATGATTTCAGTCTATGAGATCCAGGATAAAGATATCTGTCAAGCCTACTTGGACTTCTGACATATAGTACTTTGAGCTAATAAATGGGTGTTGTTTAAAGCCTGTGAGTATGTCATAATGTGTTTTACAATAGAAAACTAATACAGATGCTCCTCAACTTATGATGAGGTTACATCCTGATAAGCTGATCATAAGTTGAAAATAATCTAAGTTGAAAAAAATGCATTTAATACACCTAACTTACCATCATACCTTAGTCTAGCCTACTTTAAACGTGCTGAGAACACTTACATTAGCCTACAGTTGTGCAAGTTCCTCTGGCAACAGTACACTGTAGAACATAAGTTTGTCCACTCTCAAGGTTGTGGAGCTGACTGGGAGTTGCAGCTGGCTGCTACTCCTCAGCATCATGAGATAATATCCCACTGAGTATCACGAGCCCGGGAAAAAATCAAAGTTCAAAATTCGAAGTATGGTTTCTACTGAATGTGTATCACTTTTACACCTTGGTAAAGTTGAATAATTATAAATGAAACCATTGTAAGTCATAGACAATCTGAACAGTGAGTTACCATTGGATGACTCTACTTAATAAATAAAGAAATAAATCAGAAGCATGGAGTATAATGGTGCCAAGTTCTGAAGAACAAAGATGAAAGCAATATCAGCTATAGCTAGTTTGACCCCAGGTCTGCCTCATCCTAAGCAGGGAGCAAAATGTGACTGCGTAAATTTTGATTGAGTACTGGAATTTGAGTCTTACAATAACCTACCTTCTTTTTCTTTCTGCTAGTTAGGCATAATCAGGCTAACACATTGGCTTATTTCCCAAGAAGGAGATATATTTACAAGGCGTATATAGCTTGCCGTAGGTTTTGTTTTATCCCAAAATAATGACTCTGAGGAGGGAATCCACAACCATCCCAGTAAAGAGAGTACTGGGAAGAGGCAGAGATAAATGAGCAGCCCCTCAAACATGGCACCATGTGGATAGCCATCTATTCCATTTATTCCAATCCTGCACAGTTGGCAAAGTTAAAAAAAAAAAAATTCCTTAGCTGGCATCACTAAACCGGTTTTAACTCCAAAATCAAATGAGAAAAAAGACACAGCAAGCCAGAATAAGCCATTCGAACGAGCTAAGCTGATTTTGACAGGTTCCTTGGTAACAAACCCAAGTATGGTTATAAATGGGCCACTATAGCCTCCAGCTGCATTTTTTGTTACATAAGCTTCCTGGAAAAGAGGATTAAACCATATTTAAGATAAACATTTGCTTTTCTATAGTAAATTTAGCGCTGTTGTTTAAAGTGCTTTAGAATTGAATTGTGCAGGTGCTAAAATTCTAATTGCCTGTTTTCCATGACATTCATCTTAGAATTGCTCAAAGAAATACATTATCTCTGACTCCTTCACATAAAATATAATGATCACAGTGAAAGAAGGAATGGACAGTAAAGAAACAAAAGTAAAATGAAGGCCATGGACTCAAGCCATCCACTAATGAGAATTATACACCATTTGTCAAATGAATCCACTTTTGGTTGCTGATGGTTTTGGAGAGGGGGAATACAGGTGCCTGGTTTATAGCGAGAGGAATGGAAGGCAAGCACATCTACTTTTGGGGATGTAAAAAATCCAGTGTTTCAGTTGAAGATGAAGATGTTTTTAGAAAAACAAATAAAAGTTTCTATGAGTCAATCAGGATACTAAAATTCATGATTCTGACTTTATATTTTTGCAGACTTTAAGAATGTTGTACAGTCTGTAGAAGCAGTGTGTGTGTGTGTGTGTGTGTGTGTGTGTGTGTGTGTGTGTGTGTGACCTTGGCTTAAACTATGACCTAAGTCCAAGGAAAAGTACACACAAATACTGAAAAGGATTTGAGTGTCTTCACAAGCTTTAATGCTCCACTACTAGTTGGAACAATGGTAACATTTGTGAATTTAGTCAAGGCTTTAAATTGATTTGCCAAACATATATGCTATTGTTTGGATCATTAAAATATATACCGGTATTCTGCTTTGATTACACTCTTAAGCTGCTTATGTACAACCCATAAGACTTTGGCAAAGCAGAGGCCTGAGATAATAAAAATATTATAATTTACTATGATAGTGTTATTCATTTAAATCTTGCTTCCATTAAGCTGCACTGTGGAATGGGGTATGGAACAGAAGACTCTTACTCCAGAACCCAATGTAAAAGAATATCCCACTAGTATCCATCTTGAGGAGAAATATTGAGTTTCAGAGTTTGTAGCATGAGCAGGGCAGGGGAAAGTGTGACTATCCAATTGAACAAGTAGAAGCAAAGTACTCTTTTAGGTGCCAAGTTGGTTATAAAGTCCAAACACTGCCTCAAGAAATTTATAATCTTGTTTAAGAGATGACAAAAAATTTATAAGATAGAAAAAAGGAACACAAATATCTACACAGTCAAGTGCCAATATGTGTTATCAGTATGTTGGGATGGTCTTGAAAGGACAGAGGGACAGTATGACCAAAAATGGAAGGTTCAGCTGAAATATAAGATGAGTCATGAAGGACAGCTAGATTTGGAAATGTGTACGTTCTCCAATATGATAGACATTGGTCATTTGATTTTATACCAACTATTTAGAAGTCAGTCACATTTCTGGGCAGGTTCTTGTATCATTGAAGATATTTATGTCTGCAAGTAAATAACAAAAACCCAGACTAACTGACTTAAACCACAAGGATATTTAGTGTTCTTTAAAGCAAGAAAAATCTAGAGATAGTTAGTTCTAGCATTAATTCAACAGAATGATAATGTCAGGACACTGAGTGGGCCTCCCTGGATTTTTTTTTCTGTTTCCTTGTGGTCACTAGGTGGCTGAAATAGCTGTAAGTATTATATTCTTATATAGAGAATGTTCAAAGCAGAAAGAAATACAGGACAACAAAAGCCTGAGTTTTGTGAAAGCTAAAATATGCCCAGAACCAGGAGATGACTCATGATAGATCTAAGCTTGCTGGGAGATTCTAGGGGAGGAAAATCTTTTTCGGAAGTTTCCAGCAGACTTCTTTTCAGATTTCAAGGGCCAGAATTGCATCACATATATCCCATTAGTCCAATCACTGGGAAAAAGGAACGGAATTGCCATACTGGCATGGACCTATCATAATTCATTTCCTAGGCTTAAGCATATTTTAGCAAGCAAAATCTATCTGAAAGGAAGAGAAGTAAATGGCTATTGGATAAGTAAAAGCACAGTTTTAGCTCAGTCTCCAAAACTGAACATGATGTTAAACAAGCAGGAGCTTTGCAACAAAATCTATTATATGATATGCTTTAGTTCCGCCCCTCTCCCCATCTCTGTCTTTGTCTCTATGTTTCCAGCCTTATTTTATCTCTTCTTCCTCCTCCTCCTTCTCTCCTAATCTTACACACATACACAATCACAAACATACTACTCTTAAACACATTAAAAACTTGGATTTAAATGAGACACCAAGGTAATGGGACAGCAGAATTTTTTTTGCTTGTCTCCCTTCCCAAATGCATTTATATGTCAGATTGTGCTCACATTTTATGATATTGCCCAATACAAATTTTCTGTTACTCAAAACTTTTCAACCTGAGATCCCTTGAAATGAAAGGTATTGAGTGATGATAACAACTTCTAATGAGTCATGAATCAAATGCAGACAGAGTTATTTTTTCCATCTATGGAGCCTCACCCCAATATTAATTTACTCCCATCAAATATTAGATCAGCAGTTAACATGACATTGTGACTTTTAGTAGTTTCAGCACCAAGAAAGAAGTGTAATTTAGCTTTACTGTGGTATCAATCTACAAAAGGAGTCATGCCAAACAATATTTTAAGGCATATGGCTATAAATCTGATTATAAATTATTGTATCTTTCTGAAGAACTTGGTATTCACAAGTTTAGAGTATAAACACTTAGACAAGGTAAGTGCAGAAAACAGCCAGAATCAAAACAGGGAAGTTTAGAAGTATTTCTCTTAAATTGGGAGGCTAAGGAAGTGTAAATACTAGGGTGCACATTATGTCCTAATGTTTTATTCATGAAGAGTTCTCAGCTCAAACCTCTTAAACATATAGAGATATTCTACTTTCTATACCATAACCTCGTTTACTCAAAATGTAAATGTCAATTCCTATAACATTTCTGGCCTTTTTAACTGCTGAATTTGTTTTGATGACATTGTAATGAGATATGTTCCTCTTCAAGTTAGGGAAACCTTACCATTCACATTGATTTCTGTATTAACTTGCAAGGCAAAATTGTCTGTGAGTGCCAAAACAATAAATTTAACTTATATTTAAATATATTGAGCCAGAATTTTTTTTTTGGTTGGTTTAACTGCAAATCCTTAGCAGCTGTCTCTTTTGGAGTAATAATTTTTATATCCAATTCATATACTATTAAAGAAAGAACCTGAGATATCACCTAGTTCAATACCTCGTTTCTCAGATGCAAGAAAAATACTGAGGCCAAAAGAGGTTAAATGAGTTGCCCACTGTCACATAGCTAGTTAGTGGCAGAGTCAGGAAGTATAAACCAGCAATGTCTGGTTTCAAAGTCCATAATTTTTATGTCATAGAGTGATGCCTCATTAACAGTTAATTTTACCTATGGTATTCAATACACTGGCATAATATAACCCCGTAAGATTCTGATTTTCCACCCGCGATGAGATATAGGGTAAATCCCTCCACTTGGGCCCTCAGCAAGCTCAGAGAAGCAGAGAGCTACATAGAAAAACCGTTGTGAATATGAGCATTGGAGTAAAGCCAGATCTGGGTTTAAATTCTGGCTCTGCAACCTAATTACTGCAAAAAGAGCAAGCTGCTTTACTTTTACTTCTTAGGCTTCACTTTCTTTGTCTCTGAAATGGGAATAAAATTCCCATCATAGAATTGTTGGAAGAAGTAAATCTATATAGAACATGTGGAGTCTGGAAAACCCTATATGTTAACTCATTATTTTTATCTCAATTACTGATCCAAACACAATCAGAGAAGCAGATACAGTAGATTACAATCAGCAGATCAATAAGTGTGGTATAAAATTAGTTTTGTTGCCATAAAGACTGATAATAGAGAATGGTGGCAAATTGCTTTATTATTTCTATTTTTGTTTCTTTTTTATTTTAATTTTCTTAAATGTCATATTGACTTTCTCTCTTCTTTTGTATTTTACTGTCTTTTTACAAATTGAAATAAATCAGTGTTAAATATTCATTAGAAGAAATTAAATTATAAAATAGGTACTGAATAGATATAATCTGGATTTGAATAATTGGGGATTCAAGGAGGTTGTAAGTGAATCTTTATATGTTTACAGCATCTATGCACAATATATGTGTCCAATGTAAAATTGTCCTCCAGGACTTTTAACATACCCAGAAGACCAGAATTATATATATATTACCACTGGTCAAATACAGAAATTTTTTTTTCTAATTAAATACACTTGGCTTAATGATGATTTTTACTGTTATATCAACTCATAGGAGATTAAAATCAGTGTTTGCTGGAACCAGCATAAGAGGCATAATTAGTGACATAGAAGTTGAGCTAGGTGTTAAAAGATGCTTAGAACTTGAAGAGGCAGGGAGGAGGAGGGAGTGCATTTCAGGGGGAGGAAACAGCATAAGTAACATCATGGAGAAAAGAATTTATAGCACATATTGGCAGCAGTGAGGAAAGGAGTGGGAAAGAAGTGGGATGAGGGTAAATTATTAATGGAGCTGCAGGGTTCCCAGTGACTTTTCCTGGGGAGAGATGATAGTGTAACTCACATTACTAGGGCAAGAAGAAAGGCAAGGATAAAACGTTTTACCTAGTGGAAAGATGATATATTTGGCCAGGACACTTCCTGGTCTGTGATTCGGGAACTGTAGTATAGACAACAATGAGCAGTCAGTATTACAAAGGTTAGCTGTACAAGGACAAAAGACTCACATTTCAGCACTGCGGTTTTCAAAATTCATAATGTTTTTTCTTCTGTGAGGAAGGAGAAAATGTACCTTTCCAAATTCTCACTGACAAGTACGTTCTGGTGTAGCCTGAAGGTCAAAGTGGTCTTTGAAGCTGAGACCTTCACTGACTACCTACAAGACAGCACTTAATGATGCTTTTAAAAGTGGGAGAGGTGGAAATCTATTTGTGCTGTGGAGACTGTAGGGATGCAACTGGGATGATTCATGGTTGACATTACTGTTGCCACCTCCACTCCTTTTCGATCAGGTAACAGAGCTATTGTCAACAGAGATGCTGCATAGTGACATTGACGCTGAACATTGGTGGAATTGATATAGTTTCTACAGTTAGAGAAAAGCTACTACGGGTTTATTATAGCCTTCTCTCCTCTCACACCCACACAGGGAAAACTAATTGGCCACTTAATCTACCAGTCTGCTACTTTGGGGGTAAAGAGGTCAAATCAAACCAATCATGGTTTTGTTTTGAATTAGTTAAGCACCAGTGATCCAAAATTTCTCATAATACATCATGAGAAGGAAACACTAATGTTTCCAGGAAAGATTGCAACTTTCACGTTTCCATCTATCAAAGAGTACTCATTTACTTGCTTGATTAATTTATTTGTTTGTACCAGTGCGTATTTGCCGAAAGTGTGTAAGAATCTCATGACTAAGCCAGACCCTCATCTCTTTATCAGGTCCCCTCTTCAGTGTTGGGACTGATGGTGCCTCAGATTCAGTACCTGTTCGTTACTCTGACTTCTGTTTCAGAATAGCCCTGTGTAATTTCCTGGCTCTCATGGTTCTGACACCAGCATATCATTCTTCTGCCACTGCCAATAACATTACCCTTCCTTAATACTTGCAGAACACATATCATGTGTCATTGTGCTAAGTTCTTTATAAGCATTATGAAATTTAATCCTCACAAAAACTGCAATGGATTATCTGATATTATCTCCCCCACTTTTTTTTTTTTTTCATTTTACAAATAAGAAAAATCAGACACAGACAATGTTGGAACTTTGTCTTTAACATTAGTTAAAGCAGTTAGTGAGTGTCATAAAATGCATTCTTCTCCAGGAAGTCTGATTCCGGAGACCACAGGCATAACAGTGACAGTGTAAGAATTGGCAGCTAAGAGGAGTTCTTGATATTTCATCATTTCAGAGCTTCTAGAAGAGAGTAATAAAATAACTTCTCTGGGTGAGTTACCTGAAGGCCTACAGGGAAGAGGCTAGATTAATTTTGTAGGCCAACATGTGTAAATGTCTGCAATGGCTACGTTATATGAGTTAAAGACAATCGTCAGAGACATGTAGACTATAGTCAAGAGGGGCTGGAGTAAATAATTTGATAAAAAATGGAGAGAGCTGTTCGTTATTTAGCCCAGAGGGTAGTGGTTGTTACAACAACAATGCACAAATGGTGGTTGTTTAAAACAAGTGCATACCACATTATTTTCCCTTAGGGCAACAATTGGAAACAATAGGTAGGTAGAAGACATTGGATCACATGCATAGATACAGCCCGTGACAAAAAGACATAGCATATGGGGCAAAGATTCTTAAGGGTGTATATCAGAATCTCATTGTCTCTGCCCACCAACACCTACCTTGTAGTGAGCTGTGTTAACTTTTTTTTTTTTTTAAATCTTCTATTTTAGGTTCACGGTTATGTGTGCAGGTTTGTCATATAGGTAAATTGCATTTTGCAGGAGTTTGGAGTAGAGATTATTTCATCACCCAGGTAACAAGCATAAAACCCAATAGGTAGCTTTTTGATCCTCACCCTCCTCCCATCTTCCACCCTTATGTAAGACCAGTGTCTGTTGTTCCCTTCTTTGTGTCCATATGTACTTGATGTTTAGCTACCACTTACAAGTGAGAACATGAAGTATGTGGTTTTCTGCACCTGTGTTAGTTTACTTTGAATAATGGCTCCATCCATGTTGCTCCATCCCTGTTGCTGCAAAATACATGATCTCATTCCTTTTTATGGCTGTATAGTATTTCATGGTGTATATGTACCACATTTTCTTTATCCAGAGATGGGCATTTAGGTTGATTTCATGTCTTCACGATCGTGAATAATGCTGCAGTGAACATATGTGTCTTTATGACAGAATGATTTCTATTTCTTTGGGTATATACCCAGTAATGGAATTGCTGGGTTAAATTGCAATTCTGTTTTATATTCTCTCAGACAGCACCAAAATACTTTCCATGATGGCTGAAAAAATTTGTATTCCATTCAGCAGTGTGTAAGTCTTCCCTTTTCTTCACATCACCAGCGTCTGTTATTTTTTGACTTTTTAATAGTAGCCATTCTGACTGCTATGAGATGGTATCTCATTGTGGTTTTGATTTGGAATTATCTAATGCTTACTGATGCAAACTATTTTTTCATATGCTTCTTGGCTGCATGTATGTCTTCTTTTGCAAAGTATCCATCATGTCCTTTGCTCACTTTTTAATGGGGTTGTTTGCTTTTCGTTTATAAATTTGTTTAAGTTTCTTACAGATGCTGGATATTAGACCTTCGTCAGATACATATTTTGCAAACATTTTCTCCCATTCTGTAGATTGTCTGTTTACTCCGTTGATAGTTTCTTTGGCTGTGCAGAAGATCTTTAGTTTAATTAGGTTCCATATGTTAATTTTTTTTTTGTTGCAAATGCTTTTGGCATCTTTATCATGAAATCTCTTCCTGGCCCTATGTCCAGAATGGTATTTCCTAGGTTTTCTTCTTGTGTTTTTATAGTTTTAGGTTTTACATGTAAGTTTTTAATCCTTCTTGAGTTGAATTTTGTATATGGTATAATGAAAGGGTCCAGTTTCAATCTTCTGCGTATGGCTAGCCAGTTATCCCAGCACCATTTATTGAATAGAAAGTTCTTTCCCCATTGTTTGTTTTTGTCAGTTTTGTTGAAGATCAGATGGTTGTAGGTGTGCAGCATTATTTCTTGCTCTCTATTGTGTTCCATTGGTCTATGTGTCTGTTTTTGTACCTGTACCATGCCGTTTCAGTTATTTTAGCATTGCACTGTAGTTTGAAGTTGGGTAATGTGATACTTCCAGCTTTCTTCTTTCTCTTTAGGATTACCCTGGCAATTTGAGCTCATTTGTGGTTGCATATGAATTTTAAAATAGTTTTTTGCTAATTTTGTTATGAATGTCATTGGTAGTTTAATAAGAACAACACTAAATCTGTAACTTGCCTTGGGCTTTATGGCCATTTAACAATATTGATTCTTCCTATTAGCATGAAATATTTTTCATTTATTTGTGTTACCTCTGATTCTTTGAGCAGTGTTTTGTAAATCTCATTGTAGAGATCTTTCATATTTCTGATTCTTGTATTCTGAGGTATTTAATTCTTTTTAAAATTTAATTTGTTATGTTTTTTAAACTTTTATTTTAGGATCAGGGGTACAAGTGCAGGTTTGCTATATGGGTAAACTCATGTCACAGGGGTTTATCGTAAAGATTATTTTATCACCCAGGTACTAAGCCTATTAGACAATTTTTTTTTCTTATCCACTCCCTTCCCCAACTCTCCACCCTCAAGTAAACCCCATAGTCCATTATTCCCCTCTTTGTGTGCATGTGTTCTTATCATTTAGTTTTCACTTACAACTGAGAACATGGGATATTTGTGTTTTTTTTGTTTTTTGTTTGTTTGTTTGTTCTTTGTTCCTGCATTCATTTGCTAAGGATAATGGCCTCCAGCTCCATCCACGTCCCTGCAAAAGACATGATCTCATTCTTTCCTATGGCTGCATAGTATTCCATGGTGCATATATACCACATTTTCTTCATCGAGTCTGTGATTAATGGGCATTTAAGTTGATTCTGTATCTTTGCCATTATAAATATTGCTGCAGTGAACATTCATATGCATGTTTTATGGTTGAATGATTTATATTCCTTTGGGTATATACCCAGTAATGGGATTGCTGAATTGACATACTGCTTTCCACAATGATTAAACTAATTTATACTTCTACCAACAGTGGACAAGCATTCCCTTTTCTCCACAACATTGACGACATCTGTTATTTTTTGACTCTTTAGTAATAGCCATTCTGACTGGTATGAGATGGTATGTCATTGTGGTTTTGATTTGAAATTTTCTAATAATCAGTAATATTGAGTTTTTTTTTCATATGCTTGTTGGCTGCATGCATGTCTTCTTTTCAAAAGTGTCTGTTATGTATTTGGCCCACTTTTTAATGGGATTGTTTGTAATACATGCCTCCAGCTTTGTTCTTTTTGCTTAGGATTGCCTTGACTACTCAGGTTCATTTTGGTTTCATATGAATTTTAAAATAGTTTTTTTTTTTTTTTTTCTAATTCCATGAAGAATGTCATTGGTAGTTTGATAGGAATAGCATTCCTATATATTGTCTATATATGCTTTGGGTAGTATGGCCATTTTAACAATATTGATTTCTTCCTATCTATGAATTTGTTTTGTGCTATCTCTGATTTCATTCAGCAGTGTTTTGCAATTCTCATCATAGAAATCTTTAACCTCCCTGGTGAGCTGTATCTCTAGGTATTTTATTATTTGCGTGGGAATTGTGAATGGGATTTTATTTCCGATTTGGCTATCAACTTGTCTGTTGTTGGTGTCTATGAATGCTAGTGATATTTCTATGTAGATTTTTATCCTGAAATTTTGCTGAAATTGTTTATCAGCTAAAGGAGCTTTTGGGTCAAGACTATAGGGTTTTTTAAATATATGGTCATGTCATCTGCAAACAGGGATAGTTTGACTTGCTATCTTTTTAGTTGGATGCCTTTTATGTCTTTCTATTGCCTGTTTGTTCCAGCCGGGACTTCTGTACTATGTTGAATAGTAGCAGTGAGAGAGGGCATCCTTTTCAAGAGGAATGCTTCCAGCTTTTTCCCATTCAATATGATGTTGGCTGTGGGTTTGTTATAGATGGCTCTTATTATTTTGAGGTATGTTCCTTCAATATATTGTATGCTTTTTATTGTGAATGGGATTGCATTCTTGCTTTGGCTATCAGCTGGGATGCTGTTTGTGTATAGGAATGCTATAATTTTCTGTATGTTAACTTTGTGTACTGAAACTTTTTTTAATCAGAGCAAGCAGCTTTTGGGCATAGGCTATGGGGTTTTCTAGGTATAGAATCATATCATCTAAAAACAGGTATAGTTTGGCTTCCTCTCTTCCTACTTGGATGTCTTTTATTTCTTGCTTTTACCTGATTGCTTTGGCCAGGACTTCTAATACTATATTGGATCAAAGTGTGGAGAGAAGGCATCCTTGTGCTGGTTTTCAAGGGGAATGCTTTCAGCTGTTGCCCATTCAGTATGATGTTGGCCGTGGGTTTGTCATAAATAGCTCTTTCTTTTTGAAGTATGTTCCTTCAATGCCTAATTTTTTGAGAGTTTTAACCAGAAGGAATGTTGAATTTTGTCCAAAGTCTTTTCTGCATCTATTGAGATAATAACGCTTTTTGTCTTTAGTTCTGTTTATGTAATGAATCAATGTATTGATCTGCATATGTTTAACCAAAGTTGTATCAAGTAGGCTTTATCCCTGAGATACAAGGTTGGTTTAACATACACACATCAATAAATGTGATTCATCACATGAACAGAACTAAAGACAAAAACATGATTTGTGGTGGACTAACTTTTTGACATGCTTCTGGATTCAGTTTGCTAGTATTTTGTTGAAGATTCTTGTATCTATGTTCTGCAAGGATATTGGCCTGAAATTTTATTTTTTGTTGTGTCTCTGCCAGGTTTGGGTATCAGGATGATACTGGCCTCGTAGAATGACTTAGGGAGGATTCTATGCTCCTCCGTGTTTTGGAATAGTTTCAGTAGGAAAGATACCAGCTCTTCTTTATACATCTGGTAGAATTCAGCTGTGAATCTGTCTGGTCCTGGGCTTTTTTTGGTAGGAAGGCTTTTTATTACTGATTCAATTTTGGAACTGGTTATTAGTCTGTTTATGGATTCAGTTTCTTCTTGGTTCAGTATTCAGAAGTTATATGTGTCTTGGAATTTGTCAATTTTCTCTAGGATTTTAGCTTATGTGCATAGAAGTGCTTATAGTAGTCTGTGAGGGTTTTGCTGTACTTCTGTGGAGTCAATGGCAACATCCCCTTTGTCATTTATGATTGTGTTATGATTGTGTTTATTTGCATAATCTCTAATTTTTCTTTATTAGTCTGCCTGTCAATTTTTTTGTAAAAACCAGCTCTTGTATTTGTTGTTCTTTTGTATGGTTTTTCATGTTTCAATTTCCTTCAGTTCAGCTTTGATTTTGTTTTGTCTTTGTTTCTCATCTTCTGCTTGCTTTGGAGTTGTTCTGCTCTAGTTTCTCGAGTTCCTCTAGTTGTGATGTTAGGTTGTTAATTAGAGATCTTTCTACATTTTTCATGTGGGCATTTAGTGCTATAACCTTACCTTATAACACTGCCTTAGCTATGTCTCAGAGATTCTAGTATGCTGTATCTTTGTTCTCAGTTTCAAACAATTTCTTGATTTCTGATTTAATTTTATTACCCGAAAGTCATTCAGGAATTAGATTACTTAATTTCCATGTAATCATGTGATTTTGACTGATTTTCTTATTACTGATATCTATTTTTATTGTTCTGTAGTCTGAAAGTGTGGTTGGTATTATTTCTGTTTTTTGAATTTGCTGAGGATTGTTTTATGTCTAATTGCGTGGTCAATTGTAAAGTATGTTTCATGTGCAGATAAGAAGAATGCATATTCTGTTTTTGTTTGTTGGGTGGAGTGGTCTGTAGATGTGTATTAGTTTCATTTAGTCAAGTGTTGAGTTCATGTCTTGAATATTTTTGTTAGTTTTCTGTCTTGATGATCTGGTTAATACTGTCAGTAGGATGTTGAAGTCTCCCACTATTATTGTGCGTTTATTTAACTCTCTTCGTAGGTTTCTAAGAACTTGATTTATGAGTCTGGGCACTCCTGTGTTAAGTGCATATATATTTAGGATAGTTAGGTCTTCTGGCTGAATTGAGCCCCTTACCATTATATAATATCCTTCTTTTTCTTTTTTCATCTTTGTTGGCTTAAAGTCTGTTTTGTCTGAAATTAAAATAGCAACCCCTACTTTTTTTCTGTTTTCTGTTTGCTTGATAGATTATTCTTTATGCATTTACTTTTAGCCTAAGGGTGTCATTGCATGTGGGATGGGTCTCCTGAAGACAGCCTACCATTGGATCTTGCTTCTTGATATAGTTTGAATATTTGTCCTTGTCCAAATCTCCTGTTGAATTGTAATCCCCAGTACTGGAGATGGTACCTGGTGGGAGATGTTTGGGTCATGTGGGAAGACCCCTTATGGTTTGATGCTGTCTTAGCGATAGTGAGTTCTCATGAGACCCAGTCATTTAAATGAGTGTGGTGCTTCCCCTGACTCTCTCTCTTGCTCCTGTTTTTGCCTTGCATTCTTACACTTCTCTGTCCACCATGCGTAAAAGGTTCCTGAGACATTGTCAGAAGCTGAACAATGTCGATGCTATGCTTGTGCAACCTGCAGAACAGTGAGCCAATTTATCTTTTCTTTTTAAATTACCCAGTCTTAGGTATTAAATATTTCTTTGTAGCAATGCACAAATGACCCAATGCAAAAAAAAAAAAAAATGTACTGACTAGTATGACATTGCTATAAAGGTACCTAAAAATGTGGAAGCAGCTTTGGTACTGAGGGCATAGGTTAGAAGATTTTGCAGAGCTCAGAAGAAGACAGAAATTTGAGGGAGAGTTTGGAAAGTCTTAGAGACTCATTAAGTGGTTGTGACCAAAATGTTAATAGTAATATGAACAGTTAAGTTGATATGGTTTTGCTCTGTCTCCCCACCCAAATATCATGTTGAATTGTAATTCAAGTGTTAGAGGAGGGGCCTGGTGGGAGATGATTGAATCATGGGGGTTGACTTCCCCCTTGCTGTTCTCCTGATCTCATGAGATCTGGTTGCTTGAAAGTGTGTAGCATCTCTCCCTTTTCTCTCTCTCCCAATGGCCATGTGAAAATGTTCCTGCTTCTCTTTTGCTTTTGGTCACAGTTGTAAGTTTCCTGAGGCCTTCCCAGAAGCAGAAGCCTATAAAGCCTGCAGAGCCATGAGCTGATTAAACCTCTTTTCTTTATAAATTGCCCAGTTTCAGCTATTTCTTTATAGCAGTGAGAGAACAGACTCATACAAAAGTTCAGGCTGACAAGGTCTCAGATGGAAATAGGAACTTATTGGGAACTGGAGCAAAGGTCACATGTATTATGACTTAGCAAAGAACCTGGCTACATTTTGTCCCTTCTCTAGGAATCTGTGAAAGTTTGACTTGAGAGTGATGACCCAGGTTGTCTGGCCAAATGAATTTCTAAACAGCAAAACATTGAAGAGGTGGCCTGTCTGCTTCTAATAGCCTACATTCAGATGTGAGAGAAAGAAATAAGTTCTAAAGTTAGAACTTATATTTAAAAGAGCAACAGAGTGCAAAAGTTTGGAAAATTTGCAGCCTGGCTATATGGCAGATAAAGAAAAACGTTTTTGGTAGAGGAATTCAAGCAGGCTGTGGAGTAACCACTTTTAGAGAAATTTGCGCAACTAAAAGGGTGCCAAGGTCTAATAGCCAAGACAATGGGGATAAGGCCTTAAAGGCAGGTCAGTGACTTTTGTAGCTCCCCTTCCATTAAAGACCTAGAGGCTTTGGAGGGAAGAATGATTTTGTGGGCCAAACCCAGGGCCCATTTTCCTTGTGCAGCTTCAGAAGACTGACTCCCACATTCTGGCTTCTCTGGCTCCAGCCTTTATTCAAATGGGCCCAGGTTCAGCTTGGGCCTCAGCTCCAGAGGTGTAAACCATGAGCCTTAGTGGCTGCCACGTGGTGTCAAGTATGCCAGCATTCAGAGTGCAAGAGTGAATAATACTTGGCACCCTCCACCTAGATTTCAGAGTCTGTGTGAGAAAGCCTGAGTGCCCAGGCAGATGTCTGTTGGCCACCATGAGGGATCTCTGGAGCCCACACAGAGAACCTCTACTAGGGCAGTGCAGAGGGGAAATGTTAGGTTGGAGTCCTGAAACAGAGTCCCCAATGGGGCACTTCCCAGTGGAACTGTGAGAAGTGGCCCACCATCCTCTAGACCAGAGAATGGTAGATCCACCAGCAACTTGCATCTGGCATCTGGAAAAACTTCAGATACTCAACTCCAGCCCATGAGAGCAGCAATGGGGGCCACACTCTACATAGCCACAGGTTTGGAGCTGCCCAAGGCGTTAGGAGCCCACTTCCACCAGCATGCCTTGGGTGGTGGGTATGGAGCCAAGGAGATTATTTTGGAGCTTTAAGATTACATGACTGCCCTGCTGGGTTTCAAACTTGCGTGGGGCCTGGTTACAGGCCTTTTTTGGCCATTTTTGGCCAATTTATCTGTTCTGAGAATGACAATGTTTGTCCAATGCCTATACTCCCATTGTGCCTTGCAAATAACTAACTTGCTTTTAATTTTGAAAGCGCATAGATGGAAGGAATTTGTCTTGTCTCAGATGAGACTTTGTACTTGGGACTCTGAGTTAATGCTGGAATGTGTTAAGACTGAGGGACTGTTAGGAAGGTGTGATTTTATTTTGCAATGTGAGAAGGACAATGGGATTTTGGAGGGGGCAAGTGCAGAATGATATAGTTTGGATATTGTCCCCATGCAAATTTCATGTTGAATTGTAATCCTCAATGCTGGGATTGGGGCTTGGTGAGAGGAGTTTGGGTCATGGGGTGGATCCCTTCCCCATGGCTTTGTACTTTCTTTGTTATAGTGAGTTCTTACAAGATCTGGTCATTTAAAAGTGTGTGGCACCTCCTCCCTTCACTCTTTCTTGTTCCTGCTTTTGCCATGTGGTGTACCTGCTCCCATTTTGCCTTCTGCCTTGAATAAAAACTCTCTGAGGCTTCCCAAGAAGCTTAGTGATCTCAGTACTATGCTTGCACAGCCTGAAGAAGTGTAAGTCAATTAAACCTCTTTGCTTTAAAAATTACTCAGTCTCAGTTATTTGTTTATAGCAATGCAAGAATGGCCTAACATGCTTGTTTATCCAACCTGCCACTCTGTGACTTTTAATTGGAGCAGTTAGTCCATTTACATTCAAGATTAGTATCGATATATGCAAATTTGTTTCTGTCATCACGATGTAGCTGGTTATTGTGCAGACTTCTTTGTATGGTTGCTTTATAATGTCACTGGTCTGTGTACTTAAATGTATTTTTGTAGTGGCCAGTAATAATCTTTCCTTTCTGTGTTCAGCACTTCAGAGCCTCTTGTAAGGCAGGCCTCATGGTAACAAAATCTCTTAGCATTTGCTTGTCTGAAGGAGATATTATTTCTCCTTTGCTTATGAAAGTTAGCTTGGCTGGATATGAAATTCTTTGTTGGCAATTATTTTATTTAAGAATGTTGAATATAGACACACATTCTCTTCCAGCTGGTAGAGTTTCTGCTGAAAGGTCCACTGTTAGCCTAATGGAGTTCCCTTTGTAGGTGACTTGTCCCTTCTATTTAGTTGCCTGTGACATTTTTTCTTTCATTTTGACCTTGAAGAATCTGATGACTATGTGCCTTGCAGGTAGTTTTCTTGTGTAGTATTTCACAGGGGTTCTCTGCATTTCCTGAATTTGCATGTTGCCCTCTCCAGTGAGGTTGCGGAAATTTTCATTGGTAATATCCTGAAATCCATTTTCCCAGTTGCTTGTTTTCTCTACCTGTCTTTCAGGTATGCAAGTGAATCATAGGTTTGGTGTCTTTACATAATTCCATATTTCTTGGAGGTTTTGTTCATTCTTCTTCATTGTTCTTTACTTTTGTCTGGATGAGTTATTTTGGAGAGCCAAGCCAGGATTTGAACTTTGAGATTGTTTCCTCAACTCAATCAATTCTGCTGTTAATAATTGCAGTTGTATTCTGAAATTCTTTTAGTGAGTTTTTTTTAACTTTATCAACTCAGTTTGGTTCTTTCTTCAAATGGCCATTTCATATTTCATATATTATAACATTTTATTATGTTTCATTTCAGCCTGGTTATGACTCATTGCTTGGGAACTAATGCAGTCATTTGAAAGTATGAAGACATGCTGGCATTTTGAATTGCCAGAGTTCTTGTGCTGGTTCTCATTTGTGTTGGCTGATGTTCCTTTAATCTTTGAAGTTGCTGTTCTTTAGATGGGGGTTTTTTCCTTTGCTTTTATCTTCTTTGATGTCCTTGGTGGTTTGATTGTGACAGAAGGTTGGTTCGGTCAACTGGCCTTTCTGGTAGATTTCTTGGGACTAAGGCTAACTTCAGCACTCCTGGGATGCTTGCTCTAACCCAGGGTTGCTTGTATCAGGCTCCTGGGTTTTTTGACCCCTCAAGATTGGGAACCTGCTGCATTGGAAAGATCAAGGTGTTCCTGGACCAATGGCCATAACATTCTGAAGGGTGGTGCCAGCCAAAGTGCTTTCTTGGGCAATTAAAGTGGGATATGTGATCATTCACACATGATAGCAGGAGCAGCAATGCAGCAGGGCGCATGCTTGTCCATTGGGGTGGGACACCGGTGGACCTGGGGTTGCCAGCCTCTGTGAAGGTGTTGGCAGTGGTGGCTGTGGTGGCACAGTGTGGGGGAAAGAGGGTAGGGTGGTGTTGGTGGCACAGTGGGGAAAGGTGGTGGAGGAGTGCAGGGTTGCTGGTATCCATGTGCACATTAGCACTTGAGTTACTGTTGGCATGGTGGCAGGGCACTGGCAGGCTTGGGACTGGTGGCCTTCATGCACACTTTCATGCTGGTGGCAGTGGTGGCATAGGGTGGAGGATTGGGCTGCTGGTATCCATGTGCTGGTGTCCATGCACCACCAGGGATGGGGCTGCAAGGTGCGCACATGCGCATGCCCACTGGCAAAACAATGGGGTGGTGGCCACGAGTGAGTGTGTGCCTGAAAAGTGGCATGCGGGAGGCTGTTGTGGGGGGAGGGTGCAGGTGGATTGGGGCCAATCTGCTGGGGCTCTATGATGGTTAGGCATGGTCTGCCAGCCAGGAAGCTATGATGTGGGCCCCTGGTAGGCACCTCAGTTGGGCATTCAAGGCTGCACTGAAAGCAGGCACAGCCAGGCTGGGTCCCAAGAATAGGCCAACAGACATAAGGGGTCTCAGGTTGTCCTCGCCCCATCTCATGGGCAAGATTACCCTGCTCTATTCAGGTCCAACAGTTCTCCTAAGGCTTTAGTCTCCTAAGGGAGCATGACAAATCTGCTCCCTTGCAGATGTTCCAACACCAAACCCTCTGGGCTCCTCACAAGCTGGAGTCCTGTCCCTACCACCTCTTTAAGCAGCAGTCTCTACTAGCTCAAGTGTTTGTGGGGGTTGTGGGGTCTCCTGCTGTCAGGATTCCAGAGATCCATGGCAAGAATGAGTTGTTCATCATCTGCTCAACTCACCGGTTCCCCAGGAGTCATTGGGGGCCAAGAATGAGTGGTGCATGATAGCCCCATGTGGGACTTCCTTCTTCCTCCTCCTTAAACCTAACATCTATTGTCCTCCCTCTGTCTACTCTCAATGCCTTCCTTCCATAGATCTGCTTGGAGTGCACCAGTCTTCTCTGGTGTCCCAGTCCCTCAGTGGCAGATGTTCCTCCTAGCTGTGTCTAGTCAGCCACATTGCTTGATCTCTGGTTTGAATTTTAGTCAAGGTTCCTGGGAGAAGGTTTGGGGCATGCCCTTTGAATATTCACTAAGTGACATCTCTAAAGCAGAAGTTTTCAAACCGAATTGTACATTCCATTTATGTGTTGAAATATTGGCACATGCAAAAGTCCTGGTCCATAATCAGGTGTACTGAATTGAAAATATTCAGGTATTCAGTACCTAAAAATCTCTACTTGTGACGATAATTATGTACAGAAGAATAATGCTAACACTGTTGATTTCATTGATATCACGGTGATGGCATGGGGACTCAAATGAGACATGAACTGCAAAATTACTTTGACAAGCTGTGACAAGCATGGTTTGCCTGCCCAAAAGCTAAGATGTGGGCCCCTGGGAGGCATCTCAGTTGGGCATCTGCGGTTGGACTGCAAGCAGGCACAGCTAGGATGGGGCCCCAGGAGAGGCTAGCAGACAGAAGGGTGCTCAGGTTTGACTGTCCCTATTGCATGGATAAAACGTATACTTTGACAAGCTATAGTTAGATTTATTGAGGGCCTTCTGTGTGTGTCAAGCATCATATGAGGTGCTTTAATTATATTACTTAATTACTTAATCACAACAGTGTCCATGTAGATTTAAGCCTTAACTTCCTCATTTAAGCTATGTACATTAAAGAGTGTACACCAAAATGTTAATAGTGGCTACTTCCAGATGATGGAATATGGATGATCTTTTTCTCTTTTTTATGCTTTCTCTATCTTGCCACATTTCATTTCCTTTTGCAATGACCATGCTTTACTTTTATAATTAGAAAAAAATCCAAGTTCATAAAATTACTACAAATTTCCCAATTTCACATGGGTAATCTACATTCACACCCAATTCCATGATATTTTTATTACATCATAATGTTAGAGAAAGCATTAGCAGATTTGTAAAATGTAATTTGAGTGAAGTGTCAGGAGATTAAAAAATAGTTTAATATAATTGGGCTAGATATTAGACACCCTCGTCAAATTGTTGCCATGGCAACATTCCTTCATTCTCTTGGACGACCCCCATCTACTTGAAAATGGCCTCCATTCTCTTGGAGGATTCCAAGAGACCTTAATACAAATGTTTCTAATGGGGGAAATATATGAGAAAAATCTAGTAGGGTGGAACATGCTTAGTTCCAATGTTGTACCACAGCAAGGAGTTCTAGTTATTCGGAGGACAATATGAAGGTTTTTGACACACCACGTGGGAGGATGGATTGGAAGCAAAGATGCAGATTCTGAAGTTATATGCTACTGATTTCATGATTTTGCACTGGATGTTGGATTTGGTAGGATCCAAACCTGCAAATTATTAATATGAGATGAACACCAGCAAGGTGTTCACTCTAAACCTTCTAAATCCTGCCAGAAGTCCATAATGTATCTGCAATGTATCATACCATTTAGAGATTTAGCACTCGACCTACATATGGCACTTGACTTCCTTCAGAGCATGGTAATTCAATAGTGGTAACATCAGCATAAGCAGAAGTGGCAGGTAGTAAACCGCTTTGATTACCATCAACATAATGGGTCACATATCCCGAGTGACACTTATGCGAATCCTAGCAAATCTATAAACATTATTTGAGATTACGAAATAGTTGAAAATGCTGGGGCTAGATATTAGACCTTAGGGAGAATTCAGACTTTCTGTACTGACCTCTACTCTTGCTTAAGATGATAGGTTTTAATTATTTTCTGCTGCCTTCTGGCTGCTCTTCTAAATCACCATGGAAATACACTTAAGGAGGAAAATATACTTAAAGGAAAGACCCAAAAAAGACTAAAGGAGAGACAAAAATGTGCTTAGTGTTTGTTTCATTTGTATCATACAGTTCAGTTCTTCAGATGAAAGCTGCAGCCTCTTTGCAATACCAAAAAATACAATGCCCAGAATTTAGAGTTCCTTTATTTCGAGAACCCATGGAAATGCTTTGCACATCTGTTTTGCCCACTAGTCATTGTTTTAGCCCACCGGCCACTTAGTATTCATTCACCCTTTTTAATAACAATTTTGTTTTCATTTCAAAAATTACCTGACTCTCATTGTATACAGTATGGGTTAAATAGTCAATGGAAGTATTGTGCTCACTGAAAGAATTCTGAGGAATACTGAGAAAAGCAATGTTTAAGGGAAAAAAAGGACTAATTGATATTTGTAAGATGAGATTCAGACCTTGGCTTTGAATACCAAAAGAAATGTGACCTTATTTTGTACTTCAAATCTGGTGATGCAGGGAATAATTCTAACCAGGAATAAAAAGAATGGAAGGAAATATACCAAATATTAGTAGTGCTTATGTTAGGTAGTGATGAGATTATGGATGTTTAGTGTTTCTTTTGTATAAAAATGATATATGTTTATTATATGATATTTAAAATAGCATAAAACACTCCAATATGTCTGTTTAAAAATACTTCTGCACATGTGCTCTCTTGTTTGAAAAGTCAGACAAATCTTCCTTTGGTGAGATGGCAGCAAGCTTCATTCCATAGTCAACACTCAAAGCAGCCTGAAGGTTTCAAGAATAGGCTAGAATCATTTTCTTTTTTCAGGATTACAAGTTAATTCCTTGTTCTTTTCAGCTAAGATTTGAAATTTTCAGCACACATAACTCATGAGAAAGTACAATCCCGCATAAATACCTTGTGATAAACTTTGATATATTTTGAGTCAAATCATAAGAAATTTCATAGTGCTCAGCTTTCTTACTGCAGGTATATAGCTTCTCCCATTGTTGTATATAGCTTCTCCCTTTGTTGCTGCCTCTGCCAGTCTGAGTCTGAGCCTGCGAATGATTTTATTTCTCTCTCTCATATTTTCTGCCCTTGTCTTTGGTTTTTGTTCCTGGCTATGTATATCCCAGTATGATTTATTCTATTGCTTCTGTGGTCTTCCTTGTCTGATCAAATTCCTAAAAAGTATTTTTGGCTCTGTCTCTTGTAAGCAGCCCACACAATGCAACTGATAATTCACCCTTTAGGTATTTGCAGCAAATGTCTTGTGCATGGATACACTAAGACGGGTTTGCATGTTAGTGACAATAAAATTTTCTTCTTGAATGTTTCATGGCCCTTGCTCACAAATTTGAATATACTTAAGACACATTTTCTTTTTATTTATTTAATTACTTCTTATTATACTTTAGGTTCAGGGGTACATGTGCACAATGTACAGGTTTGTTACACATGTATACATGTGCCATGTTGGTGTGCTGCACCCATCAACTCGTCATTTACATTAGGTATATCTCTTAATGCTATCCCTCCCCCTCCCCCCACCCCACGACAGGCCCCGGTGTGTGATGTTCCCCTTCCTGTGTCTGAGCGTTCTCATTGTTCAATTCCCACCTATGAGTGAGAACATGCGGTGTTTCATTTTCTGTTCTTGCGATAGTTTGCTGAGAATGATGGTTTCCAGCTGCATCCATGTCCCTACACAGGACATGAACTCACGCTATTTTATGGCTGCATAGTATTCCATGGTGTATATGTGCCACATTTTCTTAATCCAGTTTATCATTGATGGGCATTTGGGCTCGTTCCAAGTCTTTGCTATTGTGAATAGTGCTGCAATAAACATACGTGTGCATGTGTCTTTATGGCAAAATGATTTATAATCCTTTGGGTATATACCCAGTAATGGGATGGCTTGGTGAAATGGTATTTCTAGCTCTAGATCCTTGAGGAATCGCCACACTGTCTTCCACAATGGTTGAACTAGTTTACAGTCCCACCAACAGCATAAACGTGTTCCTATTTCTCCACATCCTTTCCAGCATCTGTTGTTTCCTGACTTTTTAATGATTGCCATTCTAACTGGTGTGAGATGGTATCTCATTGTGGTTTTGATTTGCATTTCTCTGATAGCCAGTGATGATGAACATTTTTTCATGCATCTGTTGGCTGCATAAATGTCTTCTTTTGAGAAGTGTCTGTTCATATCCTTTGCCCACTTTTTGATGGGGTTGTTTTTTCTCTTGTAAATTTGTTTGAGTTCTTTGTAGGTTCTGGATATTAGCCCTTTGTCAGATGAGTAGATTGCATGTTCTCCCATTCTGTAGGTTGCCTGTTCACTCTGATGGTAGTTTCTTTTGCTATGCAGAAGCTCTTTGGTTTAATTAGATCCCATTTGTCAATTTTAGCTTTTGTTGCCATTGCTTTTGGTGTTTTAGACATGAAGTCCTTGCCGACGCCTATGTCCTGAATGGTATTGCCTAGGTTTTCTTCTAGGGTTAAGACACATTTTGATTGTAATATATTGAAGAATGAAGTGATCCAGTGCCATTCCTTAACTCACAATCACTTCTGGGGGTTCTGTGAGAAGAAAAAAATCTATGTCTGAAGTTGTCCTTTTTGTCCATAAAGACCAGAATGTACGTATCTGAGTTGTGAGTGTCTTTTGTTGTTGTTGTTGCTGTTATTGAAAACACAGAACAGCACTAAGTAAAACTGCCTTAGAGCAAGAGTCAAACTGTGGGAATTTGTAAAGTAATTTTTACAGAGCAAATTTTGTCCAGATACTAAACACTGATCCCACACATGTATATTTAACTTTTAACTTTTATATTTATCATGACCCTCTGAGATAAAGGTACTTAATTCACCTCCTCTGTAATGACAACCTATTAAGACTCCTGGCTAGACTATTCTTAGTCTTTTATGATGTATTTTATCACTTTCAGTCCTTTCCAAACAACTGTAACTAATTGAAGACTGTATTGCATTACATTTTAATGTGCTTTATGTTAATACATATCCTAATGTATTCCATGTCTCTCAAAATAGATTTTTGGCCTCTTGAAGAAAGAATTGGATTGAATCTTCACATCTGAGTTCTCATCCAACTTCCCTATTAGTCACAGGGAATCATGCCACTACCATAGTGGGCATGATAGACAAGAATTTCTGCTTTCTTGGACCTTACATCTAGTGGAAAAGAAAGAAAATAAACACATAAGCAATTTCATAACCAAGATAATTTTAGCAAGTGATGAATGCTATGAGAAAAATAAAAGGGATTATGTTAGCAATGGACTTGTGAAGTGGGGAAGAAGAGGGCAAATGCCATGTAGTGATGTGTCCAGTAAATATATATGGAGCATAGTGTGCAAAAACGAATTGAAACATACAGATAGAGAGGGAGGCAAAGGGCAGATCATGAGAACCTTTCTTTGATACATCGTTAAGAATTTGAATTTTATTCGAATTTTGACCGGTAGACGTTAGACAGTTTAAAGCAAGGATGTGACTTGGTTATGTTTCAAGACTATTACTCTGATTTCTGTTTAAGACAGAATATAAAGAAACAGGAATAGCACAGGGAGACTTGTTATGTGGTATCGAGCTCCAGTACTCTGGGTGAGAAGTGGTGGTAGCTTGGATTAAGATTATAGAAGTTGAGACATACAAGAGTGGTCATGCTCTGGATATATATTGGGGGAAGAGTTTTCATGACTTTCTAATGGATTTTATTTCTTTTCTTTTTTTTTAAATTATACTTTAACTTCTAGGGTACATGTGGATAACGTCCAGGTTTGTTACATATGTATACTTGTGCCATGTTGCTGTGCTGCACCCATCAACTCGTCAGCACCCATCAACTCGTCATTTACATCAGGTATAACTCCCAATGCAATCCCTCCCCCCTCCCCCATCCCCGTGATAGGCCCTGGTGTGTGATGTTCCCCTTCCCTAGTCCAAGTGATCTCATTGTTCAGTTCCCACCTATGAGTGAGAACATGCGGTGTTTGGTTTTCTGTTCTCGTGATAGTTTGCTGAGAATGATGGTTTCCAGCTGCATCCATGTCCCTACAAAGGGCACAAACTCATCCTTTTTTATGGCTGCATAGTATTCCATGGTGTATATACGCCACATTTTCTTAATCCAGTCTGTCACTGATGGGCATTTGGGTTGGTTCCAAGAGTTTGCTATTGTGAATAGTGCCGCAATAAACATACGTGGGCATGTGTCTTTATAGCAGCATGATTTATAATCCTTTGGGTATATACCCAGTAATGGGATGGCTGGATCATATGGTACTTCTAGTTCTAGATCCTTGAGGAATCGCCATACTGTTTTCCATAATGGTTGAACTAGTTTACAATCCCACCAACAGTGTAAAAGTGTTCCTATTTCTCCACATCCTCTCCAGCACCTGTTGTTTCCTGACTTTTGAATGATTGCCATTCTAACTGGTGTGAGATGGTATCTCATTGTGGTTTTGATTTGCATTTCTCTGATGGCCAGTGATGATGAGCATTTTTTCATGTGTCTGTTGGCTGTATGAATGTCTTCTTTTGAGAACTGTCTGTTCATATCCTTTGCCCACTTTTCGATGGCGTTGTTTGTTTTTTTCTTGTAAATTTGTTTGAGTTCTTTGTAGGTTCTGGATATTAGCCCTTTGTCAGATGAGTAGATTGCAAAGATTTTCTCCCATTCTGTAGGTTGCCTGTTCACTCTGATGGTAGTTTCTTTTGCTGTGCAGAAGCTCTTTAGTTTAATTAGATCCCATTTGTCAATTTTGGCTTTTGTTGCTGTTGCTTTTGGTGTTTTAGACATGAAGTCCTTGCCCATGCCTATGTCCTGAATGGTATTACCTAGGTTTTCTTCTAGGGTTTTTATGGTATTAGGTCTAACATTTAAGTCTCTAATCCATCTTGAATTAATTTTCGTATAAGGAGTAAGGAAAGGATCCAGTTTGAGCTTTCTACTTATGGCTAGCCAATTTTCCCAGCACCATTTGTTAAATAGGGAATCCTTTCCCCACTTCTTGTTTCTCTCAGGTTTGTCAAAGATCAGGTGGCTGTAGATGTGTGGTATTATTTCTGAGGACTCTGTTCTGTTCCATTGGTCTATATCTCTGTTTTGGTACCAGTACCATGCTGTTTTGGTTACTGTAGCCTTGTAGTATAGTTTGAAGTCAGGTAGCATGATGCCTCCAGCTTTGTTCTTTTGACTTAGGATTGTCTTGCAGATGCGGGCTCTTTTTTGGTTCCATATGAACTTTAAAGCAGTTTTTTCCAATTCTGTGAAGAAACTCATTGGTAGCTTGATGGGGATGGCATTGAATCTATAAATTACCTTGGGCAGTATGGCCATTTTCACGATATTGATTCTTCCTATCCATGAGCATGGTATGTTCTTCCATTTGTTTGTGTCCTCTTTGATTTCACTGAGCAGTGGCTTGTAGTTCTCCTTGAAGAGGTCCTTTACATCCCTAGTAAGTTGGATTCCTAGGTATTTTATTCTCTTTGAAGCAATTGTGAATGGAAGTTCATTCATGATTTGGCTCTCTGTTTGTCTGTTACTGGTGTATAAGAATGCTTGTGATTTTTGCACATTAATTTTATATCCTGAGACTTTGCTGAAGTTTCTTTTCAGCTTAAGGAGATTTTGGGCTGAGACAATGGGGTTTTCTAAATATACAATCATGTCATCTGCAAACAGGGACAATTTGACTTCTTCTTTTCCTAACTGAATACCCTTGATTTCTTTCTCTTGCCTGATTGCCCTAGCCAGAACTTCCAACACTATGTTGAATAGCAGTGGTGAGAGAGGGCATTAATGGATTTTATTTGGTGATGACAGAAGGAAGTCAAAGATGACATCTAGTTATTTGCCTTGAGCAGCTGAGTAGATAGGAGTGAAATTTATTGATATAGAAATCCTGGAGATGACTAAATTTGAGGTAGAACTATGAGTTTTTGACATATTATGCCTAACATACCAATACTTAGATGGAGACAATGAAAAGCTATTTGGATGTTTATATCTGGAGCTCAAGAGAGAGGTGATGGATGCGATTAGAAGTTTTAAGGTTTTGGTATTCAAAGGCATGGTAGATGAGGAAAACTCTACTTTTAGCTAGAGGGTCGGAATCCATGTCTAACAAGCACACGTTAAAATAAAAAGAAATTAATTGGCTCATTAACTGGAAGCATGACTGGAAACATGAGTCATTTGGGTTCAGCATATGTGCCTACACTAGGCATTTCAAATATCATCAGATAATGTCTCTGTTTCTCTCTGTCTCTTTAACTTCGGCATTTTTATTTGTTTGTTTTCTTTATCAGGCAAGATCTCTCCACGTGGCAGTGCAGCTGGTCACCAACTTTTCCAGGCTCACATACTTTTGTGCAGCACCATACCAGAGAAAAGGGTCAGACATTCTCTCATCCAGCACCCACCCCAAAAACTCTGCTCAGTGTGAGTCACATAAATTTTGGCAACAACCACTGTATTCAGTGAGGTAGACTTCTCTGATTAGTCATCCTAGATCATGTATGCAATCTTATGTTAGAGTAGGCTGAGTTGTTTATTAATAGAATCACTGAAATCACATAAAATTAAAGAGAATATTTCCTAACAATAAAAGTTAATGGACAAGCAAAACAAACAAACAAACAAACAAACAAAAAAAACAGATCTCTACAACATCTTCACATTACTATATAGAATAGTTACCAAAGATCTATAATTGGTATTTGGAAAATCAGAAAATTGAAGCTTTAGTACCTTGGATTTACATTTTTCAGGCCTCCTTATCTTCCAAGTTAAACTCTATAAATTTTTAAAAATTTTTCTAAGGAAAATCTTAAAGTTTGAGCCCAAACCTATGTTTTTCAGATTTTAAATCTAAGATGTTCATTGTCTTTTTGTGCATCCTGTTTTTTTCTTGGATGCTTCTGTACATTACCATCCTTAGACTTAGGGAAGGTGGCTCCTGGACCATACCCCATGCTTCAGGGTATGCAGCACTTTGGATTGACTCTTTCAAGCTTTTTTTTTTTTTTTTAAATAAAACAATTTTTTATGACAGCTAATTATTTTGATATAATCAGCAAATTATGAATTCCTTTTTACATTGTGTAATTATTATTTTAAACTTCTATGTTAGTTTTAGGAGTACATGTGCACATTTGTTATATAGGTAAACTCATCACAGGGTTTGTTGTACAGATTATTTTGTCACTCAAGTACTAAGTCTAGTCAAAATAGATATTTTTTCTGATCCTCTCCCTCCTCACACCTTCCTCCCTCAAGTAGACTCCCAGTGTTTGTTGTTTCCTTCTTTGTGTCCATGTGTTCTCATCATTTAGCTTCCACTTATAAGTGAGAACATATGGTATTTGGTTTTCTGTTCCTGCATTTGTTTGCTAAGGATTATGGCCTCCAGCTCCATCCATGTTTCTGCAAAGAACTGATCTTATTTTTTTTAAATAACTTCATAGTATTCCATGGTGTATATGTACCATATTTGCTTTATACAGTCTGTCATTGATGGGCATTATGGTTGATTCCACGTCTTTGCTATTGTGAATGATGCTGCAGTGAACATACATATGCATGTGTCTTTATGGTAGAACAATTCATATTCCTTTGGGCATATACCCAGTAGTAGGATTGCTAGGTTGAATGGTAGTTATATTTTTAGCTCTTTGAGGAATTGTCGCAGTGCTTTACACAATGGTTCAACTAATTTTGCACTCCCACCAACAGTGTACATGTGTTCCCTTTTCTTCAGGATCTTGCCAGCATCTGTTATTTTTTGACATTTTAGTAATAGCCATTCTGACTGGTGTGAGATGGTATCTCATCATGGTTTTTATTTTCCTGTCTCTAATGATCAGTTATATTGACCTTTTCCTCATATGTGTGTTGCCTGCCTGTATGTCTTCTTTCATAAAGTATCTGTTCATGTCCTTTGCCCACTTTTTAACAGGGTGGTTTGTTCTTTGCTTGTAAATTTGTTTGTTTCCTATAAATGCTAGATATGACCCCTGGTCAGATACATAGATGCAAATATTTTCTCCCATTCTGTAGTTTATATGTTTACTCTGCTGATAGTTTCTTTTGCTGTGTACAAGCTATAGTTTAAGTAGGTCCCATTTGTCAATTTTTGCTTCTGTTGCCATTGGTTTTGGCCTCTTTGTCATGAAATCTTTGCCTGTTCCCATGTCCAGAATGGTATTGCCTAGATTGTCTTCCAGAGTTTGTATAGTTTTGTGTCTTACATTTAAGTCTTTCATGGATCTTGAGTCGATTTTTGCATATGGTATAGGGAAGGGGTCTAGTTTCAATCTTCTTCATTTGGCTAGCCAATTATCCCAGCACCATTTATTGAATAGGGAATTGTTTTTTCATTGTTTGTTCTTGGCAGCTTTGTCAAAGATAAGATGGTTTTAGGTCTTCAGTCATGTTTCTGGGGCCTCTATTATATATGTCGATATGTCTGTTTTTATACTAGTACCAGGCTGTTCTGTTTACTGTAGCCCTGTAGTACAGTTTGAAGTTTAGTATCATAATGCCTCCAGCTTTGCTCGTTTTGCAAAGGATTGCCTTGGCCAATAGGGCTGGTTGTTTTTTTTTTGTTTTTTTTTTTTGTTGTTTGTTTGTTTGTTTGTTTTTTGGTTCCATTTGGTTCCATATGAATTTTAAAATCGTTTCTCTCTAGTTCTGGGAAGAATGTCATTGGTAGTTTGATGGGAATAGCATTGTATCTATAAATTGCTATGAACAATATGACTATTTTAGTAATATTGATTCTTCCTTTCCATGACCATAAAATGTTTTCCATTTGTTTGTGTCATCTCTGATTTCTTTGAGCAGTGTTTTATAATTCTCATTGTGGAGATCTTGAACCTCTCTGGTGAGCTGTATTTCTATGTATTTTATTCTTTTTGTGACAATTGTGAATGGGGTTTTGTTGCTGATTTAGCTGTTGGCTGGGCTGTTGTTGGTGTCTAGGAATGCTAGTGATTTCTATACATTGATTTTTATCCTGATAATTTGCTGAAGTTGCTTATCAGCTAAAGGAAGTTTTGGGCCTAGACTATGTTGTTTTCTAGATATAGCATCATGTTGTCTGCCAACAGGGATAGTTTGACCTCCTCTCTTCCTATTTGGGTACCTTTTCTTTCTTTCTCTTGCATGATTGCTCTGGCCAGAACTTCCAATACTATGTTAAATAGGAGTGGTGAGAGACGACGTCTATATCTTGTGCCAGTTTTGAAAGTGAATGCTTCAACTTTTGCCCATTTAGTATAATGTTCGCTGTGGGTTTGTCATAGATTGTTCTTAATATTTTGAGATATGTTCCTTCAATACTTAGTTTGTTGAGAGTTTTTAACATAACAAGATGTTGGATTATATTGAAAGTTTTTTCTGAATCTATTGAGATAATCATGTGGTTTTTGTCTTTAGTTCTGTTTATGTGATGAATGGCATTTTTTGATTTGCATGTGTTGAACCAACCTTGCCTACTTGATTGTGATGGATTCACCTTTTTAAATGTGCTGCTTGATTTGGTTTGCAAGTATTTTGATGAGAATTTTTGTGTCAATGTTTCATCTAGGATACTGATCTGAACTTTTCTTTTTTTATTTTGTCTCTGCCAGGTTTTCGTATCAAGATGACACTGGCCTCATAGAATGCATTGTAAAGGAGCTCTTCCTCCTCAAATTTTTAGAATAGTTTCAGTAAGAAATGGCACCAGCACTTTTTAGTACATCTGTTAGAATTATGCTGTTAATCTGTCTGGTCCTGAGCTTTTTTGGTTGATAGCCTATTACTGATTCAATTTTTGATCTTGTTTTGGTCTGTTTAGGAATTAAATTTATTCTTTTTTCAGTCTTGGGAGGGTGTATGTGTCCAGAAATTTTATCCATCTCTTCCAGGTTTTCTAGTTTTTGTTCATTCAGCTGTTCATAGTAGTCTCTGATGGTTTTTTGTATTTCTGTGATGACAGTAGTTAAATTCTCTTTATTGTTTCTTATTTTGTTTACTTGAATCGTCTCTCTTTTCATTAGTCTACCTAGTGACTATCTTATTAATTTTTACAAAAAGCAGACTCCTTTTTTCATTGATATTTTGAGTAAAATTTTGGTCTCAATCTTCAGTTCAGCTCTTATTTTCATTATTTCTTGTCTTCTGCTAGCTTAGGGGCTGGCTTGTTCTTGTTTCTCTAGTTCTTTTAGTTGGGAGGTTAAGTTGTTAATTTGATAAATTTCTAAGCTTTTGACATGGGTAGTTAGTGCTATAAATGTTTTTGGAACAAATTAGTATTAAGTTATTATTATTATTTTAGACAGAGTCTCACTCTGTTGCCCAGGCTGGAGTGCAGTGGTGCAACCTTGGATTACTGCAACCTCCGCCTCCCAGGTTTAAGTGATTCTTGTGCCTCCACCTCCTGAGTAGCTGGGATTACAGATGCATACCACCACACCCAGCTAATTTTTGTATTTTTAGTAGAGATGGGGTTTCACCATGTTGCGCAGGCTGGTCTCAAACTCCTGACCTCAAGTGATCCATCCCTCTTGGCCTCCCAAAGTGCTGGAATTACAGGCGTGAGCCAGTGTGCCTGGCTGAGCTTTTATTATTAAGTAAATTTTCTAAGTAATGAAACAGATATAAAGTATAAGAAATTAATTTGGCTGTCAGAGTTTTCATCATTTATTTTAATGACAAAAATTGTATAACTGAGAAGATAACAATACTATAGAGTAAATGATAAAATCCAAGTGAGTAATATAACTAATATTATGGATATGAAGTCTGATCATTTCCAACTGAATGATCAGTAAACAGCAAATGAAGAAAGTTGGGTTTGAACATCATAAATTTTTATCTTAACACTGCCTTAGCTGTGTCCCAGAAATTTTATGTTGTATCTTTGTTCTCATTAGTTTTAAAGAATTTCTTGATTCTTGCTTTAATTTCATTGCTCCTTCAAAAGTCATTCTGGAGCAGGTTGTTTAATTTCCATGTAAGTGCATGGTTTTGATGATTTTTTAGTCTTGAATTCTACTTTTACTCTGATGTGGTCTGAAAGCATGTTTGGTATAATTTCAATTATTTTGCATTTTTAAAGTATTGTGTCATGCCTGATTTTCTGGTCTATTTTAGAGTATGTGCCATGCCCACTGGGGAAGAATGTATATTCTATTGTTTTGAGGTAGAGAGTTCTATAGAGGTCTATCAGACCCATTTGGCCCAATGTTGAGTTCAGGTCCTGATTATCTTTGTTAATTTTCTGCCTCAATTGTCTGTCTAATACTCTCAGTGGAGTGTTGAAGTTTCTCACTATTGTGTGTCCATCTAAGTCTCTTTGTGGGTCTGCAAGAACTTGTTTTATGAATCTAGGTGCTCCTGGGTTGGGTGCATATTTATTTAGGATAGCTTACCTCTTCTTGTGGAATTGAACCCTTTACCATTATGTAATACCCTTCTTTGTCTTCTTTGCCTTTGTTGGATTAGAGTCTATTTTGTGTGAAATTTGGATTGCAATCCCTGTTTCTTTTCTGATTTCCATTTGCTTGGTTAATTCTTCTCACCCCCTTTATTTTGAGCCTATGGCTGTCCTTGCATGTGAGGTGGGTCTCTGGAAGACAGCATGCCACTAGGTCTTTCTTTGTTGTCCACTTTGCTACTCTGTGCCTTTTAAATGGGGCATTTAGCCTGTTTATATTCAAGGTTAGTATTGATATATGTGGATTTGATCCTGTCATTGTGTTGCTATTTGATTATTATGCCAGCTTGTTTGTGTGGTTGCTTTATAGTGTCACTGGTCACTATGGTGTTTTTGTATTGGCTGGTAATGGTCTTTCCTTTCCATATTTAGTGCTTCCTTCAAGATCTCTTGTAAGGTGGGTCTGGTGGTAAAGAAATCACTTAGCATTTGCTTATCTGAAAAGCATCTTATTTCTCCTTCACTGAGGAAGCTTAGTTAGGCTAAATATGAAATTCTTGGTTCAAGAGTGTTTTTTTAAGAATATTGAATATAGGCCCCCAATCTCTTTTGACTAAGAGGTCTGCTGTTAGTCTTTTGGATTCCCTTTGTAGGTGACTTGCCCTTTCTCTCTAGCTGCCTTTTTTATTCTTTCCTTCACTTCAACCTTGGAAAATCTGATGATTATATATCATAGGGATGATCTTCTTGTGTGGAATCTTGCAGGAGTTCTCTGTGTTTCCTCAGTTTGACTATTGGCCTTCCTGGTGAGGATGGGGAAGTTTTCATGGGCAACTATCCTAAAATATGCTTTCCAAGTTGTTTTTTTTCCTTCCCATCCCTTCCAGGGATGTAAATAATTCATAGATTTGGGCTCTTTATATAATTCCTTATTTTCCAGGTTTCTTTTTTCATTGTTTTTTATTTTTGTCTGACTCTCTTATTTCAAAGAGCCAACCTTCAAGTTCCAAAATTATTTTCTCAACTTGATCTATTCTGCTAATACTTGCGATTGCATTGTGAATTTCTTGTAGTGTGTTTTTCAACTCTATCAAATCAGTTAGGTTCTTTTTTATTGTGGCTATTTTGTTTGTCAGCTCATGTATTATTTTATTGTGACTGGGTTTTGCTGTTCTCTTGACTCTCGATGATCTTTGTTTCTATCCATATTCTGAATTCTATTTCTGTAATTTCAGCCAACTGAGCTGGTTAAGTACCCTTATTGGAGAACGAATACAGTCGTTGGAAGACATAAGACACTCTGGCCATTTGAGTTGCTGCAGTTCTTGTATTGTTTTTTTTCTCATGTCTGCATGTTTTGTTGTTGTTGTTGTTGTTGTTTTGTTTGTTTGTTTGTTTTGTTTTCTGCTGGGCCGTCTCTGATTGAAGTAGTCAAACAAAGGCAGGGTTGTTGTGCTGCCCAGGTTGGGTGGCCCTGCCCAATGAGGAGAAGTGAGTCCTGGGACAACTTCCCTGGGTGGGGGAGGCTCTCCTGACTCTGTGTCACTCCTAGGTGGATGGTCATCCTGCCTTGCTTTTCTCTGTTCTCTATGGGTGGAGGCTTTTTTTTTTTTTTTTTTTAAACGAATCTCAATGTACATACCTGGATGTTTCAGTTGTAGGTGGTGTGTTAATTGCTGCTTCTATTTCTCTCTGTGAGAATGGTGCACAGTAGCTGCTTCTAGTTGGCCATCTTGACCAGACTCCTCCTCAAGCTTTTAAAGTAACCCTCCATAAAACACCTCTGCTTCATACCAAAATATGATTGTTGCAATGAAAAAGTACTACATGATTTAGTTAAAAACTAAATTTTATGAATGCCATTTCTTTCTTTTTTTTTTCTGCTTTTTTGTTTTTGTTTTTGTTTTTGTTTTTACTACTATACTTTAAGTTCTAGGGTACATGTGCATAACGTGCAGGTTTGTTACATATGTATACTTGTGCCATGTTGCTGTGCTGCACCCATCAACTCGTCAGCACCCATCAACTCGTCATTTACATCAGGTATAACTCCCAATGCAATCCCTCCCCCCTCCCCCCTCCCCCCTCCCCATGATAGGCCCCGGTGTGTGATGTTCCCCTTCCCGAGTCCAAGTGTATGTAAAGAAGATGTACTTAATGTTGAGATTTAATAAAATTAACCATTTAAAAAAATAAATAAATAAATAAAGTAACCCTCCAGTGACTGGGACAGGGCAGGGACAACAGAGCCCTTTGGGCAGTACACTCCAGAATGTTATGAGTATCACTGACCTGAAGTCTCTCCCTCAAATTTGTCTAAATCCTTCTCTGTTACCTGGTTCTGGCCAAGGTTGATATTGATGTTTGAGTAACTTGTCTGGAGTCTGAATAGGACCCAAGTGGGCCCCCATCCCCATTTCTCACCTTTAATTTATTCTCAGACCCACTATGCTGCTTATGAAGTTTCCAAGATGCCCTGGGAAGCTTGAAGCTTCCTATCTATGGAATCATATTGGGGCACAGTGGCTTCATTACAGTTCAAGCACTATATTTCTTTCACAAGATTATGTGATATTTGACAGCCCAAATAATGCTGACATGCTGATTTGGGATGATTTTCAAAATGGACACAGGATTTGTTCAGTTTTCTGAGAACTGATGGTCCCTCATCTCTACTTGGTCTTTATCTGCATGTGTGAACATTTACCCTGTGTGCTGTATGCTGCTAGCACCCAGTATGGCCATCCTATGTCCTCCATAGGCTTTGTGTCATGTGTTAGGCAGTCCTCTGGAGATGGCTGCACCTGTCTCCTCTGTGGGTTATTGAGGCCACTACCCAACAATGACCTCTCTTGCTTTCTATTGATGTTAAAATATAACACTCTCTCAGGTTGGTCATAAGCTGTGCTAGATGAAGGATGGGCATTTCTTGAGAAAATAGAATCATTTTTCTTACTCTTCCTGTGGGTCCCTTGTCTATCCTCCCTGCTGATAGCTATGTGTAAAATATAGGGATGCTATCAACATTGAAAAAGATTATATTCAATAAATGTATTGATTATGGTCTAAAGAGTTCAAAAGAAGACATTGTTGGAAGATGTGTCTTTATATCATAAAATTCTGATTGATAAATTTAGCATGACCATAAAACAAAATATTGCTCATATTTTTCTGCATAGTCTGGATGGGACTTACATTTGTGATCATCATCAATGAAGAATAGTAATAAACTTTTAAGAAAAGCACTGGAAGTCAGTATTCACAAGGGGTAGGATGAATGAGGTAGTGCCATGAGTGATAGTGTAACCAACATTAAATAAATGGCATTAGAGAATTGCAGGAGCAGGAAGATGTACATTATTTTAAAATAAACTGGTCATGAAGAGTCATAGTATTATGAATAATAACGATATTGCTATCTTTTATCATAGTGAGAGATGTGAAATTAGCCAGAAATAACACATTTGACAATAAAGCACTCAAAGATATAATTTCTGGACTTTAACAGAAAGAGACAGTGCCTGAACACTATGAAGAATCTTCACATACACTTTTTGCCTTAACCAATACAAAAGTAACTCTTTTGTATCCATTGTTCTAAATCATCTTGATCTACCCAATATTCTAAATCTTCATCAATTAACCACTATACTTCATATGAGTCCATCAATTTTATATGGTTTTAAAATTAAGTTGTTTATACAGTCAGAGGCCTCAGTCTAGAACCCGCCTCCCCCACACCCTAAGAGGGGCTCCACTTCTGTATATGTTGATGTCCACGTTAAAATTCTTTCCGTGTACTCAGATTCCACATTTCTTCCCACATACACATATACACACGGTAATTTACTTTTAATCTAGCATCATCAAGGAAAGAGGTATTCTAAAAATGTTAGCTTTCCAGAAAACTAAAACTTGCCTTTTAAAGAGCTGAAATGTTTAGAACATCAACAAGAAACACATTATATTTTATACAAATTTATATACAAGATGATAAAATCTAACAATATAAAAATATCTTGCTTTATGACTCAAAAACAGATCAATATGACTGTCAAATATCAGCCCATGTGGCATATTGTGCTCTTTGTATTTATTGAAATATGTCATCCATACTCCAAATAGCCCCAAATACAATGCTTTTAATTGCTTGGGTATAGTCATAGAGATTTTGTCCTTCAGCTTGCTACAAGAATATCTGTCATTTTTCATTGCAGTCTGTCACCTGTACTGACAACTTTCTTTACTTGTGTTTACCTTTTAATTTGCTACTTTTAATCTTCTATAGATTGGAGAATGAGTGTATTAGTCTGTTTTCATACTGCTGATAAAGATACACCCAAGACAGGGCAATTTACAAAAGGAAGAGGTTCAATTAGACTTAGAGTTCCACGTGACTGGGGAAGCCTCACAATCGTGGTGGAAGGCAAGGAAGAGCAAGTCACGTCTTACATGAATGGCAGCAGGCAAAGAGAGAATGAGGAAGACACAAAGGCAGAAACCCCTGATAAAACCAGCAGATCTCATGAGACTTATTCAGTACCACAAGAATAGTATGGGGAAAACCACCCCCATTATTCAATTATCCATCAGACCTCTCCCACAGCACATGGGAGTTATGGAAGTACAACTCAAGATGAGATTTGGATGAAGATACAGAGCCGAACCATATCATTCTGCCCCTCTCCTCTGCCAAATCTCATGTCCTCACATTTCAAAGCCAACCATGCCTTCCCAACAGTCCCCCAAGTCTTAATTCATTTCAGCATTAACTCAAAAGTCTGCAGTCCAAAGTCTCATCTGAGAAAAGACAAGTCTCATTTGCCTATGAGCCTGTAAAATCAAATGCAAGCTAGTTATTTCCCACATATGATGGGGGTATAGATATTTGATAAATACAACCACTCCAAATGGAAGAATTGGCCAGAAAAAAGGGGCTACAGGGCCAATGCAAGTCTGAAATCCAGCGGGACAGTCAAATCTTGAGACTCCAAAATGATCTCATTTGACTCCATGTCTCACATCTAAGTCATGACGATGCAAGAGGTGGGTTCCCATGGTCTTGAGCAGCTCTGCCCCTGTGGCTTTGCCGGGTACAGCGTCCCTCCCAGCTGCTTTCATGGGCTGGCACTGAGTTTCTGCAGCGTTCCCAGGTATATGGTGCAAGTTGTTAGTGGATATAGAGTTCTGGGGTCTAGAGGACAAAGGCCTTCTTCTCAGAGCTCCATTAAGTGGTGCCCCAGTAGGGACTCTGTGTGGGGCCTCTGACCCCACATTTCACTTCCACACTGCCCTAGCAGAGGTTCTCCATGAGGACCCCATCCCTGCAGCAAACTTCTGAAATCTAGGTGGAGGTTCTCAAACCTCAATTCTTGACTTCTGTACACCTGCAGACTCAACACTATGTAGAAGCTGCCAAGGCCGGAGGCTTGCACCATCTGAAGCCATGACCTGAGCTCTTCATTGGCCCCTTTCATGGCTGGACCATGGCTGGAGTGGCTGGACTCAGGGAATCAAGTGCCTAGGCTGCACACAGCTCTGGGACCTTGGGCCCAGCCCATAAAACCACTTCTTCCTCCTAGGCCTCCAGGCCTGTGATGGGAGGAGCTGCTGTGAAAACCTCAGACGTGCCCTGGAGACTCCTTCACCATTGTCTTGGGGATTAACATTGACTCCTCATTACTTATGCAAATTTCTGCAGCTGGTCTGAATTTCTCCTCAGAAAATAGAATTTTCTTTTCTATCACAGTGTCAGGCTGCAAACTTTTCAAACTTTTATGCTGTTTCCCTTTTAAAATTGAATGCTTTTATCGGGGCCCAAGTTATCCCTTGAATGCTTTGTTGCTTAGAAATTTCTTTGCCCAGATACCCTAAAATCATCTCTCTCAAGTTCACAGTTCCACAAATCTCTAGGACTGGGCAAAATGTTGCCAGTCTCTTTGCTAAAACATAACAAGGGTCACCTTTGCTCCAGTTCCCAATAAGTTTCTCATGTCCATCTGAGACTACCTCAGCCTGGACCTTATTGTCTATATTGCTATCAGCATTTTGGGCAAAACCATTTAACAAGTATCTAGGAAGTTCCAAACTTTCCCACATTTTCCTGTCTTCTTTTGAGCCCTCCAAACTGTTCCAACCTCTGTCTGTTACCCAGGTCCAAAGTCACTTCTACATTTTTGGGTAACTTTTCAGCAATGCCCTACTCTACAGGTACCAATTTACTGTATTAGTCCATTTTCACACTGCTGATAAAGAAATACCCAAGACTTGGCAATTTACAAAAGAAAGAGGTTTAACTGGACTTCGAGTTCCACATGTCTGGGGAAGCCTCACAATCATGGTAGAAGGCAAAGAACAAGTCATGTCTTACATGGATGGCAGCAGGCAAAGAGAAAATGAGGAAGATGGAAAAGTGGAAACCCCTGATAAAACCACCATATCTTGTGAGACTTATTCACTACCATGAGAACAGTATGGGAAAAACCACTCCCATGATGCAATTATCTCCTATCAGGTCACTCCCACAATAGGTGGGAATTACGAGAATACAATTCAGGATGAAATTTGGGTGGGAACACAAAGCCAAACCATATCAATGAGATAAGTAAGTGTATATAAAATGATGTATATATATTTATATAGATAGATACTGATATATCAATATATGAATCTGAAAAAGGGATAAAATACTTTATGGTATAAAAGACTTGAGCTTTAGTTCATGGGAGTATTATAAGAAAAATCTTAGGTTTATCTGTTTGTCTATTTCTCAGTTCAGCACTGAAGTTGCTGGAAGTCTGATATTCTTACATATATACATATATATACACACTATATATACACTATATATAGTGTGTGTATATATACACACACACACACACACATCCATCTTATTTTATGAACACCAGATTTGACTGAATACCCTTAACAAGAAGGAAATGATTATTAAATTTATTAATTATGGGCATATTTACATTTCTTATGTTGACATTCTTCATAGTTTGTTTGAACTAATAGTCTCTGTAGTTCATTAGTCTTTAGTGCCTGTCAATAAAAGAAAAACAGCACTTTAATTTTGCCAATGTGTATGAATTGCATAGCATAGCGGGATCCTGACCCATGCTATTATTTAACTGAATGAAAGCTTCTCTGGAAGGCTCATGGTCCACATGTAAAACAAAAACTTTTAAATATATCTATTTAATGTATTTACTAATAGCAGTTAATGGTTTGCAGCAAAGCTCAGTTGGTCTTTTGCAGTTCCAGCTTGTATCTTGATATCCCAGGTCTATGTCCCATTAAATCCTCAGTCATGAAGAATGACTATTCTTTTGGCTTTGAAAATCTACTGGCACTGGCCGGGCATAGTGGCTCATGCCTGTAATCCCAGCACTTTGGGAAGTCGAGGCGGGCAGATCACAAGGTCAAGAGATTGAGACCATTCTGACCAACATAGAGAAACCCTGCCTCTACTAAAAGTACAAAAATTAGCTGGGCATGGTTGTGTACGCCTGTAGTCCCAACTACTTGGGAGGCTGAGGCAGGAGAATCGCTTGAACCCAGGAGGTGGAAGTTGCAGTGAGCCGAGATCGCTCCATTGTACTCCAGCCTGGCGACACAGCGAGACTGTCTGAAAAAAAAAAAAAAAAAAAAAAAAATCTACTGGTCCTATGCAACAGTACCACAACAATCCTCTAAAGTCCTTTGAATATAATAATGGAACTTTTCTTCTTCCTTTGAAAAATTTGAAGTCAGGATGCCCTCACTCTACCCCTCGGGTTCTCACTTGAGTTTCTTGTTTAATGAGTTATTCACTGTCAGAGATATAACTGAACTACAATCTTTGAGAAATAACTGTAGTCTTCTTCTTTAATAACTTTTGCTTTATAAAAATGACATTAGTTACCTTTCTAGCCTGTAGGAAAATATCTATCAAAGGAGACCATGTGGGTTTTTAAAGGTTTCAAGTCAGCAGTATGCTTTCAAAGAAAGGAACTCAGCTAGGATTTAGGAGACCTTGAGAATATTTTTTTGTGTTTCCTTGGTACCTCATTTATTGACCTTGAACAAGTCACTGGAGGCCTCTCTAGGCCTCAAACTTCTCGTGCATAAAATGGGTATATCTCCTGATTAATGTAGGCTGCCTCATTTTACTTCTCAATGTTGAAATTTATCCATGTGAAGTATCTCTCATGGTCAATTCATTTTGTGATGGAGTTGGAATAACGCTAATGAGAAGACTTTCTCAGAGGTGGTGAAAGAAGGTACCAACAGCACAACCTGAATATGGCAGGTACACACATAGCAGCCTTCCACTCACGACCTATCCTTGCAAAGCTTGAGGGGTTACCAGAGATGACATGCAGTGGCTGCTTCAAACATTCCTGTTGACCATTAAGTCCCTCAGACACTTCAATAGAATTGTAACCTCTCACTCCATCTCTCCTTGCCCCACCACCGCACCTTACCCTAGGGATAAATAACCCTTGAGTTCAGGAAAGGAATGTTAGGAATGGCAGGATATGTGTTCATTCTATATTTAAGAGACAGTATTTCCCTTTTGACCTTTCCCCAAAAGTGTGTTACCAGCTAAGTCTTTAAGATAAAAACCCATTAACACAGGTAAAATTGTTTCTGACTTACTTGTTTCGCCTACCACTGGAAATGTCCAAGTCCTATTACTTGATTTTTTAAACAAGTTTCACTTTGGACAGTCACATGTACATATGATCTGAAAGCCTCAGCACAGTAGCCTTTTGCTGAGGAGCATGTATAACTTAAATCAATTGCCATCATGGTCAAAAAGACAAGACTGTGGAAAATGTAACTATTTTAGAGAGGAAATGAAGGCCTCCATGCTATTTTGTGGAAGTGCACGGAGATTTTCATTACAATTTTCCTTCCTTTTTGCCTACTTTTTAATCCTAATAAAATTACTCCCTTCTTTCAAATTTCCCCTCCCCCTAAATCAAAATGCTGCCACACTCTCAAAAGCTCCCTGCAATTTATAGAGATGATATCATCTGCTTTAAGACATCTGAATAACTTGCCCTGTTGCTGAATAAATTTGTTCAACATCTAGGTTCCATGGCTCTATACAACCTGAGTCATACTGCTTACTTTGTCAGTAATCTTTATTAATATTTCATCACTTTTTTTTCCAAAGGGCTGAGGTTTGCACTTCTCCTGCGATGCTGGGAGGGAGTGATAGAGGCAGAAAGGCTTACTGATTTACATAAAGATTGCAAACTATTATTCTCTGAGTAATTTTAAAGTGCACACATTGCATACCACTTTCCGATGTAATCATATCCCTGCCTATTGAGCCTGACATGCATGAAATCCATAATTGGAATTGGCTTTATAAGAGGAAAATCACTTCTTACGGGGGAAGTAAGAAGTGCTATCTTCTTAAACTGCTTTTCAAGGACAGCCAATGGGAGTCAATTAAATCATTTTTTTAAATGCTATTCAGACACTCATTCCAAAATAAGTATAGACTTGGGTCCATCACACTTCTTCAGGCTCCCCCTCACAATCACTTCACTTCAACCTTTTAACTTTTATTTAAACTTCTTCTAGCATCTACCTTTATCTTGATCTTTACGTCTTGTCAATAGTTTCTCATGTGTTTAAATATCAAATCTTATTTGATTGATTGTTATAGTTCCTTCTTTGAAGTCTTATTTGTTTTTCAACTCATACCATCTTGCATGCTACTTTGTATAGTAAGAGTTTTTGACATGCTGACTCCAGCAAGATACAGACCATGTCCTCTAAATTGAGAATGTCTATATATCTTAGTTTTCTCAGGATGGCCATGTTATACCACTTGCTATTATTCCATCATAATTTAATAGTGAGTTTTTTCTCAAAAGTGTTCTCATTTCAATAATAAATTATATGGTCACTTTATCAAGATCTCTTCTATTGCTGCACGCCACCATATTATGCTAGGCAACAAGTTAAGTGCTCAATATGTTTTTATTAAAGGGAATCAACCTGCTTCTTGTCTTGCAATTACATTACCATTATTTATTGCCTATGTTATCTCTGTAAATAATGTGTCATAGCCTATGTATATTTTACTAACTCAATTCCAGAATTTCTACTGGGGAGCCTTATCATCATATGTCAAATGCAAAAATTGACTACATATGTAGTAACTGAGGTAGAGTCTGATAATCTTACATTCACTCCTGGATCAAAATATAGGCACTGTCAGTTACTTATATCCATTAAGAAGAATGTGCATAGATAATATGACAAATAACATTATTCAAAACCGTATGGTAAATTATATAGTTTGGCTGAAGATTTCACTTTCTGACTCTTACATTTAATCTGATGTTGGTATTATTTTTTTCCCTGACCCCTACTCAATAATCCCTGTATGTGACAACCTCCAGTAAAAGTGTTGGAGTCCGGAAGAGAAATAAGCAAATTAGATTTATCTCCAGCATAGATCTTTAGGTACACTCTGGTTAGTCTCTGAGCTCTTTCAAAAATCAAAGCTATAAAGTGTTTGAGAGCCTATGAAAGAAGAACATGTGCCCATATACTCCTCCTGTCAGACACACAGTGAAGACATTTCTGAGAGGTGAGGTATCCTAAAGTTACTAATTGCCCAACCCTCAGACGCTCCTCCATACCAAACAAATTTCAAGTTGTTTAGCAATGCACTCCCCATATTCTCTGCTCCTAACTTTTCTTTCCAGTCTTATCTCTCAGTACATTCCCTCATATCTCTCACTTTATTTATTCAGCACTGCTCACGGTTACCAAATATATTTTTTACATCTCAGTAGTTTTGTTGTTGTTTTTGTTGTTGTTGTTGTTGTTACAATCGCCTCTGTCCTGTAATATCTTACTCTCTTGTCCCAATATCTCTCCAAGTTCAAATTCTAAATATTTGTTTATGGCTTAACTTAAATACTATTTTGTTCATATTCTCCCTATCCAAAAGCAATATGTATCTCATTTGAACTCCAAGTACATCTTAATTTCCCCCTCTTTTACGGTGTTTATCACCTTGTATCCTGAATTATTTATTTGTGCACAAACCTTATAATGTTGATTAAATTATAAACAATTTAATGGCGGGGATAACATCTTACACATCTTTCTACCACCTTTAGGGTTTAGATGACAATTATTAGAAACTTAGTTAATGATTAATAGATAAATTAATGTGTCCATCCAGTCAGGACATCAGAGCTCTTGTTTTCACAATGGCTGACCTGGCTATACCCAACAATTCTGTGATTGCCCCAATATCCATTGGTATTTAGTGATACTCATAGGTAGTTCAAATGAAAGGACTCAAAATGAACCTGTCATCTGGGCTACAAATTGACAAAACAGACACAGTTCTGATATGAGGACAAAAGTTTTATGTCAACTTGATAAATAACTCAAGTTATAATTGGTAGTACCCTTGTTTTGCTTTATAATCTCTAATGTCACTAGATTGAATATCTTTCAAGAAGTATAATTACACATCTTTCATCATAATAAAAAAGTTTATGCGACATTTAGTTCTTAAATCATGATATTTTCAATGAATTATGAGAACAACAATGGCCTTTGATACCGTGGTGATGCTACTGTACTGTGAATTTTGGTTATAATTCATATTTTCTGCCATGCCTAAAGCATTATGAGTATCATATGAACAACATCATAATACATATTCTTTATACTAACTGAAATACTATTACTTGAATGACTCTCCAGAGCATATTATGATGAAATTTAAAAACACTTTCTAACTTAATTTTTTGTTTTTGGGGAAACTTTCATAATATTAATATACACTTTTTTCCTATGAATATTACAATTCTTAGCCTAAAATAGACTTATAGCCATAAGAATAAGTAAGTCAAATTTGAATTTATCCTTTCCAGATGATGCTAAATGTTATAGAAAAGCATGTTTTCCTAAGTGAAAGTGAGTAGATAATCCTAGAGTCAGAGAGTTTCAAGTTTGAAATAAACATGTTGGGACATCCAATCTACCTTGCCACTTAAAGCAGAAATCTTTATATACTGGTCCTGACAGGTGACCATCTTGTTTCTATCTGAACTGCTGTGGTAAAATCTACTTCTCCAACTGGTTTCAGTCCTGTCTTTTGGGGTGACAGGAAACTAACTCTTGTCTAATATAATTTTCAAATATATGAAGAGAAATTTCCCTCTTAGTCTTGTACTGATTGGTATTTTTGGTTTGTTTAACCATTTTCACAACAATTTGTCAGTTAATTAACTGTTTTTTTTAAAAAAAAGATAGAACCCCACCTACTCTGGTAAACCTTTTCTGAATGTTTTCTAGCTTTTTAATGCTCTCTTCAAAATACAGAACTCAAAACAAGGACCATATAATCTTTGTTGACAGGCATTATAGAAATGTGTGGGACTATTGCTATCCACAAATTGGTCATTATATTTATGTTAATGTAGATTCCTGGATAGGTAGTCCATGTTTATCATTCTTTTATAATAATCTTGTGATCAACAAACATTCCCAGAATCTTTTTCACATGAGTTTCTTCCCAGGTTTACTTTCTTTGGACTGTTGTTAGGTAATTGATTTCTTAAATGCCTAAAACTGTTTAAGTAATGCATGCTTATCAAATGTATCTTATAAAATATAGAGCATAAAAAGTGAAACACATAACCCAATGATGTATAGATAATGATTGTTAAAATTTTGATGTATTTTCTTCCACTTTATATTTAGATAATGGAAGTTGTAGCATATGAATACCTTGATTTTTTAGTTATGTCAAATAATGTTTTTGTACCCATAAAATACTGAAAAAGTGGTATGTATATGTTTATTTTTATTCTTTAGTTATTTGTAATTGCCATTGATAAATTCCCTGTGACTTTATGTTTTCAATTTTTGTGTTTTAAAAGTTATAAATAATGCTGACACTGAGACACTTAGGTAATAGGTTGGGGCAATATGTTATTTATCTGAAAAAAATGCTGTTATACCTTCATCTCACAGAATACAATAAAATAAATTCCCTAAGAATGAGAGAGATATATATATATACAGATGGTCCCTGACTTATGATGGTTTTACCTACAATTTTTTTTTACTTCAAGGTGGAGCAAAAATAATACACATTCAGTACAAATTGTACTTTGAGTACCCATATAACTATTCTGTTTTTCACTTTCAGTATAGTACTTAGTACATTACATGAGATATTCAAAACTTTATTATAAAATATACTTTGTGTTAAGATATTTTTGCCCAACTATAGGCTAATGTCAGAGTCCTGAGCACATTTAAGATAGACTAAGCTAAGCTATAATGTTTCGTAGGTTAGGTATATTAAATGCATTTTTACTTAACAATTCTTTCAAATTACAACAGACTTATCAGGACATAATCCCATTTTTAGTCAAGGAGCATCTATAGTAAGAAAAGCTAATAACACTTGGAAGAAAATATAGGTAAATTTAGGCCTAATGGGAAAGAATTTGTAATCATATAAGAAACAACAAAGTGAAAATCAATACATTGGGTTACATAAACGACATTCAAAATTTCAAAAAATATATAGACGAAAATGTTATTTGGCATTTTGTGAAAAAAAATATTTTTAATAATTGACCTTCATAATACATAAAACAACCATATAAATAATAATTTAAAACATTTAAATTATACCTGTATAATGTATAAGAAACATGAAGAAATGATTTGCAAAACAATAGTTTCTTAACAGACATATTATGGCCATATGTGTATGTATAAAAGTATTCATTGCCCAATATAAATGATTTGAACTAAAAGAATGTGAAAATAAAGTTACAGGGTGTAATATGAGTCTTCAAAGCATTTTTAATGGTTGTATATTTAACATAATGGGAAAAATAGGATATTATGTACATATGATTATATTTTAATAAGAAAAATTATTTATAGTAATAAAATGAAAGGCAATGCATCATCATGTGAATATTAGTTATTTCTATGTGGAATATTTGTGCATGATGTTTAATCGTTTCTTTGGACCTTTAGCACTACTTAAATCTGTTGTTCAAAAATTAGAATTATAATTATTTGCCTATTTAAAATATACTGTGATAAAATTCTTTAAACATAAGACTGCCTAATTCCTTATTTTGAGGAGTGATTCCTGAAAGTGGAATGGAGTATGATGTTATAACTACATCAGTCTCTGTCAAATTAAACCATTTTGGTTTGGGCTGAACATTTCAACATGTCCAGGGAATTTTGAATCTCTTATGTCATTCAATGTATGGAAGAATTTTATCTATCTTTGGATCATCTGCAAGTTTCATTGGCATATAAACTAAAACCTCTCGTAATCACTTTTTTAAAAAAGAAAAGTTTGACTAGGACAGTTTAGAGGATGGAGTTTCAAGCACAGAGTCCTGTGGGCAGACCATGAGAGACTATGAATGGTCGTGGAAACTGAGTTATGCCAATAAAAATGGAATGCTTTACCTTTGCCATAAAATAAGTTGGCATGGACAAGATTAACTAGTCCTGATCATCAAGCATCCATTTTTTAAAGTTCCTATTATCCTATCAGTCTTCTCATAGACACAGGAAAACTTATTACAAAACTTAGGCACTTGGAATCTAGTCGTAGAGTCATTTGAGGAACCATTTAAACATTTTAGACAGGGACCATTTACACCATTTAGACTTAAGTTTGCCCTAAGTCTGGGTGATTATCCAAATCATGCAGATAAGCTACTCAAAAATACAGATCCCACGTTTCTATTCCTAATGATCATTGCTCGGTATGTTTGGAGTGAATAGGCATCTGTATTTTTTTTTTTTTTTTTTTTTTTTTCCTAGGTTAATATCTTTTTTTTTTTTTTTTTTTTTTTTTAATTTATTTATTATTATTATACTTTAAGTTGTAGGGTACATGTGCATAACGTGCAGGTTTGTTACATATGTATACTTGTGCCATGTTGCTGTGCTGCACCCATCAACTCGTCATTTACATCAGGTATAACTCCCAATGCAATCCCTCCCCCCTCCCCCCTCCCCATGATAGGCCCCGGTGTGTGATGTTCCCCTTCCTGAGTCCGAGTGATCTCATTGTTCAGTTCCCACCTATGAGTGAGAACATGCGGTGTTTGGTTTTCTGTTCTTGTGATAGTTTGCTAAGAATGATGGATTCCAGCTGCATCCAAGTCCCTACAAAGGACTCAAACTCATCCTTTTTTATGGCTGCATAGTATTCCATGGTGTATATGTGCCACATTTTCTTAATCCAATCTGTCACTGATGGACATTTGGGTTGATTCCAAGTCTTTGCTATTGTGAATAGTGCTGCAATAAACATACGTGTGCATGTGTCTTTATAGCAGCATAATTTATAATCCTTTGGGTATATACCCAGTAATGGGATGGCTGGGTCATATGGTACATCTAGTTCTAGATCCTTGAGGAATCGCCATACTGTTTTCCATAATGGTTGAACTAGTTTACAATCCCACCAACAGTGTAAAAGTGTTCCTATTTCTCCACATCCTCTCCAGCACCTGTTGTTTCCTGACTTTTTAATGATTGCCATTCTAACTGGTGTGAGATGGTATCTCATTGTGGTTTTGATTTGCATTTCTCTGATGGCCAGTGATGATGAGCATTTTTTCATGTGTCTGTTGGCTGTATGAATGTCTTCTTTTGAGAAATGTCTGTTCATATCCTTTGCCCACTTTTTGATGGGGTTGTTTGTTTTTTTCTTGTAAATTTGTTTGAGTTCTTTGTAGGTTCTGGATATTAGCCCTTTGTCAGATGAGTAGATTGCAAAAATTTTCTCCCATTCTGTAGGTTGCCTGTTCACTCTGATGGTAGTTTCTTTTGCTGTGCAGAAGCTCTTTAATTTAATGAGATCCCATTTGTCAATTTTGGCTTTTGCTGCCGTTGCTTTTGGTGTTTTAGACATGAAGTCTTTGCCCATGCCTATGTCCTGAATGGTACTACCTAGGTTTTCCTCTAGGATTTTTATGGTATTAGGTCTAACATTTAAGTCTCTAATCCATCTTGAATTAATTTTCGTATAAGGAGTAAGGAAAGGATCCAGTTTCAGCTTTCTACTTATGGCTAGCCAATTTTCCCAGCACCATTTATTAAATAGGGAATCCTTTCCCCATTTCTTGTTTCTCTCAGGTTTGTCAAAGATCAAATGGCTGTAGATGTGTGGTATTATTTCTGAGGACTCTGTTCTGTTCCATTGGTCTATATCTCTGTTTTGGTACCAGTACCATGCTGTTTTGGTTACTGTAGCCTTGTAGTATAGTTTGAAGTCAGGTAGCGTGATGCCTCCAGCTTTGTTCTTTTGACTTAGGATTGTCTTGGAGATGCGGGCTCTTTTTTGGTTCCATATGAACTTTAAAGCAGTTTTTTCCAATTCTGTGAAGAAACTCATTGGTAGCTTGATGGGGATGGCATTGAATCTATAAATTACCTTGGGCAGTATGGCCATTTTCACAATATTGATTCTTCCTATCCATGAGCATGGTATGTTCTTCCATTTGTTTGTGTCCTCTTTTATTTCACTGAGCAGTGGTTTGTAGTTCTCCTTGAAGAGGTCCTTTACATCCCTTGTAAGTTGGATTCCTAGGTATTTGATTCTCTTTGAAGCAATTGTGAATGGAAGTTCATTCCTGATTTGGCTCTCTGTTTGTCTGTTACTGGTGTATAAGAATGCTTGTGATTTTTGCACATTAATTTTGTATCCTGAGACTTTGCTGAAGTTGCTTATCAGCTTAAGGAGATTTTGGGCTGAGACAATGGGGTTTTCTAAATATACAATCATGTCATCTGCAAACAGGGACAATTTGACTTCTTCTTTTCCTAACTGAATACCCTTGATTTCTTTCTCTTGCCTGATTGCCCTAGCCAGAACTTCCAACACTATGTTGAATAGGAGTGGTGAGAGAGGGCATCCCTGTCTTGTGCCAGTTTTCAAAGGGAATTTTTCCAGTTTTTGCCCATTCAGTATGATATTGGCTGTGGGTTTGTCATAAATAGCTCTTATTATTTTGAGGTACGTTCCATCAATACCAAATTTATTGAGCGTTTTTAGCATGAAGGGCTGTTGAATTTTGTCAAAAGCCTTTTCTGCATCAATTGAGATAATCATGTGGTTCTTGTCTTTGGTTCTGTTTATATGCTGGATTATGTTTATTGATTTGCGAATGTTGAACCAGCCTTGCATCCCAGGGATGAAGCCCACTTGATCATGGTGGATAAGCTTTTTGATGTGTTGCTGAATCCGGTTTGCCAGTATTTTATTGAGGATTTTTGCATCGATGTTCATCAGGGATATTGGTCTAAAATTCTCTTTTTTTGTTGTGTCTCTGCCAGGCTTTGGTATCAGGATGATGTTGGCCTCATAAAATGAGTTAGGGAGGATTCCCTCTTTTTCTATTGATTGGAATAGTTTCAGAAGGAATGGTACCAACTCCTCTTTGTACCTCTGGTAGAATTCAGCTGTGAATCCATCTGGTCCTGGACTTTTTTTGGTTGGTAGGCTATTAATTGTTGCCTCAATTTCAGAGCCTGCTATTGGTCTATTCAGGGATTCAACTTCTTCCTGGTTTAGTCTTGGAAGAGTGTAAGTGTCCAGGAAATTATCCATTTCTTCTAGATTTTCCAGTTTATTTGCGTAGAGGTGTTTATAGTATTCTCTGATGGTAGTTTGTATTTCTGTGGGGTCGGTGGTGATATCCCCTTGATCATTTTTAATTGCGTCGATTTGATTCTTCTCTCTTTTCTTCTTTATTAGTCTGGCTAGTGGTCTGTCAATTTTGTTGGTCTTTTCAAAAAACCAACTCCTGGATTCATTGATTTTTTGGAGGGTTTTTTGTGTTTCTATCTCCTTCAGTTCTGCTCTGATCTTAGTTATTTCTTGCCTTCTGCTAGCTTTCGAATGTGTTTGCTCTTGCTTCTCTAGTTCTTTTAATTGCGATGTTAGAGTGTCAATTTTACATCTTTCCTGCTTTCTCTTGTGGGCATTTAGTGCTATAAATTTCCCTCTACACACTGCTTTAAATGTGTCCCAGAGATTCTGGTATGTTGTATCTTTGTTCTCATTGGTTTCAAAGAACATCTTTATTTCTGCCTTCATTTCGTTATGTACCCAGTAGTCATTCAGGAGCAGGTTGTTCAGTTTCTATGTAGTTGAGCGGTTTTGATTGAGTTTCTTAGTCCTGAGTTCTAGTTTGATTGCACTGTGGTCTGAGAGACAGTTTGTTATAATTTCTGTTCTTGTACATTTGCTGAGGAGTGCTTTACTTCCAATTACGTGGTCAATTTTGGAGTAAGTATGATGTGGTGCTGAGAAGAATGTATATTCTGTTGATTTGGGGTGGAGAGTTCTATAGATGTCTATTAGGTCTGCTTGCTGCAGAGATGAGTTCAATTCCTGGATATCCTTGTTAACTTTCTGTCTCGTTGATCTGTCTAATGTTGACAGTGGAGTGTTGAAGTCTCCCATTATTATTGTATGGGAGTCTAAGTCTCTTTGTAAGTCTCTAAGGACTTTCTTTATGAATCTGGGTGCTCCTGTATTGGGTGCATATATATTTAGGATAGTTAGCTCTTCCTGTTGAATTGATCCCTTTACCATTATGTAATGGCCTTCTTTGTCTCTTTTGATCTTTGATGGTTTAAAGTCTGTTTTATCAGAGACTAGTATTGCAACCCCTGCTTTTTTTTGTTCTCCATTTGCTTGGTAAATCTTCCTCCATCCCTTTATTTTGAGCCTATGTATGTCTCTGCGTGTGAGATGGGTCTCCTGAATACAGCAGACTGATGGGTCTTGACTCTTTATCCAGTTTGCCAGTCTGTGTCTTTTAATTGGAGCATTTAGTCCATTTACATTTAAGGTTAATATTGTTATGTGTGAACTTGATCCTGCCATTATGATATTAACTGGTTATTTTGCTCATTAGTTGATGCAGTTTCTTCCTAGCCTCAATGGTCTTTACATTTTGGCATGTTTTTGCAATGGCTGGTACCGGTTGTTCCTTTCCATGTTTAGTGCTTCCTTCAGGATCTCTTGTAAGGCAGGCCTAGTGGTGACAAAATCTCTAAGCATTTGCTTATCTGTAAAGGATTTTATTTCTCCTTCACTTATGAAACTTAGTTTGGCTGGATATGAAATTCTGGGTTTAAAATTCTTTTCTTTAAGAATGTTGAATATTGGCCCCCACTCTCTTCTGGCTTGTAGAGTTTCTGCTGAGAGATCTGCTGTTAGTCTGATGGGCTTCCCTTTGTGGGTAACCCGACCTTTCTCTCTGGCTGCCCTTAAGATTTTTTCCTTCATTTCAACTTTGGTGAATCTGGCAATTATGTGTCTTGGAGTTGCTCTTCTCGAGGAGTATCTTTGTGGCGTTCTCTGTATTTCCTGGATTTGAATGTTGGCCTGCCCTACTAGGTTGGGGAAGTTCTCCTGGATGATATCCTGAAGAGTGTTTTCCAACTTGGTTCCATTTTCCCCCTCACTTTCAGGCACCCCAATCAGACGTAGATTTGGTCTTTTTACATAATCCCATACTTCTTGCAGGCTTTGTTCGTTTCTTTTTCTTCTTTTTTCTTTTGGTTTCTCTTCTCGCTTCATTTCATTCATTTGATCCTCAATCGCTGATACTCTTTCTTCCAGTTGATCGAGTCGGTTACTGAAGCTTGTGCATTTGTCACGTATTTCTCGTGTCATGGTTTTCATCTCTTTCATTTCGTTTAGGACCTTCTCTGCATTAATTACTCTAGCCATCAATTCTTCCACTTTTTTTTCAAGATTTTTAGTTTCTTTGCGCTGGGTACGTAATTCCTCCTTTAGCTCTGAGAAATTTGATGGACTGAAGCCTTCTTCTCTCATCTCGTCAAAGTCATTCTCCGTCCAGCTTTGATCCGTTGCTGGCGATGAGCTGCGCTCCTTTGCCGGGGGAGATGCGCTCTTATTTTTTGAATTTCCAGCTTTTCTGCCCTGCTTTTTCCCCATCTTTGTGGTTTTATCTGCCTCTGGTCTTTGATGATGGTGATGTACTGATGGGGTTTTGGTGTAGGTGTCCTTCCTGTTTGACAGTTTTCCTTCTAACAGTCAGGACCCTCAGCTGTAGGTCTGTTGGAGATTGCTTGAGGTCCACTCCAGACCCTGTTTGCCTGGGTATCAGCAGCAGAGGCTGCAGAAGATAGAATATTTCTGAACAGCGAGTGTACCTGTCTGATTCTTGCTTTGGAAGCTTCCTCTCAGGGGTGTACTCCTCCCTGTGAGGTGTAGGGTGTCAGACTGCCCCTAGTGGGGGATGTCTCCCAGTTAGGCTACTCAGGGGTCAGGGACCCGCTTGAGCAGGGAGTCTGTCCCTTCTCAGATCTCAACCTCCGTGTTGGGAGATCCACTGCTCTCTTCAAAGCTGTCAGACAGAGTCGTTTTTGGCATCTGTATTTTTTAAGGCGTCTTCAGTGACTCTGATGATCATCCAGGCTTGGCAATCACTGAACTAGACAACATATGCAATCAAATAAAGTAGAAATAGAATGAGGAAGAAATATGGAGGGGCAAGAGTATAATCAATGTGTATGTGTGGGGGGCAGTGGGGGTGGAATAGTCAAGAAAGCTTGCATGAGGTGAGAGGCAGATTTAGCCAAAGGAAAAATTTACCATTTTCACTCTGTGTTATTAGTTCCGACCTAGACTCTTTCTCAAAAGGTATTTGAATTTCTACACACACACACAAATTTCTCTCTATATAGAAATATATGTTTCTAAATATTTCTTTAGAAACATATACATTTAATTACCAACAGTCATATATGTTACATATTTTTATTATCCTATCTCAATAGGATAATAACTATGATAAAAATTACAATAAAAATTCAAGGCCATGAAAAGAGAGGAAAGCAAATTTAATCTTAGAGTTAGTATAATTATTCAGTTATGTTTATGTAGAATGTCTTCATTTAACAAATATTGTGGCCTACTATGCCCCAAGCTTCCACTGTTCTATTTGATTGGAATAAACCAATCGACAAATCAGGCAAAAATCTCTGCTCTTATAATGCTCATGTTCTAGTGGGGAAGGCAAACAAAAATGAACAAAATGAGTAAGTTATTTAATATGTTAGAAGATGATAAATGTCTGGAATGTTTGGAAAGGAAGAATCAGTATTAAATAAGATTGTCATGGTGGACTTTCTTCAGAAGGTGTCATTTGAAGAAAGAATTGAGACTCAAGAGGAAGTAAACCAACCAGTTATTCAGAGAAAAATGTTCAAGGTAAAGAAAATAGCCAGTGCAAAAAGTCCTAAAATGGCAGTGTGCCTAGTGTGTTTTAGAAATAGGTAGGAGGGGCCGGGCACGGTGGCTTACGCCTGCAATCCCAGCACATTGGGAGGTTGAGGCAGATCACAACGTCAGGAGATCGAGACCATTCTGGTCAACATGGTGAAACCCCGTCTATACTAAAAATACAAAAATTAGCTGGGTATGGTGGTGGGCGCCTGTAATCCCAGCACTGGGGAGATTGAGGTAGGAGAATCCCTTGAACCCAGGAGGCGGAAGGTTGCAGTGAGCCAAGATGGTGCCACTGCACTCCAACCTGGTGACAGAGCAAGACTCCAAAAAAAAAAAAAAAAAAGGTCAGGAGGCCAGTGGGGCTCAGGTGAAGTGAACAAGAGAGGAGTAGGAGATAAGGTCAGAGAGGTAATGTGGATGTCATATTGGAAGGACACTGGCTTTTTTTTAGAATGAAATCAGGAATCCCACTCCCAGCTTCTGGCACTGATCTGATATCTGTCTCTAAAATTTTGTCTTTTCTAGGATGTCATATAAATGTAATCATATATATGCGATTTGTGTCTGGCTTCTTACCCTAAAAATAGGACTTTTAAAATTCTATGTTGTGTGTATCAGTCTTTTTATTGCTAAATAGTTTTCATTGTGTAAGTCTACCACAATTTGTTTAGCCATTCACCATTTGGTGAACATTTGGATACTTTCCAGTTTTTGGCTATTATTAATAAAGCTGTTATGATCATTTGTGTGAAGTTCTTTGTGTGGACACATCTTTTTATTTCTCTTGGATAAATTACTAGTATTCAACCGGCTGGGTCATATGATAACTGTATGTTCATTTTTCGAAGAAAGTGCCAAAATCTTTTTTAAAATCTTTGCATAATTTGCATTCCTACCAGCAATGCATGGAAGTTAAATTTGTTCTTCCTTCTTGTATTTGCATTAAAAAATCTAGATAGTTTTATAGTATAGTAGGTATGTAATAGTATCTTATTGTGATTTTAATTTACATTTTCCTAATGGCTAATGGTGTTGATCATCTTTTCATGTGCTTATTTGTAATCTGTATCTCTTCTTTGATAAAGTGTCTGTTCAAATCTTTCCTCTATAAATTTCGTTGTCTTATTACTACAGTGATATGGTTTGCATGTTTTGTCCGTTACAAATGTGTGCTAAAATGTGACCTCTAACGTTGAAGATGGGGCCAAGTAGGGGTCATGGGGGCATATCTCTCCTCAGGAATTGCTTGGTGCCCTCGTTTGTAGTAATGAGTGAGTTTTCACTCTGTGTTCACATGAGATCTTGTCATTTCAAAGAGTGTGGCGCCTCTCCTCTTTCTCTTGCTTCCTCTCTTGCCACGTGACATGCTGATTCCCCTTCACCTTTCGCCATGATTATAAGTTTCCTGAGACCCTCACCAGAGGCACATACTTGTCCGGAGCTGCACGCCCCGGCCATAGCGAATAATAATTGAGGATTAAATGCCTGAGCTATATTCATTTCCACCCCACACCTTCTCCCTATCTTTGCCTTCTTTCCCCTGTACTAATACCTCATTAAAGATGGCGCTCTTCCTGCTTCTTCTTCACTCACTTTTCCCGCGCCCGGGAAAATTGTTACTTAATAGCGCAAGCGCAACATGACGTCCGACCGGAGAAACCGAAACTAACCTGGCCACGCCCTCCGCAATGAGATCATTTCCGCCTTAGCCCAACCCCTTCCCCTCCAAGTGTATATAAGGCAGTGCATTACCGCCATTAAACGAGACTTGATCAGAGCACTGTCTTGTCTCCATTTCTCGTGTCTCTTGTTCCCCAAATTCCCACCCCCTCCTCCAGGGCCTGCTCTGACTATCCCGCGGGCCGGGATACATACTGGTGCCATGCTTCATGACAGCCTGCAAAACCATGAGCCAAATAAGACCCTTTTCTTTCTCAGTTTTCCTGCTTCAGGTATTCCTTTTATTGCAATGCAAATGTACTAACACATACAACATTGAGTTGTAGTTTTCTTTTTAAATTCTGTGCATAGGTCTTTTATCAGATATGTATTTGGCAAATATTTTGTCTTTGTGGCTTACCTTTTAATGTTTGTAAAATTGTGTTTTAAAGAACTGCAGTTTTCAATTTTAATTATGTCTTATTTATCGTTTATTTTTCTTTAATGGTTTGTATTCTTGTATAGTCACTATATCTTTGGATAGTCAAAATTCAGGAATATTTTCCCCTAGGTTTGCTTTTAGAAGTTTTATAGTCTTACATTTATGTTATGATATGTTTTTAATTAATTTTTGCATGTGGTTTGATGTATGGTTCAAGGTTCATTTATTAATAGAGATGCATACATTTCCCAGCAACATTTTTCAAAAGACTATCGTGTACCAGTGAATTATATTGGCAATTTGTCAAAGAGATCAATGGAACATATAGATCCATGTCTATTTCTGGATTCTCTATGTTGTTCCATAAATCTCTATGTGTCCTTTTATCAATGCCACACGGACTTGATAATTATAAACTTGTAAGCCTTAAAATTAAACAGTAAAATACCTTGAATTCTGTTTTCCTTAAAGTTGTTTGTATAATTCCAAGTTCTTTGACTTTTTCATATAAAACTTATAATTAGCTTGATAACTTTTATGGAAATAAAACAGCCTGATGGAATTTTGAGTGAAAATGCCTTGATTCATACCAGGAGATTTGATATCTTAATTATCTTAATATATTGTTTTGTAATCTATGATCATTCTGTATCTCTCTTGTTACTTAGATCTTTCTAGATTTCTCACAGAAATGTTTTATTCATATTTATTTATTTTTTTCAGTGGAAAATAATTTTTATTGAGACCCCACCAGCTGCAAAATCTGTTCCTGGCATTAAGCTCCTTCTTCCTTTGCAATTCAGTCTTTCTTGAGTGGTCTCATGAATGCTTTCTTCTCCTTCATAGTCTGGAAGTGGCAATGGCCAAACTTGGAGGTGGTGTCAATGAACTTAAAGTCAATCTTCTCCAGAGCCTGCCATTTGGTCTGGACCAGCAAGGACTTGCAGAGGATGAGCACTCGCTTCTTGGTTCCCACCACACAGTCTATTAGCATGACAAAGTCATTGGTCACTTCGCCACAGTGGACAAAGCCACCCAGAGGTTGATGCTTTTGTCAGACAGGTCATAGTCAATGGAGGCATTGTTCTTGATCAGTTTGCCATCCGTGATAAGGTAACCCTGGCCGATCTTATAGATCTTCTTGTTGATCTCAGTGCCATGATGGTAGCTTTTCTGGCCAGTGTGTGCCACAGAGAAGGCCACATGGGAAAGATGCCATGCCCTAGTACAGGCCACCTTGCACAAGCCTCGGTGGGTCTTGTGGGGCAGCTTCTTGGTGTGCCAACAACTGGTGACCCCTTTGTAGCCTTTGCCCTTGGTCACCCCAATGACTTCAATCATCTCATCCTGCCCAAACACTTGGATCACATGTACCTGTTGCTCGAGCCTCTTCTAGGCCCTGTACAGCTTCTCAGCCATGGTGCCTCGGTTCACCTAGATCTCCATCAGGTGGGCCCTCTGGTGCAGAGGAAGTAAGTGTATCTGGGTGTGGGCAATGACACGGATGACTTGGCAGTACTTCTTCATGCTGCTAGAGTCCTTCTACACCTGCTTCTTGCCATCCTCTTTCTGCCATTTCTTGCAGTACTTGGCAAAGACCTTCTTCTTCGATTTATGCCAGTTCTTGTAGAAACGCCTTTTGCACTCATTGCTGATGTGCTCAGCGAAGATGGTCTTGAAAGTTCAGATGCCTCAAGGGGTTTCCCCATATCCCATAATGCCCACAACCACCATGGGTGGTTGTCTCCACAATGGCCACAGCCTCTACCACCCCTTCATACTCACTTTGGATCCTGGCCTATTGACTTCCCCTCTCGATGTGGGTCATGCCAATCTTTTATCTCAAGAAGGCTGTGAAGGCTGTGTGGACTAGCTTGGAAGGGTCATCCTTAGGGAAGCTCTTCACCTTCCCATGATGCCTGCTGCTGCGCTTTCAAGGCAGGAAGCCGAGGGACCCCTGTCTGGGAGCAGAGAACTTTCTGTGAGACATCACACCATCAAATTCCACTGGAGAAATGTTTTATATTTTTCAGCACATAAGCATTACATTTTGTTAGGCTTGTTTATGAGTATTTCATATCTCAATATCATTATAAATGGTAGTGTTTTCTTCATTTAAATTTTCAGTTGTTTGTTGATGGAGTATAAAATTTCAATTGACTTTTATATATGGACTTTGCATTCTGTGATGGTGAAAAATTGCTTCTCAGGTATAACAGATTTTTTTGGAAGATTATTTTTTTTTTATAAATAGACAATCATGACATCTGAAAATAAATATAGTTTAATTACTTCTTTTTCAATTTACCTGCCTTTTATTTACTTTCTGTACATGATTGCACTGGCTAGGACCTACAATATTATGTTGAATGCAAGTGGTGAAAGTGAACATCCTTACCTTGTTTCTGATATGATAAAGAATTAAGTCTTTCATCAGGAAGTCTGATGCTAACTGTATATGTTCCAGACATGCCTTTTCTCAGGTTATGAAAATCTCCTTATATTCCTAGTTTGTTGAGAATTTTTGAATAGATGTTAACTTTGTCAAATGCTTTTCCTGCATCTATTGAGATAAATCTTATATAATTTGCATTTTTTTGTTGTTGATATTTTGAATTACATTGATTAATTTTCCCATGTTGAAACAAACTGGTATTCATGTAATAAACCCTACTTAGTCATGGTATATTATCCTTCCTATATATTGCTGGATTTGATTTATTAACATATGTTTTTTAGGATTGTTTGCCAAAGTTCGTGAAGGAGCTTGGTCTTTAGTTTTCTCTTCTTGTAATGTCTTTGTCCGACTTGGTGTCTTGGGAATTTGTGACTCATAAAATTATTTGAAAATTTCTCTCTTCTTTTATTTTCTAGAAGAGTATTTGTAGCATTGCTTTTAGTTCTCCTTAAATGTTTATTATATATTGCCACTGAAGACATTTTTAGCCTTGGATTTTTCCTATGCAAGATATTTTAACTGAAAATGGTATTTGTTTACTAATTATCTTTGGGTTAATCTATTTTTTTCAATAAATTTTGGTAATGTTTGATTTTCAAGAATTGTGGTCCATTTTATGTATGAAATTTATTGACATAGAATTTTTTAAATATTCACTCATGCTTTAAGTCTTGGAAGCATGTGTAGTGATGTCTCCTCTTTTGTTTCTTATATTGGTAATTTGTGCTTTCTTTGTGTTTTATTTTGTCTTCATTAGACCAATTACAGGCATTCTTTTTTTCATCTTGCAGAAATATCATTTCATTTTATTGATTATCCTTATTGTTTATTTTAAATTTTATTGATTTCTCTGTTTTGTTTTTACTTTTATTACTTATTTATTGCTCTAGCTTTTCTTCATTCTACATGCCTTGTGTCTGAAATGTTCTACTTCCCCTAGTTACTTAAGGGGAAATATTAAATCATTTTAGATCTTTGTTCTTTACTAATGTAAGCATTTAATCCTATAAAATTTCCCCCAAGCTCTACCTCAGCTGTGTACCACAAATTTTGATATATTGTGATTCTGTTTTCATTTAATTCAAAGGGTGTTTAGCATCTCTTATGCTTCCTCTTTGACCATGGGTTATTTAGAAGTGTGCTGCTAAATATACAAAAATAAAGAGAATTGAATTGACAGGTTTTTCTTTCAATACTTTAAAGATATGAATTCACTAATATCAGGTTAACATAGATTCAGACAAAACAAACCTGCACGTTATGCACATGTACCCTACAACTTAAAGTATAATAATAATAAATAAATTAAAAAAAAAAAGAAAAATAATACTGACCCATTTAAAAAAAAAAAAAGTATGCTGTAAATCTTACATTTGTTTCTGTATATGTAATATGTGACTACCATTTGCTCTGTTTGATTTCTGTAATTGTGTCACTTCAAAAATGCTGTATAAATGGAATCACTTTATATGTAATATTTTGTGGTTGCCTTTTTTCACTAAGCATAATTCCCTTAAGTTTCACTGAGCTCTTGCATGTATCAAAAGCTCATTCCTGTTTATTGCTGAGTAGTATTCCATGGTGTAGAAGTAAACAGTTTAACCATTAACCAATTGAAGGGCATTTGCACTGGTTCAATTTTTGACAATTGCAAGTAAAGTTACTCTGAACATGCATCTACAGGATTTTGTGTGAACATAAGTATCCATTTTTCTGAGATAAATACCCAAGAGTGCAATTGCTGTGTCATATGGTAATCGTATGAACAGTTTCCTAAGAAACTGCCAAGCTGATTTTAGTTTCTGTACTATCTTACAGTACTACCAACAACGTATCAATTGTCTAGGTGCACTGCATCCTCATCAGAATTTTATGTTGTTACAATTTCTTATATTTTAGCCGTTCTAGTAAGTGTGTTTTAAGTTGCATCTCTTTGTGGCTTTCATTTGTATTTTCTCCAATGACTAATGATTTTGAACATATATTCATATGCTTGTTTGCCATATATATAGCCTCTTCAGGAAAATGTCTCTCCATATATTTTGCCTATTCTCTAACTATATTGTTTACTTTCTGATGTTAAGCTTTAAGAATTCTTTATGTATTCTAGATTCAAGTTTTTTTTTTCAGATATGCAGCATGTAGACATTTTTGTCTAATGTGTAGCTCATATTTTCACCCTCTTATAGTGGTTTTTGGAAGAGCAGAAGTCTGTAATTTTAATGAAGTCCAATTCATAAAATTTTCTTGGACATTTTCAGTGTCAAGTCTAAGAATTCCTTGCCTAGCCCTAGATCCTGAAGTTTTTCTCCTACTTTTTCACTAAAAGCTTTATAGTTTTATGATTTACGTTTAAGTTTCTGGTTTATTTTGAGGAAATTTTTGTATAAAGCGAGAGAGTTAAGGGAGGAGCTATATATCTTTTGCCTGTGTATGTTCAATTGTTCCGAGAAAATATGTTGAAAAGACCATTTTTTCCTCTAATGAATTGCTTTATACCATTGTAAAAAATTAGTGGGGCACATATGTTCATCTCTTTCTAGGTTCCTTGTTCTACTTCATTAATGCCTGTGTATATCTCTTGCACAATATCACAGACTTGATTAGTATAGTTATCTAATATCTTGAAATTTTGTATACTCAGTCCTATCAATTTATTTATTTTCAAAATTGTTTTAGTTATTTTCATTCCATTGATTTTGATTTTTTTTTACTTTTATACTTTTAAAAATTTAAATTTTGTACATATATAGTAGGTGTATATATTTATGGGGTACATGAGATGTGTTGATATAGGTATGCGATGCATAATAATTGCACCATGAAAAATGGGGTATCTATCCCCTCAAGCATTTATCCTTTGTGTTACAAACAATTGTATAATTTTAGTTTTTGAAAAATATACAATTAAATTATTATTGACTATAGTTACCATGATGTGCTAGCAAATACTAGATTTCATTTGTATTAGTCTGTTTTTACAATGCTGATAAAGACATAACTGAGACTGGGAAATTTGTAAAGTGAAAGAGGTTTAATGGACTCACAGTTCATATGGCTGGGGAGCCCTCACAATCATGGTAGAAAGGTGAAAGGCACATCTTACATAATGGCAGACAAGAGATAAAATGAGAGCCAAGCAAAAAAGAATACCCCTTATAAGACCATCAGATCTCCTGACACTTATTCACTACCACGAGAGCGGTATGGAGAAAACTGCCCTAATGATTCAATTATCTCCCATCGGGTCCCTCCCACAACATGTGGAAATTATGGGAGCTGCAATTCAAGATGAGATTTTGGTGGAGACACAGCCATACCATATCATCGTTTGTTCGTTCTATTATTTTTGTACCCATTAACCATCTCCATCTTCCCCCCATCCTCCCATTACTCTTCCCAGTATTTGGCAACCATATTTCTACTCTCTACCACCATGAATTCAATTGTTTTGATTTTTATATCCAACAAACAAGTGAGAACATGGGATGCTTGTATTTCTTTGCATGGCTTATTTTACATAACATAATGGCCTCCAGTTCCATCCATGTTTTTACCAATGACAGGATCTTATTATTTTTTATAGCTGAATAGTACTCCATTTTGTATATGTACCACATTTTCTGTATCCATTCTTCTGTTTGATGAACCCTTAGGTTTCTTTCAAATCCTGGATAGTGTAGACAGTGCTGCAACAAACATGGGAGTGCAAATATCTCTTTGATATACTGATTTCTTTCCATTTGATATACACCCTGCAGTAGGATTGATGTATCATATGGTAGCTCTATTTTTAGTATTTTGAGGAACCTCCATACTGTTCTGTATTGTGACTGTACTAATTTACAATAGCACCGACAATATACAAGGGCTCCATTTTCTCCACATCCTCACCAGCATTTGTTATTGCCTGTCTTTTAAATATAAGCCTTTTTAACTGGGGATAGATGGCATTGCATTGTAATATCCATTTGCATTTCTCTGATGTTCAATGATGTTGAGCACCATTTAATATAACTGACATTTTTATGTCTTCTTTCTTTTAAAAATTTATTTATATTTATTTATATATTTTTAATTTTTGTGAGTACATAGCAGCTGTACATATTTATGGAGTACATGAGATGTTTTGATAAAGGCATGCAATGTGAAATAAGCACATTAGGGAGAATGGGATATCCATCCTCTCAAACATTTATCCTTTGTGTTACACACAATCCAATTATACTCTAAGTTATTTTTAAAAGTAATATTAAGTTATTGATTTTTGTCACCCTATTGTGCTATCAAATAGTAGGTCTTATTCATTCTTTCTATTTTTGTACCCATTAACCATCCCCACATCCTTTCCCACTGTTCCACTATACTTCTTAGATTCTGCTAACCATCTTTGTACTCGCTATATCCATGAATTCAACTGTTTTGATTTTTAGATCCCACAAGTGAATGAAAACATACAATGTTTGTCTTTCTGTGCCTGGCTTATTTCACTTAACACAATGATCTCCAATTCCATACATATTGTTGAAAATGACTGTATCTAATTCTCTTTTATAACTAAATAGTATTTTATTGTGTATATGTACCACATTTTCTTTATTTATCTGTTGATGGACACTTAGTTTACATCGAATCCAAGCTATTGTAAACAGGGCTGCAATAGACATAGGAGTGCACATATCTTACCAATATACTGATTTCCTTTTTGAGGGGTTATGTACCCAGCAGTGGGTTTGCTGGATCATATGGTACTTTAATTTTTAGTTTTTTTGAAGAACCTCCAAACTGTTTTTCATAGCGGTTGTACTAACTTACATTCCCACCAACAGTGCACAAGGGTTCCTTTTTCTCAACATCTGTGCAAGCATTTGTTATTACCTGTCTTCTGGATACAAGCCATTTTAACTGGGGTGACATTATATCTCATTGTAATTTTAACTTGCATTGCCCTGATGATCAGTGATGTTGAACAACTTTTCACATGCCTGTTTGCCTTTTGTATGCCTTCTTTTGAGAAATGTCTATTCAAATCTTTGGCTCATTTTCTGGTTGAATTATTAGGTTTTTTTCTATAGAGTTTTTGGAGCTCCTTATATATCCTGGCTATTAACCTCCCGTCAGATGGGGAGTTTGCAAATATTTTTTTTTTTTACCATTCTAGGGGTTTTCTCTTCACTTTGTTGTTTGTTTCCTTTGCTGTGCAGAAGCTTTCTAACTTGACATAATCCCGTTTGTCTACTTTTGCTTTGATTGCCTGTGCTTATGGAATATTACTCGAGAAATTGTTGCCCAGAGCAACGTTGTGGAGAGTTTTCCCACTGTTTTCTTGTAGTAGTTTCATAATATGAGGTCTTAGATTTAAGTCTTTTATCCATTTTGATGTGATTTTTGTATATGGTGAGAGATACTGGTCTAGTTTCATTCTTCCATATATGGATATCTCATGCTTCCAGCACTATTTATTGAAGAGGCTATCTTTTCCCTAGTGTACGTTCTTGGCATTTTGCCTAAACTAAGTTAACTGTAGGTTTGTGCATTTTTTATGGGTTCTCTAATTTGTCCTATTGCTCTATGTGTCTGTTTTTATGCCAGTACCATACTCTTTTGGTTACTATAGCTCTATAGTATAATTTGAAGTCAGGTAATGAAATTCCTCCAGATTTTTTTCTTTTTTATTAGAATAAGTTTGCCTATTCTATGTCTCTTGTAGTTCCATATGAATTTTAGGATAGTTATCTCTATATTTGTGAAGAATATCATTGGTATTTTGATAGAAATTGCTTTGAATCTGTAGATTCCTTTGGGTTATATCGACATTTTCACAGTATTGATTCTTGCAATCCATGAACTTGGGATATTTTTCCATTTTTTGGTGTTCCCTTAAATTTCTTTTGTCAGTGTTTTATAGATTTTATTATATAAATCTTTCACTTCTTTGGTTAATTCCTAGGTATTTAATTGTATGTTTGGCTATTGTAATGGAATTACATTCTTGAATTCTTTTTCACATTATTCTCTGTTGACATATAGAAATGCTACAATTTTTGTATATCAATTTTGTATCCTGCAACTTTACTGAATTTGTTATTAGTTCTAATAGATTCCTTATGTAGTCTTTAGGTTTTTTCAAATATAAGATTATACCACCTGTAAGCAAAAATAATTTGACTTTCTTATTGTGAATTTGGATGCCATTTATATCTTTCTGTTGTACAATTGCTGTAGCTAAGCGTGCTGGTACTATGTTGAATAACAGTGGTGATAGTGGGCATCCTTGTCGAGTTCAAGGTCTTAGAGAAAAGGCTTTCAGCTTTTCCCCATTCAGGGTGATACTAGCTGTGGGTCTGCCATATATGGCTTTTATTATGTTGTGGTATGTTCCTTCCATCCACAGTTTTTTAAGGGTTTTTACCATGAAGCGATATTGAATTTTATCAATTATTTTTCAGCATCAAGTGAAGTTTTCATATGGATCTTATCCTTTATTATGTTGATGTGATATATCATATTGAATGATTTGCATATGCTGAACCATCTGTGCATCCAAGAGATAAATCCCCCTTGGTCATGATGGATGATCTTTTGAATGTATTGTTGTATTGTTGAATTCAGTTTGCTGAATTTGTTTGCTAGTATTTTGTTGAGGATTTATGCACCAATATTCATCAGGTATATTGACCTGCAGCTTTCTTTTTAATGTGACTTTGTCTGGTTTGAGTATGAGGGTAATACGGGTCTCATAGCATGAGTTTGGAAGTATTTCCTCCTCTATTTTTCAGAGTAGTTTGAGTAGGATTGATATTTGTTCTTTAGAAGTTTAGTAGAATTCAGCAGTGAAGCCATCAAGCCCCAGGCATTTTTTTACTGGAAGACTTTTTATTAAGGCTTCAATCTCATTACTTGTTATTGGTCTGTTCAGGTTTTAAATTTCTTCCTGGTTCAATCATGGTAGGTTATATGTGTCTAGTAATTTGTCCATTTCTTCTAGATTTTCCAATTCATTGGCATATAGTTGCTCATAGTAGCCAATGATGAGCGTTTGAATTTCTGTGGTATCAATTGTTGTGTCTCTTTAATTTCTGATTTCATTTATTTGAATCTTCTCTCTTTTTTCTTCATTAGTCTGGCTAAAGGCTTCCCAGTTTTGCTTATCTTTTCAAAAAACAGCTCTTTGTTTCATTGATCTTTTGTATTATTTTCTTTGTTTCAATTTTGTTTATTTCTTCCCTGATTTTTATTATGTCTTTTATTCTATTAATTTTGGGTTTGCTTTGCTCTTGCTCTTCTAGTTCTTTAATGTGCAATGTTAGATTGTTTATTTTGATATAGACACTTTTAGTTATAGCCTTTACTTTTAGTACAGCTTTTGCTGAATTTTATAGGTTTTGGCATGTTGTGTTTTCATTAAAATTTATTTCAAGACATGATTCAATTTTATTCTTCATTTCTTTACGCACTCACTATTACTCAGGGGCATATTGTTTAGTTTCCATGTATTTGAATAGTTTCACAAATTCCCCTTGTACTTAATTTCCAGTTTTATTCCAGTGTAGTCAGAGAAGATGCCTGGTATTATTTCAATTTATCTGAACAGTTTACAGCTTGTTTGTTACCTTACATATGGTCTATCCTTGAGAATGATCCATGTATTGAGGAAAAGAATGTGTATTCTGCAGTTGTTGAATGAAATGTTCTGTACATATCTATGAGATCCATTTGGTCTGTAGTATAGATTAAGTCCAAGGTTTTATTGTTGATTTTCTGTCTGGAAGATCTGTCCAATGCTGAAAATGGCGTGTTGAAGTCTCCAGCTATTATTGTTTTGGGGCCTGTCTCTCTCTTTAGCTCTAATAATATTTGCTTTAGATATCTGGGTGCTCCAGTGTTGGGTGCATATATATTTAAAATTGTTCCATCCTCTTGCTGAATTGACCCCTTTGTTATTATATTTACCTTTTTTGTCTCATACTTTTTGTCTTGAAGTCTATTTTGTCTGACGTTAGGATAGCTATTCCAGGTGTTTCTTTTTGGTTTGCATTGGCATGTAATATCTTTTTCCATCCCCTTATTTTCAGTCTATGTGTGTTTTTATAGGTGATGTGTATTTCTTGTAGACAACAAGCCAGTGGGTCTTATTTTTTTAATCCATTCAGCCAGTCTATGTCTTTTGATTGGAGAGTTTAGTTCATTGACTATTAGCTATTGTACGCAGTGCTGCAACAAACATAGGAGTGCAGGTATCTCTTTGATATACTGATTACTGATTTCCTTTTTTTTTTTTTTTTTTTTTTTTTTTTTTGGTATATACCCAGCAGTGGGATTGCTGGGCCATATGGTAGCTCAATTTTTGGTTTCTGAGGAAACCCCAAACTGTTCCTAATAGTGGTTGTACTAATTTACACTCCCACCAACAGTGTACAAAAGTTCCCTTTTCTCCACATTCTCATCAGCATTTGTTATTTCCTGTCTTTTTTATATAAGTCATTTTTGCTGGAGTTACATGATATCTCATTGTAATTTTGATTTGCATTTTTCTGATAAGCAATGATGTTGACCACCGCTATTTGTATGTCTTCTTTTGAGAAATGTCTATTTAAATATTTTGCCCATTTTTGATTGGCTTATTAGATTTTTTTTTCCTATAGAGTTGTTTGAGCTTCTTATATTCTGGTTATTAACCTTTTGTCAGAGGGGTAGTTTGCAAATATTTTCTCCATTCTATGGGTTATGTCTTCAGTTTGTTGATTGTATCTTTTCCTGTGCAGAAGCTCTTTAACTTAATGTGATCCCATTTGTCCATGTTTGCTTTCTTTGCCGGTGCTTGTAGGGTATTGCTAAAGAAGCCTTTACCCATACCAATGGCCTGAAAATTTTCCCCAATCTTTTTTTCTAGTAATTTCAGAAGTGGAGCCTTTATATTTAAGTCTTCAATGTATTTTAATTTGATTTTTGTATATGGTGAGAGATATGAGTCATTTCATTCTTTTGCATATGGATGTCCAGTTTTCCCAACACCATTTATTGAAGAGACTTTTCCCCAGTGTATGTTCTTGGCACCTTTGTAAAAAATGAGTTTGCTGTAGGTATATGAGTTTGTTTCTGTGTTCTGTATTCTGTTCCATTGGTCTACATGTCTGCTTTTATGCCAGTACTATGCCCTTTTGCTTACTATAGCTCTGTAGTATAATTTGGAGTCAGGTAATGTGATTCTTCCAGTTTTGTTCTTTGTGCTTAGGATAGCTTTGGGTATTCTGAGTCTTTTGTGATTCCATATGAATTTTAGAATGTTTTTTCTATTTCTGTGAAGAATGTCGTTGGTATTTTTATAGGGATTGCATTAAATTTGTAGAATATTTTGGGTAGTATGGACATTATAACAATATTGATTCTTCTAATATAAGAACATGAAATATTTTTCAATTTTTCTGGTGTCCTCTTCAATTTCCTTCATCAGTGTTTTATATGCCTATGTTTTAACAGGAGTTTTTTTTTTTTTTTTTTTTCTTACTCAATTGTTCAAGTTCCTTATAGATTCTGGACATCGGACCTTTGTAGATACTATATTCATAGTTTATGAATATTTTCTCCCATTCTGTAGGTTGTCTGTTTACTCTATTGATAGTTTATTTTGCTGTAAAGAAGGTCATTAGTTTAATGAGGTCCCAATTGTCAATTGTTTGTTTTTGTTGTAATTGCTTTTGAGGACTTAGTCATAAATTCTTCCCCAAGGTCAATGTTCAGAATGATGTTTCCTAGGTTTTCTTCTAGGATTCTTATAGTTTGAGGTCTTACATTTAAATCTTAAATCCATCTTGAGTTAATTTTTGAATATGGTACAAAGTAGGAATCCAGTTTTGTTTTTCTTCACATAGCTAGCTGCTATCCCAGTACCATTTGTTGAATAGGGAATCCTTTCCCCATTGCTTATTGTTGTCTACTCGTTGAAGATCAGATGGCTGTAGGTGTGTGGCTTTATTTATGGGGTCTATATTCCATGCCACTTGTCTATGTGTCTGGTTTTGTACCTATATCATGCTGTTTTGGTTACTGTAATCTTATACTCTATTTTGAAATCAGATAAAGTGATGCTACCAGCTCTGTTCTTTTTGCTTAGGATTGCTTTGCCTATTCAAGCTCTTTTTTTAGTTCAATATAAATTTTAGAATTATTTTTTTTTTAAATTTATTTATTATTATTATTATACTTTAAGTTGTAGGGTACATGTGCATAACGTACAGGTTTGTTACATATGTATACTTGTGCCATGTTGCTGTGCTGCACCCATCAACTCGTCATTTACATCAGGTATAACTCCCAATGCAATCCCTCCCCCCTCCCCCCTCCCCATGATAGGCCCCGGTGTGTGATGTTCCCCTTCCTGAGTCCGAGTGATCTCATTGTTCAGTTCCCACCTATGAGTGAGAACATGCGGTGTTTGGTTTTCTGTTCTTGTGATAGTTTGCTAAGAATGATGGATTCCAGCTGCATCCAAGTCCCTACAAAGGACTCAAACTCATCCTTTTTTATGGCTGCATAGTATTCCATGGTGTATATGTGCCACATTTTCTTAATCCAATCTGTCACTGATGGACATTTGGGTTGATTCCAAGTCTTTGCTATTGTGAATAGTGCTGCAATAAACATACGTGTGCATGTGTCTTTATAGCAGCATAATTTATAATCCTTTGGGTATATCCCCAGTAATGGGATGGCTGGGTCATATGGTACATCTAGTTCTAGATCCTTGAGGAATCGCCATACTGTTTTCCATAATGGTTGAACTAGTTTACAATCCCACCAACAGTGTAAAAGTGTTCCTATTTCTCCACATCCTCTCCAGCACCTGTTGTTTCCTGACTTTTTAATGATTGCCATTCTAACTGGTGTGAGATGGTATCTCATTGTGGTTTTGATTTGCATTTCTCTGATGGCCAGTGATGATGAGCATTTTTTCATGTGTCTGTTGGCTGTATGAATGTCTTCTTTTGAGAAATGTCTGTTCATGTCCTTTGCCCACTTTTTGATGGGGTTGTTTGTTTTTTTCTTGTAAATTTTCTCCCATTCTGTAGGTTGCCTGTTCACTCTGATGGTAGTGTCTTTTGCTGTGCAGAAGCTCTTTAGTTTAATGAGATCCCATTTGTCAATTTTGGCTTTTGCTGCCGTTGCTTTTGGTGTTTTAGACATGAAATCTTTGCCATGCCTATGTCCTGAATGGTACTACCTAGGTTTTCCTCTAGGATTTTTATGGTATTAGGTCTAACATTTAAGTCTCTAATCCATCTTGAATTAATTTTCGTATAAGGAGTAAGGAAAGGATCCAGTTTCAGCTTTCTACTTATGGCTAGCCAATTTTCCCAGCACCATTTATTAAATAGGGAATCCTTTCCCCATTTCTTGTTTCTCTCAGGTTTGTCAAAGATCAAATGGCTGTAGATGTGTGGTATTATTTCTGAGGACTCTGTTCTGTTCCATTGGTCTATATCTCTGTTTTGGTACCAGTACCATGCTGTTTTGGTTACTGTAGCCTTGTAGTATAGTTTGAAGTCAGGTAGCGTGATGCCTCCAGCTTTGTTCTTTTGACTTAGGATTGTCTTGGAGATGCGGGCTCTTTTTTGGTTCCATATGAACTTTAAAGCAGTTTTTTCCAATTCTGTGAAGAAACTCATTGGTAGCTTGATGGGGATGGCATTGAATCTATAAATAACCTTGGGCAGTATGGCCATTTTCACGATATTGATTCTTCCTATCCATGAGCATGGTATGTTCTTCCATTTGTTTGTGTCCTCTTTGATTTCACTGAGCAGTGGTTTGTAGTTCTCCTTGAAGAGGTCCTTTACATCCCTTGTAAGTTGGATTCCTAGGTATTTTATTCTCTTTGAAGCAATTGTGAATGGAAGTTCATTCCTGATTTGGCTCTCTGTTTGTCTGTTACTGGTGTATAAGAATGCTTGTGATTTTTGCACATTCATTTTGCATCCTGAGACTTTGCTGAAGTTGCTTATCAGCTTAAGGAGATTTTGGGCTGAGACAATGGGGTTTTCTAAATATACAATCATGTCATCTGCAAACAGGGACAATTTGACTTCTTCTTTTCCTAACTGAATACCCTTGATTTCTTTCTCTTGCCTGATTGCCCTAGCCAGAACTTCCAACACTATGTTGAATAGGAGTGGTGAGAGAGGGCATCCCTGTCTTGTGCCAGTTTTCAAAGGGAATTTTTCCAGTTTTTGCCCATTCAGTATGATATTGGCTGTGGGTTTGTCATAAATAGCTCTTATTATTTTGAGGTACGTTCCATCAATACCAAATTTATTGAGCGTTTTTAGCATGAAGGGCTGTTGAATTTTGTCAAAAGCCTTTTCTGCATCAATTGAGATAATCATGTGGTTCTTGTCTTTGGTTCTGTTTATATGCTGGATTATGTTTATTGATTTGCGAATGTTGAACCAGCCTTGCATCCCAGGGATGAAGCCCACTTGATCATGGTGGATAAGCTTTTTGATGTGTTGCTGAATCCGGTTTGCCAGTATTTTATTGAGGATTTTTGCATCGATGTTCATCAGGGATATTGGTCTAAAATTCTCTTTTTTTGTTGTGTCTCTGCCAGGCTTTGGTATCAGGATGATGTTGGCCTCATAAAATGAGTTAGGGAGGATTCCCTCTTTTTCTATTGATTGGAATAGTTTCAGAAGGAATGGTACCAACTCCTCTTTGTACCTCTGGTAGAATTCAGCTGTGAATCCATCTGGTCCTGGACTTTTTTTGGTTGGTAGGCTATTAATTATTGCCTCAATTTCAGAGCCTGCTATTGGTCTATTCAGGGATTCAACTTCTTCCTGGTTTAGTCTTGGAAGAGTGTAAGTGTCCAGGAAATTATCCATTTCTTCTAGATTTTCCAGTTTATTTGCGTAGAGGTGTTTATAGTATTCTCTGATGGTAGTTTGTATTTCTGTGGGGTCGGTGGTGATATCCCCTTGATCATTTTTAATTGCGTTGATTTGATTCTTCTCTCTTTTCTTTTTTATTAGTCTGGCTAGTGGTCTGTCAATTTTGTTGATCTTTTCACAAAACCAACTCCTGGATTCATTGATTTTTTGGAGGGTTTTTTGTGTCTCTATCTCCTTCAGTTCTGCTCTGATCTTAGTTATTTCTTGCCTTCTGCTAGCTTTCGAATGTGTTTGCTCTTGCTTCTCTAGTTCTTTTAATTGCGATGTTAGAGTGTCAATTTTAGATCTTTCCTGCTTTCTCTTGTGGGCATTTAGTGCTATAAATTTCCCTCTACACACTGCTTTAAATGTGTCCCAGAGATTCTGGTATGTTGTATCTTTGTTCTCATTGGTTTCAAAGAACATCTTTATTTCTGCCTTCATTTCGTTATGTACCCAGTAGTCATTCAGGAGCAGGTTGTTCAGTTTCCATGTAGTTGAGCAGTTTTGAGTGAGTTTCTTAGTCCTGAGTTCTAGTTTGATTGCACTGTGGTCTGAGAGACAGTTTGTTATAATTTCTGTTCTTGTACATTTGCTGAGGAGTGCTTTACTTCCAATTACGTGGTCAATTTTGGAGTAAGTATGATGTGGTGCTGAGAAGAATGTATATTCTGTTGATTTGGGGTGGAGAGTTCTGTAGATGTCTATTAGGTCTGCTTGCTGCAGAGATGAGTTCAATTCCTGGATATCCTTGTTAACTTTCTGTCTCGTTGATCTGTCTAATGTTGACAGTGGAGTGTTGAAGTCTCCCATTATTATTGTATGGGAGTCTAAGTCTCTTTGTAAGTCTCTAAGGACTTGCTTGATGAATCTGGGTGCTCCTGTATTGGGTGCATATATATTTAGGATAGTTAGCTCTTCCTGTTGAATTGATCCCTTTACCATTATGTAATGGCCTTCTTTGTCTCTTTTGATCTTTGATGGTTTAAAGTCTGTTTTATCAGAGACTAGTATTGCAACCCCTGCTTTTTTTTGTTCTCCATTTGCTTGGTAAATCTTCCTCCATCCCTTTATTTTGAGCCTATGTATGTCTCTGCGTGTGAGATGGGTCTCCTGAATACAGCAGACTGATGGGTCTTGACTCTTTATCCAGTTTGCCAGTCTGTGTCTTTTAATTGGAGCATTTAGTCCATTTACATTTAAGGTTAATATTGTTATGTGTGAACTTGATCCTGCCATTATCATATTAACTGGTTATTTTGCTCGTTAGTTGATGCAGTTTCTTCCTAGCCTCCATGGTCTTTACATTTTGGCATGTTTTTGCAATGGCTGGTACCGGTTGTTCCTTTCCATGTTTAGTGCTTCCTTCAGGATCTCTTGTAAGGCAGGCCTAGTGGTGACAAAATCTCTAAGCATTTGCTTATCTGTAAAGGATTTTATTTCTCCTTCACTTATGAAACTTAGTTTGGCTGGATATGAAATTCTGGGTTGAAAATTCTTTTCTTTAAGAATGTTGAATATTGGCCCCCACTCTCTTCTGGCTTGTAGAGTTTCTGCCGAAAGATCTGCTGTTAGTCTGATGGGCTTCCCTTTGTGGGTAACCCGACCTTTCTCTCTGGCTGCCCTTAAGATTTTTTCCTTCATTTCAACTTTGGTGAATCTGACAATTATGTGTCTTGGAGTTGCTCTTCTCGAGGAGTATCTTTGTGGCGTTCTCTGTATTTCCTGGATTTGAATGTTGGCCTGCCCTACTAGGTTGGGGAAGTTCTCCTGGATGATATCCTGAAGAGTGTTTTCCAACTTGGTTCCATTTTCCCCCTCACTTTCAGGCACCCCAATCAGAGGTAGATTTGGTCTTTTTACATAATCCCATACTTCTTGCAGGCTTTGTTCGTTTCTTTTTCTTCTTTTTTCTTTTGGTTTCTCTTCTCGCTTCATTTCATTCATTTGATCCTCAATCGCTGATACTCTTTCTTCCAGTTGATCGAGTCGGTTACTGAAGCTTGTGCATTTGTCACGTATTTCTCGTGTCATGGTTTTCATCTCTTTCATTTCGTTTAGGACCTTATCTGCATTAATTACTCTAGCCATCAATTCTTCCACTTTTTTTTCAAGATTTTTAGTTTCTTTGCGCTGGGTACGTAATTCCTCCTTTAGCTCTGAGAAATTTGATGGACTGAAGCCTTCTTCTCTCATCTTGTCAAAGTCATTCTCCGTCCAGCTTTGATCCGTTGCTGGCGATGAGCTGCGCTCCTTTGCCGGGGGAGATGCACTCTTATTTTTTGAATTTCCAGCTTTTCTGCCCTGCTTTTTCCCCATCTTTGTGGTTTTATCTGCCTCTGGTCTTTGATGATGGTGATGTACTGATGGGGTTTTGGTGTATGTGTCCTTCCTGTTTGATAGTTTTCCTTCTAACAGTCAGGACCCTCAGCTGTAGGTCTGTTGGAGATTGCTTGAGGTCCACTCCAGACCCTGTTTGCCTGGGTATCAGCAGCAGAGGCTGCAGAAGATAGAATATTTCTGAACAGCGAGTGTACCTGTCTGATTCTTGCTTTGGAAGCTTCCTCTCAGGGGTGTACTCCTCCCTGTGAGGTGTGGGGTGTCAGACTGCCCCTAGTGGGGGATGTCTCCCAGTTAGGCTACTCAGGGGTCAGGGACCCGCTTGATCAGGGAGTCTGTCCCTTCTCAGATCTCAACCTCCGTGTTGGGAGATCCACTGCTCTCTTCAAAGCTGTCACACAGAGTCGTTTGCGTCTGTGCAGAGGTGTCTGTGTGTCTTAGTTTACTGTGCCCTGTCCCCAGAGGTGGAGTCTACAGAGACAGGCAGGTTTCCTTGAGCTGCTGTGAGCTCCACCCAGTTCGAGCTTCCCAGCAGCTTTGTTTACCTACTTAAGCCTCAGCAATGGCGGGCGCCCCTCCCCCAGCCTCGCTGCTGCCTTGCCGGTAGATCACAGACTGCTGCGCTAGCAACGAGGGAGGCTCCGTGGGTGTGGGACCCTCCCGGCCAGGTGTGGGATATGATCTCCTGGTGTGCCTGTTTCCTAAAGCGCAGTATTGGGGTGGGAGTTACCCGATTTTCCAGGTGTTGTGTGTCTCAGTTCCCGTGGCTAGGAAAAGGGACTCCCTTCCCCCTTGCGCTTCCCAGGTGAGGCAATGCCTCGCCCTGCTTCAGCTCTCGCTGGTCGGGCTGCAGCAGCTGACCAGCACCGATCGTCCGGCACTCCCCAGTGAGATGAACCCAGTACCTCAGTTGAAAATGCAGAAATCACCGGTCTTCTGTGTCGCTCACGCTGGGAGTTGGAGACTGGAGCTGCTCCTATTCGGCCATCTTGCTCCGCCCTCGTAGAATTATTTTTTAATTCTGTGAAAAAATGATGTTGGTCGCTTGATAGGAATAGTATTGAATCTATAGATTGCTTTGGGCAATATGGCCATTTTAATGATATTGATTCTTTCTGACCCTGAATATGGAATGTTTTCCACTTGATTGTACTATCTCTGATTTTTTCAGCAGTGTTTTGTAGTTATCCTTGTAGAGATCTTTCACCTCCTTAGGTATTTTATTATTTTTGTTGGCATGTAAATGGGATTCAGTTATTTTATTTGGCTCTCGGCTTGAACATTATTAGTGTATAGAAATGGTATTGCTTTTTGTACATTGATTTTGTATTCTGAAATTTTACTGAAGTGGTTTATTAGCTCAACGAGCCTTTTCATGACATCTTTAGAGTTTTCTAGGTATAGAATCATATAATAAATGAAGAGAGATCATTTGACTTCTTCCTTTCTTATTTGGATATCTTTTGCTTCTATTTCTTGACTGATTGCTCTGGCTAGGACTTCCAGTACCATGTTGAATAGGAGTGGTGAGAGTGGGCATAATTCTTATTTTTCCAGTTCTTAAGTGGAATGTTTCCAGCTTTTGCCTGTTTCTTACGATGTTGGCTGTAGGTTTGTCATAGATGGCTCTTATTAGTTTGAGGTGTGTTCTTTTGATGCCTAGTCCGTTGAAAGTTTTTATCATGAGAGGATGATGGATTCTATCAGGTTTTTCTGCATCTATTGAAATTATTTGTTTTTTAAATTTTAATTCTATTGATGAGATTAATCACATTTATTGATTTTTGTATGTTGAACCACCCCTCCATCCCAGCAATAAGTCTACTTGGTTGTGTTGAATTTACTTTGTCATGTGCTGCTAGGTTGGATTTGCTGGTATTTTGCTGAGTATTTTTACATCTATGTTTATCAGGGATATTAGCCTGTAGTTTTCTCTTTTTTTGTTGTGTCTTTGCCAGATTTTGGTATCAAGAGTGATACTGGGTTCATAGAATGAGTTATAGAGGGTATCATCCATCTCCATTTTTTTGTGTGTGTGTAATGGTTTAAATAGGATTGGTAATGGATGTTCTTTTTATGTCAGGCAGAATTGAGCTGTAAATTCATCTGGTCCAGGACTCTTTTTGCTTGTTAGGTTTTGTATTACTGATCCAATCTTGGAAGTCGGTATTAGTCTCTTCATGGTTTCAATTTCTTCCTTACTCAATGTTGGGAGGTTGTGTGTTTCCAAAAATTTATCCACTTTCTCTAGATTTTCTAGTTTGTTTACATAAAGGTATTCATTGTAGTCTCTGAGGATCTTTTGTATTTCTGTGGGATCAGTTGTAATGTCACCTTTGCCATTTCTGCTTGTGTTTATTTGTCTTTTCTCACTTTTTTCTTTGTTAATCTAGCTAGTGGTCTATTGATCTTGTTTATTCTCACAAAGAACCCATTTTTTGTTTGTCTCAGTTCTATTCAGTTCTCCTCAGAGTTTTGTTATTTCCTTTCTTCTGCTAGCTTTGGAATTAGTTTGTTCTTATTTTTCTAGTTCCTCTATATGTGATGTTAGATAGTTAATTAGATTTTTCTAGCTTCTTGATGTAGGCATTCAGCATCATAAACTTTCCTCTGAACACTGCTTTTGCTGCATCCCAGTTATTTTGGTATGTTGTGTCTCTGTTTTTATTTATTCCAAATAATTTAAAAATATTTAATTTTATTGTTTACAAAATGTGATCCAGGAGTATGTCATTTAATTTCTCTTTAAGTGTGTGGTTTTGAGAGATTTTTTTTTGGTATTGATTTGTATTTTTATTCCACTGTGGTTTGCAAGTATGTTTTTTTTTTATTATTATTTTTAAGCGATTGAAACTTGCTTTATAGCCAAGCATGTGGTCTATTTTAGAGAATATTCCATGTGCAGATGAGAAGAATGCATATTCTGTGGTTTATGGGTGAAGTAATTTGTAGATGTCTATTAGATCCAATTGGTCAAGTGTCAAATTTAAGTCTAGAATTTCTTTTTTAGTTTTCTGTCTTGATGATCTCTCCAATGCTGTTAGTGAGGTGTTGAAGTCCCCACTCTTATTGTGTGGCTCTGTGAGTCTTATTGTAGGTCTAGAAGTACTTATTTTATGAATCTGGTTGTTCTAATGTTCAGTGCATATGTATTTATGATAGTTAAGTCATCATGTTGGATTTAACCCTTTATCATTATGTAGTGTCCTTCTTTGTCCTTTGTTAATTTTGTTGGTTTAAAAACCATTTTGTCTGATATAATAATAGCAACTCCTGTTCTTTTTTGTTTTCCATTTGCATGATAAATCTCTCTTCAACCCTTACCTTGATTCTATGTGTGTCATTATGTGGGAAATGGGTCTCTGGAAGGCAGCTGGTGAATAATTCTTATTATTATTATTTTTTTTAAATTCAACTTGACACTTTGTCTTTTAAGGAGGGGGTTAAGACCATTTATGTTCAAGTTTAATGTTGATATGTGAAATTTTGCTCCTATTGTAAAGTTGTCAGCTGGAGGTTTTGCAGTTCCTATTGGGTAGTTGCTTTAAAGAGTCTGTGGGTATGTACTTAGGTGTGGTTGTATAGTAGCAGGTATTGTTCTTGTGTTTTCATGTTTAGAACACTCTTAAGAATTGTTTGGAAGGCTAGCCCAATCGTAATTAATTCCCTTAGTCTGGAAAAGATGTTATTTCTCTTTTGCTTATGAAGCTTAGTTTGGTGTGGTATAAAATTCTTGGTTGAATTTTCTTTTCTTTGAGAATGCTGAAAATAGGTCCCCAATCTCTTCTGGCATGCACAGTTTCTTCTGAAAAGTCCTCTGTTAGCCTAATGGACTTCTCTTTGTACATGATCTAACCCTTTACTGTAGTTGCCTTTAAGGTTTTTTTCTTTAGTTTGACCTTGAATACTCTGGTGACTATGTATGTTGGTAATATTCATTTTGTATAGTATCTAGCAGGTGTTTTCTGGATTTCTTGTATTTGGATATCTACCTCTCTAGCAAGATTAGGAAAATTTTCTTGAATTATTCTTTCAAATATGTTTTCCAGGTTGTTCAATTTTTTCTTCTTTATCAGGAATGCTAATAATTCACAGGGTAGTCACTTTACATAATCTCATATTTCCTGGAGGCTTTGTTTATTTTAAAAATTCCTTTTTCTTTATTTTTTGTTTAAGTGGGTTAGTTTGAAAAACCAAACTTAAAGTTCTGAAATTTTTTCTTCTGCTTGAACCAGTCTATTGGTAATACTTTCATTTGTAGTTTGAAATTTTTAGTGAGTTTTTCAGTTCCAGTAGCTCTGATTGATTCTTTGTAAGATGTTTACCTCTTTCTCTATTTTTTGGACTTATTTCCAGACTATTACCTTCCCTTATTTCCAGACTATTCAAGGTCAAACTAAAAAAAAAAAATATTAAAAGCAACTAGAGCAAAGGGTTAGATTATGTACAAATAAAAGCCCATTAGGGTAACAGAGAACTTTTCAGAAGAAACTGTACATGCCAGACGAGATTGTGGGCCTATTTTCAGCATTCTCAAAGAAAAGAAAATTCAACCAAGAATTTTATACCATGCCAAACTAAGCTTCATAAGCAAAAGAGAAATAACATCTTTTTCAGACAAGCAATCACTCAGGGAATTTATTACCATTGGGCTTGTATTCTAATCAATTCTTAAGAGTGTTCTAAACATGAAAACACAAGAAAAATACCTGCTACCATACAACCACACCTAAGTACATACCCACAGACTCTTTAAAGCAACTACACAATAGGAACTGCAAAACAACCAGATGACAACTTTACAGCTTGATAGGTTTCTTAGTCCTGATTTTCAACCATGTTTTGGATCTTATTGCATATCATTGTAATCTATGCTTTGAATTCTCCATATGTAATCTATGTTCCTCCATTTTGATTAGAGACCACCTCAAGAGAGCTAGAGTTAACCTTTGGTGGTGTCACAATATTCAGATTTTTCACAGTGGCAGAATTCTTATGCTGATTTCTCATCTGGAGAAGGTTGTGTTGGGTAGAATCTTTTTCCTTTGTTTCTATAGTCCTATGTATTTCTGTCAGCAGGTTTTGTTTTAGACTGTGAGGTTCAACCTACAGGCTACTAGATGGCATTGACAACTAAGAACCACTTGCCATACAAACAGATGGGTATGGATCTGATCTTTGTTTACTGTGAGGTGCTTTCCATTTTTTAGGTAAATGGCTGGACTGTGGGGTGTCCAGTGCCCTAAGCTTCCTGTTCTATGGGGTGGTGGGACAGAGCTGAAGAGAACTGGAGCCCCTGAGTTGCCAACAAATATTCTAATGGTGAGTTCAGGCACCACCCGCTGTGAGAGTGTCTGAGAGGAGCTCTTGGTGAAGTGCACTGAGATATCTGCAGGCGGTAGGAGTGTGAGGGAGTTGCACTGGCTCCTTATCTCTGATAGGCAGGAATGCAATCTAATTCCCTATCATTTCCCTGTTCCAGTGGTTGTGATTCCTAGTTCAGATGCACACTGTGGTCTCTCTGGACCGTAACGTGCTTGAGAGTCATGTGAAACACCTGTTTTCTGACTTTCCATGGGTGTGGTTTCAGGTCACAACCTTATCACTCAATCTGATACAGATAGCTTTATGGCATGCCTGTTCTTTAATGTGGCAGTACTGCTGTTTTTTGTAAAGCAGAAGGGCTCCACTTTTTGGCCCATGTGAGTAGGTGTTGGTCATGGTGGTGTCAGGTGGTTGGGTCAGCACTGGGGCAAGTGGTCAGGTGCCCACAGAGTTGAAATGGGGTAGGTAGTTTCCCAGTTCCCAGGCCCCTAGATGGCCTGCTGAATAGTGTGTATGAGTCCTGGAAGGGCTAGACTGGGGTTTGGCTAGCCCAGAGTTCAAGTATTGGCTGTGATGTGGAGGCAGGCTTGTCCTTGGGTCATTGACCAAGCTGTCTGGCAGAGGCAGGTGGAATGCTTAGGTGGTAGAAATCTGAGGGTATATCACAGGCCTGTGGGTGCTGGGTTTTCACAAAGGCTCTGGGATCCAGGTGAAATGTTCAGGTGATGGCAGGGTGACTATGCTGTGGGCCTTTCACTGGGGAGGGCAGCATCCCTCAGCTAGGACAATGAAGACTGACAGCTGTGAGACGTGTAACATGCTCATATTTCCCTCCCATCCAAACAGTGCTGAATGTCACTGTTGGGGCCCACAAAGGTGTCAAGCATTGTCTGTTACCTCTGGGAATTTTGCCCCAAATGAATGCAGAGCTGTGCCCCACCACAGCGCTCTGACTGGGGTGAAGTTGCTGCACTGGAAGCCTAAGCTGGCTTTCTTCATGCTAGGGAGCTTCTCCACGTTCCATGTCAGTCTTGTGTGGGTGAATGCCTGTCTTCACTCCTCTCTGTTCTTGCTGGGTCCCCTCATTTCTTTGGTGAATCCTGCTGTGGTCTCTTAGACAATCCACTTGAAGAGCTAGTATATACTTGCCACTTTATCTCCTCTCCATGAGAGTGGCATACACTAGCTGCTTCTAGTCAGCTATATTGAACCTCCAATCCAAGTTTTTTTTTTTTTTTTTTTTTTTTTGGTTCTTTTAGCACTTTAAGTATATCATCCCACTGTCTTCTGGCATCCATGATTTCCAAAGGAAAGCTCATGCTAATCTTAATAAAGATCCCTTGTATGTAATCTGATAAGTTGCTTCTTCTTGATGCTTTCAAAATCCTCTATGTCTTTGACTTTTGACAATTTTACTGTCATGCATCTTAGTGTGATCTCTATGAGTTTATCCTGCTTAAAGTTTGCTGAGCTTCTTGGATGGGTCAATTTATTTCTGTCATTAATGTGGGAAGTGTTTCGATTTTATTTCTTTAATTATTCTTTCTGCCAAATTTTCTGTATTCTCTCCCTCTGGGACTGACATTATCTGCACTTTGCTATGCTTCATGGTGTCCCATAGGTCTTTTAGGCTCTGTTCATTTATTTTACTTTTCTCTGCTCTACAGATAGGATCATATCAATTGATTTTATATATATATAGATATAAATATATTTATATCTATATATATGTATATAGATATATATATAGAGAGAGAGAGAGAGAGAGAGTCTCGCTCTGTAGCCAGACTGGAGTGCAGTGGCGCGATCTTGGCTCACTACAATCTCTGCCTCCCAGGTTCAAGTGATTCTCCTGTCTCAGCCTCCTGAGTAGCTGAGAATACAGGCACACACCACCATGCCCAGCTAATTTTTGTGTTTTTAGTAGAGACGGGGTTTCACCATCTTGGCCAGAATGGTCTTGATCTCTTGACCTCATGATCTGCCCACCTTGGACTCCCAAAATGCTGGGATTACAGGCATGAGCCACTGCTCCCGGCCTCAATTCTCATATCTTAAGTTCACTGATTCTTTCTCCTTCTTACTCCAAGCTGACCTGAACCCTTGTAATACTTTTTCTTTTTTCATTTTAGTTATTGTACTTTTTGTTATCAAGGATTTGTATTTGATTCCTTTTTATCATTTCAATTTTAATTGACATTCTCATTTTGTTCATATATAGTTTTAAGGACATTCTTTGTCTCATAATTTTTTTGTTGAAAACTAGATATTTTTATATTATAATATGGTAACTATGGAAATTACATTTTCTCCATACCCCAAGGTTTGTTAGGTTTTTGTTGTTGTTGCAATTCGTAGTAGTCCATTTTCTAGTGAATCTTTCCAACTATTTTTATAGAGGCTATATTCTTTGTCATGTGTGATCACTAGAGTCTCTGTTCCTTAGCTCATGGTAAGTTAAAAAATAGATACCAAGCAATATAATTTGGCTGTGTCCCCACTCAAATTTCATCCTGAGTTGTAGCTTTCATAATCGCCACATGTTGTGGGAGGCTCACAGTGGGAGGTAATTGGATCATGGAGGCAGGTTTCCCCTGTGCTGTTCTCATGGTAATGAATAAGCCTCATAAGATTTGATGGTTTTATAAACAAAGGGCAGTTCCACAGCACATGCTTACTTGCCTGCCACCATGTAAGAGGTGCCTTTGCTCCTTCTTCGCCTTCCACCCTTCTGCCACGATTGTGAGGCCTCCCAAGCAATGTGGAAATGAGAGTCTACTAAACCTCTTTGTCTTTATAAATTACCCAGTCTTGGGTATGTCTTTATTATCAGCATGAGAATGGCCTAGTACAGTAAGTTGGTACCCGTAGAGGAAGGTGTTACTATAAGAATATCCAAAAATTAGTAAGCAACTTTGGAACTGGGTAACAGGCAAAGATTGGAACAGTTTGGAGGGCTCAGAAGTAGATAGAAAAATGTGGGAAAGCTTGAAACTTTCTAGAGAATTGGAGGGCTCCAAAGACAGAAAGATACGGGAAAGTTTGGAACTTCCTAAAGATTTGTTGAATGACTTTGACCAAAATGCTAATAGTTATATAGACAATAAAGTCCAGGCTTGAATTGGTGTCAGATAGAGATGAAGAGCTTGTTGGGAACTGGAGTCAAGGTCACTCTTGCTATGCAAAGAGACTGACAGCATTTTGCCACTGCCCCAGAGATCTGTGCAACTTTAAACTTGAGGGAGATAATTTAGGGTGTCTGGCAGAAGAAATTTCTAAGTGACAAAGCATTCAAGAGGAAACAGAGCATAAAAGTAAGGAAAATTTGCAACCTGATGATGCAATAGTAAAGAAAACCCCATTAACTGGGGAGAAAATCAGGCCAGCTGCATACATTTGCATAAGGAACAAGGAGCCAAATGTTAATCACCAACAATGGGAAAAATGTCTCCAGGGCATGTCAGAGACCTTTATGGCAGCACCTTCCATTACAGGCCTGGAGGCCTAGGAGGAAAACATAGTTTCTGGGGCCAGGCCCAGGGCTTTCGTGCTGTGTGCAGCCTAGAGACACGGTGCCCTGCATCCCAGTTGCCCCAGCAGTGGTTAAAAGGGACCAAGGTACAGCTCAGGCCATGGCTTCAGAGGGTGGAAGCCCCAAACCATGGCAACATTCATGTGCCATTGAGCCTGCAGGTGCACAGAAATCAAGACTTGAGGTTTGGGAACCTCTGCCTGGATTTCAGAGGATGTATAAAAATGCCTGGGTGTCAGGCAGAGGGATGCTGCAGGGGTGGAGCACTCATGGAGAACCTCTGCTAAGGCAGTTCAGAAAGGAATTGTGGGCTGGGAGCCCAACACAGAGCTCCCACTGGGGCACTGTCCAGTGGAGCTGTGAGAAAAGGGCCACCATCCTCCAGACCTCAGAAGAGTAGATCCACCAACAGGTTGCACTGTGCACCTGGAAAAGCCACAGGCACTCAACACAAACCCATGAAAGCAGCTAGAAGGGGGGCTGTACTCTGCAAAGCCATAGGGGCAGAGCTTCCCAAGACTGTGGGAGTCCATCTCTTGCATCAGCATGACCTGGATGTGAAGCATAGAGTCAGAAGTGGTCATTTTGGAACTTTATGGTTTAATGACTGTCCTGCTGGATTTCGGACTTGCACGGGGCCTGTAGCCCCTTTGTTTTGGCCAATTTCTCCCATTTGGAATGGGTGTGTTTACCCAATGCCTGTACCCTCATTGGATCTAGGAAGTAACTAACTTGCTTTTGATTTTACAGGCATACAGCCATATAGGCAGAAGGAATTTGCCTTGTCTCAGATGAGACTTTGGACTTGGACTTTTGAGTTAATGCTGGAATGAGTTAAGACTTTGGGGACTGTTGGAAAGGCATAATTGTGTTTTGAACTGTGAGGACATGAGATTTGGGAGGGGCTGGGGGTAGAATGATATGGTTAGGTGTTGTGTCTCCACCCAAATTTCATCTTGAATTGTAGCTCCTGTAATCCTCACGTGTTATGGGAGGGAACCAGTGGGAGGTATTTGAACCATTCAGGCAGTTTTTTTCTGTTTTGTTCTCATGATAGTGAATGTCTCATGAGATCTGATGCTTTTATAAAGGGTAGTTCCCCTGCACTCCGTCTGTTGCCTGCTGCCATGTAAGATATGCCTTTGCTTTTCCTTTGCCTTCCACCATGATTGTGATACCTCCCTAGCCATGTGAAACTGTGAGTCCATTAAACCTCTTTTTCTTTATAAATTACCCAGTCTCAGGTACATCTTTATTAGCAGTGTGAGAACAGACTAATAAACCAAAATATCTTCCAGTCTTCATGGATTGTCTCTGTGCTGGGGCCTTCCTTCAACACTACACTTGCACTGAAAGTACTGTTCAACCTGTGGTGAAAGCATAAGTTCTTCTTAGGCCTTATTAGTGCATGCACATTTCCCTCGGTTTCAATTTGGCTTGCTGATTTTTCCCATAAATGTGGTGATTTTGAGTGTCCTATCCTAATTTCTTCCTTCCTTCCTTCCTTCCTTCCTTCCTTCCTTCCTTCCTTCCTTCCTTCCTTCCTTCCTTCCTTCCTTTCTTTCTTTCTTTCTTTTTCTTTCTTTCCTTTTTTTTTTTTTTTGAGACAGGGTCTCACTGTGTTGCCCAGGCTGGAGTGAAGTGCTACGAACTCAGCTCACTGCAACCTCTGTCTCCTGGGTTCAAGCGATTCTCATGCCTCAGCCTCCTGAGTAGCTGGGACTACAGGCACACCTGGCTAATTTTTGTATTTTTGTAGAGACTGGGTTTCACCATGCTGCCCAGGCTAGCCCTAAGTCCTGAACTAAAATGATCCACCTGCTTCAGCCTCCCAAAGTGCTGGGATTACAGGCATGAGCCACTGTTCCCAGTCCTAAGTTTTTAAAAAACATTTACCTTGGCTTTTTCTTACAGGCTGTAGGGTGTATATTTGATATATCAATGTATTATTTTGCTCCAGATATCTTTGGGTTGTTTTTCAGCCTTACAATATTTTTGAACAATGCTAAACATTTTTCACACCTGGGTCCATTCCAAATTAGTTGAAAGAGTGGTGAGTTTCTTGCATTAGTCTTTCAGGTAGCACTCACATATGTTGTAACAGACATACACAAAAATTTGTGATAAAATATGCTCTGTTCCCACCAGTATTAAGTATAAGGGGCCCAGACTAGAAACACTGACTATCTTCTTCATGTTTGGTGCCAAACTACGGAGGGTAGAGGGCAAAGCCAAGTAAAAATGCCACAAAACTTTTCTACAATTTTGAAGTTGTATTTTTCTTGATGCAGCATTTCCTTGGTAGTTGTAAACCTTTTCCTGTTTTTCATAGTTCTAAAATAGTTGGTTATGACTTTTCCTGCTTCTTTTTCAATGTTTCTGTCATGTAATGGGAACTTAAAGATGCCTCTTCTGCCATTTTGCTGACATAACTTAGGTCTGCATTTCTTTTTTAGTTTTCATTCCCCCTTTTCTTCAACTTACTGTTTTAATTTAGATAATTTTATGTTCAGTGATTATTTTTACTTCCCTGTATGCCTAATGATGACATTGAAATAATGGTTTTCATCTCTGAAATAATCTATTTGTTTCCATTTCACTCTTTTTTGTAGGTTCCATATCTGATGGACTCCCTCAACTGTTTGTGCATGGTATCCAACTTTTACATTAGGTCTTCTATTATATTAGTCATAAGTTTTAAAAAATAACTTGCCTGATAGTTATAACATTTGTGTCATCTCTTAATCATGTTCTATTGTTCACATTGTCACTTGACAATGTATTGTGTTCTTTTGTTTGATTTTTAATTGTCTCAGAATTTTTAGATTTTTTAAACTTTATTTTAGATTCAGGAGTACATGTGCAGGTTTACTATATAGGCAAATTGCATGTCACAGGGGTTAGGTGTACAGGCTATTTTGTCATCCAGGTAATAAACATAGTATTCAATAAATATTTTTGTGATTCTCACCCTCCACCCTCAAGTAAGCCCCATTGTCTGTTGTGCACTTCTTTATGTCCATATGTAACCAGTATTAACTCCCACTTAAAAGTGAGAACATGTGATATTTGATTTTCTGTTTCTGTGTTAGTTCACTTAGGATAATGGCTTCCGGCTCCATCCACGTTGCTGAAAAGAAGAAGATCTCATTCTTTGTTATGGCTGCTTAGTATTCCATGGTTTATACGTACCATATTTTCCTTATTCAGTCAGCCATTGATAGGCATTTAAGTTGATTCCATATCTTTGCTATTGTGAATACTGCTGCTGCAATGAACATACACATGCATGTGTCTTTATGGTAGAACAATTTATATTCCTTTGCATATATATTCAATAATGAAATTTCTGGGTCAAATGGTAATTCTAAGTTTTTTGAGAAATTGCCAAACTGCTTTCCACAATGGCTAAATTAATTTACATTCCTTCAAGTAGTGTATAAGCCTTCTTTTTTCTCTACAGCCTTGCCATCATCTGTTGTTCATTGATTTTTTAATAATAGTCATTCTGACTTATGAGGGATGGTATCGCATTGTGGTTTTGATTTGCATTTTTCTAATGATTAATGATGCTGAACATTTTTTCATATTCTTGGTTGTGTATGTCTTCTTTTGAGAAGTGTCTGTTCATGTCTTTTGCCCATTTTTTTTTCTTTTGCCCATTTTTTAACAAGTTGTTTGTTTTGTACTTGTAAATTTGTTTAAGTTTCTTATAGCTTCTGGATATTAGACCTTTGTCAGTTGTGTCAGGTGCATAGTTTGCAAATATTTTCTTCTATTCTGAAGGTGTTACAATTGTTTTTGGCATCCTCATCATGAAATATTGGCCAGGTTCTATGTCAAGAATGGTATTTCTTAGGTTTTCTTCTTGTGTTTTTATAGTTTGAGGTTTTCCATTTGAATATTTAATCCATCTTAAGTTTATTTTTGTATGTGGTATAATGAAAGGTTCTAGTTTTAATCTTCTGAATATGGCTAGTCAGTTATCCCAGCAACATTGATTGAATAGAGAGTCCTATCCCCATTGGTTGCATTTGTTAACTTATCAAAAATCAGATGGTTGCAGGTGTGTAGCATTATTTCTGGGCTGTCTATTGTATTACATTTGTCTATATCTTTGTTTTTTTACCTGTAGTATGCTGTTATGGTTACTGTAGACTTGAAGTGTTGTTTGAAAGTGGGTAATGTGATACTGCCAGCTTTTGTTTCTTTGTTTGTTTGTTTGTTTTAATTTTCCTTAGGATTGCTTTGGCTATTCTGTCTCTTTTGTGGTTCCACATGAATTTTATTTTTTTTTTCTAATTCCATGGAATATGTCTTCGATATATAGAAATAACATTGAATCTGTAAATTGCTTTGGCCAGTGTGGCCATTTTAACAAAGTAGATTCTTCCTATCCATGAGCATGGAATATTTTTCCAGTGGTTTGTGTCATCTCTAATTTCTTTGAGCAGTGGTTTGTAGTTCTCCTTGTAGAGATCTTCCACCTCCCTGGTTAGCTGTATTCCTAGACATTTTATTCTTTTTTTGTGGCTATTGTAAATAGGATTGTGTTCTTGATATGGCTCTCTGCTTGGATGTTGTTTGAATGTAGGCATGCTATAGATTTTTGTACATTGAGTTTGTATTCTAAAATTTGCTGAAGTTGCTTAACAGATCAAGGAGACTTTGGGCAGAGACTATGGGGTATTCTAGGTATAGAATTATATCATCTATAAACATGGAGAGTTTGGCTTCCTCTTTTCCTATTTGGATACCTTTTATTTCTTTATCTTGTCTGATTGCTGTTGCTAGGACTTCCAGTACTCTAGTGAAGAGGAATGGTGAGAGAGAGAGAGGGCATCTTTGTCTTGTTCTGGTTTTCAAAAGGAATGCTTCCAGCTTTTTCTCATTTATTATGATGTAGGCTGAGGGGTTTTCATAGATGGCTTATTATTTTTAAGTATGTTCCTTCAATGCCTAATTTGTTGAGGGTTTTTAACATGAAGAGATGATGAATTTTATCAAAAGTTTTTTTTTTTTTTTTTTTTTTTTGCATCTATTGAGATAATTATGTAGCTTATCTTTTTAGTTTTGTTTATGTGATGGACCATTTTAATTGATTTGCATGTGTTGAATGAACCTTGCATCCCAGGGATAAAGCCTACTTGATCCTGGTGGATTAGCTTTTTGATGTGTTCCCAGATTCAGTTTACTAATATTTTGTTTAATATTTCTATGTATGTATTCATCAAGGATATTGGCCTGAAGTTTTCTTTCTTGCTGTATCTCTGCCAGGTTTTGGTATCAGAATTATGTTGGCCTCATAGAATGAGTTAGGGAAGAGTCATCTCTCCTCAATTTTGGGAATACTTTCTGAAGGAATGGTACCAGCTCTTCATTACATGTCTTATAGAATTTGGCTGTGTATCCTTCTTGTTTTGGGCTTTTATTAGTCATCAGGATTTTTATTACTGATTAAGTTTCAGAACTCATTATTTTTTTCTTTAGGGATTCAATTTCTTCCTCGTTCAGTCTTGGGCAGTTGTATGTGTTCAGGAATTTAAGCATCTCTTCTAGGTTTTCTACCTTGTGTGCATAGAGATGTTCATATTAGTCTCTGAGGTAATTTTTTTTTTTTTTAAGACAGAGTCTCACTCTGTCTCCCAGGCTGGAGTGCAGTGGAGCGATCTCGGCTCACTGCAAACTCTGCCTCCCCAGTTCACACCATTCTCCTGTCTCAGCCTCCCAAGTAGCTGGGACTACAGGCGCCCACCACCACACCCGGCTAATTTATTTTTTATTTTATTTTATTTGTATTTTTAGTAGAGACAGGGTTTCACCATGTTAGCCAGGATGGTCTTGATCTCCTGACCTTGTGATCCACCCACCTCAGCCTCCCAAAGTGCTGGGATTACAGGTGTGAGCCACTGCACCTGCTGATTTTTCTATTATTATTATTTCTATGGAGTCTTTGGTAATGTGCCTTTTGTCCTTTCTGATTTTGCTTATTTGGATCTTCTCTCTTTCATTTTTCTTCATTGGTTTAGCTAGTACTCTATCTTATTATTTTTTTCAAAAAAAATCTGAATGTGTTATTTTGTATGATTATTTGTGGCTCAATTTATTTCAGTTCAGCTCTGATTTTGGTTATTTATTGTCCTCTGCTACCTTTGGGGTTAGTTTCCTTTTGTTTTTCTTGTTCTTCCAGGTGTAATAGTAAAGTTGTTAATTTAAGTTATTGTAAGTTTTTGATGTGGGTGCTTTACACTATAACCATCCCTCTTAACACTGATTTAGCTGTGTCCCAGAGATTCTGATATGCTGTATGTTTCTTCTCATTAGTTTCAAAGAATTTCTTGATTTCTGCCTTAATTTCATTATTTACCTAAAAGTCATTTAGAAGCAGGTTGTTTAATTTCCATGTAATTCTATGTTTTTTAATGATCTTCTTAGCATTGATTTATATTTTCATAGTACTCTGGTCTGAAAGTGTGGTTGGTATGACTTCTTTTTTAATTGTTGAGGATTGTTTTATAACTGACTGTGTGGTCAATTTTAGTGCATGTGCCATATACAGATAAAAGAATATATACTCTGTGCTTGGGTAGAAAGTTCTGTAGATGACTATAGGAGTCATTTGATCAATTAATGAGTTCAGGTCCTACATATCTTCATTAGTTGTCTGCCTCAATGATCTGTCTAATACTGTCAGTGGGGTGCTGCAGTCTCCCACTGTTTTTGTGTGTTTATCCAAGTCTCTTCATAGGTTTCTAGAAACTTGTTTTATTTATCTGGTTGCTCCTCTGTTGGGTGCATATATATATTTATGATAGTTAGGTATTCTTGTTGAATTGAACTTTTTATCATTACGCAATGCCCTTCTTTGTGTTTTTTAAATTTTTTTGTTGGTTTAAATTCTCTTTTGTTTGAAATTAGAATAGCAACCATTGCTTTTTTCTGATTTCTGTTTGCTTGGTAGATTTTTCTCAATCCCTTTCCATTGAGACTATGGGTGTCATTGTATTAAACATGAGTTTGTTGAAGACAGCCTACCATTGAGCCTTGCTTCTCTATCCAACTTGCCATTCTGTGCATTTTACTTAGGACATTTAGCCCATTTACATTCCAAGGTTAATATTGATATGTGCAGATTTGATCCCATCATTTTTTGTTAGCCTGTTATTATGCAGACTTGTTTGTGTGGCTGCTTTATAATGTCAATGGTTTATGTGCTTAATTGTATTTTTGCAGTACCAGTAATGGTTTTTCTTTTCCATATTTATCTTTTACATCAGGATCTCTCGTAAAGCAGATTTGGTGGTAATTAATTCTCTTAGCATTTGCTTGTCTTAAAAGTATCTTATCCTTTGCTTATAAAGCTTAGTTTGTCTGAGTATGAAATTCTTTCTTGAATGGGCCAATATTAAGCATTCTTAAAGAAAAGAATGACTTGTCTTTTCCAGCTTGTAGATCTTTGCTGAAAGTTCCACTGTAGCCAGATGGGGTTCTCTTTGTAAGTGAACTGTTCTTTCTATCTCCCTTTAACATTTTTTAAAAATTTTGATCTTGGAGAATCTGATGACTCTGTGTCTTGGGGATGGTCATCTCATGTAGTACCTTGCAGGGGTTCTCTGCATTTCCTGAATTTGAAACTTGCCCTCTCTAGCAAGGTTGGGAACATTTTCATGGATGATATCCTGAAATACATTTTCCAAGTTGCTTGCTTTTTCTCCCTCTCTTTCATGGATGCTAATGAGTTATAGATTTGGTCTTTTTACATAATCCCATATTTCTAGAAGATTTTGTTTATACTTCTTTAGCCTTTTTTCTGTATCCTTGTCTGTCTGAGTAATTTTTAATTTAATTCTAGACATTGTATCTAGAAACAGTAAAGAGTCAGGTAAATATAATTTATGCCCAGAGATGGACATGTCTCTTCTTCTGTTAAGTTGTTAGGTTGTTTTGGTGTGTGTACAAGAACAGTTCTATGCTGATGTCCTGATTACTTTGCAGTTATTCACATAGGCCACATAGACAAAGCCTGTCTTTGCAGAATGCATTGTGATATGCACATGTGAACATATGAGGCTTGTGAGAACCTGCTGCAAGGCTACTTCTCACTCTCCTCCTTATCTTCCTAGGAGGCTATCATGAGACAGTTTCTCAGCACCTCTTAGGTTTTAATAAGGCATTAGAGGCTTTCTGTCTTTTCCTCTTTAGGATAGAGCTGCAGGTATAAAAGTAATTAGGTGCAGCATGACACAAGCTGTACCTCATCATATGTTTTGTAGCCATCTGTACTCCTTTGTTTCATTATCATCTTGTGGGACAAGGAAGACAGGGAGCGGGAACCTTTGCCTACTTTTGTAGTTGTTGCATACAAGTAATTAACTATCTGAGGGCTCATAGACTATGCATATTTTCAGGTTTTCTTGACAGGACATTGGGTCAATCTATTCAGGAACTGAGCTGGTTTTTATATTTTTCTTGCTATCTTTACCTTCAGTGAACCACGGACATCAAATAGCATTATACTGCTTTTACCTTGTTTGGCATGGGGCCTTGACTTCTGGAGGGGTTTTCTCTGTGTTTGTGCTTCATTCTCTGTCCCAAAGAGGTCTGTCAACTATGCAAGCATATGCCATGCCCCACCCCAACATTGGAGGTTAACAACAAGACTTCTGTTACTTGCTAGTCTAGTCTTTTCATAGGGACAAAAGGTTTCTCTGGGTTCTCCTGGTCTAGATTCAATCTTTGCTATGACTTGTGCATCTGAAATTTGGGAATCAGTCTTTCTCAGCATTACTGGTATTTCTTTGTGGCAATCAAACTGTGCCTTATATCTGATATATCTTGTTTGGGAGCAAGTTTCTTTTCCTAAGCCTTGTATTGGCATAAGATCCTGGACTTAAGAGTATGTCCTATTCCTTCTCCAGGAGCACAGATTTTTTTTCCTCCACTCTCCAGAAACAACATATCTTTCCCTATTTTGTTAATGTGGGATTGTTTACTACTCTTTCCTCAGAAGAAGAGCAATATAGTAGGCAATGTCTTTAGCAGATATTTGTACAGCAGTTTTATATGAGATCTGCATATTAATCCTTAAAATAAAAACACTTGATAAACACTGAGTTTATAACACTAAAATGAATCTCAGCCAGGTGACTTTGTAGTTACTGTGTTCCTGATTTAAGTTTTTTTGTACATTTATGTTAGTATACAGTTTTGGTGATTTTGCTTTGTGTTGGAAGTAACAACAATTTTCAGCAACAAAGGACACACTGGCTTAAATGAAGACACATTATTGGCACACACAAATTGTAGAGTTAACTTATACTTCAGGTAAAGATTGAAATAGAAGGTCAATGATAAAGAAATATTCTTTTTATTTTTAACTCTGATTTTATTTCATTATGTTAGCTTCACTCTAAAACTGACTTGTTCTGAGTCTAAATATGGCTGCCTATAGCTCCTGGGTTTATTAAACTTCTTTGTTAATATTTAGTGTGTGAGAAAGAACATCTTTTTATGTATCTTCCATTGAAGTGAGAGAAAATTTCTTCCTCAGAAACTTACAGCAAATGTTTCTTCAAATATAAATAGCTTAAAATTTTTATATGTTCATCTCTGGGCCAAAAATATCTCTGCAGAGAGGGAATATACCAATTGGTTTAAGTCAATTAAAGTCCTCTTACAGAAAAGGCTAGAGGTGAAGTCAATCCAATCCAATATTTTTGACTGAGAAATTCAAGTCCTGTTAGAAAGGAGAAAAAGAAACCAGGGAAGCAACTAAGAAATGACTACTGTACATAACCAGAGGAGAGGTGGAACTGGATAGTCTCTCTGTATAACTTTCCTGAAATTATTTATTTCAGCTGAAAAGCACATAATTTGGAAGTCTCACTTTTCTTTTTTATAAAGGCTGGCATGCAGTTATTCTATATTGCTGAATGGAAATACATCCATTTACTTTAAAGACCATGGAGCAGGTGAGAGCACTGACTTACACTTGTGACATATGATATAGTTAGGCTTTGTGTTCCCACTCAAATGTTATCTTAAATTTTAGCTCCCATAATCCCCATGTGTCATGGAAGGGACCTTGTGGGAGGTAATTGAATCATAGGTGTGGGTTTTCCCAAGCTGTTCTCCCGATAGTGAATAAGTCTCATGAGATCTGATAGTTTTATAAAGGGGAGTTCCCCTACACACAATCTCTGTTGTCTGCTGCCATGTAAGACGTAACTTTGCTCCTCATTTGCCTTCCACCATGATTGTGAGGCCTCCCCAGTCATGTGGAACTGTGAGTCAATTAAACCTCTTTCCTTTATAAATTACACAGCCTCAAATTTATCTTTATTAGCAGTGTAATAACAGACTAGTACAGCAAATCGGTACTGGGTAGTAGGGCACTTCTATAAAGATACCCAAAAATGTGGAAGCAACTTTGGAACTGTGTAACAGGCAGAGACTGGAATCATTTGGAGGACTCAGAAGAAGATAGGAAAATGTGGGAAAGTTTGGAACTTCCTAGAGACCTGGAGGGCTCGGAATACAGGAAGATGTGGGAAATTTTGGAGCTTCCCTAGAGACTTGTTGAATGGTTTTGACCAAAATGCTGATAATAATATGTACTGTAAGGTCCAAACTGAGGTGCTCTCAGATGGAGATGAGAAATTTTGGGGAATTGGAGCAAAGATGACTCTTGGTATGATTTTGCAAAAAGGCTGGTGGCATTTTGCCCCTACCCTAGAAATCTGTGGAACTTTGAATTGCCCTAGAAATCTGTGGAACTTTGAACTTGAGAGATGATTGAGGTTATTTAGTGGAAGACATTTATAAGTGGTAACGTGTTCAAGAGGAAGCACAGCATAACAGTTTGAAAAATTTGTAGCCTGACAATGCAATATAAAAGAAAAACCGATTTTCTGGGGTGAAATTCAAGCTGGCTGCAGAAATTTGCATAAGTAACACAGAGTGAATGTTAATCACTAACACAATGGGGAAAAAGTCTCTAAGGCATGTCTGAGACAATCATGGCAACCCCTTCTGTCAGACAAGAAGGCCTAGGAGGGAAAAATGGTTTCTTGGGCCAGGTCCAGCCTCCCCTTTCTGTGTGCAGCCTCGGGACTTGGTTCCCTGCATCCCAGTGGCTTTAGCTCCAGTCATTGCTAAAAGGGGTCAAGGTACAGCTCAGGCCATGGCTTCAGAGGGTACATGACCCAAGTCTTGGTGGATTACATGTAGTGTTGGGCTTGTGAGTGTGCAGAAGTCAAGAATTGAGGTTTGGGAACCTCTGCCTAGATTTCAGAGGATGTATGGAAACACTTGAACGTTCAAGCAGAGGTGTGCTACAGTGGCAGAACCCTCATGGAGAATCTCTGCTAGGACAGTGCAGAAGGGAATTGTTGGGTGAGAGCACCACACAGAGTCCAACACCAGGGCACTACCTAGTGGAGCTGTGAGAAGAGGGCCACCATACTCCAGACCCCAGAATAATAGATTTACCAACAGGTTGCGCCGTGCACCTGGAAAAGCCACAGGCACTCAACACCAACCAGGAGCGGGCTCTACCCTGCAAAGCCATAGGGGCGGAGTTTCTCAAGGCTGTTGGACCCCACCTCTTGCATCGGCATGACCTGGAAGTGAGACATGGAGTCAGAAGTGATCATTTTGGAACTTTATGGTTTAATGACTGCCCTGCTGGATTTCGGAATTGCATAGGGCCTGTAGCCCCTTTGTTTTGGGCAATTTCTCCCATTTGGAATGGGTGTGTTTACCCAATGCCTGTACCCTCATTGGATCTAGGAAGTAACTAACTTGCTTTTGATTTTACAGGCATATAGGCAGAAGGAACTTGCCTTGTCTCATATGAGACTTTGGACGTGCACTTTTGAGTTAGAGCTGGAATGAGTTAAGACTTTGGGGGACTGTTGGAAGGGCATAATTGTGTTTTGAATTGTGAGGACATGAGATTTGGGAGGGGCCAGGTATGGAATGATATGCTTAGACATTGTGTCTCCACCCAAATTTCATCTTGAGTTATAGCTCCCATAATCTTCACATAATCGGGAGGGAACCAGTGGAAGGAATTGAATCATTTGGGTAGTTTTTTTCTGTGCTGTTCTCATGATAGTGAATGTCTCATGAGATCTGATGGTTTTATAAAGGGTGGTTTCCCTACACATACTCTCTCTTGCCTGCTGCCATATAAGACGTGAGTTTGTTCCTTATTTGCTTTCTGACATGATTGTGAGGTATCCCCAGCCATGCTGAACTGTAAGTCAATTAAACCTCTATTCTTTATAAATTACCCAGTCTCAGGTATGTTTTTACTACCAGTGAGAGAACAAAGTAATACAATATATAAAAACCTATATGGACATTTCACCTTCCAGATTGAGGAGCACCAGACCTCCTTGAGGAGAAATTATTTTCAATAGCCACACTGTATCAAGGCTATCTCTGTTTAGACTAGAAAAAACTGTTCCAAATATTTGGCAGTGGTTGAAGGTTGTGGGGTAGTGAACTGCTTTTAGGGTGTAGGTCAAGATGGGAAGAAAATATTAGGTACATATGAGGAAGAGGGGGTTAGGAGTACAGTGGGAAAATAAATTAAATGATTGTTGATATATTTGGGAAGCCTGGAAAAATGATGATTTAAAAACAGATTCACATCTACAAACGTTCCTTTTTTTTTTAAATTTATTTATTATTATTATACTTTAAGTTGTAGGGTACATGTGCATAACGTGCAGGTTTGTTACATATGTATACTTGTGCCATGTTGCTGTGCTGCACCCATCAACTCGTCATTTACATCAGGTATAACTCCCAATGCAATCCCTCCCCCCTCCCCCCTCCCCCCTCCCCATGATAGGCCCCGGTGTGTGATGTTCCCCTTCCTGAGTCCAAGTGATCTCATTGTTCAGTTCCCACCTATGAGTGAGAACATGCGGTGTTTGGTTTTCTGTTCTTGTGATAGTTTGCTAAGAATGATGGTTTCCAGCTGCATCCATGGAGGACACAAACAAATGGAAGAACATACCATGCTCATGGATAGGAAGAATCAATATCGTGAAAATGGCCATACTGCCCAAGGTAATTTATAGATTCAATGCCATCCCCATCAAGCTACCAACGAGTTTCTTCACAGAATTGGAAAAAAACTGCTTTAAAGTTCATATGGAACCAAAAAAGAGCCCGCATCTCCAAGACAATCCTAAGTCAAAAGAACGTTCCTTTTTTATATTAATATTTTACTCTAACTTGTCATATTTTTTTCTGAGTGGCAGAACCCCAAAATAGATAATTGGAAAGAATCAGCTATGCTGAATTCAAACAGCTGAAAAGGCAACATATCCTTATTACCTACTTTAAGATTAATATGCTAATGTTTTAGGTCAGAAAGGAATTAATTTATTAAAATTATATACATAAAACAAATATGAATGAAATTATTTTTCTTAAAATCTGAAGCTATTTTTTTTCTTTTTCTTTTTTTTCTTGGAGAGGATTGATGTTAAAAACTTCTAGAGCCTATATCCAAAGACATTTGTTGATATTCAGGAGTCAAAATGGACAATTGAATAGGAGGAAAAACAAAAGAACCAGTGATCCTTCTATTTTATAAATTTTATAGAAAAGAAATCATGGGCAAATAGTACATGTAGGAAAAAAATAAATCAAAAGCTTAGTCCCATTATATCCCCTAATCCAGACTCTATAATTCAGTTTAGCAAATAGAATTTATCATGGACTTGTCATTTTCAGAAACTATTTGGCTTGCAACAAAGTTGCTATCACATATAGATGGAATAAGAACTGAATATAAATAGTGACAGAAAATCTCTTCCCTAACTTTCCCAAGTTTTCCATTATACACCTTAATATAAATGTCATGGAAATGCCATTGTTAGAGATTTATAGATGCACAATTTACTTTGCAAATTTAGGCATTATATAGTTATTTTTGATTAGTGAGCAATACCAGATTATTTTATTTTCTGTACATAAAACTAGAGCCTAGTTGAAAAAAAATGATTTGCAAAGAGAAATATAGTTTATAGTTAAGTCTAGTGGGAGAAGAAAGGAAGAAAACTTAATCTGAGAGGTGAGGCAACGCCCCCACATACCTGCCATGTGCAGTGTGAAGGCACTGTTTGCTAATAGGACAGACAAAAGAAAGGTACCGGATGCCAGAAAGAGAAGGTGGTGGGGGGGGACTTCTTCAGAGGAACTCACCTGCTCTAATTGTTTGCTCAGAGCAAGACTTGACTGTAGATGTTCTTCAACTTTTCCACAACTTCCATTAATTCTCTTTGCAAGGTACTCACCTTTTCTCTTGCCTCCTTTCATGACATCAGGAACTAGGTACAGCTACTCTGCAGAACTGATGAATCTCATTTTTAAGAAATCATGGCCGGGCACGGTGGCTCAAGCCTGTAATCCCAGCACTTTGGGAGGCCGAGACGGGTGGATCACGAGGTCAGGAAATCGAGACCATCCTGGCTAATACGGTGAAACCCCGTCTCTACTAAAAAATACAAAAAAAAAACTAGCCGGGCGAGGTGGCGGGCGCCTGTAGTCCCAGCTACTCGGGAGGCTGAGGCAGGAGAATGGTGTAAACCCGGGAGGCGGAGCTTGCTGTGAGCTGAGATCCGGCCACTGCACTCCAGCCTGGGCGACAGAGCAAGACTCCGTCTCAAAAAAAAAAAAAAAAAAAAAAAAAAAAAAATCATAAGTACAACATTTAAGCTGGCAAAGGAAAGAACTTGAGGGCAAGATTTATTTTGGTACAACCCATTGCATTAAAGCACAAAGTTTCTTCTATTAGGGACACCTTTCATTCATTTAGGTTTGTAGGACATTGACTACTTGATGTTGAAGCCCAGAACAGCGTGAAGATTCTTCAGAAATAATGATAAGCTGCTTGGAGTATTATTACACAAGCTGATAGAGGAGAATTGTGCACCTGGCTTCCCAAAGTAATTAATACCTACTCAGAGCTGTCTCATCAGGGAGTGCAGTGGAACCTGAACCCAAAATAACATAGAAGAAAAAGAAACAGAAAACCTCTTCTATTTTTTTTTAAATAGTACATTGATTTATCTTAGCCATATTTTGTAGTTTCTGTAAACAAGTCTTACAGATCCTTAGTCTGTTTTCTCCCTAAATATTTCATATTTTTGGTGCTACTCTAAATTGTGTTGTTAATTTCTCCTTCTCTCTCTCTCTCTTTTTTTTTTTTTACTATTTTCTAATTGACAAATAACAATTCTATATTCTAGCCTAATGCCTTATCCAGTCAGATTGCTTTCTAGGTTGTAGGAATTAGCATCCATGAATCACTTCACCACTGTCCTAGTCCCAAGGTCCTTAAACTAAGATTTCTTTTGTAAATGAGGCTTGTGTCTATAGTCTTCTAAATAGTATCTATTCTTTAACATATTTATTTATTAAAATAACCTCACTTTGTAGCAAAGACACTGAAGTTAAGCAGGTGGCTGTTTTCTGTAATTATAAGCTAGAGAAAATTTGGTATCTGTTTCAAAGTATAGGGTATTTGAGGTATGTGCAAACCCTGAAGGAAAGGTGTTCTGAGAATTCTTTTAAGGGCTCAGGGAAATGATTAGCATGTATCTGAAGCCTCATCCCCAGGGAAGCTGCAAAATTTCAACTGAATATAGCAGATCAATTTCTTACTAATGAACATACAACTACAAGTGGCACTTCTGATAATCTTCCTTCCTGCCTAGACTCAAATAATGTCATTTTGTGTTTTGGTCGATTTTCTATAGACCAGAAAAAAATGGAATGTTTTGCCTCTTATTTTTAAAGCACCTCAATTTCTTATCTTGGCTTAAATCTTTTATTGCTTTTCTCTCCCTCTAGCAACCCTTTTTCTTAAGGAAGTTTCTTTCTTTGAGCTCTCTCTTAACCCTCCCACCTTCTTCAATATAAAGCCAAGTGCAGATATTTCAAAATGCTAGCTAAAGAGGCAGGAAATTAGTTATCATTGAATGAGGGAATTAATCCAGAGTCAAATAGTCTGACATTCAAAATCCATGCTGCAATCCACAGCGGGCAATACTGTTTAAAACAAATTGTTATCTAAAACAACATGAAGAAAAATAATTCAAAAAGTGTACCATGAAAAACTTAAACTTGGCTTTCCCAAGACATACACTTTTGTTTTGTTTTGTTTTTCTGCAACAACACAATGACTGCTTTAGCGGCACAAGAAGCTTTGCAATTAGAACATTCTAGGCTACTGTTCTTTGATCTGGGTAATTAGAATAGAAGCAATGTATAGTTTTTAAAAAAAACAGCTTAAATACCTGTGATTTCTGACATGTCAAAATATTGATTTACTCAATAAAAACTCAAGACGATGTTAATGTGTAGGCATTCTACAAACAATAGAATGCATATTGTCACAATTAGAACTATACCTAAAAATGTGTTTAAAAGCTGTGTATGAATATTTTTTAATGTACACTTTTTAAAATATTGATCTATTAGAGTGTCAAAATGAACCTGAATTATGTCATATAAATTTAAGGGAAAATCTCTCCTCCCAACCATATCAATGACCCATTCATATCAAATGAGTTTCCATTTAGTTGGCTAAAGTAAAGCACTTCAAACCAGCTGAATTTTTTAATATCTCTTAAGGAAGTCTGGTCACCAGGGTTCCCATCTTCATTTATAGATAGCCTCCACTTTTACATTTTTTTAGAGAAGGTACTATAGAAAATAGTATGCTCATGTGACCCCACTGACTGTTTTTACTGAGCAGAGATTCTAGTGAAATATGCTGAGTGAAAAAGAATTAATAGGGCAGGAAACTAGCCAGACTAGATAGCCTAGTATGAGATCTGATATCTTGATAGGAATAGAGTGGAGGAGGGGTGAGGGTAAGAGCTCTGTTACCTCTTATTCTCCTTATAGAAAGTGAAAAGGGAAGTCAATAGGTATAGTGTAGTTTATAATCATACATAAAAAAATCAGCATTTCTATACACCAATAAGTTTCAATCTGAGAGCTAAATTGAGAATGTAATTAATCCCATTCACAATAGCCATATCCACACACAAAAATGAAACACCCAGGAATACAGCTAACTGAGGAGGTAAAGATCTCTTATTTATTTATTTATTTATTTTAATTTATAATTTTTCTGAGTACATAGTAGGTGTATAGATCTCTACAACAAGAATTACAAAACACTGCTGAAAGAAATCAGAGATGACACAAATAAATGGAAAAACATTTCATGTGCATGGAGAGAAATAATCAATATCATTAAAATGGCCATACTGCCCAAAGCAATCTACAGATTCAGCAGTATTTTTGTTAAACAACCAACATCATTTTTCACAGAATTAGAAAAAAATGACTCTAAAATTCATATTAAATAAAAAAGAGCCTGAGTAGTAAAAGCAATTCTAAGCAAAAATAATAAAGCTGGAAGCTTCACATTACCTCATTTCAAACTATAATATAAGACTACAATAACCAAAAGAGCATAGTATAGTTACAAAAACAGACACATAGACCAATGGAACAGAATAGATAACCCATAAATACAGCAACACACCTACAGTCATCTGATCTTTAACAAATTCTACAAAAATAAGCAATGGGGAAAGGATTCCCTATTCAATAAATAGGATAGGTAGCTAGCTATATGCAAAAGAATGGATCTGTATTCCTACCATTCATCATATTAAAAAATTAACTCAAGATGGATTGATGATTTAAGTGTAAGACCTCAAACTATAAGACCCCTAGGAACAAATTTAAGAAACATCATTCTGGATATTCACCTTGGGAAATAATTTGCGATTAAGTCCTCAAAAGCAATTGCAACTAAACAAATATTGACAATTAGGATCTAATTAAACTAAAGAGCTTCTGCACAGCAAAAGAAACTATCAACAGAGTAAACAGACAACCTACAGAATGGAAGAAAATATTTGTAAACTATGTATCCCACAAAGGTCTAGTATCCAGAATCTATAAGGAACTTAAACAATTGAACAAGCAAAAAACAAATAGCCCCATTAAAAGGTCGATAAAATACATAAACAGGTACTTCTCAAAGGAAGACATACAAACAGACAGCAAATATTTGTAGAAGTACTCAACGTTGCTAATCATCAGAGACTTACAACTCAAAACCACAATGAAAATACCATGTCATACCAGTCAGAATGGCTATTACTAAAACGTCAAAAAACAACAAATGCTGAGGAAGCTGCAGAACGCTTATACACTGTTGGTAGGAATGTAAATTAGTTCAGCGATTGTGAGAAATAGTTTGAAGATTTTTCAAACAACTTAAAATAGAACTACCATTCAACCCAGCAATCCCATTATTGGGTATATATCCAAAAGAAAATAAATTATTCTACCAAAAGGACACACGCACTCATATGTTCATTGCAGCACTATTCACCGTAGCAAAGACATGGAATCAATCTAGGTGCCCATCAGTGGTGCATTGGATAAAGAAAATGTGGTATGTATACATCATGGAATATTATGCAGCCATAAAAGGAACAAAATCATGTCTTTTGCAGCAACATGGATACAGCTGGAGGTTATTATCCTAAGTAAATTAGTGCAGGAATTAAAAACCAAATATCACATGTTCCTATTTATAAGTGGGAACTAAACATTAGGTACTCATATAAAGTTGGGAACAATAAACAATGGGAGTTATTAGAGAGAGGAAGGTGGAAGGGGGCAAAAGTTGAAGATCTAACTGTTGCCTACTAAGCTCACTATATGGGTGATGGGATTATTTGTATCCCAAAGCTCAGCAAAACACCATATGCCCATCTAACAAATCTGCACATGTACCACCTGAATCTAAAATAAAACCTGAAATTATTAAAAATATACTAAGCAAGTGAAAAGTAAAAACTGCTAAGCTTCTCTTGTTTTTCAGGGTTGGGAAATGGAGATGTCCAATATTGCAGCTGGCAGGTCTTTCCATATGTACCATTCAGAGATCATACTATGAATGATAATTTAATATAACATCCTACATTGACTGTATGTAATGTAATCCTTCTTCAATTCTGCTCAATGCCATTAAAGAAAATAATAGCTCACACTTGTTGAGTACTTCCTATGTGAAGGCACTGTACCAAGTGGAAAGTTTTATATGCATTATCTTATGAGCTCACAACCAAATAAGGCAATTACTATTATTATCTTAATTTTACAGATGATGAAACTGAGACAGAGTGGTTTAATCACTTTTAAAGATTCCTATATCAAGTAACTAGCAGAGTTGACATTCAGATTTGAACTGATGTATGGCAGGTTCCTAGGCCTCTGCTCTGAAACCACAGGGGAGTATATATGTAGAATGTATTTGTCCTGGGTTCCATTTTCTTAGGATCTTTGTCTCTGAGCAGATCCTTAGAGATATACATGTTTATAATTTGTTGGGAACCTAATGGAGACACTGCCTTCATTTAGAGGATTTATTGCAGTAATAGTAATTGCAAAAACAGCGGGAAACTGACATAAAATTTAATTGGGGGCAGATTAGGTTTTGGTTAGAACTATTAACCTATTAAGTAGGCATCTGCCTAGGCATATGATTAGGTTTAGAATATATTTTTTCTAGGAAAGACATAGAGACCATCATTTCCTGCTCCATAACTTTTCAGTTGGGAAAAATGAGATCTCAAGACATAAAGTAGCCAGCCCAAGAGTGCACAACTAGTGAACATCAGAGCAAGGACAAGTATTTAAGTATACCCTCCCCTGCTCCAAGGCTTATAGCCTGATCTACAGCTTTTTGGATTCTATAAATGAGACTCAACTCTACCTAGGTAAACATACAGCTCATAGGAATTTAAAATTGTCCAACTATTCCAAAATAGACATTTCCTTTCTTCTGCTGGGGTTTTCATTCCTTGCAGTTTCACAATGTGGCTCCAAAGCCAACTTTTGGGTCTCAAGGCCAAGTCAGTAAAGTACATCTGTTCTTTGTGTAAAGACCACGTCTAGTGTCAAGAATTCTGGAATGGCTGTGAGGATGAAGCTGACCTAGGCAATGTATGCTTCTGATGGGGTATAAAGTGTGAAAAATCAGGTTAATTGTTCATAGGAGAATCTGTTTGCCTGTTCAGAGAGCAAAAGCGGCATGCATCCTTCTGAAGGATGTATGATAAAGTGGCAAGTGGAAAAGATTTTCTAAGTTGCTGTCACAGTCTCCACACTCTCAAAATGAGTACTTTAAATACAGCAACAATATGGCACTATTGTACGGTAAAAATCATCTTAGTAGGATATGCAAGCCCTATTTTAAAATTTACCCTAAATAGTCCATTTACTCCAACAAATGGAAGCTGATTGGGCTGTGCTGTAATTGGGTACAGCATTGAAGAGCTGCTTTGCCTATTATTTAAATTTCCAGTGAAGAAATAGCTAGTTCCACTTATTTTTCTTTCAGGGCCACAGATGTGTCTTGGCCATAGTACAGCTCCAGAGAAGGAAACAAGTGAGTGAGTTTAGGAAAGGCAGTTTTGCTGTAGCACAATTCGCAGTCATGACAACCAAGACGCTTCTGCAAATGGTATAGTCCCACCTTCTCTCCAGGCAGCTGCTCAGCAGCTCAAGGAACTTAGCTGACAGGAGGGATAATTTGCAGATTTCAGCCCTGCTCCATTAGGCTAGATGAACATCCTCTTCCTTCCCATTCTCCTTGCCCAGGTTGCTGTTGTCGGTAGTCTGAGGTAGGGATTGTGCAAATCAAGTCAACAACTGCATTTGAGAACCTGCCCAGTGTCTGGCTCTGTATTGTACTTTGTGCGAGAGTATAAGCCTATAAATCCATGGGTGAAAGTTAGAAGGGTAGAATTAAAATACAAAGCAGAATGAAACATTTTCTTTTTTATATTTCTAGCCATTCAACGTATCCAGAATGATCTTTGTACCCAAATCTGCTCCTCCTCCTGTGGCCTTCAAGTGTGGAGAAATGGCCTTGCCATCCACTTACTTCCTCAAATGAGACACCGAGAACGACCTTCTACTTGTCTTCTTTTCTTATCTCCTACATCCAACCCCCTTACTGTGGAGGTTTAATTGCTTCTACATCCAAATTATTGCTCAAATTCATCCCCTTTTCTTCATTCTTACTAGCACAGTTTCAGGTGTTCATTATTTTTCAACATGAATTTAGGAATAGTCTCTTTGCTATTGTTCTGCCCTCTCCAATCCACCTTTCTCATTGCTCCCAAATTGAGCTTTATAGAAAATATGATCTAAAATTTCATCTCATTGCTTCTCTACTTATAACCCTTCAGTAATGTCCTACATTTTCTCAGAAAATGATTTAAGTTTTGAGCCTGACATATAAGGCACACTTTGATCTGGCTCCTGTTTACTTCACTCAAATATCAATGAGGTTTGGTGTATTATTATAGATAACTCTTGTCTATTTATCATGTTATGAGAGACACTAAAAGTAACTATATATATATATGTATATACACACACATATATATATATGAAATGAGTCTATAATTGAGGCATTTCAGTGATGCAGATATGCCTTTCATTCTGAATTACTAAATTAGGTTTATTCCCTGAATTTCAGTAAATAATAGTGCAACTTGATTTGGTGATTAACGTTCAATTGTCTTGTGCTCCAGGAAACTTTGGAATTTTGAAATCTTGTTTTATGGATACAAACCTACATCCTCAGCTGTGCCTATAATTTAGACCTGCTGTTTCTTGAGTTTTGTTCCTTCTAAGAGTCAGTGTGCCTTATAAAAATAAAGGGAAATTAGAGGATAAATAAATGTGTTGCAAAAATACAAATTGGATAAGTTTCAACTATGTCTTCTTATACAGAATAAGTTGTGCATTCTTGGCTTGAATTACATAGAAGTAACACTCTGGAAGTCCTATAAGATTACTGACCCCTGAGGAAGTTGGTGAGGAAGATTATGTTCTCCCAGAGGAAAGAATTTCTGGAAGATCAGGTGGATAAATTTAAAAAGCTTTCTTTTTTTTTTTATTGATAACATTTTGCTTTCTTATTTTTTTTTTATTATACTTTTTGTTCTAGGGTACATGTGCACAACGTGCAGGTGTGTTACATATGTATACATGTGCCATGTTGGTGTGCTGCACCCATTAACTCATCATTTACATTAGGTATATCTCCTAATGCTATCCCCACCCACCCCCCACAATTGGACTCAGTCTGTGATGATCCCCTCCCTGTGTCCAAGTGATTTCATTGTTCAATTCCCACCTATGAGTGAGAACATGCGGTATTTGGTTTTCTGTTCCTGTGATAGTTTGCTGAGAATGATGGTTTCCAGCTGCATCCATGTCCCTACAAAGGACACAAACTCATCCTTTTTTATGGCTGCATAGTATTCCATGGTGTATATGTGCCACATTTTCTTAATCCAGTCTGTCACTGATGGATATTTGGGTTGATTCCAAGTCTTTGCCATTGTGAATAGTGCCGCAATAAACATACATGTGCATGTGTCTTTATAGCAGCATGACTTATAATCCTTTGGGTATATCTCCAGTAATGGGATGGCTGGGTCAAATGGTATTTCTAGTTCTAGATCCTTGAGGAATCGCCACACTGTTTTCCATTATGGTTGAACTAGTTTACAGTCCCACCAACAGTGTAGAAGTGTTCCTATTTCTGGCGGAGCAAGATGGCCGAATAGGAACAGCTCCAGTCTCCAGCTCCCAGCGCGAGCAACACAGAAGACAAGAGATGTCTGCATTTTCAACTGAGGTACTGGGTTCATCTCACTAGGGAGTGCCGCACAATCGGTGCTGGTCAGCTGCTGCAGCCCAACCAGTAAGAGCTGACACAGTGCGAGACATCGCCTCACCTGGGAAGCACAAGGGGGAAGGGAATCCCTTTTCCTAGCCAGGGGAACTGAGACACAGAACGCCTGGAAAATCGGGTAACTCCCACCCCAATACTGCCCTTTACCAAGGGTCTTAGCAAATGGCACATCAGGAGATTATATCCCACACCTGGCCAGGAGGGTCCCACACCCCTGGAGCCTCCCTCAATGCAAGCACAGCAGTCTGCAATGTAACTGCAAGGCAGCAGTGAGGCTGGGGGAGGGGCACCTGCCATTGCTGAGGCTTAAGTAGGTAAACAAAGCCACTGGGAAGCTCTAACTGGGTGAAGCCCACAGCAGCACAAGGAGGCCTGCCTGTCTCTGTAGACTCCACCTCTGGGGACAGGGCACAGCTAAGTAAAAAAAAAAAAAAAAAAAAAAAAAAAAGCAGCAAAAACTTCTGCAGACGCAAACGACCCTGTCTGAAAGCTTTGAGGAGAGGAGTGGATCTCCCAACATGGAGATTGAGATCTGAGAACAGACAGACTGCCTGCTCAAGTGTGTCCCTGACCCCTGAGTAGCCTAACTAGGGGCAGACTGACACTCCACACCTCGCACGGTGGGGTACACCCCTGAGACGAAGCTTCCAAAGCAAGAATCAGACAGGTACACTTGCTGTTCAGCAATATTCTATCTTCTGCAGCCTCTGCTGCTGATACCCCAGCAAACAGTGTCTGGAGTGGACCTCAAGCAATTTCCAACAGACCTACAGCTAAGGGTCCTGACTGTTAGAAGGAAAACTAACAAACGGGAAGGACACCCAAACCAAAACCCCATCAGTACATCACCATCATCAAAGACCAAAGGCAGATAAAACCACAAAGATGGGGAAAAAGCAGGGCAGAAATGCTGGAAATTCAAAAAATAAGAACACATCTCCCCCTCCAAAGGAACACAGCTCATTGCCAGCAAGGGATCAAAGCTGGATGGAGAATGACTTTGACGAGTTGAGAGAAGAAGGCTTCAGTCCATCAAACTTCTCAGAGTTAAAGGAGGAATTACGTACCCAGCACAAAGAAACTAAAAATCTTGAAAAAAGAATGGAAGAATGGATAACTAGAATAATCAATGCAGAGAAGGCCATAAACGAACGGACAGAGATAAAAAAACCATGACACGAGAAATACGTGACAAATGCACAAGCTTCAGTAACCGATTCGATCAACTGGAAGATAGAGTATCAGCGACTGAGGATCTAATGAATGAAATAAAGCCAGAAGAGAAGTCTAAAGAAAAAAGAGGAAAAAGAAATGAACAAAGCCTTCAAGAAGTATGGGATTATGTGAAAAGACCAAATCTATGTCTGATTGGGGTGCCTGAAAGTGAGGGGGAAAATGGAACCAAGTTGGAAAACACTCTTCAGGATATCATCCACGAGAACTTCCCCAACCTAGTAAGGCAGGCCAACATTCAAATTCAGCAAATACAGAGAATGCTACAAAGATACTTCTTGAGAAGAGCAACTCCAAGACACATAATTGTCAGATTCACCAAAGTTGAAATGAAGGAAAAACTGTTAAGGGCAGCCAGAGAGAAAGGTCGGGTTACCCACAAAGGGAAGCCCATCAGACTAACAGCAGATCTTTCGGCAGAAACTCTACAAGCCAGAAGAGAGTGGGGGCCAAGATTCAACATTCTTAAAGAAAAGAATTTTAAACCCAGAATTACATATCCAGCCAAACTAAGTTTCATAAGTGATGGAGAAATAAAATCCTTTACAGATAAGCAAATTCTTAGATATTTTGTCACCACCAGGCCTGCCTTACAAGAGACCCTGAAGGAAGCACTAAACATGGAAAGGAACAACCAGTACCAGCCATTGCAAAAACATGCCAAAATGTAAAGACCATCGAGGCTAGGAAGAAACTGCATCAACTAACGAGCAAAATAACCAGTTAATATGATAATGGCAGGATCAAGTTCACACATAACAATATTAACCTTAAATGTAAATGGACTAAATGCTCCAATTAAAAGACACAGACTGGCAAACTGGATAAAGAGTCAAGACCCATCAGTCTGCTGTATTCAGGAGACCCATCTCACACGCAGAGACATACATAGGCTCAAAATAAAGGGATGGAGGAAGATTTACCAAGCAAATGGAGAACAAAAACAAGCAGGGGTTGCAATACTAGTCTCTGATAAAACAGACTTTAAACCATCAAAGATCAAAAGAGACAAAGAAGGCCATTACATAATGGTAAAGGAATCAATTCAACAGGAAGAGCTAACCTATATATATATGCACCCAATACAGGAGCACCCAGATTCATAAAGCAAGTCCTTAGAGACTTACAAAGAGACTTATATTCCCATACAATAATAATGGGAGACTTCAACACACCACTGTCAACATTAGACAGATCAACGAGACAGAGAGTTAACAAGGATATCCAGGAATTGAACTCATCTCTGCAGCAAGCAGACCTAATAGACATCTACAGAACTCTCCACCCCAAGTCAACAGAATATGCATTCTTCTCAGCACCACATCGCACTTATTGCAAAATTGACCACATAATTGGAAGTAAAGCACTCCTCAGAAAATGTACAAGAATAGAAATTATAACAAACTGTCTCTCAGACCACAGTGCAATCAAACTAGAACTCAGGACTAAGAAACTCAATCAAAACCGCTCAACTACATGGAAACTGAACAACCTGCTCCTGAATGACTACTGGGTACGTAACAAAATGAAAGCAGAAATAAAGATGTTCTTTGAAACCAATGAGAACAAAGATACAACATACCAGAATCTCTGGGAAACATTTAAAGCAGTGTGTAGAGGAGAATTTATAGCACTAAATGCCCACAAGAGAAAGGTGGGAAGATCTAAAATTGACACTCTAACATCGCAATTAAAAGAACTAGAGAAGCAAGAGCAAACACATTTGAAAGCTAGCAGAAGGCTAGAAATAACTAAGATCAGAGCAGAACTGAAGGAGATAGAGACACAAAAAACTCTCCAAAAAATCAATAAATCCAGGAGTTGGTTTTTTGAAAAGATCAACAAAATTGATAGACCACTAGCAAGACTAATAAAGAAGAAAAGAGAGAAGAATCAAATCGACGCAATAAAAAATGATAAAGGGGATATCACCACCGACCCCACAGAAATACAAACTACCATCAGAGAATACTATAAACACCTCTACGCAAATAAACTAGAAAACCTAGAAGAAATGGATAATTTCCTGGACACTTACACTCTCCCAAGACTAAACCAGGAAGAAGTTGAATCCCTGAATAGACCAATAGCAGGCTCTGAAATTGAGGCAAATATTAACAGCCTACCAACCAAAAAAAGTCCAGGACCAGGTGGATTCACAGCTGAATTCTACCAGAGTTACAAAGAGGAGCTGGTACCATTCCTTCTGAAACTATTCCAATCAATAGAAAAAGAGGGAATCTCCCTAACTCATTTTATGAGGCCAACATCATCCTGATTCCAAAGCCTGACAGAGACACAACAAAAAAAGAGAATTTTAGACCAATATCCCTGCTGAACATCAATGCAAAAATCCTCAATAAAATACTGACAAACCGAATCCAGCAGCACATCAAAAAGCTTATCCACCATGATCAAGTGGGCTTCATCCCTGGGATGCAAGGCAGGTTCAACATACACAAATCAATAAACGTAATCCAGCATATAAACAGAAACAAACAAAAACCACATGATTATCTCAATAGATGCAGAAAAGGCTTTTGACAAAATTCAACAGTCTTTCATGCTAAAAACTCTCAATAAATTCAGTATTGACGGAATGTATCTCAAAATAATAAGGGCTATTTATGACAAACCCACAGCCGGTATCATACTGAATGGGCAAAGCTGGAAGCATTCCCTTTGAAAACTGGCAGAAGACAGGGATGCCCTCTCTCACCACTCCTATTCAACATAGTGTTGGATGTTCTGGCTGGGGTAATCAGGCAAGAAAAAGAAATCAAGAGTATTCAGTTAGGAAAAGAAGAAGTCAAATTGTCCCTGTTTACAGATGGCATGATTGTATATTTAGAAAACCCCATTGTCTCAGCCCAAAATCTCCTTAAGCTGATAAGCAACTTCAGCAAAGTCTCAGGATACAAAATCAATGTGCAAAAATCACAAGCATTCTTATACACCAGTAACAGACAAACAGAGAGTCAAATCATGAATGAACTCCCATTCACAATAGCTTCAAAGAGAATAAAATACCTAGGAATCCAACTTACAAGGGATGTAAAGGACCTCTTCAAGGAGAGCTACAAACCACTGCTCAGTGAAATAAAAGAAGACACAAACAAATGGAAGAACATACCATGCTCATGGATAGGAAGAATGAATATCGTGAAAATGGCCATACTGCCCAAGGTAATTTATAGATTCAATGCCATCCCCATTAAGCTACCAATGACTTTCTTCACAGAATTGGAAAAAACTGCCTTAAGTTCATATGGAACCAAAAAAGACCCCACATTGCAAAGACAATCCTAAGTCAAAAGGACAAAGCTGGAGGCATCACACTACCTGACTTCAAACTATACTACAAGGCTACAGTAACCAAAACGGCATGGTACTGGTACCAAAACAGAGATATAGACCAATGGAACAGAACAGAACCCTCAGAAATAATACCACGCATCTACAGCCATCTGATCTTTGACAAACCTGACAAAAACAAGAAATGGGGAAAGGATTCCCTATTTAATAAATGGTGCTGGGAAAATTGGCTAGCCATAAGTAGAAAGCTGAAACTGGATACTTTCCTTACTCCTTATATGAAAATTAATTCAAGATGGATTAGAGACTTAAATGTTAGACCTTATACCGTAAAGACATTAGAGGAAAACCTAGGTAATACCATTCAGGACATAGGCATGGGTAAGCACGTCATGTCTAAAACTCCAAAAGCAATGGCAACAAAAGCCAAAATTGACAAATGCGATCTAATTAAACTAAAGAGCTTCTGCACAGAAGAAGAAACTACCATCAGAGTGAACAGGCAACCTACAAAATGGAAGAACATTTTTGCAATCTACTCATCTGACAAAGGGCTAATGTCCAGAACCTACAAAGAACTCAAACAAATTTACAAGAAAAAAACAAACAACCCCATCAAAAAGTGGGCAAAGGATACGAACAGACACTTCTCAAAAGAAGACATGCATACAGCCAACAGACACATGAAAAAATGTTCGTCATCACTTGTCATCAGAGAAATGCAAATCAAAACCACAATGAGATACCATCTCACAACTGTTAGAATGGCAATCATTAAAAAATCAGGAAACAACAGGTGCTGAAGAGGATGTGGAGAAATAGGAACACTTTTACACTGTTGGTGGGATTGTAAACTAGTTCAACCATTATGGAAAACAGTATGGCGATTCCTCAAGGATCTAGAACTAGAAGTGTCATATGACCCAGCCATCCCATTACTGGGGATATACCCATAGAATTATAAATTGTGCTGCTATAAAGACACATGCACACGTATGTTCATTGCGGCACTATTCACAATAGCAAACACTTGGAATCCACCCAAATGTCCATCAGTGACAGACTGGATTAAGAAAATGTGGCACATATACACCATGGAATACTATGCAGCCATAAAAAAGGATGAGTTTGTGTCCTTTGTAGGGACATGGATGCAGCTGGAAACCATCATTCTCAGCAAACTATCGCAAGAACAGAAAACCAAACACCGCATGTTCTCACTCATAGGTGGAAACTGAATAATGAGATCACTTGGACTTGGGAAGGGGAACATCACACACCGGGCCTATTATGGGGAGGGGTAAGGGGGGAGGGATTCCATTGGGAGTTATACCTGATGTAAATGAAGAGTTGATGGATGCTGATGAGTTGATGGATGCAGCACACCAACATGGCACAAGTATGCATATGTAAGAAACCTGCAGGTTATGCACATGTAGCCTAGAACTTAAGGTATAATAATAAAAAATAAATAACTAAATAAATAAATAAATAAAACAGCACATATCCATCTGAACTCTGGAATTTCCTACCTCCATACCTTTTGTTATGCATTACTATTACCTTTGTTTTACCAAAAAAAAAAAAAAGGGAAGAAAAGGAAAAAAAAAAAAAAGCAAATCCTGAGGCAAACAACAAATATTCCCCTTGTTAAAGGGTGCAATATTAGGGAACAGGTATGAGAGACAGAAAGAACAAAGCAGGGAAAGGGGATAGAGCCAGTATGAGAAAACATTATTAAGTTTGCTGTTCCTTAGTGTGACTGTCCTCCAAGAATGGATATAAACTGAATCTTGCGTCAGTGCATTATAGGAGAAAGGAGGATGATTTATCCATCAACTTCCATCTCCCGTTAAGCCAAGATTTGCCTATAGTTTGTTAATTGTCTCAAATTTCTGGGTTTTGCATGGATGGGTAGCAACTCAGTTCCCATACTGTCCAACAGCTTGGTGTTAACAGGGAAACCCTGGGAGGGAGATGAGAAATATGTGATGCAGGTGGAGCAATAAATTGAGGTACAGTCAGATTATGCTTAATTCTGATGGAATCTCAGTGGTGGCTAGAATGAGTTGGATGACACAGTGTCTGTACAGTCTACCCATTGCATCACCAGATCCTCTCTTTACTTCTACTTTTGAAAACAAGATGCCCTTATTTCTTCCTTGTGAAGAAGAGTACAAGCCTGATCCAATTACAGAGTCCCTATCAATATGGTAATTGGCAAAGCTCTCTGAGATGACTCAAGGCAAGAAGGCTAGTGAAACAAACTGAACTAGGTTGGGAGCTCATAATTCATATCCATCCTCTTCATCCTTCACTACTATGCTAGGTTTCTCTCATCCCGACCAGCACTTGAACAGTCTTGCTGAATGGGAGGAACCTGGACATTCATGCCGGAGAAGACTGAGCCCTTGTTACCTTGCCCTTGTTGGGGCCACAGTTCCTGAAACTAACAGATTTCTGTGCTCGCAGGGTATGGAAACACCAAAAGATTCCCCAGTGAATTCTTCCTGCCCCAGCTTTGCAGTGGCATCCCTAGTCTTTTATATACTCAGAATTAACTAACCTCATTAGTTCTGTAACTAACTCCTTTCCTTGGCTGCTGATCCAGCGGCATGAAGAAGCTAACACACTGAGAAGATCAGAAGTGGCACATAAGAAATATCTAATTATATATATACACACACACACACACACATAAACATTTGGCAAGGCTATGCAGCAAAGAGAACACTTACACAATGTTGGTGGGAATGCAAACGAGTTCAGCCACTTCAGCAATTTGAAGATTTCTCAAAGAACTTAAAACAGAATTACTGGCCGGGCATGGTGGCTCACACCTGTAAGCACTTTGGGAGGCCGAGGCAGGTGGATCATGAGGTCAGGAGATCGAGACCATCCTGGTGAACATGGTGAAATCCCATCTCTACTAAAAAAAAAAAAAAAAAAAAAAAAAAAAAAAAAAAAAATAGCTGGGTGTGGTGGCAGGAACCTGTAGTCCCAGCTACTTGGGAGGCTGAGGCAGGAGAATGGCGTGAGCCTGAGAGGCGGAGCTTGCAGTGAGCGGAGATTGCACCACTGCACTCCCGCCTGGGCAACAGAGCAAGACTCCATCTCAAAAAAAAATAATAATAATAAAACCAGAATTACCATTCTACCTAGCAATCCCATTAGTGGGCATGTACCCAAAGGAAAATGAATTGTTCTACCAAAAAGATACATGCATGTGTATGTTCATCACAGCACTATTCACAATAGCAAAGACATGGAATCAACCTATGTGCCCATTAATGTTGGACTGGATAAAGAAAATGTAGTACATTTACACAATGGAATATTATGCAGCCATAAGAAGGAATGGAATCATGTCCTTTGCAGAAACGTGGATGCAGCTGGAGACCATTATCCTAAGCAAATTAATGCAGAGGCAGAAAACAAAATATGGCATGTTCTCACTTATAAGCGGAAGGTAAGCATTGGATGCTCCTGGACATAAAGATGGCAACAATAGACACTGGGAGAAGGGTGGGAGGGGAGCAAGGGCTGAGAAACTACCTATTGGGTACTATGCTCAGTATCTGAGTGATGGGACTACTTGTACCCCAAACCTCTGCACTGTGTAATGTACCCATGTAGCCAACCTGCACATGTATATCCTGAATCTAAAATAAAAAACTGAAATTATAAAAAGAAGTTTCTAATACAATAGCAAATACCTAAAAAAACAAACAAAAAAAAGAAGTGTTCCTATTTCTCCACATCCTCTGCAGCACCTGTTGTTTCCTGATTTTTTAATGATCACCGTTCTAACTGGTGTGAGATGGTATCTCATTGTGGTTTTGATTCACATTTCTCTGATGGCGAGTGATGATGAGCATTTTTTCATGTGTCTGTTGGCTGTATGAATGTCTTATTTTGAGAAGTGTCTGTTCATATCCTTTGCCCACTTTTTGATGGGGTTGTTTGTTTTTTTCTTGTAAATTTGTTTGAGTTCTTTGTAGGTTCTGGACATTAGCCCTTTGTCAGATGAGTAGATTGCAAAAATGTTCTCCCATTTTGTAGGTTGCCTGTTCACTCTGATGGTAGTTTCTTCTTCTGTGCAGAAGCTCTTTAGTTTAATTAGATCCCATTTGTCAATTTTGGCTTTTGTTGCCATTGCTTTTGGAGTTTTAGACATGAAGTGCTTACCCATGCCTATGTCCTGAATGGTATTACCTAGGTTTTCCTCTAAGGTCATTATGGTATAAGGTCTAACATTTAAGTCTCTAATCCATCTTGAATTAATTTTTGTATAAGGAGTAAGGAAAGGATCCAGTTTCAGCTTTCTACTTATGGCTAGCCAATTTTCCCAGCACCATTTATTAAATAGGGAATCCTTTCCCCATTTCTTGTTTTTGTCAGGTTTGTCAAAGATCAGACGGCTGTAGATGCGTGGTATTATTTCTGAGGGTTCTGTTCTGTTCCATTGGCCTATATCTCTGTTTTGGTACCAGTACCATGCCGTTTTGGTTACTGTAGCCTTGTAGTATAGTTTGAAGTCAGGTAGTGTGATGCCTCCAGCTTTGTTCTTTTGACTTAGGATTCTCTTTGCAATGTGGGGTCTTTTTTGGTTCCATATGAACTTAAGGCAGTTTTTTCCAATTCTGTGAAGAAAGTCATTGGTAGCTTAATGGGGATGGCATTGAATCTATAAATTACCTTGGGCAGCATGGCCATGTTCACAATATTGATTCTTCCTATCCATGAGCATGGTATGTTCTTCCATTTGTTTGTGTCTTCTTTTATTTCACTGAGCAGTGGTTTGTAGTTCTCCTTGAAGAGGTCCTTTACATCCCTTGTAAGTTGGATTCCTAGGTATTTTATTCTCTTTGAAGCTATTGTGAATGGGAGTTCATTCATGATTTGACTCTCTGTTTGTCTGTTACTGGTGTATAAGAATGCTTGTGATTTTTGCACATTGATTTTGTATCCTGAGACTTTGCTGAAGTTGCTTATCAGCTTAAGGAGATTTTGGGCTGAGACAATGGGGTTTTCTAAATATACAATCATGCCATCTGCAAACAGGAACAATTTGACTTCTTCTTTTCCTATCTGAATACCTTTTATTTCTTTTTCTTGCCTGATTGCCCCAGCCAGAACTTCCAACACTATGTTGAATAGGAGTGGTGAGAGAGGGCATCCCTGTCTTGTGCCAGTTTTCAAAGGGAATTTTTCCAGTTTTTGCCCATTCAGTATGATACTGGCTGTGAGTTTGTCATAAATAGCCCTTATTATTTTGAGATACATTCCGTCAATACTGAATTTATTGAGAGTTTTTAGCATGAAGGACTGTTGAATTTTGTCAAAGGCCTTTTCTGCATCTATTGAGATAATCATGTGGTTTTTGTGTTTGTTTCTGTTTATATGCTGGATTACGTTTATTGATTTGCGTATGTTGAACCTGCCTTGCATCCCAGGGATGAAGCCCACTTGATCATGGTGGATAAGCTTTTTGATGTGCTGCTGGATTCGGTTTGTCAGTATTTTATTGAGGATTTTTGCATTGATGTTCAGCAGGGATATTGGTCTAAAATTCTCTTTTTTTGTTGTGTCTCTGTCAGGCTTTGGTATCAGGATGACGTTGGCCTCATAAAATGAGTTAGGGAGGATTCCCTCTTTTTCTATTGATTGAAATACTTTCAGAAGGAATGGTGCCAACTCCTCCTTGTACCTCTGGTAGAATTCAGTTGTGAATCCGTCTGGTCCTGGACTTTTTTTCGTTGGTAGGCTATTAATTAATGCCTCAATTTCAGAGCCTGCTATTGGTCTATTCATAGATTTTACTTCTTCCTGGTTTAGTCTTGGGAGAGTGTAAGTGTCCAAGAATTTATCCATTTCTTCCAAGTTTTCTAATTCATTCACGTAGAGGTGTTTATAGTATTCTCTGATGGTAGTTTGTATTTCTGTGGGGTTGGTAGTGATAGCCCCTTTATCATTGTTTTTGGTGTCTATTTGATTCTTCTCTCTTTTCTTCTTTATTAGTCTTGCTAGTGGTCTATCAATTTTGTTGATCTTTTCAAAAAACCAGCTCCTGGGTTCATTGATTTTTTGGAGGGATTTTGTGTCTCTATCTCCTTCAGTTCTGCTCTGATCTTAGTTATTTCTTGCCTTCTGCTAGCTTTCGAATGTGTTTGTTCTTGCTTCTCTAGTTCTTTTAATTGTGATGTTGGGGTGTCAATTTTAGATCTTTCCAGCTTTCTCTTGTGGGCATTTAGTGCTATAAATTCCCCTCTACATACTGCTTTAAATGTGTCCAGAAAAATATTTTGAGCATCACTTTTATGCAGTAGAAAATAATTTAAAATATGTTAGTTCTTATAGTAAACTAACATAAAATGAAATAGTATGCACCATTTTCATGGAGTTTTTAAAGCTTTATTACAGTAAACTTCACATTGCTAAAAGTGTACAGTTCAATATTTTGATACAGTTATGTATCTGTGAAATTGTTAACATAATCAAGATACTGAGCATATCCCTCACCCTCAAAGTTTTCTTGTGTCACTCCTGCCACAAATCTCCTCTCCAGGCATTCTGTCTGTTAATATAGATTAGTTTGCATTTTCTAGAATTTTACATTCACAAATAACAGAGTGTATACTCTTTTTTGCCTAATTTCTTTCACTCAGCAAAATTATTTTGAGATTCTTCGATGTTGATGTGTGTATTAATAATTCATTCCTTTTTACTGATGAGTAATATTACATGTGTGGATAGATCAACAATTATTTATCCAATCACCTTTTGACGGACCTTTGGTTAGCTTCCAGCCTTTGGGTATTTTATACAAAGTTTCTATGAATATTCATATACAAGTCTTTGTGTAGACATTCATTTTCATTTCTCTTGGGTAAAAACCTAGGAGTGGAGTGGCTGGATCATAAGACAGGTATATATTTAACTTTTTAGGATATTTAACTTTCTAGGAAACTAGGAGCTGTTACCCAAAATAGTTATATAATTTCAGTTTTTCACCAGCAGTATTTGAGAGTTACAGGTCCAAAAAAAAAAAAAAGAAAAAAAAAAAAAAAGAGAGAGTTACAGGTCCTCCACATCCTCAGCAACATTTAGTATGAGCACATAGCATACATTTTTATATTTTTGTTGTTTGAATAAGTGTGTAGTTTTGATTTGCACATCTTCAGTGGCTAATTGTTCATTTTTTATGTGCTTATTATATCTTCTTTGGTGCTGGATCTGTTTAAATATTTTGTCTGTTATTTATTGTATTATTTATTTTGTTGTTATTGAATTTTGAGTTTATTTTACATATTTTGGATACAAATTAAGTATTAGTTATGTGAAATAAAAATGTTTACTCAACTCAGTGGCTTGTCATTTCTTTTTCTTACATGAGAACATAAGTTCCTAACTTTAATAAACTCCAATTTATCAGTGTTATTTTACAGATTATGCTTTTGCTATTGTATCTAAGACACCATTTCCTAGTCTAAGGCCATAAAGATTTACACTATCTTTCCTTTTATGAGGTTTGTAGTTTTAGCATTTGTTGTTAGTCCTATGATCATTTTGAGTTAAATTTTGTCTATGATGCATGGTATTAATTGAGACTTATTTCTTTTGCTCATTCTTGTTTTTGAATGTGAATATTTAAGTGTTCCAGTATTTTTTTTGAAAAGACTATCCTTTCCCCACTGACCTGCCTTTGAATCTCTATAAAAAATCAATTGAACTTTTATAGCAGGTCTATTTCTATACTTAATTTTGTTCCATTAATAAGTATGTCTGTCTTTATGCCAATAACAAACTATATTTATGGCTGTAGATTTTTAATAAATCTTGAAATAGGGCCATGTAATTCCTTCAACTTCATTCTTTTTCAAATTGGCTTGAATATTCTACATCTTTCACATTTCTATATGAAGTTTAGAATTGTCTTGTCCATTTCTACAAAAAGACTTGCTGAGATTTATTTTATTGAATTTCTACATTAATTTGAGAACTAACATTTTAACAATATTAAGTCTTCCAACCCATAAACACAGGGTATCTCTACACTCATTTAGGCTTTTATTTTATCTCAGTAATGTGTTTGTATTTTTCAGTGTACAAGGATTACACATCTTTTGCTTAATTATTTTATATGTTTTATTTTTTGGTTACAAGGATATATGGCATATTGGTGAAGTCTGGGTGAAGAATGGGGTATTATACCATTAAGTAATTTCTCATCCCTCACTCCCCCACAGATTCCCACCTTTCTGAGTTTCCAATGTCTGTTATTTCACACTCTATGTCCATGTGTACACACAGTTTAGCTACCACTTATAAGTGAGAACATGCAGTCTTTGACTTCTGAGTTATTTGTTTCTGAGTTATTTTACTTAAGATAATGGCCTCCAGTTCCATCCATGTTGTTGTGAAAGATACAATTTCGTTTTTTAATAGTGCAATAGTATTTCATTCTATGTATGTATATGTATACTATGTTTTCTTTGTTCATTAATCCATTGATGGGTACAGGTTGAATCCGTATCTTTGCTATTGTGAATAGTGCCATGATAAACATACAAGTGTAGTTATCTTTTTAAAATAATGATTCATTTTCTTTTGGATAGATACCTAGTAATGGGATTGCAAGATTGAATGATAGTTTTTCTTTTAGTTCTTTAAGAAATCTCCATACTGCTTTCCATAGAGGATTCCCTAATTAACATTCCCACCAACAGTGTATAAGTGTTCCCTTTTCTCCACATCCTCACCGACATCTGTTATTTTGTTTTACTTTTTAATAACAGCCATTCTGATTAGTTTTAATTTGTGTTTCTCTGATGATAAGTGTAGTTGTTCGTTATTTCACATGCTTTCTGGCCATTTGTATGCCTTATTTTGAAAAATCTATACATGTCCTTTGCCAGCTTTTTAATGGGGTTATTTATTTTGTTGTTGTTATTGTTGAGTTGTTTAAGGTCCTTGTAAATTCTGGATATCAGTTCCTTGCCAGATGTGTAGTTGGCAAATATTTTCTCCCATTTCTTAGGTTGTTTGTGCATTCTGTTGATTATTTCTATTACTGTGCTGAAGCTTTCTAGTTTAATTAAATACCATATGTCTATTTTTGATTTTGTTGTTTGTGCTTTTGAGGTCTTAGTTATGAATTCTTCATCTAGACCAGTGTCCATCCAGAAGAGTTTTCTCTATGTTTTCTTCCAGTATTTTAATAGTTTCAGGTCTTACATTTAAATCATCTTGAGTCAATTTTTGTATATGATGAGAGATAAGGGCCCAGTTTTATTCTTCTGCATATGGAAATCCAATTTTCTCAGCACCATTTATTGAAAAGGACGTCCTTTCCCAGTGTGCGTTTTTGATGACTTTGCCAAAGATCAGTTGGTTGTAGATATGTGGCTTTTTGAGTTCTCTATTCTGTTTCATTGATCTATGTGCCTATTTTTATACCAGTGCCATAGTTCATGTGCTTAAATGTTACCATAAACAATATGTTTTAAATTTTAATTTCCTATTCTTTATTTATAGTTCATAAAAATGCTGGTGATATTTTTACATTGGTTTTTATCCTGCAAGCTTGCTAAACTTACTTATTAATTGTAGAACTAATATTTGTAGAACACATAGGTTTTCTACATTGGTGATTCTCTCATAAGAGAATAAGGAAAATTTGACTTCTCCCTTTCCAATATGAATGTCTTTAGATTTTTTCTCTTGCCTCATTTCACTGACTAGAACATTCAGTACAAGGTTGAATAGTAATGGTGTAAGCAGACACACTTGCTTTATTCCTAATCTTAAGGGAAAATAATTTAGCCTTTCACCAATAAGTATGATAGATGTTAGCTGTAAGTTTATCATAGATAACTTTTACATGTTGAGAAAATCTCCTTCTATTTTTAGTTTTGTTGAGAACTTTTTATTATAAATAGATGTATAGATGTTGGTTTTGACAAATACTTTCTCTGCATAAATTGAGATGATTGTGTTTTATTAATTCATTAATATAATGAATTACATTTAATTGATTTTGAATGTTAAACTAACCTGGTATTGCTAGACTGAACTCCATCAGACTATAACATATTGTTTTTATTAAATATTGTTTTATTTAAATTGCTAAAGTTTTGTTAAAATTTTTTGCATCCATACTCATGAAGATTACTGGTCCATAGTATTACTTTCTTGTAATATTTTATATGGTTTTGGTATTAGGTTAATGTTGGACTCATAAAATGATTTGGAAGATATTTTCCCTTCTCAAATTTTCTGTTAAGGTTCTTGAAGAATTAATATTATTTCTTTTCAAAATATTTGATAGAATTCATTAGTGTTTCCACATGGGGCCTGGTATTTGCTTTTTCTGAGGATATTTAATTATTAATACATTTCTTTAACAGATAGGAAGATATTCAGGTTTTCTATTTTTATGAATGACTTTTTGTTTCTGTCTTTCAAAAGATTCACCCATTTCATCCAAGTTTTAAAAGTCATTGTCATAATATTGTTATTATTTTAATATTCATAGAATCTATAGCTATGTCATCTCTATCATTGCTCATATTGATATTTTGTTGTTTTTTTCCATTTCTTGACTAGTCGTTTATTAATTTTATTAATCTCAATAAAACTAATTTTAGTTTCATTGATTTTCTAAATTTCTGTTTTCTTTTTCACTAATTCCTCTTTTGATCTTTATTATTTATTTTTTTTCCTTTTTCTCTGGGTTAGTTTGCTCTTCTTTTTTTGTTAAAAATAGAAACTGAAATAATTTACACTCCCACCAACACTGTAAAAGCATTTCTGTTTCTACCCATCCTCTCCAGCATCTATTGTTTCCTGACTATTTAACGATCACCATTCTAACTGGCATGAGATGGTATCTCATAGTAGTTTTGATTTGCATTTCTCTAATAACCAGTGATGATGAGCTTTTTGTTTGTTTGTTAGCAGCATAAATGTCTTCTTTTGAGAAGTGTCTGTTCATATCCTTCACCCAGTTTGTCAGATTGCAAAAATTTTCTCCCATTCTGTAGGTTGCCTGTTCACTCTGATGGTAGTTTCTTTTGCTGTGCAGAAGCTCTTTAGTTTAATTAGCCATCATTGTGGAAGACAGTGTGACGATTCTCAAGAATCTAGACCCAGAAATACCATTTGACCCAGCAATTCTATTACTGGGTATATACCCAAAGGATTATAAATCATTCTATTATAAAGACAAATGTGCACATGTTTATTGCAGCACTATTCACAAGAGCAAAAACTTGGAACCAACCCAAATGCCCATCGATGATAGACTGGTTAAAGAAAGTGTGGCACATATACACCATGGAATACTATGAAGCTATAAAAAAAGGATGTTTTCACGTCCGTGGATGAAGCTGGAAACCATCATTCTCAGCAAACTAACACAGGAACAGAAAACCAAACACCGCATGTTCTCACTCATAAGTGGGAGATGACAATGAGAACACATGGACACAAAGAGGTGAACATCACACACTGGGGCCTGGTAGGGGGTGGGGATAGAGGAGGGATAGCATTAGGAGAAATACCTAATGTAGATGACAGGTTGATGGGTGCAGCAAACCACCATGACACGTGTATACCTATGTAACAAACCTGCACATTCTGCACATGTATCCCAGAAGTTAAAGTATAATATAAAAAAGTAGAAGCTGATGTCATTTACTTGAGAAACTTCTTTTCTAATATATGTGTTTAGTGCAATAAATTTTCTGCTGCATATTGTTTTGTCTTTTACAAAATATATATATTATACAAATATCACTTTTCCATTTGTTGGGAATCTAAAAAGGTGATTCTTAAACTGAATGTGTACAGTGCTAATGCAAGGAGAACACAAAACAAAGGCTAAATATTAGAAATAATTTTAAACTTCAATGTTATTAATGACAAATAATTTAAAATAAAAGGACACATAATGGCATAGCATGAAATATTTTAAGGTATTTTTATCAGATAAAACACATGATTTCAAGAAATCATGTTCTTTGCAGCAACATGGATGCAGTTGGAGGTCATTATCTTAAGTGAATTAAGGCAGGAACAGAAAGGCAAATACCACACGTTCTCACTTATAAGTGGGAACTAAACATTGAACACACATGCATATAAACATGGGAACAATAGATACTGCAGACTAGTGGAGGGGGGAATGGCAGAGGGAAACATGGATTGAAAAACTGCTTAACCCATACTATGCTCACTGCCTGGGTGGTGGGATCTATATTTCAAATCTCAGCATCATGCAATATTTCCATATAACAAACTTGCACATGTACCCCCTATATCTAAAATAAAATTAAACTAATTTTTAAAGAAGAAATTTTATACTGATGGTAAGCCACCTTGCTCTAATTCATCCAAACTCTTTGGAGGGTCTCTTTTACTTTCCTTTACTGCCAGAAATGCATTATCAAAACTTCGTGATAAGCACAGAACTATATGATATAACAGAGGTATACACAGAGGCCAGCGAGAACGCATGTGTGGAATAACCATGGAAGACTACACAGAGCAATAAAATGGTATGTGTATTGAAGAATTAATAAGAGTTCATGGAGGACATATGGGGTGTGATCATAATATAAATGTGTACTTTGTTGGAAAAGCTTTCAGTGACAGAATTGGGAGATCACTGAAACCTGTGAGGAAGTAGAGGTTATAGGGCTGATATAGTTTAAGGCCAATGAGGCAGAATAATCCCTGCTCTAAGCATAGGAATATGGACTATATAACAGAACCCACAGGAGGAAATATGATGAGTATCTGCTTAATAAGTCATTGTTGAAATCCTTTACTTAAACTTTGTGCTTCAGGACTTATATGTAACTTCTTATTTGTGAAGCAAAACATCCTGTCTGATTTTTTTGGATAGTGCTAAACTTGACTGAAATGATTCTGACTATAAACGATCAAGAGTAGAAAAATGATTTTTAAAAAGTTGCAAATACTATGTCAGTACTTTAACAGAAAATACTAATGTCTATTTAAATAGTTTGGTATATCGTACATATTTTTTAAAGATTATCTAAATTTTCTCCTCATAAAATCCAGGAAAAAAAAGCAGCACTGTTTTTTGTTTGTTTGTTTGTTTTTGTTTTTTTGTTTTGTTTTGTTTGAGATGGTGTATCGCTCTGTTGCCCAGGCTGGAGTGTAGTGGTGTGATCTCAGCTCACTGCAAGCTCCACCTTCTGGGTTCACGCCATTCTCCTGCCTCAGCCTCACAAGTAGCTGGGATTACAGGCGCCCTTCACCATGCCCAGCTAATTTTTTTTTTATTTTATTTTTTTAGTAGACCCGGGGTTTCACTGTGTTAGCCAGGATGGTCTCGATTTCCTGATCTCGTGATCCGCCCGCCTGGCCTCTCAAAGTGCTGGGATTACAGGGGTGAGCCACCGTGCCTGGCCAAAAAAACAGCATTTTTTGTAATGGTTTCTTTGAAATGGTGAAAGTATTTAGGCTAAGCTTTTTAATCAGTTGTAGAGGTAGGGCTAAGAAATAAAGAAGAACACAGATCAGGAATAATGAGTAATCTATCAGATTGTCTCATGGATTTTTTTTTTAGTTTTACAAATAATCTTTATTGAAAATGGAAGAGTTCCAATCTCTTTACCCCAAGGATTTGTCAGCAAGTTTAGCAATTAGAACTTGATGTAATAGATGTTGTTTTAATGGATTATGGTCTATGTGTTTTCTAAATTTAGAGCAGCTATGTGAAATGAAAACGGTTCAGTAGTGAAGCTTTTCTTCTTTGTCCTAGCAGCTGAATATTGGAATAATTTTGGGTTTACCACAGTGCTTCAGTCCCTGCTCTGCTAGCATTTGCTGTTGTTCTGTCAGAATAGCTTTGAGTTTCCTTCACAAAGCTCTGTTGGGACATGTATTCAAATCATTTCTGTGCATTACAAATTACTTCACAACATCAAGAAGTGACAACGCTGTGATTCCTATTCTAGAGTAGGCATGATCTAAATTTATTGTGGAAAGGGGTCCTATGTGAACGATATATTTTGATAGGCAAAGAGAACCAATGATTAATTTTCATTGTGCCCATAATGTCCCCCCCCCCCCGCCCCACAACGTGTTAAGTAACAGCTTGCTTCCTATCTTGCTAGACTTTGAGGTCTTTAGGTAAACAATCTTGTACTCTTTCACTGGAGAACAGTCAAAGAAAAAAAAGAAAATAGAAAGAAATGATTAAATGCACAATTTTCTGAGATAAATAGGAAAGTCAATACACCAGCAAGCATAGAAGACTTTCCAGGTTATAGATGAAATATTGTCCATTTAAATTTTTTACTCTGGGTTCTCTCTTGCTTTGTATATGGAGTGCTGATGGAGTGAGAGAATACCAGTTGATGATCAATGATTGTCTTTTGACTTCAAGCTGTATCTGAGGAACTCTTTTTAAGTAAATTATTTCTGGAGTTCAATTTCAAAGGTAACTGAACTCCTTTCTCTGTTTTTATGCTTTGATTTACTTTGTGTTCTGCTTTGTTATTTTGAAGGGAAAATGTCCTCTTGGTGTAGAGTTCCTTTTACTGTGCTATCTTATGAAGTTTGAAGAAGGGTTTATTGCTTTTTCTAGAGCACAATAAAGTTCAACTATCATACTTCTACCTGCAAAATAAAAGAAAAAAAAATTACTACACATACACAGTCTCTGAGAATCAGCCAGACCTTAACAAGAAATACATGCCCATCAGGGCAACCCATTAGTTTTTTTGTTTGTTTGTTTTTTTGTTTTTTTTTTTGTTTTTTTAAGAGATTCATTCTCAACCTCTTTTGAAGGGGGAAAAGAAAATAATTCACTCGGTCAGTTTTGCACACAAAGGAGAAAACTTTCTGCCAACCCCATCACTTTAGCATGAGAAATGACTCTTGTTATCCATAGATAACAAATGTCAAATTTAGAATAAATTGAATAGAACACTAAGGTCCCTGAGATTGACATTTCAGGGGAATGCACAGGTCTAGGGATAAAGAGAAGTGAACAACAACAACAACAAAAAGAGAAACAATTGGAGGATATACATGAAAGGTCATGTAGAAGAGCCTACTAAAAATAGGTGCACAATATAGAATGGTCATTATGGGGGCAAGTTAGAGGGGCATCATCCATCACTGTGGAAACATAAGAATTGGTTTAATGATCCATTAAAATGGATTTGTGATTTAGAAAGTGGTGTTACTTGCATTTGAATAAAAACATGCACAACAAGTGATAGAACAAGGACAGAAGGACCTGGCTTCTATGAATAGAGGTAATCTCCTTCCCCGTCATTTTTTTGCCAAATTTAATTCAGGTAAAGAGAACTGAATTCAGTCAGATAATGAGAGATAATTTTGATGAATTCTTGGAAATTTTTTTTTAAATTCTTTTTCATTATTATACTTTAAGTTCTAGGGTACATGTGCATAACGTGCAGGTTTGTTACATATGTATACTTGTGCCATGTTGCTGTGCTGCACCCATCAACTCGTCAGCACCCCTCAACTCGTCATTTACATCAGGTATAACTCCCAATGCAATCCCTCCCCCCTCCCCCCTCCCCATGATAGGCCCCGGTGTGTGATATCCCCCTTCCCGAGTCCAAGTGATCTCATTGTTCAGTTCCCACCTATGAGTGAGAACATGCGGTGTTTGGTTTTCTGTTCTTGTGATAGTTTGCTAAGAATGATGGTTTCCAGCTGCATCCATGTCCCTACAAAGGACACAAACTCATCCTTTTTTATGGCTGCATAGTATTCCATGGTGTATATGTGCCACATTTTCTTAATCCAGTCTGTCACTGATGGACATTTGGGTGGATTCCAAGTGTTTGCTATTGTGAATAGTGCTGCAATAAACATACCTGTGCATGTGTCTTTATAGCAGCATGATTTATAATCCTTTGGGTATATCCCCAGTAATGGGATGGCTGGGTCATATGGTACATCTAGTTCTAGATCCTTGAGGTATCGCCATACTGTTTTCCATAATGGTTGAACTAGTTTACAATCCCACCAACAGTGTAAAAGTGTTCCTATTTCTCCACATCCTCTCCAGCACCTGTTGTTTCCTGACTTTTTAATGATCGCCATTCTAACTGGTGTGAGATGGTATCTCATTGTGGTTTTGATTTGCATTTCTCTCATGGCCAGTGATGATGAGCCTTTTTTCATGTGTCTGTTGGCTGTATGAATGTCTTCTTTTGAGAAATGTCTGTTCAAATCCTTTGCCCACTTTTTGATGGGGTTGTTTGTTTTTTTCTTGTAAATTTGTTTGAGTTCTTTGTAGGTTCTGGACATTAGCCCTTTGTCAGATGAGTAGATTGCAAAAATTTTCTCCCATTCTGTAGGTTGCCTGTTCACTCTGATGGTAGTTTCTTTTGCTGTGCAGAAGCTCTTTATTTTAATGAGATCCCATTTGTCAATTTTGGCTTTTGCTGCCGTTGCTTTTGGTGTTTTAGACATGAAGTCTTTGCCCATGCCTATGTCCTGAATGGTACTCCCTGGGTTTTCCTCTAGGGTTTTTATGGTATTAGGTCTAACATTTAAGTCTCTAATCCATCTTGAATTAATTTTCATATAAGGAGTAAGGAAAGGATCCAGTTTGAGCTTTCTACTTATGGCTAGCCAATTTTCCCAGCACCATTTATTAAATAGGGAATCCTTTCCCCATTTCTTGTTTTTCTGAGGTTTGTCAAAGATCAGATGGCTGTAGATGTGTGGTATTATTTCTGAGGACTCTGTTCTGTAAACCATCAAAGATCAAAAGAGACAAAGAAGGCCATTACATAATGGTAAAAGGATCAATTCAACAGGAAGAGCTAACTATCCTAAATATATATGCACCCAATACAGGAGCACCCAGATTCATCAAGCAAGTCCTTAGAGACTTACAAAGAGACTTAGATTCCCATACAATAATAATAGGAGACTTCAACACTCCACTGTCAACATTAGACAGATCAACGAGACAGAAAGTTAACAAGGATATCCAGGAATTGAACTCATCTCTGCAGCAAGCAGACCTAATAGACATCTATAGAACTCTCCACCCCAAGTCAACAGAATATACATTCTTCTCAGCACCACATCGCACTTATTCCAAAATTGACCACATAATTGGAAGTAAAGCACTCCTCAGCAAATGTACAAGAACAGAAATTGTAACAAACTGTCTCTCAGACCACAGTGCAATCAAACTAGAACTCAGGACTAAGAAACTCAATCAAAACCGCTCAACTACATGGAAACTGAACAACCTGCTCCTGAATGACTACTGGGTACATAATGAAATGAAGGCAGAAATAAAGATGTTCTTTGAAACCAATGAGAACAAAGATACAACATACCAGAATCTCTGGGACACATTTAAAGCAGTGTGTAGAGGGAAATTTATAGCACTAAATGCCCACAAGAGAAAGCAGGAAAGATCTAAAATTGACACTCTAACATCACAATTAAAAGAACTAGAGAAGCAAGAGCAAATACATTCAAAAGCTAGCAGAAGGCAAGAAATAACTAAGATCAGAGCAGAACTGAAGGAGATAGAGACACAAAAAACCCTCCAAAAAATCAATGAATCCAGGAGTTGGTTTTTTGAAAAGATCAACAAAATTGACAGACCGCTAGCAAGACTAATAAAGAAGAAAAGAGAGAAGAATCAAATAGACGCAATAAAAAATGATAAAGGGGATATCACCACTGACCCCAAAGAAATACAAACTACCATCAGAGAATGCTATAAACACCTCTAAGCAAATAAACTAGAAAATCTAGAAGAAATGGATAATTTCCTGGACACTTACACTCTTCCAAGACTAAACCAGGAAGAAGTTGAATCCCTGAATAGACCAATAGCAGGCTCTGAAATTGAGGCAATAATTAATAGCCTACCAACGAAAAAAATCCAGGACCAGATGGATTCACAGCTGAATTCTACCAGAGGTACAAGGAGGAGCTGGTACCATTCCTTCTGAAACTATTCCAATCAATAGAAAAAGAGGGAATCCTCCCTAACTCATTTTATGAGGCCAACATCATCCTGATACCAAAGCCTGGCAGAGACACAACAAAAAAAGAGAATTTTAGACCAATATCCCTGATGAACATTGATGCGAAAATCCTCAATAAAATACTGGCAAACCGGATTCAGCTGCACATCAAAAAGCTTATCCACCATGATCAAGTGGGCTTCATCCCTGGGATGCAAGGCTGGTTCAACATTCGCAAATCAATAAACATAATCCAGCATATAAACAGAACCAAAGACAAGAACCACATGATTATCTCAATAGATGCAGAAAAGGCTTTTGACAAAATTCAACAGCCCTTCATGCTAAAAACGCTCAATAAATTCGGTATTGATGGAACGTACCTCAAAATAATAAGAGCTATTTATGACAAACCCACAGCCAATATCATACTGAATGGGCAAAAACTGGAAAAATTCCCTTTGAAAACTGGCACAAGACAGGGATGCCCTCTCTCACCACTCCTATTCAACATAGTGTTGGAAGTTCTGGCTAGGGCAATCAGGCAAGAGAAAGAAATCAAGGGTATTCAGTTAGGAAAAGAAGAAGTCAAATTGTCCCTGTTTGCAGATGACATGATTGTATATTTAGAAAACCCCATTGTCTCAGCCCAAAATCTCCTTAAGCTGATAAGCAACTTCAGCAAAGTCTCAGGATACAAAATCAATGTGCAAAAATCACAAGCATTCTTATACACCAGTAACAGACAAACAGAGAGCCAAATCATGAATGAACTTCCATTCACAATTGCTTCAAAGAGAATAAAATACCTAGGAATCCAACTTAGAAGGGATGTAAAGGACCTCTTCAAGGAGAACTACAAACCACTGCTCAGTGAAATAAAAGAAGACACAAACAAATGGAAGAACATACCATGCTCATGGATAGGAAGAATCAATATTATGAAAATAGCCATACTGCCCAAGGTTATTTATAGATTCAATGCCATCCCCATCAAGCTACCAATGAGTTTCTTCACAGAATTGGAAAAAACTGCTTTAAAGTTCATATGGAACCAAAAAAGAGCCCGCATCTCCAAGACAATCCTAAGTCAAAAGAACAAAGCTGGAGGCATCACGCTACCTGACTTCAAACTATACTACAAGGCTACAGTAACCAAAACAGCATGGTACTGGTACCAAAACAGAGATATAGACCAATGGAAATTATTTTTAAACTTTCTTAGAAATAACCTTCGAGGAGAGCAACATTGAGCAGAGAAAAATTAAACACTCCAAATTCTAATTTCTCTTTTGCCACTAATTAGCTAACACTATCTTTGCCAACTTTTCAGGCCTCAATTTCTTCATTTATGAAAAGAGAATTTCTAAGTTCCCTTTCTATTATTACATTTTATTGCCCTCCACAAATACATATTGAATACCTGCTTATCCTGGAGCCAGATTGCTTGAATTCAAATCTTGATTGCAATTTGTAAGTTGTGTGACCTCAAATCAAGTTTAACTTATCTGTGGTTTGGTTCCTTGATCTATTATATAATTCCAATAACTATATGATAGAGTTGTTATGAAGATGAAATAAGCTAATATATTTAAAGTGTTTATAAAAGTTTCCAACATACAGTATGCTTTACTAAAGTGTAGTTATTAATATATCAAATGCTGTGTTAAGTGTTACAGAATAAGAAGAGTTAAGAGATTAATTCTGTCTTTAAGGAATCTGCAGTCTATGGGAGTAACTCAGAAAGGCAAACAAAGAATGATGGGACTAAATCTAGTTCAGGAAAGATTTCACAGAGGAGATAACATTTTGAAATAAGCCTTAAAGGTTTACAAATTTACCAGTGGGGAAGAAAATTAAAAGATATTCCAAGTTAAGGGGACAATGAGAAGAGGCACACAGACATGCCAGTGAATGATAGGAAGTTCTAAGGTATGTGACTCATATGCAAGCTACACAAAAGAAAGTATTCGAGTATTTGATTCATTAGTCACTGTCCAATATTGAAGACCTCAAATGAACAATTCTTATACCCAATAAAGTCTTATAACTCTCTGGTTTGTCTAGGAATAAGTTGATTTCCGGTGTGTTCTAGTTGGTTAGGTGTGGTTAAGGTCAGCAAACAGAAAGCTTTTACATAAAGTGACACTTTCTATACTATGCCCCTTTGGGCATGATAAACATTTAGAGTGTCATGGCCTATCCATTATAAACAATGCCTTCAACCATACCCGGTACCTTGTTTAGTCCAACCAAGTCAGCTCTGACTAGGCAAAAATCCCTTGATCTTTTCCTTTTCAGCTTTACTGAGGTATAATTGAAAAATAAAAATTATATATATTTAATGTGTACGATGTGATGTTTTGATATACATATACATTGTGTAATGATTATCACAGTCAAGTTAATTAACATATCTATCACCTCATGTCTTCATTTGTGGTGAGAATACTTAAGATCTCTTCTCTCAGCAACTATCAAGTATACAATATATTATTGTTAACTATAGTCACCAGGCTGTGCATTAGGTTTTCAGAACTTACTCATTTTATCACTGCACAATTGTACCCTTTGACCATCTTTCTGTTTCCCCCACCTCATGACTCCTGGTAACCACCATTCTACTGTCGGCTTCTATGAGTTCCACTTCTTTAGACTCCAGGTATGAGATCATGTAGTATTTCTCTTTCTGTGTCTAGATCATTTCACTTAGCATAATGTCCTCCAAGTTCATTCATGTTTTTACAACTTGATTTTAATAGTCTCAATCCACAAGCTGATGGGGGCCAGGAATTACATGTCATCTATATGCTTTACTTCCCTTGTTTAGCTGCACAATTCCCCTAAGGGAGCCATATTTACTCTTTTACTCCATGACCCATAGTAACCAACTCACATTTACAGAGGATGAGACAATACATGGGAGTCATGGCACTGTTGCCCATTATCTTTTTCATATTTGCTATCAAGCTACTGCGACTTACAATTTATATCAGACCTCCCCGAAACAAAACCTTGACCAAATCACAGGCAGATCTCCCATATTCCTATGCCTTATATGCATGTGTATGAACCAAGTATCTTTCCCATAATCCCTATCTCATAAAGTTGCAGATGTCCCCACCTTCTCTGATGACAAGGTGCTGAAGTTCCAACTGGCTATGTGGCTTATGTCATTTGAATAATGATCATAGAAGAACTAAAGGTAGATATTTTTGCTATGAAATGTGAAAAAAATGAATATGAGTCATATTAAAAGGAATTGCATAGACTAATCATCATTAGAAAGAGGTAAATGGAAATAAGATTTGGACTTGTATCTAGCAAATTCCAGCAGATTTTCATTGGTTTGCTCTACAGTATCTTTTAATATGATATATGCCAAAGATGTAGGCTAAAATACAGTATACAGTTATCCAAGTGTCATATGCTTGAATTATAATACTTATTCCTAATAACCTAACTGGTTTTGAAAATTTTAGTTTTGGGTGCCTATATGGCAGCTTGCAGATTCAAAGTGTATTATTTCCCAAATTTGGCCCGTTGGTGACCTAACCACCATATATTCTGTGAAAAACAACTCAGGCCCCAATACTCTTTTTTATCTGTCTTGGAAGGAAATCAATCTATAAATCATCTGCTAAAAATAACCTGCCTCCCCAATATTTTGGCACATAGTGATGTCTGTAGAACTTAGCTACGTCTCCTTTAAGTCATTGAAAATGTTCACAAAGAAATACAGATGTGCTTTTGCTGAAATGTCTCTTGTCAGATGTAAGTGATGAGGTCAACATTTGTGAGTCTTTAAAGTTTAGCTTTAGTGCCTTTACTAAATGATCTCCAAACATCACTGATGGAATATATTGCACTATGTATCTTAAAACACTGATATTTTATAATAGTTTTATATGACTGTGTTTATACTCTGGATTTAAAACTTTGGAATAATTATTTTAAATAAGTTATAATGTATGGACTAAATAATCTGGCAGACCCTGGAATAAATCAACTTTCAGGACAGATGGAAATCATGTTTAAATCCGTAAAAAAATAGCTAAGTGAGGCGATAGATACGTTAATTAGCTTGATTTAATTATGCCACATTGTATACATATACTGAAACATCACATTGCATCCCATAGGTGTATACTATTATGATTTGTCAATCAAAAATAATATTAACAATAATTTTTAAAGAAAAATCCAGAGATCAGTAAATGTCAGTGGTTCTTTCATATATATCCCTTGGATGCATACCTATAGGACCCAGTTTCTCTTGCGCAAGTTGCATAATAGAATAAAACAGGACAAAAGAAAAAACATTGTTATCTTCATTTAATTCTAGGTCACTTAATATGAAAAGTGCCATTTGATTCCATCTTGCATATTTAATTTTTACTTTAAGATACAAAGTTCAGTTTTACCTCCTATTTTCACTGCAATTCATGTGAATTGATAGTTTCTCTCTCTTTTATTCTATTTAATTTTTTTTCTTTGCTGTTTCTACTTTAAGATCTATGCTCCAGTCTGACTGGTTTCCTGTCAGTTCCTGGGAAACATGATGCTCATTTGTGTGTCAAGGCCTTCAGCTCCTCAGGGAGGCCTTTTGTAGCCTCAAAACTGGTTTAGAGCCATGATAGCACCAATATTTACAATTTTTAATATTCCTCACATCTATTTTTCTTATTCAGTGTCAGTCTTCTCCACAGCCTAAGGTTTGTGAAGTCAGAACTCATATTTAATTTGTTCACTACTATAGTCTCAGTATCCTCAGTGCTTAACATATAGTTAATGAGTTTCTCGAAACCTTTCCAGGAAGCCCTTCCAGGTTAATTTCTTCAGACACTTAGCAGTTGTAGCGATGGTTTCTTTAGGTGTTATGTATGGTACGGATTATATAAGTTTCCATTTGCTTGTTATTGGTCCTGTAGATATCAAATTTTTGCCATAGAAATGGTTTTATCTTCCCAAACTAGACTAAAACCTCATTGATGGATAGAGTAAAGTCTAACTGTTTGATATTACCTATCTTGGCAATCATCATGCTCTGACTTAGTTGAAAGTAAGTGCTGTTGTATAAAGATACGCAGAAACAGGAATGCCTCTAAATATAGAGATAGTCTTGTTTTCTTGTCCAAGTTGTGTTGAGTCTTATTCTGGACTGAAATTGGAATGATTACTTTTCCTGCACTAGTGTACATCAAACATTTGAATTAGGAGGCAGAGTAAATATGTTTAATTTCAAGAAACTAACTACAATTTCATTTATAACATATATATGTAGGCGTAAGTTAACTTCTTTCAAAATTATTCCTGCTCATAAACGTTTAAAATGATGAGAGGTAAATTGGTTTCACATTTGTTGCTTCACAAGCGTACAGAATATTGTAATCATTGAATTTATTTGCTACTGAAGGATGAAAATTCAGACTTAAGCAAATCCCATAGGAGAATATCTAAAAATTCATTTGGTTTCTTATTAAGATTCAGGCATATGTTACTTTACTTTGGCACACACACACACACACACACACACACACACACACACACGGGGAGAGAGAGAGAGAGATTCAACTTGCAAAGCCTATTCTCTGGCCCTGCTGGCCTAATATTAGGTTGGCGCAAAAGGAATTGTGGTTTTTGCCATTTAAAGTAATGGCAAAAAACCACAATAATATTTGCGCCAACCTAACACTTCCTGAAAAAACAGGGAGATTATAGAGTTAGTAGTAGTTAAATGTGTAAGTTGATTATACTCTATTTTTAGGTAAATCTTAAGTATAAGACACAAGCCCTTTCTCACCAACACCTCCATAGGAACTAATATTCAGTCTAGACTTACAGTACCAGATTCTGTACTTTTAATATAGTTGGTATGTGATAATGTTTTGTTCAATTTATGAAGTTAGTAATGCTGTGATGGCCAATAAAAAAATATAAACTATTGAAGTATAGTATCCTGGGTCTGAAATGTTAATGGCCATTGTGTAGCAATAAATCGGATGAACTATATAATGCTGTTAAATGCTTGTTTTAGCTAAAAATATTGTTCTGTTTCTGCCACATTTTTCCCACTATCTTCCAGTTATTTGCTTACTGCTGTAAATTAATTTAAATCTGAAGGTAACATACGGTTTTGAGTCATGGTCGGAGGACTATAACTTCTTACATATCTAAGGAATTATACTTATCTATTGTCCTTTTCTTTTTCTCTAGACTTAGAAGATTGCTCTGCAAAGAGCAGGCTCTCCCTATAGCAGTTCTCAAAGTTCACTGTGGGTTTCACCTAAAGTGTGGGTCAAGAATCTGCATTTTATGAATTCCTTCTCTCGGGTGAATCTGATGTAGATGTCCCATGGGGCCCCCTTTTAAGAAATATTGCAGTAAAATTTGATACCTGGCTGATGAAAGAGGAAGACAATTTGACAACAGCTTGGCAAAACCTTAAAAGTTTAGGGTTTTGATAAGTAAACATTTAAGCTCTGTTAAAAAGTATGCAAATTCACTGTAGTGAAGACAAGTTGAACCAGATAGGATAGAGGATGTTTGAGGACTTACTCTGCTGTCAACACATTTTCTCCAATAAGAGAACACAATTTTGTGGTACTGATGCTTCAAAAATGGTGATACGTAAAAAGAGAGGCAAAAAAAATCATGTAAAACATTCAGTAGTCCTTGTTTCATGGAAGAGCAAAGTACTATGAGATAGATTAAGACCTACTGGTCTATTTTCCTAAAAATTTTATATGGGTTTAATTTGTTTGTTTGTTACAGACCACTTAACTAAATTTATGAACTAAGGGAGGTGCCTGAGAGATGCATCTGGGAGCTTTGCAAAGTTTTACTATATTTTTAAATGGTACAGGAACAGGGAGAATCTAGCTAACACCAATTATACAAAATGTGCATAATGTGTTGATTCTAAGATGTACTTCTGTATTGATTAGCCATGAAATATGCACTAATTTGGCTTGAATTATATCTGAGCAGGAAAGAAACAATCTTGAAAAAAACATCTGTTTAAGAACTTTTTTAACCATTTTAATAATGGAGTATAGGATTTTAAATATGTTGAGTAGCCTTTTTGAGCACATTTTATAAAATAAAAAATGATGGGACAACACAACTATTTACCCAATGGCATAAAATAACATTGAAGGTTTATAGAAACCATATCAAAGTGATATTAGAATAACTTGTGTTCATAGGCAAGGAAATTTTATAGTTGTACTGTGATTCTGTAGTGCCCATATCAGCAATTGAAAATGATAATATCCATTTGAACTCTGTTACTGTGGTTACTTGTAGCATTGTCCCCCTTCCCCTTCCCTGGCCCTAGGGGAAAAAGTGTGTGGGAGGTACAAGGTCACTCTATTGTAATATGTGAAATCACTAGTTATAAATTCCCTGGGAAAGAATTCAGAACTCCTGTGTTCTCATTCAGACTCTACCACTAATAGATCAGTGTAATTTGTCACTTCATTTTCTAGGCTTCAGTTTCCTCATATGTCAAATGTGGATAATTCCTGCTTTATGTTTTTATAACACTTTATTTAAAATTGTTCTGAACTAAATATTTCTGTAGATGCTCATACCAGTTCTGAGAGATAGGTCAGATAGAGTCTCTACCATAGAAAAGAATTACTGCAAGGAAAGGCAGTGTGGGCTTAACTAAGCCTTGCTATCAGACATGACTTAACATTATACTTACCATGCAACTTAAACTACAATTCAGATCATTGGCATAGGGATAGGTGAGCTATTCTGAGAAAGAAAAATATCCTGTTAAAGATATGTGATAACTGAGAGGTAGCATTTCGAATTTTTGTCATAATAAAATGTGTCAGGAAAAGATATGTTTTTCCTTTAGGAGCAGTTTCTTGACATAAAACAGAGAAAACTATCTGGCATGAATGAAAAAGCTGTTGCTATTAACTTCTAGAGCTATTCTGTCGTATATGGTAGCCACTAGCCACATGTGGATATTTAAATTTAAATTAATTAAAATAAAAATTAAATATCTCATAGTATCCATATTTTAAGTGTTCAATAGCTACTGTGTCTAGTGGTTGCTATTTGGACAACACAGACATAGAACATTTCTATAATCACAGAAAGTTCTATTAGACAGCCCTGCTCTGTAGTAATAGCTAATCAAGAAAAGCAATTGGAAAAAAAAGTTACCCTAATCATTATTGTTGCTTTTTGGACAACATAAACTCTCAAAGTTTCTTTCTTTAAACATTCCCCTTTTCTTCTTCCTCTCATCTAACATCACCTTTCACCCTTACTCTGTTAACATCTTGGCCTAAACCTTAGATAAATGTTACAGAAACAATCAATCTGTGTTGGTGAAAAGGAAGGAAACGTAAATCATTGATTATGCTTTAATTCCCAAAGAAAAACTCAATAGGAAGAAAACCACTGTTTTGCCTATTTTGTTTCAGTCTAGAGAAATTAGCTGGAAGCCTAGAGGGTGGACTTTTTTCTTCTTTCCCTCTGTCTTCTCATCTAGCAAATGATCATGTCAAATTAAATAACCTCTAGGCATCCGTGCTGCTATGATTTTTAACATGAAGTTCAGTGACTGTTGTATAGGCAGGGTTAACAAGAATTCTTTTCTGGGAAGCTGAACTAATAGCGTCTGAAAAAGTTTCCAACTCTAGGATTCTAGGAGGGATTTTTAGGTTTTCCCATAATTTTGGTTCTTTTTTGGTACCCATGTGTCCATTGAACCCAACTTTTCTACTAACCACAAATTTAAAATAAATAATTCCATATTGCAATTTGGGGAATCTAGGTGTTTTATATAAGCCTCACAGTAACCACAAAGAAAAAGCCTCCAGTAGATATACTAAAGATAAAGAGAAAGGAGTCAAAGCATTTGACTACAAAAATTCATCAAATCACAGACAGCAAAATTAGCCAAACCATTTCTGAAACCATGTTCTTCAAAGAACAAACAAAGATGAGTTTTAGAGCCACAGATTTTTAGTTTGAACTACTAAAATCTTTAAAGGAGTTATTTAGAAAAAAGAAGAGTAGGAAAACAACAACAAAAAATTATAATACAGAGAAACCAAAAGGAATTGATAATACATGCATATAAAAAGGTTGTATTTGTTGTGAGTTGTTAGGGGCAGAGGTGGGGTGGTGAAGAGGATTAAACCAACAACCACAGTAGTGAGACTGAAAACTTTAGGAATGGCCTCTGATTAGATTATCTACCTGAAAAACAGGAGCATTTAGCTCCTACTTAGGGCAAAGAAGAATATGGTATAATTGCATCTTTAATGAAAGAACAAAAGAAGAGAATAAAATGATGATATAACATTTGAAGAGTTCTCAAGTGGTGATTTAGAGACTGAACCCATGGCAACCCACAAAAGCTGCTTGGAAAATCTTTCTGGGGCTACATTTCCACAATTATCTCCAATAGGCTGGTAATAGTACTGACTGTGGGACAAGAAGCCTAGATTTCACACTCAGCTTTGTCACTACTAAATGACTGAAATTGGTCTGTTCACTTCCCTTCTTTGGGATAATTTACCCTATATGTAAAAGGGTGGTTTTCAATTCGTGGACCAGATGATCACTAAGGTTTCTTTTCTCTTTTTTGAGACAGAGTCTCACTCTGTTGCCCAGGCTGGAGTGCAGTGGCGCAGTCTTTGCTCACTGCAACATCTGCCTCCCAGATTCAAGTGATTCTCCTGCCCCAGCCTCCCGAGTAACAGGGATTACAGGTGCCTGCCACCATGCCAGGCTAATATTTCGTATTTTTAGTAGAGATGGGGTTTCATCATGTTGGCCAGGCTGGTCTCTAACTCCTGACCTCGTGATCTGCCCGCCTTTGTCTCCTAAAGAGTTGGGATTATAGGTGTGATCCGCCACACCTGGCCCGCTAACTAAGGTTTCTTACTCTACCATAATTCTCTAGTTTATTGAGGAACATCATGACAATAATGATGATAGCTACCATTTATTGCCTGCTTATGATGTGATACGGAGTGTTCAAAATGCTTCTTATGAATCTAGTACTCATTTAGTGATCATTACACAGTGAGGTAGGAATAATTATAACCACTATTGTTATATGCAAAAATCTGATAACTCAGAGATAATACATAACTTGTCCAAATTACCAGCTGATAAAGCCAGGATTTGAACTGTGATTTGGTTGTAGAGATCAAGTTCTTAAGAACTACATTGCTTTGCCACCTAAAATGTGAAGTAATATAAATTTCAGTATATATGGAACCCATGAGGAGAATGCCATTTGTCTGTATTTTCTCTTACTTTGAAGTCTCTCCAAAAACTTCCAACCCTTCAAGAATCTTTGATGTCATAATCATTATTTACTGCATGTTTTCTTTGTCAAAGGCATTGTGCTAGGTGCTTTATATAAATAAATTAATTATCACGCAAACCCTATGAAATTTGGACTATTATTATCCCTTTTCTATGGATGAGAAAACTGAGACACAGAATTTGGCAATCCAATTGAGGTCACACAAATGATAATTAACAGGTAAATTCAAACCCAGTTTTGCCTGACTTCAAACAAAACCCCTTTTTACTGATTTCGGGTTCTATATTCTTCGACTTAAATATAGAGATTGATACAGAAAAACCTCACCAAGAAAAAACAGACACACAGACACACAGACACATCAGCATACTCCTCAATTACTCACACAGCTATTTGGAGGATGTCAGTATGCTTGAAATTCTACAACATCTGGCACTGAAGCCAACAGGAAATGAGGATGAATGAGAAAAAACACATTTTGGATCATTGAGTGGGTTTATGTTGCCCTCACAGCACTGTGTACTCTTTAATTTGGTCAGCCGTTTTTCTATTTCAGAAGCTGTAGAACAGTTGGTGCATATTTGCCTAACTTTGGCTTCTCATGAATAATTAATAATTTCTGCCAGTGTTTGTCAGTGGAAATCAAGTCTTGTTCCCTCTTAGTGTAGGAGCCTAGTACATCAAGCATTTAGGGAACATAGGCCAAAAAAACAAAAGGAAATATCGAATACCCAATAAGTTATATTGAGGAATAATACATTCCTAGCAGAGAATGAGGCATAAGAGGATCCAATTTCTCCCCAAAGTACTACATATTCTTTTCTTCTTCTTCTTCTTCTTCTTTTTTTTTTTTGTTTTTTTTTTTGTTTTTTTGTTTGTTTGAGACAGAGTCTCACTCTGTGGCCCAGGCTGTAGTGCAGTGGCACGGTCTCGGCTCACTGCAAGCTCCGCCTCCCGGGTTCACGCCATTCTCCTGCCTCAGCCTCCCCAGTAGCTGGGACTACAGGCGCCCGCCACCTCGCCCAGCTAGTTTTTTGTATTTTTAGTAGAGACGGAGTTTCACCGTGTTAGCCAGGATAATCTCGATCTCCTGACCTCGTGATCCGCCGACCTCAGCCTCCCGAAGTTCTGGGATTACAGGCGTGAGTCACCGCGCCTGGCTACATATTCTTAAAATGCAGTTCAAGTAAGACTTTTCTTTTACTCTGGGTAAATTTACCTGTTTAGATGCAATAGAGGTACTCTGTTAATAAAGGCTGCATTAAATAAATTTCTGTTAATTGAATTCTATTTTCTCATAAATGTTTCTATGAAATTGATTACTTTTTTGTCTGAAGCCAACAGAATATATATATGGATATGTATATATGTGTGTGTATGTATATATATGTATGGATATGTATATATGTGTGTGTGTGTCTCAATAAATTTAGTAAAAAATAAATCTTAGTTTAAGGAAGTAAATAAGTTTTTCAGAACCATTTTGATACTCCAGTGATTTTGTATTGCACTTGATCAATTTTGAATATTTGATCAGCTTAAGCACCTGCTTTTCCCTAGTATTGAAATTCCTTTGTTGCTTGACCTTAAATGTAGTTTTCAGAGGTTTCCTTCATTTAGAGGTATGTACAATGTTTCCTAAAGTCCAATCACCACATTGATCTTTACAAGTGGAAGTTTTCACCTCTTTTATAAGATTATTTTGCTGTGGAGTCCATAGTTATATTTAATAACCAAGTACACTTTTTATTATAGTTTCCAAACCACATTGAAAATATGCTTGCTTTCAGTAAGAGATACTATACTTTTCAGCTTTATTTCCAAGAATTAGGTTGCATGTAGACAAAATTATCGTAAGACAAAGAAATACAAATATGAAATGTCTTGGGGGCTTGCTTCTCTGTAGACGGCTTTTGTATGATGTATGAGCATATTGCCTTAGAAGGCAAATATCTACTCCTTGAATAAGTAAGACCAGTCCTACTTCACATATCAGTAGCTAAATTCTTTTGTAAAATTGTGTCTGATAGTTGAAAGTTGGAGAGAGGAGGGAAAGACAATTGAAATCCATGTCTAAATATCACCAAATAACTATTTTATATAGTGAAAAATCAGTTGGGCTCACAGACCTCTAAAGCTGGAAGGAAAATATGTACATCTGTTATGTAGCAATAAAAATAAAATGTTTAAAAAGTAAAAAAAAAAAAAAAAGGCTGAAAGAAAGCTTTGAAATCAGTGTGGTTTTTAAAAATGTATCACTGAAGAAATGAAGGTCATAGAAGAAAAATGACCTGACCAAGGCCCCACAGCTAACTAATGGTAGAACCAGCACTTAAATGAGGTTAGCATTGTGCACACCAGACAATGCATTGATAAACTAGATTTCAAACTATGGTTGAAATATCAAGTATACTTGCAGATTGGGATGATGTTCCAAGCACAGAAACTTCATATTGTTGGTTTTATTTTAAGAAAAATTCCATAGGCCAGAGGGCACTGAAATTTATTCTGTATTGTGCTGAAGGAGAACGAATTAGGTTGCAGTAGAAGTGATTTAAGTGGTAGGTTTTCATTTCACAGTTGATCACAGCAAAGACAGAGACCATTTGGTGCCTTTTTCAATGTCTGCCAAAAGTTACTTCGTGTCTCAAATGCTGATTCTTTCATTGATGTGCAGACAGAACTTAGCCCCCAAGGAAGCTGGTGGAGTTGGTTGAATGCCAGAGTTGGTTTATTTCTTTGGTGAAATTGAACTGTTCTTGTACTTTTAAATAGCACTTGATTTCCTTATTTTCTAAAATAAATTTGTTTTCTATGGATGAACCAATAAAGCTTGTGTTTTATTTAATTATGTTCCTATATTACATATACCCCCCTTTTATACTTTGGCACTTAACTCCTAAATGCCAATTTAGAAAATAGATTTAAAATTGCCTAAAATTAGTGAACTGAGCAGATTTCTATATAGGATAAAATATAAGAAAAATAGTGTTATGAAAAGAGTTGCCCTTTGATATTTCTCTTTTCTAATCTCAAGCAGTAAAACATCAGTAAAAAAGTCAGTCTGGACAAAATCTCCATTAAAACTTTAGACCTCAGCTCTCTCTCTCTCTTTGGATCCTCTCCAAAACACTGTAAGTAGGTAGAATTGAAAGTATATTGGTGCAGAGAGGAAGAACTGCAGAGACACAACAACTAGGATATAAAAAGAAAGGTAATTCATCTTGAGAGTAGGATCATTCCGGTGCATTTTAGACAGCGGATTTTTGCAATCCTTTTGGATGAATACTTTTTGGAGACTGAGTAATTCCCAAAATTTATTTTAAAATCATCCCACAATTAGAAGCTTGAATCAAGTGATATGACAGCTCACTTTAAATTAGAAGAAAAGCCTCTGTATTTTTGATGCTCTCTGAACCAAAATATACTGATCTATGTATGGATTTTCTAAAGTAAGTTTCACTAGATTTAAAGTAAGGTAATTCAGAATTTCATAATTGATTGAAAATGACAGGAAGAGAGGTCAGGCTGGGAATAGAGCAAACCATCTGTATAATGTATACTGGGTTGGGCTTTTGAGTTGATTTGAAGTTCCGTATTTCTATCATCAGCCTATCCTGTTATGCAATTAAGGGGTACAGAATAGAACAGTGTTCACATACATAAAGTAGACTTGGAATCTCTAACATTCTCATTCGAGAATTGGATAGTTAGTCCCCATTCCCAAAGTAATCAATGGGGAGCCAGAAACTATTAAGTCTGTATGTTAGAAAATTATAAAAGTGACATGCAAATACATAAAGGCCAACTCCACACTGAAGAGGGCACAGAGCTAAGACTTGCTCAGTCTAAATCAAGAAATTAGGCTAAACGAAATCAAACTAAATCATATTTGGCTTAAAGATATAAAAATAATGCCATTCATTGCTAATGTTCTCACCAATCTTGTTTTATATTATAGCATTTGGTTAACTACAAAGCAGTATACCATTTATGAATGCAACCTTGAGAACACTTTTGCTTTGCTCAATCTTGTAAAGAGGAAAACTCAGGCAATTGTCTATATTATTAATGACATAAAATAGACCTGTTCACCTTAAAATCAAAATAATCAAAGTCAATGATATTTACTTGATTTTTCTGAAGATGTTGCTAGTATAGAAATAGTCTTGGAGAGGTTTATGAAACCATCTGTCTTAATCAAAAGCTATTATGATCTATTCAAGCCCATCTTAAAGAATATCCTTCTTACAAAAACACCTGCAACGCACTTTGGGAAATTTTAATGTTAAGAAGTAGAGAATTCAGGAAATCCCAGCTGCAATATGAAGTGATTCAATGTATTTCAGAAAAGCAAAATAGAAAATCTGGAAAATTTAAAAAGAAGTATTGATTCCATAGATGACTGCATTTGGTACAAAAATGCAATTACATTATCCATTCATTTAAGGACAATTTTAATTCAAATGCTTTCTTCAAAACTGTCTGCAAGTGTAAATTAGCACAGCCATTATGAAAAACAGTATGGAGGTTCCTCAAAAAATTAAAAATAGAACTACCATATGATCCAGCAATCCCATTTCTGTGTATATATCCAAAGAAAATGAAATCAGGATCTCTAAAACATATTTGCACCCCCATGTTTATTGCAGCCCTACTCACAATAGCCAAGACACAGAGTCAACCTAAATGACCATAAACAGATGAATTGATAAAGAAAATGTGGTATATATGCACAATGGAATACTATTCAGCCATAAAAAGAAATGAAATCCTGTCATTTGTGACAACAAGGATGAACCTGGAGGACATTATATTAAATGAAATAAGTCAGACCCAGAGAAATAAATACTGCATGATCTCACTCATGTGGAATCTAGAAAAGTTGATCTCATAGCAGTAGAGAGGAGAGTGCTGTGTACTAGAAGCTAGGCTGGTTGGGAGGAGAGATAGGGAGACATTGGTCAAGGAATACATAACTATAGTTAAATTAGAGAAATAAATTTCAAGAGATCTATTGTAATATCAAGGTGACTATAGTTAATAATGATATAGTGTATTCTTAAGAAATGTAAAGAGAATGTATGCTACATGCTCTTACACAAAAATGATAACTATGTGAAATATTGCACCATTCCACAATATATATACTTCAAAACATCATGTTGTACATGATAAAAACATACAATGTTATTGACCAATTAAAATGATAATAATAAATTATCTGCCCCCTCTCCCTCTTGAGATTCTACTTATGAGTTTTGGACTTGTTGAATCTCAGCTAAGCATGCTTTATATTTGCTAACATATGATAACATATGATAAGCATCCAAAAATTGTTTGTTGACCTGAAGTGTAGTTTAAGAAAATTTTCAAACTATTTTGTATGTGAAACAAATGAGGCATTAGGAATTTAATTTCGGTGTCTAAGTCAAATATATTAATGCACACTTATATATGCATGGTAGTTGCAAATAACTACTCAATCCAACAAATGAAAACCAGGAAGGTCTTGACAGCTCCAAGGATATGGACATAAATAACATGTTTCAGCATATTGGCAGCACTAACCCATTTGTAACCCAGTCCAATCTAAATTGGAGGAAAAATAATTTAGGTTGTTCATAATTACTATAGTAGGGTATTCTCTGACTTCAAATGAGTAGAAACAAAGACAGTCTTTCATGCTGAGTAGACAGATAACCACGACTGAAATTACCCACAGCACTTGCACCACTAAGATGTAAGTAATTGTGCTCAGAAAAAAATTGATAGCAAATAGACATACATAAGGATACACAATACTTGCAAGTTGAAATGGTTAAGAGGGAGAAATAGTGCATACACCTAGTTGTATTGGTATAGATTAAGTCTGGCCACACATAGAAGTGACCTAAATTATAGTAGTTTAAATATGACAGAGTTATTTCTCTCTCATGTAAAACAAGTGCTGAGGTAGACCGTTAAGGGATGGTGTGGCAGCTCCACCATCATCAGAACGCCAGGCTTGTCCAGTTTTTATCAGCTTGATTCTGATGATATGGCCTTATTTTTATGATTCAAGATGGCTACTGCTGCAGTAGTCACCATCTTCAGCTTTCAAACAGCAGGATGGAGGAAGAAAGCAAGCAAGCTATGTATCCCTCTGTTAAAAAGACACCTCTGGAAGTCCCACACAGAATTTCCACTTACTTCTCATTGGTGGAAACATACTTATATGCTACCTGCAGGTGCCAGGAAGGCTGGAAAATATGGTCTTTTAGCGTGTACCTGTAAACATCAAGGTTCTGTTAATTTCAGTAGAAGAGAATACATAATTGGTAGCTAACTAGCAATCTCTAGAAAGCCTACTTTGGGGACAATGAGCAAGTTAAGGAAAATTTTGCTTAACTGGGAATCAATTAGTTCTTTTGTTTTTTTGCATCCCTGACACCATCAACAGTTTTCATAGTTTGGCATCTTTTACTGATCACAAGTACCACGTAATGTCTTATTGACAACACATCTATTAGTAATTTTCATATTTACCAGAGAGTGAAATATCACATTGATTAGGGATTGTTGAATGTGTTTCATTTATATTATATTATATTGAATTTATTCAATTCTGTTTTCTGTAGGGAAGGGACCTGAATAAGGTGAGATGATGTCTTGACTTCTGATATCACCATAAACCTTTCTTAATAGATGATTTTACATATCTGGCTATTTTGGAATATGGCTCCTGAAGATAATATAGCTTATTTCCAGAACAGTTTCTATTAGGCTGGTTGTATATATAAATTATTGGGGGAAAATTACCTTCTCTAAGTGAGAGAAATGATCATTCTAGTTAGGGGTAGGCAAAGTTAAGGAAATAGGGAGTGTGTAATACTGAGCCTGTTTTTAGATAGCTGCCTTCTGCTTCCTTTCACATTTTTCCTCCTCTGCTTTCTTATTTGTCATAGCTACTTTCTCCAGGCTCCTGAAGGGCTTGGCCTTTTCTATTTTAATGCTAAAAGAAACAAGAGCAGTGGAGTGTGCTACATGACATATTTGGAAAGGTGATAAATATTTAATAGATGATATGGTAAATAATGTATATAATTTAGCAAGAAACAATGTAAATATTTCATGGACTGCAGTGCAGCTGTTAGGCTGAAATTAAACCTGTGAGCCTAGAGAAAAGCTGCAGTTCAAAACATCCTCTTCTGATGAGAGCACTTGCTTCTCTGGTATCTCTACTCCACAACTTAGGAGAAGTGGTTGGCACTTAAGGATATCTTGGATATCCCCTGATAGGAAGTGGTGATAAGAGTAACTCAAGATAGTGAATAATTCAAATGCCAATTAGACTTTGGGGTAAAATTTTGGGTATTTGAGAAGTGGATTTCTTTATTAATTACATTATTATTAGGATGATATTGAAGACATTTTATTATCCTATATATTCATGGACTATGGGATGCTATCCCATGATGAATTTGCCATGTATGATCCACTGTTAGTAAACGCAAGAGTGTCTGTGCTGTCCTTTCTTCTCTCTGAACTTTGTTGGTAATCAATTTCTATAAGGAAATTAATGCATCTCTCTGGCCTACCTGGAAAATAGCAGAAGAACTAAATAAAATCCAGAATCTGGGACATCACAAAGGCCAAGTTGAAAATATAATTGTTTCTGTGCTATCAATCTTCTGCTGGGTATGCGTTATATCCTAGCACTGTAATAAGTGCAACAGAAAATATAAACATGTAAGAAATGTCCTCTTGCCTAAGAAAGTTATAATTGGAGAGACAAAGTTAATTCATAAGAAACAATTGAAAACCAATCAAATGCTAAACAAAAAGTGTCTTTTTAATAATAACTCTAGTATTATGAAATGGACTGAATTCACTGCAAATTCATGTTACTTAACTTGAAGTAGGCACTCTTTGCTGCTCTATAGACCTTTTTAGCCATGTCTTGGCCCGGTATCACATTTCTCTAGAAGAGGTGGTCCTAACATTGTCCAGTATTCCCTTCTCCATCCACATTCCTTGCTCTCATTAGATGGTTTTAGTCATATTTTTCTGAGGCAATTAAAGGTATTTTCTTTTCAATCTTAACATGTCTACATATGTCTTCAATTATTTTCTTCTCCTCACTCCTCTCTTAGAGGCAGAAGTCACTTTTTTTCCAAGGTGAAAATTTCTTATATAGGGAAGGCTATTCCTTCCTACTCCATCAGAAATGTGGTCCTTCAATTATCCTTTCTTTGTTTGTGTCTTCATTCTCTTGCCCTCATTTGTTTAAAGTTTTCCTGTACATGCAGTCAACTTTCCTTATGATGCCAAAATGAGATGATGATGATGATGATGATGATGATGATGATGATGATATTTATCATTTATTGAACATCCAGGGCTAAGCACTATGCTAGGCTCTAGGCCGAGATTCAGCCTCCTTAGGCATTTGGTGTGCTCATTGGTACTAGAGTGTATTTGCTTCTAGGCCCTCTTAATGGACAGAGCTAGGGAACATAAGTATGTATATACATACCCATGTACATCTTTATTTCTATAGCTATCTGTTTATATGTTTAAAATGCTGAATTCATACTGATTCTAATCCAATACCACAAGGTTCATTCCAGTCTTTCTTGTTTTCTAATTTGTAATTCATTCAAAGACAGTGAGAAAATTCGTTCTCATTCTTCACAATATATTAACCGATTTGCTTAATCTTGGAACATGTATAAATTAATTTAAGAATTGCTAACCATTTGCTCCTATGAAAAGTCAACCTACTTATTTGGAGTACAATATTTGTTTATCAGTCTGTATGTCTTTAACCTGAGGCTGTAGAGTGAAAATAGTATCTTCAAGAATTACTTCAGTAAATTACCATCGCCCTACCTACCTTCAATGTGATTATGCTTGTGTTGTTTATGTGACGATCTTATTTATTTCTGCTTGTACTTCATTTCCAAGTCTGTCTCCCATCCTTGTTAAATGTATGTATGTATAGTTTTTTGTTTATGTTTTCATATATTTACTTATTTATTAGTATGTAAAACATGAGCCTGGTTGCAAAAATTAAAACTATTCAGAAATATATACTTAGAAAATTCTAACTTAGACCCAATCCCTTCTAACTCATTCCTATCTACCATTCTTTCTTTTATCTTTATTCGCCCCTTGTAAGTAACTAATCCTTTTAGTTTCTAACTTATCTTTCCTATTTTTTCCTAAAAATGAGCAGATATCTGTGCATAATATTCTGTTACTTTCATGTAACCGTTACACAAAAGTAGCATAACATAGATACTCTTGGCACTTAAGTTTTTCATTTAATAATATATCATGAATGTTACTCCATATCAGTTTATATATTCTTCTTCATTCTTTTTTGCAGTTGCATAACAACCCATTATGTGGATGCACTATAGTGTATTCAACCATTGTCTTAACTGAGGACATTTAGGATATTTTCAGTACTATGTATGTCAAAAAAATGCTGCAGCAAATAACCTTGTGTATTTTTGTACTGTTGAAAGTATATTTTCTGAGTAAATTCCTAGAAGATGAACTGATGGCTTGAATGATAAACCCATGTATATTTTTGTTATATATTGTCCAATTCCCCTTCATAAGAGTTATAGCAATTTGTATTCCTACCAGAATATGAATCTGTATGTATGAGTGCATGTTTCCTCACAGCCTCACTAATAGAATGAGTTGTCATACATTTTTAAATAATGTTTTTGCATATTTTAGAAGAGTTATAAAATGTACAGAATAATTGTGAAGATAGTGCAGAAAATTCTCATATGCTTCACACCCAGTTTTCCCTAGTGACAGTTAATATTGAATGTCAACTTGATTAGATTGAAGGAAGCAAAACATTGTTCCTAGGTATGTCTGTGAGGGTGTTGCCAAAGGAGATTAAAAATTGAGTCAGTGGACTGGGAGAGGCAGATCCACCCTCAATCTGGGTTGTCACCATCTCATAATAATCAGCTGCCAGCCTGGTTAAAATAAAGCATGCTTCCTGCCCTCCAACATTAAACTCTAAGTTCTTCAGCTTTTGGACTCTTGGACTTACACCAGTGATTTGCCAGGGGTTCTTGGGCCATCGGACACAGACTGAAGGCTGCACTGTCGGCTTCCCTACTTTTGGGGTTTTGGAACATGGACTGGCTTCTTTGTTCCTCACCTTGCAGATGGCCTATTGTGGGGCTTTGCCTTGTGATCCTGTGAGGCAATACTCCTTAATAAACTCCCTTTCATATATACATCTATTGCTTCTGTCCCTTTAGAGAACCCTGATTAATACAGATTTTGGTACTGGGAGTCATTCTAGAGGAAGATAATTTTAAGGATGGATTTCTTTAGTTGGTTTTGGGGTTTTAGGAGTTGGCCACTTAACGTGATTAGAACCTAAAATGCTAAGAACTCTACTTCTAATAGTATGGAGAACACTGATAGTCTTTGGCATGAACTGTTTAGAGTGTTGTATAAAATAAATGCCTTTGATACTCCTGATTCACCGCTGGTGAGAGGCAAGAAGTTTAGGGGCTCTATACACAATACCTTTGGCCCTATGTGGAGAACCAAGGAATATAATGAAGTTAGTTGGTTGCACCTAGGTTTGCTGGACAAAGTGAAGAAAGAAAAGGATGAGCTCAGCGATTCTAACTCCCGGCTCCAGAAGCACATACTGAGTCTCAATTCTTCTAAGGTTACCCTGAGTGAGAGTCTTATCTCCCGTAGACAAATGGAAAAAATTGCAGAAAATCAAACACAAGCTCTTATCATGAGAGTGGCTGACCTGCAACAAAAGGTGCATGATCAGCCTCACGAGGTGTCTACTGTTAAAGTGAGGGCATTGATTGGAAAAGAATGGGACTCTGCAACTTGGAATGGAGACGTGTGGGAGGACCCTGATAAGGCTGTGGCCACTAAGCTCCTAAATTCTGATAAGCCTCATTTGCCAGAGGAAACAGTCTCCCCACACCCAGTAGTGGCAACATCTCTTCCCCCACCCAGGCTGCCATCAGCCTTTCCACCTCTGTCTGAGGAGATTAACTATGCACTGCCTGAAGTAACATGATGACCTCCCCTGAAGCAGTTGCCAGGCAAGGCAATGCTGATTCCCCTTTAGGACCTGCCCCCAACACCCTTGTTTGCTTCTAGACCTGTAACTAAAGTCCCAGCAGATCCCTAGAGGTGAAACACGGAGTGTGACCCACAAGGAGGTACGCTATGCTCCGAAAGAATTGCTTGAATTTTCTAATTTATATGAGCAGAAATCTGGAGAATAGGCATGGGAATGGATATTAAGGGTGTGGGATAATGGTGGAAGGAACAAAAGTTGGATCAGGCTGAATGTATTGATATGGGCCTACTAAGCAGGGATCCTGAATTTAATGTTGCAGCTCAGGGAGTTAAAAAAGGTTCTAATAGTTTATTTGCTTGGTTAGCTGAAATATGGATCAAAAGATGACCCACTGTGAGCGAGCTAGAAATTTCTGATCTCCCTTGGTTTAATGTAGGGGAAGGGATCCAAAGGCTTAGGGAGACTGGGATGCTGGAGTGGATTAGTCACTTTAGACCTATTCATTCCAGTGGGGAGGGTCCAGAAGACATACCCTTCACCAATACTTTGTGAAATATATTTGTGAGGTGAGCATCTGGATCCTTGAAGAGCTCTATGATTGCTCTTCTCTGTATGCCAGATCTAACAATGGGAACCTCAGTAACTCAATTAGAAAATTTAAAGGCAATGAGAATAATTGGATTCTGAGGCAGCAGGGACCAAGTGGCAGCACTCAACCGTCAAAGGCAAGGTGGGCACAGTTAACATAATGGATAGCAGAGGCAAAGAAGCAATCAGAATAGTCTGACTCATGTAGAGCTCTGGCGTTGGCTAATTAATCATGATGTTCCTAGAAGTGAAATTGACAGGAAGCCTACTGCATTCTTACTTAATTTGAATCAGCAGAAAACTTCCAGTCTGACTGTACAAAAAGACTAATTTGAATTATAAAAACAGAGAATTATGGCCCTTCAATCAATTTTTAGACTTGAATCAGTTTACAGACCCAGAACTCCTTGAATCAAGGGGAGACCAGGTCCCCTTGAGGAAGGACCCCACTTCACTACCAACAATTTATGCTGTTAATCCTTCTCCTATCCTTCCCCAAGGATACCTCCAGCATTTTACCAGAGTAACTGTGCATTGGGGAAAGGGGAATGATCAGACTTTTCAGGGACTATTGGATACTGACTCTGAGCTGACATTGATTCCAGCAGACCCAAAACATCATTGTGGTCCTCCAGTTAAAGTAGGGGCTTATAGAGGTCAGGTAATTAATGGACTTTTAGCTCAGATCCAACTTACAGTGGGTCCAGTAATTCCCTGGCTCATCCTGTAGTCATTTCCTTAATGCCAGAATGCATAATTGGCATACACATACTTAGCAGCTGGCAGAACCTGACTGGTAGCATGAGGGCTATTATGGTTAGAAAGGCCAAATGGAAGCCATTAGAGCTGCCTCTACCTAGAAATATAATAAATACAAAACAATATCACATCCCTAGAGGGATTGCAGAGATTAGTTTCACCATCAGGGGCTTGAAAAATGCAGTGGTGGTGATTCCCACCACATCTGTGTTCACCTCTCCTATTTGGCCTTTGCAGGAGACAGATGGATCTTGGAGAATGACAGTAGATCATTGTAAGCTTAACCAAGGTGCGACTCTAATTACAGCTGCTATACCAGATGTGGCTTCATTGTTTGAGCAAATTAACACATCTCCTGGTACCTGGTATACAGCCATTGATTTGATAAATACTTTTTTCTCCATTCTTGTCCATAAGGCCCAGCAGAAGCAATTTGCCTTCAACTGACAAGGCCAGCAGTATACCTTTACTTTCCTACCTCAGGGACATATCAAATCTCTGGCTTTGTGTTATAATCTTCTTCGCAAAGATCTGAATCACTTTTCCATTCCACAAGATATCACACTGGTCCATTACATTGGTGACATTATGCTGATTGAATCCAGTGAGCAAGAAGTATCAAACACACTGGACTTATTGGTGAGATATTTGTGTGCCAGGGGATGGGAAATAAATCTGACTAAAATTCAGGGACCTTCAACCTCAGTGAAATTTTTAGGGGTCTAATGGTGTGGGGCCTGTCAAAATATTCCTTCTAAGGTGAAAAATAAGTTGTTGCATTTGGCAATAATATCCTTTTCTTTTTCTGGACCTTAAGTGAAAAACATTCACTGTCTCACCATCAAGTACTTTGTTAACCATAAACTTTTTGAAGATGTTCTTTGGCCGGGCGCGGTGGCTCAAGCCTGTAATCCCAGCACTTTGGGAGGCCGAGACGGGCGGATCACAAGGTCAGGAGATCGAGACCATCCTGGCTAACACGGCGAAACCCCGTCTCTACTAAAAACACAAAAAAATTAGCCAGGCGAGGTGCGGCGCCTGTGGTCCCAGCTACTCGGGAGGCTGAGGCAGGAGAATGGCGGGAACCCGGGAGGCGGAGCTTGCAGTGAGCTGAGATCTGGCCACTGCACTCCAGCCTGGGCGACAGAGCGAGACTCCGTCTCCAAAAAAAAAAAAAAAAAAAAAAAGATGTTCTTTATCACACTGAAAAATATACACTATATTAATACTTTATTACATTTTTTAAAATTATGAATAGTTTAAGAATTTTGTCATGTATTTTTCCAGTATTAATTAATATGATTGTATGATTTTTCTTTTTTAGTCTGTTGATTTAGGAAATTATACAGATTGATTTTCAAAATTTTTATTTTTTAAATTTAGTCCAATTTATTTATTTATTTAGTGAGTGAGTTTAGTTTAGTTTTAATGCAGATGAGGTTTTGCCGTGTTTATAAAGGATATTATCTTTTATCACTCTTATTCAGTATCGTCTTGGCAGTGCTACATATTGCAATAAGGCAATAACATGAAATTAAAGTTATATACATTAAAACAAAGAAATAAAATGTCTTTGCTTACAGATGACATTATTGTACATGTAGAAACTTTTTAAAATCAACAACATGAAAATCTCCCAGGACAAATAAAAGAGTATAAGGTCACAGGAATACAAAGTTAACATACAAAAGTCAATCTACAAAATGTATTATATTCAGGTGATGGATACCCTAAATGCTCTGACTTTGATCACCAAAAAAAAAATATATATATATATATATATATACACACACACACACATATATACACACACACATCTCACTATGTTATATATATATAAAGTATTATATATATATAAAGTATTATATATATATAAAGTATTATGTATTAAATACCTTTATATAAATAAAGGAAAGAAAAATAAATAAGAACTGATGGATAGATAGGTTAGAAAGAAAGCTAGATTGATAGTGTGTGTGTGTGCATGTGTGTATGTGTGTGTGTTAGTATATACCCACTCTGTATATCCTTTGCCTTCAGCAAGCACCTCAGTGGGTTGTGTTTTTTTCTTGGTGGAGTGACCCAAATATTCATTCCTGAAGGGTCTGGGCCATTTGTAGTCCTGCCTGGATTTGGCTGTTGTAGTTTCCCATTGACCTTAATCACAGGGCGTGGTAATAGTAAAAGACGCCCTAAAGGATCTCCTGTATTCTACATATACTCTTCTTTCTTCTATTGTGGAGTAGTAGCCTGATTTCATTTTGATAGTCTGGGTCAGTCACTCCAACCAACACTGTAACTCCTTTCTTAGCCCATTGACTTAGAGATCAGAGGAGCCCAAAGTGACTAGGTGACAAGCATAACTTCAAGTTCAATGGAATCATTGTGTCTCCTGATGGCAGAAATCCCCTCTCTGGAACTAAGACATCTAGGCCAGCAGAACGTAATGTGATGGGAACAGGAAGCAAAAATTTTGTTAATGGTTCATTAGGGGTGATGGTGAGTGGTGCCACTTCCACTTCCACCCCTTGATTAATGTACCCATGAATCCTGACTATGGGAGAAACAGTACCATGTATTGGACACAAATTGAGGACATACACAGCCTTCTGGAGAACTTTGCCACAGCCCTGCAAAGTATTGTCACCTAGTTAGCATTGTAATTGTGACTTCAAGAGGCTATTCCATTGTTCTATCATTCTAGCTCCTTCAGGATGATGGAGTACATAGAAAGACCAGTGAATTCCATGAGCATGAGTGCACTGTCACACTTCTTTAGCTGTAGATTGAGTGCCTTTGTCACAGGCAATGATCACTGCGAGCATTGGTGCCATATCAAAGGTCTCTGCTGCTGGTAAAGAGGACACTCGGTGGTGGCTGTAGACAGATCAGTCTTGGTGAGTGGAAGTCCATGTTGCTGAGCCCATGGGTAAACTCCATCCCTGCCACCATGGCCACTTCGTTCATGGGCCTATTGGGCAATGACAGGGGTGCCTGCAGAGAGAGACAGCAGTGTCCATAGAACAAGTCATCCTATCCATTTGATTATTAAAATCCTCCTCTGCTGAGGTCACCCATTGGTGAGCATTCACACGAGATACAAATATCTTCACAGTTTTTGACCACTCAGAGATGTCCATCCACATACCTCTTTCCCAAATTTCTTTGTCACCAGTTTTCTGATTATGCTTCTTCTAAGTCCCTGACTATCCAGCCAACCATTGGCTATTGCCCATGAATCAGTATATGGTCACACATCTGGCCATTTCTCCTTCCAAGTAAAGTACACAACCAGGTGCACTGCTCAAAGTTCTGCCACTGGGAAGATTATTTTCCTTTACCACTGTCCTTCAGGGATGCCCTAGAAAGGGGCTGTAGTGCAGCAGCTGTCCACTTTTGGGTGGTGCCTGCATATCATGCAGAACCATCTGTGAATCAGGTCCTAGTCTTCTCTTCTTCTGTCATTCCAGGTTGCTGTGAATGCCATTATTTTGCTCCTTTTTATGGCTGATTAGTATTCAATGGTATATAAATACCACATTTTCTTTATGCACTTGTTGATTGATGGGCATTTGGGCTGGCTCCATATTTGTACTGCTTTAATATTGATAAGTGAGGTAGTATTCTATTCATCATGCTAGTTGTTACCTGAATACCTTGGTTTTTTTTTTATTGTGTTATTGTTTTATATGCCCTGTGAGATTTATGCTTTAAGGAGGTTCTATTATGATGTATTCAAGGATTTGTTTCAAGATTTAGAGCTTTTTTTTTTTTTTTTTTTTCGTAGTCTTTCTCCGTCACCCAGACTGGAATGTAGTGGCATGATCCCAACTCAACGTAACCTTCACCTTCCAGGTTCAGGTGATTTTTCTGTCTCAGTCTCCCAAGTGGCTGGAATTACAGGCACCTGCCACCACACTCAGCTAATTTTTGTATTTTTAGTATAGATGTGATTTCATCAGGTTGGCCAGGCCAGTCTTGAATTCCTGACCTCAAGTGATCCACCCACCTCCGCCTCCAAAGGTGTTAGGATTACAGGCCTGAGCCACCACACCAGGCCTAGAGCACCTTTTAACAGTTATGTATAGCTGGCTTGGTACTGGCAAATTTTCTCAGCATTTGTCTGAAAAAGATGGTATCTTTCCTTCATTTATTAAGCTTAGTTTTGCTGGATACAAAATTCTTGGCTGATAATTGTTTTATATAAGGAGGCTGAAAATAGGAACCCAATTCCTTCTAGCTTGTGAGATTTCTGTTGAGAAATTTGCTGTTAATCTGATAGATTTTCCTTTATAAGTTATCCGGTGCTTTTGCCTCACAGCTCTTAAGAGTCTTTCCTTTGTCTTGACCTTAGATAGCCTGATGACTATGTGCCTAGGTGATGATCTTTTTGCAATGAATTTCTGGGGTGTTCTTTAAGCTTCCTGTGTTTCAATGTCTAATTCTCTAGCAAGGCCAGGGGAGTTTTTTTATTTTTCCCTCAAATATGCTTCCCAAACATTTAGATTTCTCTTCTTCCTCGGGAACATCCATTATTCTTAGGTTCAGTCATTTAATTTGATGCTTCTTAGAGGCTTTGTTCATTTTATAAAAATTGTTTTTTCTTTGCCTTTGTCAGATTGGGTTAATTCAAAAGCCTTTTCTTTGAGTTCTGAAGCTCTTTCTTCTACTTCTTTGATTGCTGAGACTTCCAGTGTATTTTGCATTTCTCTAAGTGTGTCCTTCATTTCAAGAAGTTGTGATTGTTTCATGCTATCTATTTCTCTGTAGATTTTTTCATCTATATCCTGTATCTTTTTTTTTTTTAATTTAAGTTGGTATTAGCCTTTCTCTGGTGCCTCTTGAGTAACTTAATAATCAACCTTCTGAATTCTTTTCCTGGCAATTCAGAGATTTATTCTTGGTTTTTATCCATTGCTGGTGAGCTTGTTTGATATTTTGTGCATGTTAACAAACCTTATTTTGTTATATTACCAGAATTGTTTTTCTGGCTCCTTCTCACTTGCATAGACTATCTTAGAGGGAAGATGTGGGGCTCAAGGGCTGTTGTTTAGATTCTTTTGTCCCACAGGGTGCTCCTTCATTGTGCTCTCCCCCTTTCCCTATGGATCAGGCTTCCTGAGGGCAAAACTGCAATGATTGTTATTTCTCTTCTGGGTCTAGCAACCCAGTGGAGCTACCTGGCTCTGGGCTGGTACTGGAGAGTGTCTGCAAAGAGTCCTGTGATGTGATCCATCTTCAGGTCTCTCAGGTGTGAATACCAGCACCTGTTCTGGTGGAGGTAGCTGGGGAGTGAAGTGGACTCTGTGTTAGTCCTTGGTTGTGTTTTTGTTTGGTGTACTTTGTGTTCATTGGCCTCCAGCCAGGAGGTGGCACTTTCAAAACAGCATCAGCTGTTGTAGTATAGGGAGGATACCAGCTTTCCTTAGAGTTGGCTGGTAAGTATTTGGGTTTCTTGGGCGGTGGGCAGGGCTGTAGAGCTCCCAAGGGATTATTTCCTTTGTCTTTGGCTCCCAGGGCAGGTAGAGAAAGACCCTCAGATGGGGGCAGGGTTAGGTGTGTCTGAGCTCAGACTCTCCTTGGGCAGGGCTTGGTGCTGCTGCTGTGGGTGCTAGGTATGTGGTTCTCAGGCCAATGGAGTTATATCCCCAGGAGGATTATGTTGTGTCATAGAAGTCTCCAGGGAGGTGGGAGAAGAGCAGTGACAGGCCTGAACCAGCTCCCACACAGCCTGAAAGGCCAGTCTCACTCTGACCCTACCCCTCCACAGCACCAAATTTATTTCCAGGCAGCCAGTGAGTAGGGCTGAGAACTTGCCCCAGGCTACAACCCTCCCTGCTGAGAAAGAAAGCAGGGCTTTCAGGTTTTGTGCCTCCCCATCTAGCAGTTTCTATGCCATATCTACACTCCTGGTTCACTCTCTACCTCAGATTCTGTCCAGCAAACTTTGCATTTAGTGAAAATTGTTACAAAGTTCAGCTAGAAGTTTTCTTCTCCTTGTGGTCTTTTCCTAGTTCCACTAGCAGCCCTTCCCAAGGAGCCCTGCAAGACAAAGTCAGGAATGGCTTCCCTGGGGAATGAGAGTGCCAACATGGCTCTTCCTGCTGCTTCCTCTACCCCTATATTTCACTTGGCTCTCTAAATTCATCTCAGCTCCAGGTAAGGTCACATCCTTCTCCTGTGATCTGGACCTTCAGGTTCCCCAGTGAGGTTGTGAGTCCAGGGTCAGACATTCCCTCTCTCACACTTTGGGCACTCACAGTTTTTTAGCTGTCTCATGGAGCCTGCAGCAGCCAGCTGCTTCCTTTAAAGTGTCTGTGGATTCTCTTGGCTTTCCTGGAATGTTTCTGCAGTAGTTCTTGGAGCAAAAGTTTATGAAGTGAGTCTCCACATGCTGCTCTGTCAATCTAAATGGGAGCTGCAAGTTAGCCCTGCCTCCTATCAGCCATTATTTTTTTCCTTCATTTTCTAAATTTAACATTCTTACTGTGGTCACCCTAGTTCAAAACCTGGCATAATATAATAGTTTCCAAAAGGAAATACACAGACCTATGACAGAAGATATACATTTAAAAGGATTCCTCATATTTGTTTCTTGTCCACTTTTGTCTTACGTTTGTGAGAAGCATGCATTAAACTGAAAGCTTAGGGAAGTTATATAGTAGGATCATTAAAAGGTGAAGATTGAGAGTGAAACAGATCTGGTTTGAGTTTAACTTTTTGCCTCTCAAAGCTGTGTGATGTACAAGTCATTTTACTTCTCTTAGCTTCCATTTTCTTACATTTTAAATGAGAATAACAATAATATTTACTCATAGGTGGTTTTATTGATTAACAAAAGTTAATTATAACCTTATTCAGCCTCTGTCATAGCTTTTATTTATAGATGTTTTACTTTTTCTACTCTTCCCTCTCCATCCCAACACATACGGCAAATGCAAGCTTTTGGTCATAGAAAGCACCACTTGATCAAATGTATGTGACTCAAAATAAGTTCATCTCTTCAATTGGGAAACTTTGAATATTGCAGATAGCATGTTAGTAGCATTGTGTTTAGCTATATGGAAATGATTTCAAAATAGCTTTTTTGAGCAGAAAGATGAGGGGGAAGGAATTCTAGAATAACATTGCTCACAAATCACAGGCAGTTTTAATAAATGCTATTATTTATATTTGGCCCTTATAAAACACATTAGTTTTTAAATAAACTAACCTGATTTAGACCAACATAAATGCAAAATTCAGCAGCAGTTACAAATCATACATTCTCAAGAGATCGCAGTACTAAGTTGATTACAAACAGCTGCACTATTCAATTGCCATTGAAATGTTATTCAAAGGACAATTAAACAAAAAGTGTCCACGTATAGCTCTCTATTCTATATTTCTTGCACAGCTCACAGTTTGATACTGACTGACCTTAAATCCATGTGTGCCAGGTATTTTAATCACAGTAATCAAAATATTGGGAAGTCATTTACTAGTTTAAGTACCATTAAGTTTTTGTAAAGACCTATTACAAGAAGAGGAATTTAAATTTATTTCTTAGAGATGCCAAGTGTGTGTATAATAACAGCAGTTATATAAGCATGGTCTTTTGAGTTTAAAAGGACATTTTCCCTCAAACAAAACTTAGTAGATAATATCGAATATAGCTATGCCTGCTGTATTTGTTAATGTAGACACAAATGTTAAATGGTTTAAAATTTTTTGATGAGAATAGTCTTCCTATAAAACATTGTCTTGAAAACAGGAATGTAAAATGGATACCCTCTTTTGTTTGCATGCAAGTCTCCCTGGAAGTTAGGCATACCTTCTCTCTGACAATCTAAGTGTGGACTTGGAGGCTCACATGGTGCTTACCGACTGGCTTCTCTTTTTTATTTATATAAATGATATGTCACCAATTACTTACTTTCAAACTATACGGAAAGTGTTACATATTTTAGTGCTAGAGGTCAGTGTGAATTCAATAACAATGAAGAACAAGACTGGAAAATTTTCTAAATAAATATGTGAGTCAAATAATAACAGCATTTTACAAATGTGGGGAAGAAAACAAGGAAACTTTATAACAGAATAAAGGGGGGTATTACTTAAAATGAAAGGGCTCCTTGTATAGGTAGCATATACTCTGAGGCTGGAATGACAAGAAGAAGCAGTTATACAAATTGCTTGGTAAAAAAAAAAAATCTTGAAGAAAGATTGTAGAACAGGAACTAAAGCCTTGATGTAGTTTTCTCTTAGGAACTAAAAATAAAAAGCCATATTAAGGATATAATGAATGAAGGAATGAATGGTACTAAGTAAAACAGAAGAGTTACTTAGGGAAAGGGTTATTCAGAGTTTGTAGATGATGGTAAGGCTTTTCAGTTTCATTCCAAGTGCATTTGAAAATCATTGAGAGGTTTAACCAGGAAGGTAACATGATTAGATTTACATGGTTATATAAAAATATCACTCTGGTTACTGTGTCTAGAATGAATTACCGTGAACTGGTGGTAATAGGGGAACAGAAATGGAAGACCAATTAAAGGCTATCATGGATGTAGTCCCAGTTACTTGGGAGGCTGAGGCAGGAGAATGGCGTAAGCCCGGGAGGCGGAGCTTGCAGTGAGCTGAGATCCGGCCACTGAACTCCAGCCTGGGCGACAGAGCGAGACTCCAACTCAAAAAAAAAAAAAAAAAAAAAAAAAAAAAGAGCTATCAGGGAACCCATATAAGAGATAAGAATGGCCTGTGCTAAAGTGTGACACTGGGCATGGAGAAAATATATGGATTCAAATCTATTTAGAAGGTAGAATTACTAGGATTTTCTGATGAGTTAGAAGTATGTACGTGTGTGTATATATGTGTGTGAACTATGAGGAAAATAATAGAAACACAGATGCCTTCACATTTTCTGGCTTGAGCAAGTAATTGAAGGGTGCTGTTGCATTCTGAGATTAGTAAGACTTGGAGAGGAACTAATTTGGAGGAAATCAAGAGTTTAATTTTAACATCCAATTTAAAATATCTGTGAGACACATAAAAGACAGTAAAATAAGATATTGGATATAGGTATCTTGAGCCCAGGAGAAATTTCTAGGCTGGAGATATACATTTAAAAATGAATCTCCATATAGTTAGTAATTGATGCTGTGGAAATTATTGAAAACATCTAGAAAGAGAATAGGTAGGGGAGAGACGAAAACCCAGAATTGTATCTTAAGGAATTCCAACATGATAGAGGTCTTTTGGAGGAGAAGTCAAAAACAGAGCTGGAGGAGTAGCTAGTGAGAGAGAAGAAAATCAGGCATGTATGTGGTAAAAACTGAGATAATAAAGTATTGTATTAAAAGAGGAATAACAAACTCTAATGAATGCTGCTGAGACATTGAGAAAGGAGAACACAACAATATTTATTGCTTTGAGCAACATAAAAGTCTCACGTACATGGATAACCCAATTTTTTAAATTAAAAAAGCATAATTGTGATGGAAAGTAAAATAAGCATCCTTATGACAAGAAATTGAATGCAAATATATTGTAGAGTGAGGACAAATACACAGACCTATGACAGAAGGGTTCCTGCAGGGAAATGAAAGAATATTGTCCTGCATCTGAGATATGGATATTAGAGCCAGTCATACCTGAAGCCAGGAAATAAAGTAGGGCCCCTCACAGATGCAAAGATGCTGAGAAGCTTATTTTTGACATTATAGTTGTTTGATTAGAAGCTATGGGTATAGGGAATGTGTCAAGTTCCAGAAAGTAAACCACACTCTTCACTGGTTCATTTATAGAATTTAATATCACTACAAGAATGGAAATATTAACAATGATTATAAGACATGGTTTTGCACTGAAGGTCTGAGCCATGCAGAGGCAAACACAAAAATGACTGGAAAGGAAGGAATGTGTAGAAAGAGTAAAGTAAATCTGGGGCGGGAAATAACATAAACATAAAACCTCATACACAAAATGAATGTGTAAACAAAAATTATAAATCATATGAAATAATATTAGAAGTGTCAGCCAATAATTAGAACACAAATTTATTCCAGATAAAATACATTTCATTAAATAGTAAGATAAAATAATGGAATGTATTAGTTACATTCTTGAAGAGATAAATATAGCTACAGTAGTTAAAAAAGAAAAAGTAATTGAAAATCAAAACGAGTAGAAATGAAACTATAATAGGTATTCAGAAAATATAAACATGAGAGATTATAGCACCTGGGTTTAGCACAAAAATAAGAAAAGGTGCATTGAAGAGGGTAGGAGAGACGGTTTTATATTGTGTGCATCATACTTCCCCTAAATCCTAGGTAACATATTCTAGAGAGATATACCTTCTGTATGAAGGAAGAAGATGCAAGTGAACAATGGATTTTGCTTCAGATCCCAGCACTGGGCCTGTGCCAGTAAAAGTCAGCACTTGGCAGACCCCAAATCCAAGGCCCAATACTCCAGGCTGTAATTGTAGACTGAGCCGCCATGCTTACCCTGGTGCCAGGCAGGATCGCACAGCCCTGAGCTTTACACATGCCTGGCAGACTTGGTCTTAGGGCCTGACATACTGCCAGATAAAACCCCAGGCTCCAGATTGTGCCTAGCACCAGGCTGGCTTCCATGGCCCCGGGCTTCAGGCTCACTTCACACTAGTCCCACCCACTCAGCCCTAGCAGAACCTGGAGACTCAGCCTTCAGGCCAGCCTTTGCCGATACAGACTCCAGGCCCACCTAGCACCAGGACAAGCCCTGTAGCACCAGACTCCAAGACCAACCCAGGTTCTAGACCAGTCCAGAGTTATATTAACTCACATAGCCCCAGGTTTCATGTCTACCCCAGCACAAGGTTGGCACCACTGACCTCAAGCATGAGGCTGACACTCATGCACAGACTCCAGGCCTGCCCGGTATCATGTGAGACCCACTCTTGAGGCTGGTCCCTATAGCTCCAACCTCCAGCAGACTCTGGAGATAGGCCTATCTCAGTAGACTCCAGTGCTGGTTCAGCCCCTATGGACCCAGGATGCAGGACTGCCCATGTAGACCCAGGTTCCAGGCCTGTTCCCATAGCCCTAGGAACCAGGGTAGCCCTTGTGTACCTAGCCATCAGACCAGCACCCACAGAACAAGCTTCTAGGCTTATCCCAATGGCCCCTGGCCCCAGGCCAGCCCTCATGGCTCTAGGCATCAGGCCAATCAGCAGCAGTAATTTCAAGCTCCATACCAGTACTGCAGACCCAGGCTTTACACCTGCCTCAGCACCAGGCCAGCTGGAGGCTTCAGGTTGATCCCCATGGCCCCAGGTGCCTGTGGGCCTGCTTCAGCAAACCAAAAGTCCAGGCCCACTTCAGTAGACCCTGGAGCCAGTCTTATCCCAAGCACTTAGGATCTATGTATACCTAGGAAGACCCAGGTTTTAAGTTAGTCTCTTTCCCCATAGACCAAGGAACTAGGCTAGCATTCATGGACTCAGTCTCCAGCATACCTCAGTGTCATGCCAGGCCAGGCCCCATGGGCTCAGCCTCCAGGTCAATCTCAATGCTTGGCTGATCCTTGCAGACTCAGGGTTAAGACCTACTCAAGTGTCAGGTCAGCCTGTGTCTGCCAGATTTAAAGAGAGCCCCCATGAATACAGGCTTCAGGCCCTCCACTGCAAACCAGTACCACCACAGTGGATCCAGACTCCAGACCCAATCCTGTGGACTATGCACCAAACCCACCAAGCTGCTGCCCTAGGCACCAGGTCAACCTACCTGAACTCCAGTAGCAAGCCTATCCATGAACCAGGCCAGATGACATCCCCAGAATTTCCAGACAGTCTGACTAATTAAGGGCTTTCCCATGCAAAGCCAGTCTGCAAAGATAGAATAGGGACTTACTTCTTTAAATCCACAGATATCAGCACACAACCACAAAGATTAGCACCAATCAGGGAAGCACCACACAACAAAAGAAACAAAGTAAAACAGCAGTTTTTTGTTTTGTTTTGTTTCGTTTTGTTTTTTTAGTTTTCCCAAGATGGCTGCCTAGAAGCATTTCTAGCATGCCTCATCCTTTTAAAAGAATCAAAATACTTTGTAGGCAGTCACACTTTGAATATATTATCTAAGAGGGAACACAGGAATTCAACAGAAAAGCCAAAGGAATCTCCAAAATTGAGAAAGAAGGAAACAAACAAACAAAAACACCAGGCAGCTTATATGACCATGACAGACCAGGAACTGAGAGTGAATACCCACCACAAGAGAGGGTGTCTTTCTGCAGTCCACTTTTCTCCTGGGGAATTGTAAAACTCAGCCACCAGAATGCAACTTGTCTCTTTCAACCCTGAATCTAACTTAGGGAGTGGCTGACTCATGCCCTGAAACCAAAGCAGCTACAGTAAGACTTTGTTCTTGATCCTTGCTGTTAACAAACTGTGCATGGTCCAGGGAACCAGTGGGGCTAGTCCAGGCATTAGAAAAACTTGAACACTAGCTTATGAAGCCTGGGCTTGAGTGGAGGATGGAGTCTCACAACCAGGACTGAGAAGCAAACATGGCATGCACCCCAGCTGCTAGCATATCCCCATGAACTGAGCAGGATGAGAGTTGTCACAGAGGCCTGGGCTTGAGCTGAGTGGGGGCTCCTATAGCACAGCGATGAGTTATAGACTAGAAGCAAACTATCTGGTCTGACTGAACAGCAAACTCAGCTGTGACAGCTGGGACAAGGGAAGGAGCCCCACAAGGACTGGGGTGGAAGAGGGACACAGTCCTCCAACCGCTGGCCAAAACTGTTGCCACTGGGACTGCCCACATGCTGCCTGTAGCAGGACCTCAGTGCAGCAGTGGTAAAAGCTTACCCAAGCATTTCACCTGAGGCCTGAGTACCTCCCCACTTGCCTCCTCCATCATAGCTGGTGCTTGCACTTGCTACTAGCAGACCTGAGTACAAGCTTGTCCAGTTTGGATCCACCCAGCTTTCCTTCTCCCTAAGACAGAGTGTGGGGTTCCACAACATAATCCACCAACTGGGATACCTGAGCATGTCTCCTGGTAGACAGAGGTCAGGAATTTACATTCTATTGCTATCACTTTGGGTGGCTCATACCTGCAAGGGCCACCTACTGGCCTGGAGGCCAACCCACTGCAACCACTGTCGCTACTGACAACACAAGGGTAGAGCACTTGGGAAACAGAAAAGTACATCGCCACCCCTGCTACAACCATCAACTATGCCAGCCTGGCTTCCCAGGAGCATGAGAACCTGCTCACCCACTTGGTATACTGCTTCTACAACCAGCATCTTAGAAAGCCACTCAGATGCCCAGGAATTGGCCTGCCTGGAACCATCAACAAAGGTGTCACTATATACTGCCTCAAGTCACAAGAATAGACATACAAAGCCCACTGGCACCACCTTTGAAACCTGCAGAAGGCCCCATCTCTCAATGCAGTCCCCAGCACAATTTCACCACAGTCTCCACCAATAGCCACACCCTAATAAACTGAGGCCAAAGAAATCCTACAGAGACTTTATCACTGCACACACCTAGAAACAAAGCCGAAATTCCATACCCAACAAACGTCATACTCACATCTTCAAAAGAGATGTTACCCTTATGAACAAAAGTAAATTCAAAAATAAAAGAAGCAACTATGACAACAAATGTTCAGATATCAAAAACACAGGAGAACTGAAAAACAATATGACACCCCAAAAGGAATACAATAAGTCTGCAGCAATAGACTCTAATGAAAAAGAAGCCCTCAAAATCCAAGATAGTGTTGTCTGTAACACAAAGGATAAATGCTTGAGGGGCTGGATACCCGATTTTTTATGATGTGATTATTATACATTGAGTGCCTGTATCAAAACATCTCATGTACTCCATAAATATATACACCGACTATGTACCCACAATAATTAAAATAATTTGTTTTAAATAATCCAGGATAAATAATTTAAAATATTGATTTTAAAAAAACTCAATGAGATGCAGGAAAAATCTATAAAACAGTACAAAGAACTCAGAAAATAATTTAGGATATGAATAAGAAATTTATCAATGAGATACATGTATTAAAAAACAAACATAAATTCTGGAACTGAAAATTTCATTGAAGGAAATACAAAATGTATTTGAGAGCTTCATCAATAGACTAGACCAAGCAGGATAAATGATTTCAGAAGTTGAAGATAGTCCTTTTGAAAAAATCCAGTCAGACAAAAATAAAGGAAAACAAATAATAATAAAGCCTTCAAGACATGTGGGATTACATAAAGCAACCGAATATATTAATTATTGATATTACTGAGGGTGAGGATAAAAAAAGAGCTTAGAAATCTTAATAGTAAAATAATAGATAAAAACTCCTCAATGCACCCAGATTTATAAAACATTACTAGAAATAAAGAGATAAATATATAGCAATACAAGAACAATGAGGAACTTCAACATCCCACTTAAAGGATTGGACAGATTATCAAGACAGAAAATCAACACAGAAACATTGGACTTAAATTAGAGAACAAATGGACCTAGCAGACATTTACAGTACATTCTACCCCTATGATGGTTAATAATGAGTGCCAACTTGATTGGGTCGAAGGATACAAAGTATTGTTCCTGGGTATGTCTGTGAGGGTGTTGCCAAAACAGAGTAACATTTGAGTCAGGGGACTGGGAAACACAGACGCACCCTCAATCTGGGTGGGTACAATCTAATCAGCTGTCAGCATGGCCAGAATAAAAGCAGGCAGAAGAACGTGGAAAAACTGACTTCCTAAGTCTTCTGGCCTCCAACTTTCTCCCATGCTGGATGCTTCCTGTCCTCGAACATCAGACTCCAAGTTCTCCAGCTTTTGGACTCTTGGACTTACACCAGTGATTTGACAGGGGCTTTTGGACCTTTGACCATGAACTGAAGGCTGCTCTTTCAGCTTCCCTATTTTTGAAGTTTTGGGACTCGGACTGGCTTCCTTCCTCCTCAGCTTGCAGATGGCCTATTGTGGGACTTCAACTTGTGATTGTGTGAGTCAATTCTAATAAACTCCCCATCACGTATACATCTATCCCATTAGTTCCGTCCCTCTAGAAAACCTTGACTAATATAACCTCAAATCTGAAGACTATACATTCTTTTTATTATCTCGAGGCACATTCTCCAAGATAAGACAGACGTTAGGACATAAAACAAGCATCAACAAATTTTCAAAAATAAACATATCAAGTGTCTTATCAGTCCAGATTTGAATAAAACAAAAAATTAATAACAAGAGAAACTTCGTGGAAGCTAAGCATCACTATTCTGAATGATTACTAGGCCAATGAAGAAATTAAAATTAATTTTGAACATAGTTTTGAAAGAAATGAAAATGTAAACACAACATACTAAAACTTAAAGGATGTAGCTAAATCAGAGCTAGCAGGAAAGTTTATAGCATTAAATGCCTACGACAAAAAAGTAGAAAGGTTACAAATGAACAACCAGATTACAAATGAAAAACATAATTATGCACATCAAAAAATTAAAAAAGCATGAACAAACCAAACCCATAATCAGCAAAAGGAAAGAAATAACAAAGATCAGAATAGAACCAGGGTGAAACACAGCAAAGGGAAGCAATACAAATGATGAAAGAAATGAGAAGTTTGTTGCTCAAACGACAAACAAAATGAATAAACTACTAGCTAAACTCAGCAAGAAAGTAGAAGATCCAAATAAACAATATCAGAAAGAAAAATAAGAAAGTACAACTGATATCACAGAAATACAAAAGATCATCAGAGACTAATATGAACAACTATATGCTTCAAATTAGCAAGCCTATAGGAAGGAGATACATTATTGGAAATATACTACCTCCCAAGATTGAATCAGTAGTAAAAATTCTCCCAACAAGAAAAATATCAGGACCAGATGGAATCATAGCCAAATTCTACCAAATGCTAAAAAAAAAAAAAAAAGATACCACTTTTTCCGAAACTGTTCCAAAAAATTGAAGAGGAGTGCTAACTCGTTCTATGAGGTATAAAAGCAGACAAGGACAAAACAAAACAGAAAAAGAAAATGACAGAACAATACCCCTAATAAACATGAACACAAAAATCCTCAACAAAATACTAGCAAATTGAATCCAAGAGCAAATAAAAAAGAAAAGATTTCTATCAAGTGCATTTTATACCAGGGATGTAAGATGGCTCAACATGCACAAATCAATAAATGTGATTCATTATATAAACAGAATTAAGGACGAAAACCATATGGTCATCTCAACTGATGTAGAAAAAAAATCAACATCTCTTTATCATAAAAGCCTTCAAAAAACTAGATATAGAAGGAACATACCTCAAAATAGTAAAGGCCATATATGAGAAAGCAACAGCCCACATCACACAGAAAGTAGAAAAGTTAAAAACATTTTTTTCTAAGAGCTGGAACACGACAGAGGTGCCCACTTTCAACACTTCTATTCAACATAGTATTGAAAGTCCTAGACAGAAAAAATAAGGCAAGAGAAAGAATTAAAAGGTATTCAAATTTGAAAAAAGTCAAACTACTCCTATTCTCTGATGATATGATCTTGTATGTATAAAACCCTAAACACTCTAGCAAAAATCTCTTAAACTTGATAAATGAATTCAATAAACTTGCAGAATGAAAATGAATGTACAAAAATAAGTAGTGCTTCTATATTTCAAAACAACCCAGTTGGAAAGAAAATCAACAAGGTACTCATATATATAATACCTACTAAAAATAAAAGATATAGGAATATATTTAACCAAAGAAGTGAAATATGTCAACAATGAAAAGTACAAAACACTGAAGAAAGAAATTGTAGATAACAAAAGCAAGTGGAAAAACATTCTATGCTCAGAGATTGGAAGAATTAAAATAGTTAAAATGATATTTATTTATAAAGCTTAATCTTGTTATAAAATACAATAGTGCCCAAAACAATCTACAGAGTCAATCAAATCCCTATCAAAATACCAATATCATTTTTCACAGAATTACAGCAAATAAACTTTATATGGAACCAAATAGAAGCCCGAATAGCTGCAACAACCCTAAGCAAAAATAACAAAACTTAAGAAATCACATTATCTAATCTCAGATTATATTACTAGAACATAGTAACCCAGCACTATGGTATTGGTATAAAAATAGACACATAAATCAATGGAACAAAATAGAGAACCCAGAAATAAAGTCACATATTTATAGCCAACTTATCTTTGACAAAGCCAATAAGAACATATACTGGGAAAAGGATACACATTTAAATAAACAGATCTGGGAAAATTGGGTTAAATAAAACTGGACCTCTACTTTCACCATATACAAAAATCAACTCAAGATGGATTAAAGACTTAAGTGTAAGATCAATTAGTACAAAAATACTAGAAGAAAACTTATGGAAAACTATTCTTTGCCTTGGCAAAGAATTCATGACTATACCTTAAAAGCACAGATAATAAAAACAAAAATAGACAACCAGGACTTGATTAAACTAAAGAGCTTCTGCACAGAAAAATAATCAAACATTTTCTGATCAGCAAAATAAATAATCAGCAGTGTGAGTAGATAACCTGCAGAAAGGGTGAAAATATTTGCAATCTGACAGAGGACTAATATTCAAAATATACAAGGAATTCGAACAATTCAACGACAATAACAAACCAAGTAATTATATTAAAAATTTGATAAAGGACCTAAATAGATATTTTTTCAGAAGAAGACATGGAAATAACTGAAAGACATGTAAGAAAATGCTCAGCATTACTAATCATCAGAGAAACGCAAATTAAAACCACACTGAGATAACATTTTACATCAGTCAGAATGGCTATTATAAGAAATTCAAGGTTTATCGAAGATCAGATGGCTGGAGATGTGTGGTATTATTTCTGAGGACTCTGTTCTGTTCCGTGATCTTTGATAAACCTGAGAAAAACAGGAAATGGGGAAAGGATTCCCTATTTAATAAATGGTGCTGGGAAAATTGGCTAGCCGTAACTAGAATGCTGAAACTGGATCCTTTCCTTACTCCTTATACGAAAATTAATTCAAGATGGATTAGAGACTTAAATGTTAGACCTAATACCATAAAAACCCTAGAAGAAAACCTAGGTAATACCATTCAAGACATAGGCATGGGCAAGGACTTCATGTCTAAAACACCAAAAGCAACGGCAACAAAAGCCAAAATTGACAAATAGGATCTAATTAAACTAAAGAGCTTCTGCACAGCAAAAGAAACTACCATCAGAGTGAACAGGCAACCTACAGAATGGGAGAAAATTTTTGCAATCTACTTATCAGACAAAGGGCTAATATCCAGAACCTACAAAGAACTCAAACAAATTTACAAGAAAAAAAACAAAGAACCCCATCAAAAAATGGGCAAAGGATATGAAAAGACATTTCTCAAAAGACATTCATACAGCCAACAGACACATGAAAAAATGCTCATCATCACTGGCCATCAGAGAAATGCAAATCAAAACCACAATGAGATACCATCTCACACCAGTTAGAATGGCGATCATTAAAAATTCAGGAAACAACAGGTGCTGAAGAGGATGTGGAGAAATAGGAACACTTTTACACTGTTGGTGGGATTGTAAACTAGTTCAACCATTATGGAAAACAGTATGGAGATTCCTCAAGGATCTAGAACTAGATGTACCATATGACCCAGCCATCCCATTACTGGGTATATACCCAAAGGATTATAAATCATGCTGCTATAAAGACACATGCACACGTATGTTTATTGCGACACTATTCACAATAGCAAAGACTTGGAATCCACCCAAATGTCCATCAGTGACAGACTGGATTAAGAAAATGTGGCACATATACACCATGGAATACTATGCAGCCATAATAAAGGATGAGTTTGTGTCCTTTGTAGGGACATGGATGCAGCTGGAAACCATCATTCTCAGCAAACTATCACAAGAACAGAAAACCAAACACCGCATGTTCTCACTCATAGGTGGGAACTGAACGATGAGATCACTTGGACTCGGGAAGGGGAACATCACACACCGGGGCCTATTATGGGGAGGGGGGAGGGGGGAGGAATTGCACTGGGAGTTATACCTGATGTAAATGACGAGTTGATGGGTGCAGCACACCAACATGGCACAAGTATACATATGTAACAAACCTGCATGTTATGCACATGTACCCTAGAACTTAAAGTATAATAATAATAATAATAATAATAAAAGAAAAAAAAAAGAAATTCAAGGACCGGGCACGGTGGCTCACACCTGTAATCCCAACACTTTAGGAGGCTGAGGCGGGCGGATCACCTGAGGTCAGGACTTTGGGACCAGCCTGACTAACATGGAGAAACCCTGTCTCTACTAAACATACAAAATTAGCCGGGCGTAGTGGTGCATGCCTATAATCCCAACTACTCAAGAGGCTGAGGCAGAAGAATTGCTTGAATCAGGGAGGCAGAGGTTGTGGTGAGCTGAGATCATGCCATTGCACTCCAGCCTGGACAACAAGAGCAAAAAACTCCATCTCAAAAATAAAAAATAAATTCAAAAAACAGATGTTAGCAAGGATGCAGAGAAAAGGGAATGTGTATATGTCTCTGGAAATGTAGATTAGTACAACCCCTATGGAAAACGGTATAGAGATTTCTCAAAGAACTAAAAGTAGAACTATCATTTGATCCAGAAATTTCACTACTGAGTATCTACCCAAAGAAAAGAAATCTATGTACCAAACAGATAGCTGCACTGGTATGCTTATCGCAGCACTATTTATAATAGCAAAGATATGGAAAAAACTTAAGTGACCATGAACAGATTATTGGATAAAGAAATGTGGTATATATACACAATGGAATACTATTCAGTCATAGTAAAATGAAATCATATCTTTTGCAGCAACATCAACAGAAATGGAGACCATTGTCTTAAGTGAAATAAGTCAGACACGGAAAAAAAAATTACTTGTTCTTACTCATAAGTGGGATTTAAAAAATATGTACACGTAAACATAGAAAGCATAATGATAAACATGCGAGTGTCAGAAGGATGAGGGGGTAAGAGGGGGATGTATGAAGAGAAATTATTTAATGGGCACAATGTATGTTATTCAGGTAATAAATACTCTACAAGCCCTGACTTGACTACCACACAATCTATTAATGTGAGAAAATTGCATTTGTTCCCCAGAAATTTACACAAATAAAAAAATACAACAGTAACTGATATCATGTGGCTCTGTGTCCCCACCGAAATCTCACCTTAAATTGTAATAATCCCCACATGTCAAAGGTGGGACCAGGTGGAGGTAATTAAACATGGGGGCAGTTTCCCCTATGCTTTTCTGGTGATAATGAGTGAATATCATGAGATCTGATGGTTTTATAAGCATCTGACATTTCTCCTGCTTGCACTCACTCTCTCTTCTGCTGCCTTGTGAAGAAGGTGCCTACTTCCTCTTCAGCCATGATTGTAAGTTTCCTGTGGCCTCTCTAGCCACGTGGAACTGTGAGTCAATTAAACCTCTTTCCTTTATAAATTACCCAGTCTTGGGTAGTATCTTTATAGTTGTGTGAAAAGGGACTAATAGAGCAACCAAACCCTCCAAAATGCAGTTTTGAATTACCTAATAATTCAAAATAATTATTTTGATTATTGAATTTTAAACAAATACAGAAAAAACAAATCAATAATGTCTGACAGACAATAAATGACCAAAATGATAAATTTGATAGTTTGAAATTTAAAACAATGTAACAGATATTCTGGAGTAAGTAGTACAATAAATGAAAAAATTCAGTAGACATCAACAGTAACAGAATTGCTCAGTTGGAAGAAAGAATATGTGAACTAAAAATGGTCATTCAAAAATACACGACCACAGAAGAAATAAATAATAAAAGGAAATGAAGAAGCCATCAGGAACATTTGGGGCAGCAGCAAAAGAACAAGTATTTGAATTATAGAAATTCAAGAAGTAGAGTGAAACAAGTGGCCAGACAGATTCTTTAAAGACATAGAAAAAAACAAATTTAGTGAAAGATAAATATCCAGGTATAAAAAGGTCAAAAGTCCTCATTAGAGTCAATCCAAGCTAGTATATCAGTAGATATTATAATTAAACTGTTAAATATATAATACAAACAGAGAATCTTGAAAGCAGCAAGAAAAGAGCAAACCATATATGAGGGAGTTTCAACAAGACTAGCCTCAGACTTCTCAGCTGAAACTTACAGGCTAGGAGAGTGTGAGATGATATAGTCAAACTGCTGAAGAAAAAAATTACAACCAAGAATACTTTAACTGACAAACCTGTCCTTCAGAAAAGAAGGATAAATCAAGTCTTTCCCAGACAAAAAAAAAAAAAAAAAAAAAAGGCAGAGGAAGTTCATTGCCAGCTGACCTGTCTTATAAAAAGTACTAAAGGGAGTTCTGAAAGCTGAAATAAAAGACCGCTAATTAGCAACATGAAACCACATTAAAGTAAGAAACTCAATGGTAAAAGTTAATTTGAGAATACTTTAATACCATGATGATGATGTGTAAATCATTGTATCTTTACTTTGAAGGTTAAAAGATACAACTATCATAAGAATAACATGTACAATAATTTTAAGGAAAACACAATACAGGAAGGTGTAAATTATTTTTAAAAATACAAAATGTGGGTAAGATGAAGCCAAAGTATTTTCCTTTATGTTATCAGAGCTAAGAGCTTATCAGCTTAAAATAGCCCACTATAACCATAAGATGCTGAATGTAAGCATCATGGTAACCACAAAGCAAAAAAATAAGTAGATACAGAAAATATTAAAAGTAGGAAATGAAAGCATACCATTAGAGAAAACCATCTAATCAAAAAGGAATACATCAAGAGAGGAATGAAAGGAACAGATATCTACTAAACAAGCAGAAAACAATGTAAAAGGGCAGTAATCTTTCCTTGCCTATCAGTAATTACCTTAATGTAAGTGGATCAATATTTCCAATTAAAAGTTACAGAATGTCTCAATGGCCAAAAAAAAAAAAAAAAAAAAAAAAAGGAGCAGATTATGTACTGCCTACAGTAAACTGACTTCACTTTTTAAGGACAGAAATAGACTGAAAGTGAAAAGATGAAAAGAGATATGCCCAGCAAATGGGAACTAAAAGAGACAAAAATCCTATACTTATATAAGATAAAATGGGCTCTAAGTCAAAAAATTTAAAAGAAATAGTTATATTTTCTTGATGAATTCACCCCTGTATTACCATATAATTACCGCGTTTTAAACTTTTTAAAAACTTTTTTAAAACAAGATCATTACATGGTAATATAGGGGTGAATTCATCAAGAAAATGTAACTATTGTAAATAAATGTGCATCCAACATTGGAGTGCCTGAATATATAAAGCAAATATTAATAGAACTGAAGGGATTGATAGACTGTCATACGATAATAGTAGGTGACTTCAATATCCCACTTTCAGCAATGGACAGATCATCCAGAGAGAAAGCCAATAAGGAGATATCTGATTTAAACTAAATTTCAGACCAAATGGACCTAACAGACATATACAGGTGATTCCATCCAACAACAACAGAAGAATCATTCTTCGCAAGCACACACAGAAGATTCTCCAGAATGGATCATGTTAGACCACAAAGCAAGTCTTAACAAATTGAAGAAGTTTGAAATTATATCAAGTATATTTTCTAACTACAGTAGTGTGGAATTAGAAATCATTTAAAAAGTATTTTAGAAAATTAACAAATACATGGAAATGAAACAGCATAATCCTGAACAACCAATGGATCAAAGAAGAATCAAAGAGAAATTCAGAAATATTTTATACAAATCAAAATGAAAACTTAACCTACCCAAACATATGGAATGTAGCAGAAGTAGTCGTAAAAGAAAAGTTTCTAAAAATAAATGCCTACATCAAAAAAAGAAGAAACTTCTCAAATAATGTAATGTTTTTAACTCAAGAAACTAGAAAATCAAGAATAAACTAAGCCCAATGTTAATAGAAGAAGAAAATAATAAAAAGGCATCATGCTACCTAACTTCAAACTATACTACAGAGCTACAGTAACCAACAGTAACCAAAACAGTATAGTGTGGACATAAGAACAGACACATGGACCAATGGAACAGAATAGAGAACCAAGAAATAAGTTTGCAGACTTACAACTGTCTGATCTTTGACAAACCTGACGGAAACAAGCAATGGGGAAAGGATTCGCTATTTAATAAATGGAGCTGGGATAACTGGCTCGCCATGTGCAGAAAATTGAAATTGGACCCCTTCCTTATACCATGTACAAAAATTAACTCTAGATGGATTAAAGACTTAAATGTAAAACACAAAATCATAAAAACCATGGAAGACAACTAGGCAATAGTATTCAGGACATAGGTATGTGTGAAGATTTTATGATGAAGATGCCAAAAGCAATTACGATAAAAACAAAAGCTAACGAAAGGGATTTAATTAAACTAAAAACCTCATGCACAGCAAAAGAAACTATCAACAGAGTAAACAGCCTACAGAATGGGAGAAAATTTTAGCAAACTATGCATCTGACAAAGGTCTAATATCAAGCAACTATAGGGAACTTAAACAAATTTACAAGAAAAAAAGCCATTAAAAAGTGGGCAAGGACATGAACAGACACATCTCAAAAGAAGACATACATTTGGCCAACAAGCATATGAAGAAAAGCTCAACATCACTGATTATTAGAGAAATGCATATCAAAACCACAATGAGATACTGTCTCACACCAGTCAGAATGGTTATTATTAAAAAGTCAAAAAATAACAATTGCTGGTGAGGTTGTGCAGAAAAAGAATGCTTATACACTGTTGTGGGAATATAAATTAGTTCAACCATTGTGGAAGACAGTGTGACAATCTGTCAAAGACCTGAACCCTGAAATACGATTCGACCCAGCAATTCCGTTACTGAGTATGTTACCAAAACACCAGGGGTTCAGTCTCAGTTCTGCAGCTCGCTGCACAGAAAGCCAATCACGGAAAAGCCAAGTATTGCCTAGGAAGAAAGCTTTAATCACATGCTGCAGCCGAGGAGATGTGAACTCAGTCTCAAATCCATCTCTTTGACTAAATAAAACCAGGGGTTTATATAGCAGGTAAGAAATGTAACAATGTGTAAACAAAACAGAAACTTGGGAGGGGCAAAGAAGCAATCATGGTGAATGAAGGGTTTGGCATCTGGTGCAGTAATCTGGTTTGATTCTTTGATACTTCTCGTGAGAGACCTGAAAGTCATTTCCTGAGGAAGGAACTCAGATAAAACAAATGCAAGTTTCAAGCTTTTAAGACCAGAAGGGTCAATTTCTATGTTTATCAAAAAGAACAGTCTATATGGCAATTAGGTCAGTTCCAATGGCAATTGGGTCGGTTCCAGGTATACACATAAAGGAATATAAATCATTCTATAGTAAAGACATATGCACATGTATGTTCATTGCAGCACTATTCACAATAGTAAAAACATGGAATCAACCTAAATGCCCATCAATGAAAGACTGGATAAAGAAAACGTGGTAATATACACCATGGAATACTATGAAGCCATAAAAAAGAATGAGATCATGTCATCTTCAAGAACATGGATGAAGGTAGAGGCCATTATCCTTAGCAAACTAACACAGGAACAGAAAACCAAATACTGCATTGTCTCACTTTTAAGTGGAAGTTAAATAATGAGAACACATGGGCATATAGAATAGAACAACAGACACTGGGGCCTATTGGAGGGTGGAAGGTGAGAGGAAGGTGAAGATTAGGAAAAGTAAAGTAACTAATGGATACTTGACTTAATACCTGGGTGATGAAATATTCTGTACAGCAAATCCCCATGGCACATGTTTACCTATGTAACAAATCAGCACATCCTGCACATATACCCCTAAACTTAAAATAAAATTTAAAAAAATTCAGAGCAGAAACAAGTGAAATAGAGAATGGAAAAAGAATAGAAAAAGCAGTGAAACTAAGTGTTCATTTAGTAAAAAGAAAAACAAAAATCCACAAATGTTTAGACTAAGCAGAGAAAAAGAGAAGACTCAAAATCAGAAGTGAAAGAAGAGACATTTTAACTAATACCATAGAAATACAAAGGCTCATAAGACACTACAACCATCAATTATATGCCAACAAATTAGATAACCTAAAATAAGTGAAGAAATTACTAAACACATAGAACCTACCAAGACTGACTTATGAGAAAAAAAAATTGAGGAGACTAGTAATAAGGACATTAAATCAGTAAAAAAAAACTTCTCTCATCAAAAAAAAAAAAAAAAAAAAAACCGCTGCAAGCCAATATCTGTGATGAATATAGATGTAAAAACCCTTAGCAAAATACTAGAAAATCAAATTCAGTAGTACATTATAGGTATCATTCACCTTGATCAAGTGATGTTTATCCCTAGGATACATGTTTGATATGGAAAGCTACAAAAATGTATAAATATGACACACCAAAAGAGCAGAATTGAGGACAAAAACCATGTGACCATCTCAATAAATGGAGAAAAAATATTTGACACACTTCAGCTTGCTTTCATGATTAAAACAATTTCTCAACAAATTAGGTATAGAAGAAATGTACCTCAACATAATAAAGTCCATGTATGACAAATGCAGAGCTAACATTATACTCAACAGTGAAAGATTGAAAGCCTTTCTCTAAGATGAGAATCAAGACAAGGATGCCCACTCTCACCACTTCTATTCATCTTAGGTCTAGAAATCCTAGCCAGGGCAATTAGGCAAGATAAAGACTAAAAGTATCCACATTGAAAAACAGAAAGTTAAGTTGTTCTTGTATGAAGATATGCTGACACACATAGAAAACTCTAAAGATTCCACTAAAACATTATTAGAAGTATTGAACAAATTCAGTAAAGTGGCAAGATGTAATATCAACATACAAAAATTATATATATGGGTATATGCATATACTCCATGCCCCTGTCAATACTCAATAGTTATCTTTCATCTTTGGTAGTAGTCATTCTGACAGGTGTGAGTTAATATCTCCTTATGGTTTTAATTTGCATTTTCCTAATCATTAGTAATGTTAAATATTTTTTTCATCTATCTGATGGTCATTTGCCTTTTTTTTTTTTTAAGAAATGAATATTTAAGTCTCTTGCTCGCTTTTGAATTAGATTATTTGTCTTCTGGATATTGATTTGTTTGAGTTAGTTAAATATTTTGTGTATTATCCCCTTATCAGATGAATGGCTTGCAAATATTTTCTCCCACTCCATCAGTTGTCTTTTTACTCCATTGATAGTTTCCTTTTTATGCAGGAGCATTTTATTTTAATGTAATCCCATTTTTCTATTTTTGCTTCTGTTGCCTGTGCTTTTGGAGTCAAATAAATGTAAAAAGTCGTTGTCCACAGCAATGTAGTGTAGTATTTCTCCTATGTGTAGCATTTTTAATAATTACTAAGAAAGTATATTTTAAGTGTTCTCACCACAAAAAAGTAATAAATATGTCAGGTAATACATATGTTAATTAGACATTCAGATGTATGCATATTTCAAAACATTATGTTACATGCAATAAAAAGAAACAATTTTTACTTGACAATCAAACAGAAGAAATAAATATTTTTATAAAGGAACAGAGAGGAAAAATAAGAAAATTCAGTTAAAAGACATGTAGGCTAGAGTGAGAGACCTCAACATATATCAAAACTTGTTCAGAAAAAATAAAATGGAGAGGTTAAGATGGTGGATAGGAGGCAGGACTAACTTGCAGCTCCCACTTGCATGGACAGAGCAGCATGTGGAGACTCACATCATGAACTTTTGCTCCAAGAACTACTGCAGGAACATACCAGAAAGGCGAAGAGAATCCACAGACCCTTTGAAGGAACTGGATCACCCCTGCAGACTCACTGAGACACCAAAAAGCTGAGTCTGCTTTTTTTCTCAATGGAGAGGCTCATGTTCTGGGGCAAGTTCTCAGCCCTGGCCACTGGCTGACTGGAAGTAGACTCAGTGCTGTTGGTGTGGCATGGTGGGAGTGAGACTGGCCTTTGGGACTATGGGCTGTCTGGGAGTGGGAATGGGGCCTGTAACTGCCACATTTCCCCCACTTCTCTGGCAACCTGTATGACTCAGCAGAGGCAGCCATAATCCTCGGGAATACAACTCCATGTGACTGGGAACCACACCCCCATGCCCCACAGCAGCTGCAGTAAACTCCACCCAAGGAGAGGCTGAGCTCAGACATACCTATCCCTGCCCCCACCTGGTGGTGGTCTTTATCTGGTCTGGTAGCCAAAGACAAAGGTCATAATCTCCTGGGAGCTCTATGGCCTTGCCCAACACCTGAGAAACCTAAATACTTAACCAGGTGTCCCCAGGGCAACATTGCATCCTCCCTGTGGGACCACAGCTGATGCACCCACCTTCTGGATGGAGGTCAACCAACAGAAAACCAGTGCACTAAACAAAAACACAACACAGAATGCTCACAGGGTCCACTTCACTCCCCTGTCACTTCCACTGGAGCAGGTGCTGGTATCCACGACTGCAAGACCCAAAGATGGATCACATCACAGAACTCTTTGCAAACACTCCCCAGTACCAGATTAGAGCATGTTATCTCTACTGGGTGGCCAGACCCAGCAGAACAAAATCAGTCACTACAGTTTCGCTCTGAGGATGCCCCATTCCTAGGGTAAGGGGGAAAACACCACATCAAGGGAGTAACCCTGTGGGACAAAATAAACTGACCAATAGTCCTTGAATCCCAGACCTTCCCTCTGACATAGTCTTACCCAAATTAGAAGAAACCAGAAAAACAATTCTGGTAATATGACAAAACAAGGTTCTTTAACACCACCCCAAAATCATACTAGCTCACCAGCAATTGATCCAAACCAGATGAAACCTCTGAATTGCCAGAAAAGAAATTCAAAAGGTCAATTATTAACCTACTCAAGGAGGCACCAGAGAAAGGTGAAGTCCAACTTAAAAAAAAAAAATTTAAAAGCATGATACAGTATATGAAAAGAAAATTCTTCAGTGAAGTAGAGAGCATAAGTAAAAAACAGTCACAGCTTCTGGAAATCAAGGACACACTTAGAGATATGTAAAATGCACTGGAAAGTCTCAGCAATAGAATTAAACAAGCAGAAGACAGAATTTCAGAGCTCGAAGACAAGGCTTTCAAATTAACCCAATCCAACAAAAACAAGAAAAAATTTGTTTAAAAAAATGAACAAAGCCTCCAGGGAGATTGGAACTATGTTAAATGTCCAAACATAAGAATGATTGGTGTTCTTGAGGAAGAAGAGAAATCTAAATGTTTGGAAAACATATTTGAAGGAATAATCTAGGAAAACTTCCCTGGCCTTGCTAGAGATCTAGACATCCAAATACAAGAAGCTCAAAGAACACCCTGGAAATTCATTACAAAAAGATCATCACCTAGACCACAGTTATCAGGTTATTGAAAGTCAAGATGAAGGAAAGAATTTTAAGAGCTGTAAGGCAAAAGCATCAGGTAACCTATGAAGAAAAACCTGTCAGATTAACAGCAAATTTCTCACCAGAAATCCTACATGCTAGAAGGGATTGGAATCCTATTTTTAGCCTCCTTAAACAAACAATTATCAGCCAAGAATTTTGTATCCAGGGAAATTAAGCTTCATAAATGAAGGAAAGATTCAGTCTTATTTGGACAATAAATACTGAGAGAATTCACCACTAATGAGCCAGCACTATAAGAACTGCTAAAAGGAGCTCTAAATCTTGAAACAAATTCTCAAAATATACCAAAATAGAAACTTCTTAAAGCACAAATATCACCAGACCTATCTAACAATAACACAATGAAAAAAAATGCAAGGTTTTCAGGCAACAAATGGTATGATGAATAGAATATTACCTCACATCTCAATACTAACATTGAATATAAGTGACCTAAATGTTCCACTTAAAAGATACAGGATGGCAGAATGAATAAGAATTCACCAACCAAGGTTCTACTGCCTTCAGGAGACTCACATAACACATAAGGACTCACATAAACTTAAGGTAAAGTGGTGGAAAAAGATAATCTATGCAAATGGACACCAAAATAGAGTAGAAGTAGTGATTCTTATATCAGACAAAACAAACGTTAATGCAACAAAATTAAAAAAGACAAGGACATTATATAATGATAAAAGCACTAGTCCAACAAGAAAATATCACAATCTAAATATATATGCACCTAACACTAGAGCTCCCAAATTTATAAAAAAAATTACTACTAGGCCTAAGAAATGAGATAGATGGCAACACAATAATATTGGGGGACTTCAATACTCCACTGACAGCACTAGACAGGTCATCAAGATAGAAAGTCAACAAAGAAACAATGGACTTAAACTATATCCTACAATAAATGGACTTAACTGATATTTACAGAACATTCTACACAACAACTGCAGAATATACATTCTTTTCATCAGCACCTGGAACATTCTCCAAGACAGACTATATGATAGGCCACAAAACAAGTCTCGGTGAATTTAAGAAAATCGAAATTAGATCCAGTACTCTCTCAGACAGCAGTGGAATAAAATTGGAATTCATCTCCAAATAGAACACTCAAGGCTATGAAAATACATGGAAATTAAATAACCTGCTCCTGAAAGATCATTGTGTCAACAATGTAATCAATATGGAAATTAAAAAATTCTTAATAATAGTGACACAACCTATCAAAACCTCTAGGATACAGCAGAAACGGTGCTAAGAGGAAAGTTCATAGCATTAAATGCCTACATCAAAAAGTCTGAAAGAGCACAAATAGACAATCTAATGCCACACCTCACAGAACTGGAGACACAAGAACAATCCAAACTCAAACCCAGAAGAAGAAAATAAATAAAGAAGATCAGTGCAGAGGTAAATAAAATTGAAACAAACAAAAAGCAATGCAAAAGATAAATAAAATGAAAAGATGGTTCTTTGAAAAGATAAATAAACTTGATACGCCATTATTGAGATCAACTAAGAAAAAAAAGAAGATCCAAATAAGCTCAATTAAAAATGAAATGGGAAATATTATAATTGATACCACAGAAATACAAAAGATTATTCAACACTACTATGAAAAGCTTTACATGCATAAACTAGAAAACCGAGAGGAGATGGATAAATTCCTGGAAATATACAGTCCTCCTAGATTAAACCAGGAAGATATAGAATATCTGAACAGACCAATACCAAGCAGCGAGATTGAAATCATAATTTTAAAAGTGCCAACAAAGAAAGTCCAGGACCAGATGAATTCACAGCTGAATTCTCTCAGATTTTCAAGGAGGAATTTGTACCAATCCTATTGACCCTATTCCAAAAGACAAAGAAAGAAGGAATCCTCTCTGAATCATTCTATGAAGCCAGTATCACTCTAATACCAAAACCAGGAAACGACATAACAACAACAACAAAAATAGAACATAAACCAATATCTCTGATGAATATAGATGCAAAAACCCTCAACAAAATACTAATTAACTGAATCCAACAGCATATCAAAAAGATAATCCACTATGATCAAGTGGGCTTCATACCAGGGATGTGATGATAGTTTAACATACGTAAGTCAATAAATGTGACACACCACACAAACAGAATTAAAAAAACAAAAATAACATGATTATCTCAATAGATGCAGAAAAAGCATTTGACAAAATCCAGTATCCCATTATAATTAAAACCCTCAGCAAAATCGGCATAAAAAGGACATCCTTAAGGTAATAAAGACCATCTATGACAAACTCACAGCCAGCATTATACTAAACAGGGAAAAGTTGAAAACATTCCCCGTGAGAACTGGAACAAGACAAAGATGCCCACTTTTACCACTTCTATTTAACATAGTACTGGAAGTCCTAGCCAGAGCAATCAAACAATGGAAAGAAATAAAGGGCATCTAAATGGGTGAAGAGGAAGTCAAACTGTAGAATTGACCCAATTATCTTGCCTTACTTGGTTGAACATTCCTAATTGTTAACCTCACAAACAGTTGACTTGAGACAATTGAATAACTAATGAATTGAGCCAAGCAAAGTTTTAAGATGATGGGCCTATTTTTGCACAACTAAAGGCAAATAAGATAACTTACAAATCAACTGAGTATATTTTTTGTATGTTAAAAATATCTAACTCATTTTTTTCATTAAAATATTTATCACTATTCACTATTCACAAAAATATTTATCAAATTTAAAATAAATTCCAAAAAAAGTAAGAACTTATGGAGAATTAATACAAATTTAGGCACATTTAATGGTCTATTCAAAACATGCAAATTTCATGACAAATGATTTTTTGTTATTTTTGTTTAATAATGTTTGCGTTTGCTCAAAGTAAATGATAAAATGCTTGGGTAGACGTAAATGAAACCATTTCCACAAAATGATGTTATTTAGGTACTATCAGGGTGCTTTGCACTCTCAGTAAATACTTTAATAAATGTCTTCAATTCTTATGTTATATGTCAAGCAAAATGCTGTACAATAAAATCCCTATTCTATGTATTTATACCTAAAGGTTACAGGCCCAGGGTGGTAAAGCAACAATCTAATTACCTCAGGCATCATGCTGTTGTGTGTCCTTTATGCTTTTCTTTCTCAGTCTGGCTTCTGGGAGCTGTTAGGTTCCTATGTCTATTATCTGTAGTTTCCTCTTCCAGTGAAACTGAAGGGCATTACAGGGAACAGTCACCAGGTCCTGGCCAGAGTTAATGCCAAGATCCAACAGAGTCAAGTCATGGAGCAGGAACCAGGCCAGGGTGCAAGATAAGGTAATAAGCAGGTTCCAACAGAATCCCTTTTGGATTTTCTGGCACTTTGGAATTTGCAAGGGTATATCCACATCTCTCATGAGTGAAGTGAAGTCCAGAAAACACCATCAGCTACACAAGCATCTTTCTGATTATTAGGACACTGCTTCAGCAACAGGCCAGGAGCTGATTTCTGGGGGAATGCCAAAAACATCCATGATACTCCAAGAACACGAACAGTCACCAAAGGAAAGAATGCCTGATAACATTGCTGGTGTTATTATTGATGCAAGTATGTTGCTATACAGTGTGTTAGCTTCACAGATGCAGGAAACTCAGCATCTGAGTGTTTGCCAGTCGTTACACATAGCCCTCTCCATGGGCCTGTATTTAATCTTATCAAAAATTCCTCTTAAAAGAGATTGTAAAGAAACAAAGGGTAAAAGTCAATGCCAAATGAAGAAAGAACAAGCTTTTACTAATGATCACTGCCATATTTGAAACAAAATTATACTGAAAAATTGAGGGAAAATAATAAAATAGAAAATATGGCAGAATAGTGGTATTTGAAAAGAAAATACTAAAAAGTTCCCCAGAATATTAGAAAAATCAACAATTTAAATGTCCTTCAATTACTAAGCATTATATTAATAATTAAAGATGAATCCGTATCCAGAAATATTGCAGTAAAACAATCAAGTGAAGTCTTAAAAACTAACAAAAAATTAATAAATTACAAAGACTGTAATCACTTACTCAGCTAAACTAATATGCAAGTATGAAAAATAAGACATTTTAAAGATATCCCCAAAGCTAGTAGAATTTACCACACATAGATTCTGAAAAAATATATTAAAGGACATATTCTAACAAAAATAATAGGAAATTTAGAAAATAGAGTAGAGATCGAAGAAATAGCAGTAAGTAGAAAAATTGGTAAAATATGTTGACAATTGTAATTATTACACTAAACAAGTATCATTTGGCATATTTAAAAAGGATAATTTAAAAGTTCATGTCATAGTAGGAAGATGGATTGTGGGTTATTAAATGAGTAGTCAAAATGTACTATGGTCTGCTTCATGTTTGAAGCAGAGTAGTAAAGTCATTGATAAGCATATAGGCTAAAATTAATAGGAATATATGTTTTAAATTATAACAACTGAAAGAATAATTATACAATGTATAACTTCTAAGCAAACTTAGAAGTTTATAAACTTGAAGGCAACTAACAACATTGTCATGTTATCTAACTATTATCTATCTATCTATCTATCTATCTATCTATCTATCTATCTATCTCTTTATTACCTTAGATTTGGAAATAGATTCTTAGATATGACATTAAAAGCACAAGCAACAAAAACCAGATAAGTTAGACTTACTAAACTTGGTCAAAATTTAACTTTTGTGCATCAAAAAACATTACAAAGAAGGTGGAAAATATAACCTATAGAATGGGAGAAAATATTTGCAAATCATATATCAGATAAGTCTAGCATCCATATATCTAAACTCTTACAATTCAAGAACGAAAAGAAAAGCAACCCCAATTTTTAAATGAGTAAAGGGCTTGAATAGACATTTCTCCAAACTAATACACAAATGGCCAACAAGCACATGAAAAGATGCCTAACTTTATTAGACATTAGAGAAATGAAAATCACAAATATAAATTATCACTTCACACCCACTAGGATAGCTATATTATAACATTTTTTAACAAGAGTTGCTGAAGATGTGAAGAAATTGGAACACTCATACTTTGCTAATAAGAAAGTAAAATTGTTCTACCACTGTGAAAATCATTTTGGCAGTTCCTCAAATAGATAACATAGAAATAGAATATGACCCAGAAATTCTATTCCTAGATGGATACACAAAATAATTGAAAACAGGTATTCAAACATAAACTTTTACATGAATATTTGTAACTACATTATTCACAATAGGCAAAGTTGGAAACAACACAAATGTTCATATGCAGATGGATGAATATGCTAAAAGTGTTATATACATACAAAGGAATATTACTCAGCCATTAAAACAATTTAAGTACTGATATATGCTATAATGTGAATGAACCTCCAAAACTTCATGATAAAGGAAAGAAGCCAGACACAAAATATCATATATTGTATGATTCCATTTACATGAAACACCTAGAATATGTGAACCCATACATTCAGACAGCAGAGTAGTGTTTGCCAGGGACCTGGGGGAAGAGAGTGACTGCTTAATAGGTACAGGGTTTCCTTTTGAGTGATGAAAATATTTTGGAGCTATATAGTGGTGATTACTGAAAAACATTGTGCATGTACTAAATGCCACTGAATTGTATACTTTAAAGTGATTAATTTTATGTTAAGAATTTTATCTCCTTAAAAAATAAGCAGACTTAATGTTTTAACTTCCAGAAGAAATTGACAAACAATCAAAATAAAAATGTTTAACACACTTTTCCCATAAAACTGATCAATCAAGGGGCCAAAATATGAATAAGGATATAGAATATTTTAATAATAAAGTTGACAGATTATAACTAATAATATTTATAGAGTCATGCATCCTACAAGAGGATGTGCATTCTCTTTTAGTACACAATGAACATTTATAAAGATTGATGACTTAATGGAATTTCCAACACATTTCCAAAATCAAAATAGAGACCACCTTCTCTAAAAAAAAAAAAAAAAAAGGCTATTAAATTAGAAACTAACTATAAAAAGGCAGTTAAATAGCTCTACATTTGACAAGTTAAAATTGTACTCTTATACAACCCATAGGTTAAAAAGGAAAGCATTTGGAAATAACAGACTATTAAGAAACAACAGGGAAATTACTACCCATCAAAACTTGTAGTCAGCAGCTAAAGAGGCACATAGAGGTATATTTAGAAACTTCAATGCGTTCATTTAAAAACACAAAGAGGCCGGCTGCGGTGTCTCACACCTGTAATCCAAGCACTTTGGAAAGCCCAGGCAGGTGGGCTTGCCTTGATGTCAGGAGTTCAAGACCAGTGTGGCCCACCTGGCAAAACCCTTTCGCTACAAAAAATACAAAAATTAGATGGGCGTGGTGGTGCACGCCTGTAGTCCCAGCTACATGGGAGGCTGAGGCACGAGAATTGCTTGAACCCAGGAGACAGACGTTGCAGTGAGATAAGAGATCGTGCCACTGTACTACAGCCTGGGTGAGAGTGAGACTCTGTCTCAAAATAAATACATAAATACATAAATAAACAAATAAAATAATAAATACAAAAGAATAAAAACACGAAGAAGAAAAATCAATGAGTTTTTAAGTTAAAGCTATTATTTCTTTGTACATCCCAAATATATTTAAAGATTCCTTCAGATTTTCTAATAATTTATTCTGGGATGAATTAGTATTGTTTTATAGGAGGAGGGCTCACCTAATTATGGATATTTAAATTTTGGATTGTATTCCCTCTTTCGTGGTTCTCTCTCTCTCTCCCTCTGTCTCTCTCACTTTCCTCTTCTCTCCATCACTTTCTACCCCCTCCTAACCCTTCTTTGTTTAAAAGTTTTCCATTTTTTCCTTCCTCCCTCCCTTCCTCCCTCCCTTCCTCCCTTCCTTTTGGGAGTCTTGCTGTGTCGCCCAGGCTGGAGTGCAGTGGCGCCATCTCGGTTCACTGCAAGCTCCGCCTCCCGAGTTCTCGCCATTCTCCCGCCACAGTCTCCCGAGTAGCTGGGACTACAGGTGCCAGCCGCCATGCCTGGCTACTTTTTATGTATTTTTAGTAGAGACGGGATTTCACTGTGTTAGCCAGGATGGTCTCCATCTCCTGACCTTGTGATCTGCCCGCCTCTGCCTCCCAAAGTGCTGGGATTACAGGTGTGAGCCACCGCGCCTGGTCAAAAGTTTTCCAATTTTCTTACTCTGCTTTCATGGACTCCAGTCTAGAACCAAATCATACATTGGTGGTCCATGGCTCCTTCTCTACAATGATATTGGGGAAATCAGAGAGGGTAGTCATAAGGTTATAGTTATGTCCTCCTACTCCTTAGGCATTCAACATTTAATAAATTTTAGTCCTAAGCATCAGTCCAGAAAAGAATTTTTCAACTTATATTTGCAAGTAGGGCAGCCCCGACATGGCCTCTAGTTTCAAGCAGGGAGCCTATCCCCATCTTAATTTATGCTAAGACCCTCGTTCTATGGACTTCACAGGAGTCAAGCAACTAACTGTCCCTTCTGCTTTTTAAACAAAAGTTCAGAAGTCATGTCTGACACTTGACTTGCACTTATATTCCATTTATTGCTCACAGAAAGATTTATCTTGTTTTTGAGATCAACAATGTAGTTGAATTTTCTCTTTATATATGTTCTCATTTCCCTGAGTTAGAGAAGGAATGCTCGAAGTGTGGAATTTTTATGGTGATAATGATTTTAATTCAATCAATTTTTTCTTATGCAAGATACATGGTGAATGAGTAACAGCAAAGGATGTAAGTTTTCTCTTTGCAAATGGGGGAACAGACAAGTAAAATAATTTCAAAAATCACTATTGTATCTCCACTCATATACAGCATATATTTATTGAACCCTTATGATGCACCAAGTATTCATTATATGTTTTAGGATGCAGAGGATTTCTTTAATATTCACAAGATGAAACTGTGACCCCAAAAGATTTTGATTTCTCAATAATCTACAGCTAACTAACAGTAGAGTCCAAATTAGAACCCAGGTCACTCTCAGTTCTAGATTATTTGGAGAATGAACCAAAGAGGTACAAATTCAAAGAGAAACAAATTCAAAGAGGAACATATTTAGAAATTATTCTGATGAGTCCTAACCCCTCAACCTCTCAATGTATTTTTTCTGTTGATGAAGTAAGCTTAGGATGGTAAAGTGACTTACCCAAGTACATGCAGCATTAGTAGCAGATGAGAAATAAGAATACAAGCAACCTAACATTCACACCTTGGTCTCTTTTTATTGTACCATGATGCACCATTTCAGAGTTCTAGAATGACTCTCTTGCCAGATACACTGACTACACTTTTAAATCATTTGGCTTATGTCTCAGCATCATTTGCATACATACTAGTCTATTATAGGAAATTTTTCAATCTTCAATGTGATCATGGATAAAATAGACAACTAAGACAATGCTAGTGGGGGTCTACTGAAAAGTCTATAGTGAATGAATAAAATAATTGAAAAAGGATAAGAAGTGGAGGGAGCACTGAAAAAAAAGATAATTATTAGACAAGGTAGCAAAAGTTTGTAATAAAATTATGATTAGAATTGCCTTTATTATTAAGTGCTATTTGTTACCCATGCATTATCTCACCTGTGTATGAATAAACAAGGACTGGTTATTTGCTTTTTGTAATAAAATATTCCTATTATTATGTAAAAATTTACAAAAAGGATTCCATGGAGTGTGTACAGTAGAAGCAAATGATGAGAGTTGTTTGGAAGGATTGAGTGAAATTCAGAGTCTGATGAACATCTGTATAATCAAGACAAGTAATGCTAGCATAGCAGATCCTTTTTGTTTTGAAGGAGGTACATTTAGAACAAAACAGGAAATCTTTCTTTAAAAAAGAATAATCTTATAGAAGATTTTACTTCAAAGGTAAAATATAATTTGGAATAAAATTGAGATCATTCCTAAACTACTGACTTCATAGGATCTTATAAATGATCACGTGTTTTCAGTAATCTCAGAGTAATAAGGTACTGCCCGTGTGAAAGGTGTGACACATATATATCATTCTCCTTTTCTAGGACAGATATTCCTCCCTGTTGAACTGTGGTCCAATTTCATAATCCTCATTCTGGTATTTCAGATAGTAACTGTCATGTGAGGAAACTTGTTTCATTGTTAATTTATGCTGTGAATTCCTCCATGGCAAGGACTATGTCTTAGTTTTGTATCTTAGTGTAAATGCCTAAAATGTGATTCTCAAATCATCTGCTCAATGAAAATTGTGATAAATATCAGAAAGATTATCTGAATCTCAAAATCAATCTATTCAATCTTTTTATCTTCTCTCCCATTGTTATACAGATGATACTTTTCTTTCTGCATTAAGAAAACTAATGGCAATGAAGTTGAACAAATTTATACTCCCACTTCTAAAAGTTTATTTATAACTGTACCTACCATCAAATTATTTCCTACAGTCTCAGAAGAAGAGGAAATTCTACTGTTTATTGCCTCTGCCTTTGGTCTTGCTTATATCCTCTCCTATCTTCTCTATAATAGTAACCTTGACCTTCAGTTATTTCCTCTCTCTTGTGCTTTTACAGCCTCTTCCTCTCTATTTGCTGTCACTCAAAAGTTTATAACTATTTTCAAATTCTCCCATAGAAACACATTAAAACCTCATTTATTTCCCATCATTTTTCTCACTTTAATTATTGGTGTTTCATTTTCTTCATAAGCAATACCCTCATAAGAATATCCTGAATTAAACCTTATTATAGTAGGCTTGACAAATGTACTTCAAAAGATACATAGACCCCTTGAAAGGGAGGGAATTATTTTATGTGTATGTGTGCATGTGCATCTTTCAGGCAAGAAGGTCCATAGCTTTTATCACATTCTTGTTCCCATTTTTCTTCTTCACCCTACCACAATCAGGCTTTTGCTAGCAACCACGTTTCTGCCCCTCTAATGACACTAAAACTCTTGTCAATAAAGTCAGCAGTGACCCTTAATTGACTTACTCCTTTAAATTCTTATACTTGAGCTTTTGGCAGCATTTTGCTCTGTTCAATGCTTTCTTGTTTTTGAAGCACTATTTACTCTCACTTTCAAATGAACTTTTCCCTCCTGTCTCTTCTATCCCAATTCCTTCTCATTTGATTGTTCAGGTTAACTTTTTTTTGGTGCTTATTTGCACCAAAGCTGACACTTCTTGTGTTACCTGTATGGCACATTTTGTTTTCCTAATTATTTCCCCTCACTCATAGATCTACCTATACTCCCTTCTGAAAGAATGTCATTGAATAGTTCCAACAAAGTGACTTCGGCTGACTGTGCCAGTGTTAATACATGAGTAAGGCCAATTAAAACCTCTTTCTGACAATTAATAACATTTAAAATTATAGTTAACATATAAAATATAGATAAAAGTACAGATATTACATGTGTCCACTTGATGACTTTTCACATTCATGTAACAGAACATTAGGAACAACTTAGAAGCTGTTTTTATACACATTTTCAGTCACTAGTTTCTGCCTCTTCTACAAAACTAAATGTCATTTTAACTTAACATTTCACAGATTGATCTTTATCTATTTTGACCTTTCTAAACTAGAATAAATAATATTTACTCTGTGATGTTGATATTTGCCCTATTTCACTGAATGCAATGTTTGTGAGATTCCATAGTGCTCTGTGTAGCTCAACTTTAATGACTGGTGAAGCATGATATCCCACTATAAGATAAATATGCCAAAATATATCTGTTCTTCCAATGACATTTGGGTTGCTTTTAGTTTCCAGCTATCATAAAAATGCATCAATAGACGTTCTTCTACATGTATTTGTGCAACATTGTACATGTTTATAAGTGTAACTACTGAGCTACAGGATAAGAGTATATTCATCTTTTGTACACATTGCTGAAGTTCTTTTAAGGTGGATGTATCCATTTGCACTCACACCAGCATCAAAAGATTTTCAGTTTCTCTATAACATTGCTAACACTTTGTATTGTCAGATACTTTAATTTCAGTCATTTCTCTCTAGGCTTAGTAGCATATCATTTTATTTTAAATTGTCTTGATTACAAAATCAATTAAGCCCCTTTTCATATGTTTATCATCTTTTACGCAAGTCTTTTGCTCATTTATCTCTTCAGTTGTTGGTCTTGTTCATGATGCTTTCTGGAAGTTATTTTAGTCATCTTAATATGAGTTGTTAATTGTATTTATTGCAAATATCTTTTGCCATTGTGTGGTCTGACTTTTCCATTTTAATGGTACATTTTAATTAAGTAATGTATCCTATTTTAATATAAGTAATGTATCAAAACATTTGATACATTAGACTACCTTAAAATAAGAAGGTAGTCCTCCTTATTTTACCTTAAAATTTAAGGTAGTCCAATGTATCAAATGTTTTGTTTATTTTAGAGATATATGTGCCTTCTTCATGAAATCTATTTCTACCCACAGGCATGAAAATATTATCCTATGACAACTTCTAGAAACTCAAATATTGTATTTTAAAATATTTGATCTTTAATCATACTGAGATTAGATTTTGTGTATAATATGAGGGGGAGTCATCTCATTTTTTACATATGACTATCCAATTGATCCTGCACCATTTATTGCAAATACCACCATTTTCTCTTTCTATTATGCTACTTAGGTATCAAACAAATAACATTATGTCTGAAGGATTGTTTCTAGATTTTCCTGTTCCATTTGTCTATTTGATATTCTAATGCAAACACTACAGTGTCTAACTTACTATAATAAGCCTTGACATCTGGTCATGTAATTCCACCAACTTTATTCTTCTTTATGATCATCTTGCCTACTTTTGCCTCTTTACATATCTCTAAATAATTTAGAATGAGGATGTCAAATTCCACAATAAACTTGCTCATGTTTTATAAAGAAAGCATTAAAGCTACAGATTAATTTTGGAAGAATTAACATCTTGACTATATTGACTCATCAAATCCATTAATATGAATTATTCTTCCATTTATGGTTGTTTGAAACTTTTTTTTCCAATAATGTTTTCGGGTTTTCTCTGTAGTAGAGTTTCTAAATTTTTATTGGATGCATTACTAGTTATTTTATGCCATCATAAATGGTATTATTTTAAACTTATTACTTTTAAACTACCTATTGTTGTCATATGGAAATACAGTTGAGGAAGGTAGACATCAACAAGATGGTAAAAGAAAAAGCCTTGAATCCTCCTTCCCCCTACAAACACTTAATCAACAATAATAGATGGATAAGTTTCCTTTATGAGGAACTTAGATACTAGTTGAGAGGGTCCTGCACCCTGAGTGAGTCAGAAACCATCACATTGAAGCTGGTAGAAAAATTTGACACACTTTTTAAACATAATCTCTACTCCTGGCACAGTGTCATAAAACCAGGATTAAACCCTTCATCTCCAAGGTTCTCCATTCAGAGGGAGAAAAATGAACTAATTGGTCAATGTTGCAGTTTTTTGATGGTATGTCCAAAGAATATCCTTCTCTCTTGCCTTTCTCAGAGTGTTGACAGGACCTGCCATATGCTAGATGGCTGAAGACCAGTGAGAACAAAGATGGCATTTTGATCTGGCACATAACTGATTCCTCCAGCTTAGTACAAAGCAAATAGGTTTAATATCCCAGATTTCAACTTCTTCCTGAGAAAGAAAGTAATTGGACAGATCCTTTGATAATCCAACTTTTCCAGGGGATGCCCAAGGAAGTGGCTTCATTGTCACTTATCTGAAAATGCTGATGAGACTTGCCATGCTCTACATACCTGGGGCCCACTAAGAACAAAGAAAACAGGTTGGATAAGCATTAAAAATTATGTGAAAGTTCAAAGACAAAGAAAGAATTTTGAAAGCAGTACAAGAAAAATGATTTCTCACATAGAAGAGAGTACTTATAAGACTATTGTTGGATTTCTGGGCAGCGCCTTTGAAGGCCAAGGATGAGTGGGGTAATATTTTCAAAGTACTGAAATAAAAAAAAAAAAAACCCCAAAAACAAAAACAAGAAACACTGACAACTAAGAACACTATATCTGGCAAACTTTCTTTTAAAAATGAGGGAGATATAAAAACTTTTCCAACAAACAAAAGTTGAGAGAGTTAAGCACTAGTAATCTTCCCTTACGAGAAATAATAAAAGAAGCTCTTCAAGTTGAAATATAAGGATGCTAAGTACTGATACAAAATTACATGAAAGTAGAAAATTCACTGGCAAAGGTAAATATGTAGACAAATACTAAATACTGCAATACTATAACAGTGGTGAGTAAATTACTTAATTCAGGAATAGAAGTTAAAAGACAAAATTATTAAAAACTAAATTATACATTTTAACATATGATTGAGGTACACAATATAAAATATGTAAACTGAAATATCAATGATATAAAGTTGGGGGAGAGAAATAAAGGTGTAGTTCTTGTATGTGATTAAGGTTATGTTGTTTTGCACTTAGAGTATTATAACTATAAAGGTTTTATGTAAACACTCTGGCAACTACAAAGGAAATACTTATAGAAGATACTCAGAAAAAGAGGGAGCAGTCAAAACATTTCAATAAAAAATCAACAAAACAAATGAAAAAAGCAAGTGAGGAAGAGATGAACAAAAACTGTAAGACAGTCAGAAAACAATTAACAAAATGACATTAGCAAGTCTTTCCCTTACAATACGTTCTTTAAATGTCAATGAGTGAAGTCTCATGTTGTGACATAACAAATTTAAGAAGTTTTAAATTTTACAAAATATCTTTTCTGATGATAATAGTATGAAATTAGAAATCAATAGCAGAAGGAATTTCAGGTAATTAAACAACATGCTCCCTAACAAAAAAATAGGTCAAAGAAGAAATCAAAAAGAAAATTAAAATATTCTGAGGCAAATAAGAATGAAAACACAACATATCAAAAGTTATGGGATTCTGCTAAATTAGATATAAGAGGAAAATTTATAGTTAATAAATGCCTACATTAGAAAAAAAATCTCAAATAAATAACCTAACTTTACACATCAAAGAACAAGAAAAAGAGGAAAACATAAGGCCAAATTTAGCAGCGGAAGGGCCATAATAAAAATTGGGACAGAAATAAACAAACAATAGAAAAATCAAAAGGTGTGTTGTTATTTTTTAAACAAACAAAATTGATAAATCTTTAGACTTAAAAAACATAAAACTCAAATAAATTAAAATAGAAATGAAAGAATAGATATGAAAACTGATGCTATATAAATACAAAAATGTAGATAATCTAAAATAAATAAATAAATAAACACTTTTTTTAAGGTTAAGACTTGCTTTTATTCTCTAGTGAGGAACTTCATAGAAATCTAGGCAGTATTTTACAAAGATTAATTTAGAATACCTAATCCTAGTTTTTGTTTCAATTTTTACTCCATGATCCATATTAACATATATAAAGACATTTGTTGATCATGTTCTAGAAAGTATAGTTTTAGTATATGCACCACCAAAGACGGACAAAAATGCCCTCTCCAAAGCAATATTCTGAGACTTTTGTGATAAGGATTGTCTTTGTCTAGGCAAATAATTCTAATGATTTCTCTCTGTTTAGCTGACCCATGTCAAAAAGGAAAGTGCACTACATTTTTGAAACTGTTAGATAAATGGATAAATTGTTAGAAACATTAAACTTACCAAGAATGAATCATGAAGTAATACAAAGTTCAAATACAAATATAACTAGTAAAAATATTGAAACAACAATAACAAATCTCCCAACAAAGGGAAGTCTGGGACCAAATGACTTTACTGATGAATTCTGTTAAATATTTAAAGAATTAAAAACAATATTTCTTAAACTCTTTCAAAAATTGATAAAAACTGAACACTTCCAAACTCATACTATGAGGCCAGTATTACCTTGAAACTAAAACTAGACAAAGATACAAGAAAAGAAAGCTACAGGCCAACATCCCTGGTGAAGATACATGCAAAAATTCTCAATAAAGCATTAGCAAGTTGAAGTGAACAATATGTTGAAAGGATCACACACCATGACTAAGTGGAATTTATCTATGGGATGCAAAGATGGTTCAACATAAAAATTCAATTAATGCAGTACACCACTCTAATGGAATGTAGGATAAAGACTAGACGATCATCTGCATAGACGTAGAAAAAAAAATTGACAAAATTCAAAATTCAACACCATTTTGTGATAAAAATTGTTAACCAACCAGAAAGAGAAGGAAGTTATTTCAAAAAAATAAAATCCATAGATGAATGGCCAACTAACATCACACTCAATTGTAAAAAACTAAAAATTTTAATCTATGGTCAGAAACAAAGCAAGAATGACCTCTCACAACTTTTGTTCAAAATAGTACTAGAAGTCTGAGCCAGAACAAATAGGCAAGACAAAAAGATTAAGGTGTCCAAATAAAAAATGAAGAATGCAAATTATATGTGTGTGCATGACAGTCTTATCTGTAGAAAAAAGTAAAGAATCTACAAAAATACTGTTAGATTGAATAGATGAATTCAGTAACGTTGCAAGATACAAAATCGACATACATTTTAATATCTATTTATTCTTAGAAAGAAAATGCTGCATATCCAACAACATGGATAAACATGGAAGACATTATGCTAAGTGAAATATTCCAGTCACTGAGAATGAGAAAAAATTGTATGCTGTTGATAGGAATGTAAAATGGTACACTTGCTATAGAAAACAATATGGTACTTCCTCAAAAAAATCAAAAATAGAACCTAGATTTTATCCAGCAATCTCACTTCTGAGTACTTATCCCAAAGCATTGAAATCAGAATTTTGAAGAAATATTTGCATTTCTATTTTTATTGCAATTTTATTCACGATAGCCAAGCTGTGGAAACAATCTAAATTTCCATCAGTAGGTAATTGGGTAAAAATAAATGTTCTATACATACAACTGATTGTTACTCAGCTTAAAAAAGAAGGGAACAATACAGCAGGTGAGACCATGGATTAACCTTGAAGGCTTCATGATTAGTAAACGTACCAAAATCCCTAAGATACAGCAAAAGCAGCACTCAGAACGTTTATTGCATTAAATGCGTACATCAAAAATAGAAATATCACAAATTAACCACCAAACATTGTAACTTAAAGAACTAGAAAAAGAACAAACCAAACCCAATGCTTGAAGAAAAGAAGAAATAAAAAAGATCAGAGTAGAAACAAATGAAATAGAGACCTAAGAAGACAAAGAATCAATGTATTGAAAAGTTGGTTCTTTGAAAAGATAAACAAAATTGATCCACTGCTAACTAGACTAACCAAAAAGAAGAGAGGAGATCCAAATAAAATCAGAAATAAAAAAGACATTATAACTGATACCACAGAAATACAAAAGATTAATACTGACTATTATGAACAACCATATGCACACAAACTAGAAAACCTAGAGGGAATAGATAAATTTCTGGAAATATGCAACTTCTTAAGTTTGAACCAGGAAAACTTACAAATCCTGAAATACCAATATAAACTAGGGAGAATGAATCGGAAAAAATAAAAATCTCAAAAAATAAAGACCAAAGCCAGATAGATTCAGAGCCAAATTCTAGCAAATTTACATAGAAATACTAGTACTAATCCTCCTGAAAATGTTCCAAAGAATTCAGGAAGAGGGAAAGTAAGTATCACCCTGATACCAAAGCCAGAAAAGGCCACAACAACAATGACAACAACAAAACGAAACTATACACAAATATCCCAGATTAACACAGATGCAAATATCATCAGCAAATTACTAGCAAACTGAATCCAGGGGCACATCAGAAAAATAACACACCTTGATTAAGTGTATTTTTTTTTTTTCGGAGATACAAGGATAATTCAACATATGCAATTCAATAAATGTGATTCATCACATAAACAAAATTAAGAACTAAAAACATGGTTATCTTCATGGATGTAGAAAAGGCATCTAATGAAATTCAGCATTCCTTCATGAAAAACCTTCAACAAACTGGGCATAGAAGGAACATACTTCAAAATAATAAGGGCCATGCATGACAAACCTACAGTTAACATCATACTGAATGGGAACATGATGAAAGCATTCTCCCTTCCTAACAATTGGAATAACACAAGGATGCCCAATTTAACCATTTCTATTCCACATAGCACTAGAAATCCTAGCCAGAGCAATCATACAAGAGAAAGAAATAAACAGCATCTACATAGGAAGGGAGGGAATTAAGTAATCCCTGTTTGCTGACAATATAATCTTGTATCTAGGAAACTGTAAAGATTCTATCAGAAACCTTTCAGATTTGTAAATGAATTTAGTGAAATTTCAAGATACAAAATGAACATATAAAACAGTTGCATTTCTATACACCAATAAAGATAAAGCAAAGAATAAAATCAAGAAGCTAATCACATTTACAATAGCTACAAAATATAATTAAACAAGGAAGCAAAAGATCTCTACAAAGAAAAGTGCAAAGCAGTGATGAAAGAAATTGAATAGACAAAATAAATGGAAAAATATCCCATGGTCATGGATTGGGAGAATTGACATTATTAAAATTACCATACTGCCAAAAGCTATATATACATTCAGTGCAATCCTTATTAAAATAACACCATTTTTCATGGAATTAGAAAAACCAGTTCTGATGGAACAATTTGATGGAACAGATCAGCTGTAGAATGGAGGAATATATTTTCAACTTTTTCATCCAACAAGGAAATAACATTCAAAATATATAAAGAAATCAAACAACTGAACAATAAGGAAAAAACTCCAAATAACCCCATTAAAAAGTGAGCAAAGGGCTGGGTATGGTGGCTCACGCCTGTAATCCTAGCACTTTGGGAGGCCAAGGCCGGTGGATCACCTGAGGTCGAGTTCAAGGCCAGACTGGCCAATATGGTGAAACCCCGTCTCTACTAAAAATACAAAAATTAGCTGGGCATGGTGGTGCATGCCTGTAGTCCCAGCTACTCGGGAGGCTAAGGCAGGAGAATCACCTGAACCCAAGAGTTAGAGATTGCAGTGAGCAGAGATCATGTCACTGCACTCCAGCCTGTGGAGCAAAACTCCATCTCAAATAATAATAATAATAATAATAATAATGTGAGCAAAGGAAATGAACAGACATTTTTCAAAATAAGACATACAAATGAACAACTGGAATATGAAAAAATGTTCAACATCTCTATTCTTCAGAGAAATTAAAACCACAATGAGATATCATCTTAGAATTGCTATTAAAAAGACAGAATATAACAGATATTGGCCATGATGTGAAGAGGGAATGCTTATACACTGTTGGTTGGTACATACACTTTTGTTTCCACTTATCTATGAGAACATGTAGTATTTGACTTTCAGCTTCTGAGTTGTTGTACTTAAAATAATGACATCCAGTTCCACTGTTGGTGGGTATGCAGAAAACGAACGTGTACACACAGTGCACATGACGGAAATTGGAGACTCGGAAGTGTGGAGAGCGGAAGAGGGGTGGATTTGAGAAATTACTTTTAATGGGTATGATCTACATTATTCAGGTGATGGATATTGTAAAAGATGAGACTCCACTATACAATGCAACCATGTAACAGAAATGTATATAGATTCCCTTAAACTTATACAAATAAAAAGCACAAATAAACCAGTCATAGAAAGAAAAATACTTTATTATTCAATTCTATGAAATATCTAAAATAGTCAAACTCAGAAGCAGAGAGGAGAATGGTTGTTGCCAGGAATTGAGGAGAGGTTTTCCCAGCTTAGGTAGGCTGGGCAGCCTTTGGAAAACCGACATGTGGACCAGCAGCCTGTTGGTTTTAGCAGCGGGCCCCACATCGGGCAGTGGTGCTACCATCACGCACTCATCTGCTCAGCAGTGCCACCTGCTTGTAAAGATGACAGCTTTCAAAAGATCCTTTAACTAGTAGAACAGCTCTGCAGTTTTGTTTGCTGTAGTGACCATTGCCATCTCACCTTCTCTCACCAATTGCTGCCTCATGCCATTTTTTATCTCAATAGTTACTGTCTTATCACCTGTCTCTGATTGCCGTCTCTTACTGTCTTGCTGTCCCACTAATCACTGATTGTCATGGTTTCTGCTGTCTTGCTGCCTCTCTGCCAGTTTTCGCTATCTTGCCATCAGTCACCACCATCTCCACAGTCTCACTGCCACATCAGTCACTGTCTCTCAGTTGCTGTCTCTATCACTTAGTGGTCAGCAGATGTGGCAGGACAGGTGAGCCACAAAATTGGGGCTTATCCTGGGAGGTTTCTTGGTGTCTTGTGGGAAAGAATTCAAAGTCAAGCTAGTGGTGTTAGACAGCAATTTTTATTGAACAGTATTGCTCCTTGCAGAGTAGGGCTAACTCAGGCAATGTGCCCAGAGTCAGGAATTTTTTGGGTTCTAGGCAACTATACTCCTACTCACTTAAACACACTTTCAACTACATGCAAATTAATGGGTGAGTCAATGCAAATTGAGGGGCAGATTATTTAGAACTTTCCAGGAAGAGGGAGGAAACCTAAGGGTCACTGCCAAGGAAAGGGATGGTAAGTACTAGGCCATTGCCATGGTATTTGTAAACTGTCATGGTACTGGTAGGAGTATCTTGTATTAATGAGCAATGAGGAGAGCTCGGGATAACTTTCATTGTCATCTGCTGTTTCTTTCCATTTTTTATTTTGTCCCACTAGGACCAAGGAATATGCTCTGCCAGTCTCCTACCACAATATAATTAGCTAACAGGGATAATTTGCTGTATTTAAAATGCTTTTTTCTCTATCTACTGAGATAATCATTGGATTTTTGTTTATAATTCTGCTTATGGTATGTATTACATCTATTGATTTGCACATATTGAATCATCCTTGCACTCCTGTTCTAAAACCCACTTGATCATGGTGTATTATCTTTTCAATGTGCTGTTGGATTCCATTTACTATATTTTGTTGGTGGTCTATGTTCTTCAAAAACATTGGTCAGTAGTTTTCTCTTTGGTTGTATTCTTGTCTGGTTTTGCTTTAAGGGTAATATTAGCCTCTTCAAATGACTTAGGAGAAATTTCCTCCTTCCTTTTAAATTTTCTGAATCACTTTCACTAGGACTGATATTAGTTCTTTCTATGTTTGTAAGATTTCAACTGCATATCCATCTGGTCCTGGATATTTCTTGGTAGATTTTTATCACTGATTCAATCTTGCTACTTGTTTTTGGTCTGCTCATTTTTTGTTTCTTCTTGATTCAACCTTAGGAAACTGTATGTTTCCAGGAATTTATTCAGTTTTTCTCAGCTTTCTAGTTTGCGAATGTATAATTGTTCATCATAATTCCTGATATTCTTTCTTATTTCTGCTGTATCAGTTGTAATGTCTCCTTTTTATTTCTGATTTTGTTTAATTTGGTCTTCTTTATATTTAGTGATTAGTCTAGTGGTTTATTAACTTTGCCTGCCTTTTAAAAGACCAACTATTCATTTTTTATCCTTTTCTTGGGTCTCTATGCCATTTAATTCTACTCCAGTCTTTATTATTTATTTACTTCCTTCTGCTAATTTTATGTTGGTTTGTTACTCCTTGTCTAATTCTTGTGGTACATCATTCGTTTGTTAATTTGTAGTCTTTCTGCATTTTTATTGTAGACATTTAGTGCTACAAAATTCCTTCTTAGCATTTTGTTTGCTATATCCCACAGGTATTGATATGTTGTGTCCATTTTCACTTGTTTCAAAAAAATTTTCAATTAATATCTTGATTTCTTCATTGACTCAATGATCATTCAGAAGAGTGTTGTTTAATTTCCATGTGTTTATGTAGTTTTAAATCAAAGTTCCTCTTGACATTTATTTTTTGTTATATTCCCCTGTAATATTAGCAGATATTTTATAGAATTTTGATTTTTAAAATTGGTTGAGACTTGTTTTGTAGACTAATATGCAGCCTATCTTGGAGAATGTTTTATGTGTGAATAAAAATAATGTATATTCAGTCAGGCACTGTGGGTAACACCTGTAATCCCAGCACTTTGGGAGGCCAAGGTGGGCAGATCATGAGTTCAGGAGATTGAGACCATCCTGGCTAACACGGTGAAACCCTGTCTTTAATAAAAATACAAAAAAAAAAATTAGCCGGGCATGGTGGTGGGCACCTGTAGTCCTAGCTATTTGGGAGGCTGAGGCAAGAGAATGGCGTGAACCTGGGAGACAGAGCTTGCAGTGAGCCGAGATCACACCACTGCACTCCAGCCTGGGTGACAGAGCAAGACTCTGTCTATAATAATAATAATAATAATAATAATAATAATATATTCTGCAATTATTGGGTATTAATAGTATGTTCTCTAGATGTCTGTTAGGTCTATTTGGTCTAATGTCTAATTTAAATCAAATAATTGTTCGTTGATTTTCTGTTTTGAAGATGTGTCCAGTGCTATGAGGGTGGTGTTGAAGTCCTTCACTCTTATTGTATTGCAGTCAATCTCACCCTTTAGGTCTAGTAGTTTTTACTTTATGAATCTAGGTGCTATACTATTGGATGTATATATATTTAGAATTGTTCCATCGTCTTGCTTAATTGATCTCTTTATCATTATATAATAAACTTATTTGTCTTTTTTTTTTTTACTCTTTTTGATTTAAAGTCAGTTTTATCTACTATAAGTATTGCTGCTCCTCCTGGCTTTTGATTTCTGTTGGGTGGAATATCTTACCATTCTTTTATTTTTACTCTACATACATCTTCACAGGTAAGATGAGTTTCTTGTAAGCAACATTTAGATGCATTTAGCCAATCTATATATTTTTTTAAGTGGCACATTGAGTCCATTTACATTCATGGCTAATATTGATATGTAAAGTTTTTGTTTCTGCCATATTGTTAATTGTTTTTTAGTATTTTATAAATGTTTTTCCTTTCCTTCTGAGTGTTTGCCTTTGTGGTTGAGTGGAATTTTGTAGTGGATTCATTTGATTCCTTTCTCTTCCTACTTTGAGTAATTGCTTAGCCAATTAGTTTTATACTTTTGAGTGTTTCCATCATGGTGAATATCACTTTTTTGCTTCTGAGTTTAGAGATCCTTTGAGGATTTCTTGCAGAGCCAGTCTAGTGTTGGAGAATTCCCTCAGTATTTGCTTCTGTAAGAAAGACTTTACTTCTGTTTCATTTATTGAACTTACATTTGCTGGACATAGAATTATTGGTGAGTATTTTTTTTTTTTAATTCTTTTGGCCCATTCTGTTATGGCCTGTAAGGTTTGTACTGAGAAGTCCATTGTTATTCTGATGCGGTTTACTTTGTAGATGACTAGAAACTTTTCTATTGCTCATTTTGGAATTTGTCCTTTTACTTTAACTTTTGAAAGCCTGATTATAGGATGTCATGGAAAACTTTATTTTGCATTAAATTTTCCTGGGGATAGTTAAGCTTCCTCTATCTGGATAATTAAATCTCTTGCTAGACTAGGAAAATGTTTACATCTTATTTCATTAAAAAGGTTTTCTAATTCTTAATCTTTCTTCTCCCTTGGAAATGCCAATAATTTATAAGGTTCCTTATTTTAGGTAGTCCCAAACATGTAAAAAACTTTGCTCATTCTTTTTCATTATTTTTTCTTTATTGTTGTCTGATGATTTTTTTTTTCAAAAGATGTCTCCTTATTTTCTGAAATTATTTCTTCTGTTTGGTGTAGTCTATTATTGAAACTATCAAATGTATATTTATTTCAATAAAGCTTTTCGAAATTTCTGGGTTTTTTTTAAAGATATATATCTTCTCATTTATATTCTGAATTGTTTTGCTGACCTCTTTGTACCAGTTTTAAGATTTCTCTTGCACCCAATTGAGCTTCTTTGAAATAAATATTTTGAATTTTTTTATCTAGGATTTTTAGGTTTTCTTTTTGTCAAAATATATTGGCAGAGAATTATGTTTCTTCAAGAGTGGTGTAGGAAGAGAATCAGTGTACCATATATACAGTTGTTTCAGGAAAATATATTTTTCTGTTTTATTCATCTACTTGTCTGTCCTTATAACAGTATCACTTTATTTGGATTACTGTATGTTAAAATGAGTTTTGAAATTATATAGTGTAAATTAAACTTTGTTTTCCTTTTAAGGAAGTATTTTAGCTATCTCATGCTCTTTGCTTTTTTGTTGTTGTTGTTGTTGTTTTGAGACGGAGTCTCTCGCTGTTGCCCAGGCTGGAGTGCAGTGGCGCTATCTTGGCTCACTGCAAGCTCTGCCTCCTGGGTTCATGCCATTCTCCTGCCTCATCTTCCTGAATAGCTGGGACTACAGGTGCCCAACACCATGCCTGGCTAATTTTTTTGTATTTTTAGTGGAGATGGGGTTTCACCATGTTAGCCAGGATGGTCTCTATCTCCTGACCTTGTGATTGAGCCCGCCTAAGCCTCCCAAAGTGCTGGAATTACAGGTGTGAGCCACCACACCTGGCATTCTTTGCATTTCTATATATATTTTAGAACCAATATCTCAATTTTTATAATTAAGATTGCTGGCATTATGAATGACATTTTATTGAATGATTTGTGGTGGATGACAGCTTAAAATACTTAACCTTCCAATCTATGAGCATGATTAATATCTTGATGCCTGTAGTTCTCTTATAATTTGCTTCGGTACTGCTTTCCTTGCATGTCTTTCATTTTATTTAGTTATAAATATTTCAAGCTTTTGTTGCTATTGCAATGTGCAATTTGGTGCTTTATTTTCTACATGTTTGCAATATTTTATTTTAAATTTTTAAATTTCTTTTAGACAGAGTCTCGCTCTGTCGCCAAGGCTGGAGTGCGGTGGTGCGATCTCCACCTCCACCTCCCAGGTTCACACCATTCTCCTGCCTCAGCCTCCTGAGTAGCTGAGATTACAGGCAGCCATCACCAAGCCCGGTTTACTTTTTGTATTTTTAGTAGAGACAGGGTTTCAGTGTGTTAGCCAGGATAGTCTTGATCTCCTGACCTCTTGATCCACCCGCCTTGGCCTCCAAAGTGCTGGGATTACAGGCATGAGCCACCACGCACAGCCTATGTTTGCAATATTTTAAGTATTTGTATTTTATTCTTAGATTATTCATGCTGCTTTAGGACTATTTGGTAAATAGTAAACTTTATGAGTATTAAAAGATATGAAAATAGTTTTATTTATCACTCATGGTTGATTTATGATTCCATATAATTTTTTTTTAAATGTTAAAGGCATACTGCAATATCTGCTGAAACTCATTTTTACTTATAGAGAAATCATGTACTAATTTTATTATTATTTCTCAGTAATGAAATGTTTTTCTTCTTAAATTTATGCTTATTTAGTAATATCACAATAATTATTTTAGATATAGATATTTTGTCATGTATCCTGCATGGCACACAACGGGCCTTTTCAATTTGAAGGCACTTGTCTTTCTCCTCGTCTGGTAACTTTTCTGAGATCATTTCTTTAGAATTTCATCCCTTCTATTTTATCAACTGTCTGTGACATACTGATGAGATGTTTGAGCATATGATTTGATATTAGGTATTTCCTATATTCTCATAGTTTCTATCTTTTTTAATACTTTAGTTTCTTTGTGTGAAGTTCCCTACAATCCGTCTTATTCTCCATACCCCATTTTTATATTTGGTACCATATAATTTGTTGCCAAATACTCTCGTTTACTCCTTTATTCTTTTTCAAAGGACCATATTCTTATGTGTACAATTCCTTTTGAAACTTCTACAGTATTTATCATAGTATTGTACGTGTGTGTATTTTAAAAAATAATTTGCATCTTTATTTTTCCTTGGGTCAATATTTCTATCTCTTTAGTTTTTTTGTGTGTTACTCTACCATTTTCAAACACTAGTAGTATTCCTTTGTTACCTATTTTAAATTAGGAATGATGAAATAAATTTTCTTATGTGGGCAGTTGGATTGAATTTCCTTTTTATCTGTAAAGTTATCTTTTCTTCACAGATTTCTCCAGTGGAGGAGCTGTCTCTGAGCTCTGTGTATATCAGCAGATTATGTCAACTGACAGGCTTCACTTTAGTGTGTGTATATGTGTGAATCTAGCAGGAAGAATACACAAAACTCGAACGGTAATGCCAAAAAAAAAAAAAAAAAAAAAGGAAAGGCTGTTTTCTCCGGGTTGTCAACACCCACACTAGGAGCTGTAACTTCTTAAAGTGGAAATTATTTATAGATTAAACCTCCATTTTTATCCTGAGGAATTATGAACACTATACAAAGGAAATTATTGCATAAGATAATTCACACTGATTTTCTATAAATGAAACTTCAGTCACTTACAATATTTATTGCCCCTAGGTCTCCTAATCTTTACAATACTGAATCCAATCTTGAACCAACCAACTCTATGGTTTTGCCTCCAAGTAATAAATGTTCCAACCTCTGTTTTTGCTTTATCCTTTTTCAGTTTTAGGGTTGAATACTCATTCTAATTTACCCAAAAGTAAGACCTAAATTACCTAATTATATTTTTAAGTTTTTGAATTTCATTAAGATCTTCTACACAGTGTTATCCCCACATCTAAAAGCAGCAAGATAGTTATGCATTTTTATTACCTACATATGTGTGTGTGTGTGTGTGTGTGTGTATATATATAATTTATGAGAAAAGGAAATGTATAGACATACATGTTTTCTCTAATTTCAATGGTTCTTCAGTAGGAAAAGAAAGCAAACATAAATGATGAGTCTACCATGCTGTATCAGAAAATGATACAACTTTTATGTCAATATATGAAAAATTATATAAGTCAAATTAAATAGCAAATAAACTGAGTGACTGGGAAACTATATTCAATAATTTGATAGAGATTTGTTTTGATTTTTAAGAGATCTTTATATCTAAATAATAATAAAAATAATGGAATTTTTTTTGTATTTACTATGTGCCTGGTAGTGCTCTATATTTTACAACCTGTATGACTCATTTAATTATCATTGCAAGCCTATGAAATAGCTACTATTATTATCACAGTTTTGCACATGGATAAATGAAGGCATAAAAGGCACAAATAGCTTGTTCAAGACTCATAGTGTTGGAATTTGAAACCCATGCAGTCTAGCTATAAATTCTAGATTCTATACATTCTTTATTTAGTTACTACAATAATGTATCCTAAATAGAAAAACAATGGATAAAGGATATGAACAAATGACTCATCAAACTATATTAAAATTATATGAAGCATAAGTATAATAAAAACAGGTTTAATCTTTTAAGTTTTCAAATAGTTTCAAATTAAAACAGCAATAATAAACCTTTTGCCTATCAAATTATCATGAACTAATACATGGTAATATTGTTGAAAAGGCAAAGAGATGCAAATTCTCATATATTGCTTATAAAAGTCAAATTATTAAAGTCTTTCTTAAAATAAGTTTTTAGCACATTTCTATAGTCTTCAGATATATGCATCTTTTGTGCTGGTATTTATTGTTGTAGGAGTCTCTCTGCTCTTTTAAAAATAGTCAAATATTTATATATAAAATATTAGTGTTAGCATTATTCTAATAATTAAAAAATTATTCAAATGACCAAATTATCATTTATATATAAATTTATATGCAATTATTTGTTCTCCAGCCACAACATGCCAGACACTGTTTGAGACTCTAGGAATGTAATAATAATGAGATAGATAAAATCACCTGTCTCAAAGAATTTGTATTTTATTATAGGAAGACAAGCAATAAACAAAGAATGAAAAAATCAAGTAGTGAGAAATATTATAGTAAAGTAAAACATGTTATTTTGGAGAAAAACTAGGGGCTACCTTAGATGGTTGGAAGGTAGCATTTTAAAATTCAGACCTGGGGAGATGTTCCAGGTTGAAGTAAAGCTCTATGACAGAAAAAAAGCTTGGCTTGGCATGTCTGAGAAATAAAAAGAGGGCTGGGCCTAGGTTACCAACCAGAGAGGGAGGAAAATTTACATAGGACCTTGTAGGTCACTGTAAGCAATTTGAATTTTATCCTAAATGTGATGAGATACTATTGAAATATATATATATTTCTCTTTGAGACGAAGTCTTGCTCTGTCACCAAGCTGGAGTGCAGTGGCATGTTATCAATTCACTGCAACCTTCGCCTGCCAAGTTCAAGCAATTCTCCTGCCTCAGCCTCCTGACTAGCTGGGACTACAGGCACGCACCACCACACCCGGCCAACTTCTGTGCTTTTAGTAGTGACGGGATTTCACCATGTTGGCCAGGATGGTTTCAATCTCTTGACCTGGTGATCTACCTGCCTCGGCCTACCAAAGTGCTGGGATTACAGGTGTAAGCCACCATGCCTGGCCTAAAGATATTTTTTTAAAATACTGATTACATTGTAAGCTCACTTTGACTGCCTTTGAAGAGTGGTTAAAAAGAAAAAAAAATTGGCCGGGCGCGGTGGCTCAAGCCTGTAATCCCGGCACTTTGGGAGGACGAGGTGAGTGGATCACCTGAGGTCAGGAATTTGAGACCAGCCTGTCCAACATGGTGAAACCCCATCTCTATTAAGTCCAAAAAAAAAAAAATTAGCCGGGCACAGTGGTGCGCACCTGTAATCCCGGCTACTCAGGAGGCTGAGGCAGGAGAATCATTTGAACCCAGCAGGTAGAGGTTGCAGTGAACTGAGGTCGTGCCATTTCATTCCAGCTTGGGTGATAAGAGTGAGACTCCGTCTCAAAAAAAAAAAAAAAAAAAAAAAAAAAAATTAAAACCCGCATCACTGGCTTTAGGGTACCTTGATCCAATAGATAAAATTAATTTTATTTCCTAGTCTATTATGTGCAATGGATCAGGGCTGCTTGGGTATAGTTCAAATTATGACTATTTATGGATGCTAAAAGTACACCATAAACATGTAAAATTTTCAAATCTTTTGTGTCTTTTGGTATATTTTTCTTAAAAAAAAATTTAAAGTTTGTATTGGTTTATATCCTTTATATATTGTTACTATTATGAATATTTTTGCACCCATTATTTAATTGGCAATTATCTGTATATGGAAAGCTGTTGATAATTGCATGCAGCTACCTCAAAAATTCATCTTCTATATTCTACAGATGTTCAGATTATTGTTTTGGGTGTGCGGGGTAGATAATCATTTAATCTCAAAAAGTTTAATTTCTTCTTTCACTGTGTGTTTTTTATTCATTTTCCTTTTCTTCTTGCATTGTCTCATTCATTCTCTGTACCGGATTCTCTTCTTATATTAGTATCTCATTTCTTGTATTTTTGTCTTCTTGATTTTTCTTGTAATTTTATTTCAGCATTCAATAGTGATCATAGCAGACATCCCTCTCTTGCCTCTTTTATTCATTTTACAGTCATGAAATGAACAGTTTTTAAGAGTAAGGGATCTAGAAAGTATTAGAATAACAAAGCAATAAGAAATCTAAAGAAAGAAAAAAAGAAAAAAAAGAAAACAGCATGTCCCTTCTATACATTCTCATGGTAGTGTATCTAGCATGTGTATATGGATAAATAACAAGGAAAGGTCATTTACTTTTATTGAAAAAGAGGATATTAGGAAAAGCTCTTAAATTTTCATTTAATAACATATTTAAAAAGATCAGTTAGGAATGAAATTTCTTTTTAAAACTTTAAAAATTTAGGCAGCCTCTCTCAGGAGAGAAAGGGAAAAAAACTGCATTAACTTTGTGGTTATTGTTTTAATTCTAACCTAATGACAAGCAGGTACAAATGTATATAGATATCCATGGCAGATCCTTCACAAATGTGAGTAATAAGCAGCTCACCTAAGCCTAGAAATAAAATTTTTGGAAGAAGATTTTCATATAGGGAAGTACACTTTAACTCACTAAATTAGTTCAAACAAGTTAGTGTATCTATTTAGGCACCATTTTCTTAATCTTTAAAGTAAGTGGATTCATTTTCTTCTCGTCCCTTTTAACATTATTGAGAAACAACTATGGGGTAAGCAATGTGCTAGAAGCCATTGCACAAATCATCTCATTTATATTCTCTGTAACTCAACAATGTAGGAATTATCATACTCATTTTACAAGAAAAGCAACAGATATTTTGCAGTTGAGTAATTTAACATTTCCATCTTTTAATTTAAAAGCTGTTGGGAAAAACTCTAGAATTTTCTTTAAATAAATAAATTTAAAAGGATGTTAGAATTTAGGTTTAAACCAACCAGTTCTATCACACTATTAGAGGGTTGGTTCTTGCTACTCTACTATGCTTCTCTATAAAGCAGCTGATTTATCAATTTTCCCATTTCCAAAAGTTAAAAATCTTGATAAAAATATCACCCAGATTTCTTATTCAGTTATTTTAAACTGAATTCCAATTTATGTTACATTTTCCTAATATGATAACTGTCTTAGTCTGTTGGGGCTGGTATAATAAAATGTTTTACACTGGGTAATTTATAAATAAAAGAAATTCATTTTTCACAGATCTGGAGGCTAGGAAGTCCAAGATCAAGGCACGAGAAGACTCAATATCTGGTGAAGACTCACTCTCTGCTTCCAAGATATGCTTCTTCCTGTCTTATCATGTGGTAGAAGGGCAAAAAGGGCAAAAGGGATTAACAGACTTTCTGAAACGTTTTTATATGGGTACTAACTAATCCACTATCTCCTAAACCACCCCCGCCCCACTTCTAATACTGTTGCATTGAGGATTAAGTTTCCACATGAATCTTGAAGGAACAGAAACATTCAAATCATAGCAAAGGATTTCAGGGCAGATTTCACTGGAGCAAAAGACATAGAGAATGTACCCTTAGTAAAAAGCTTTAGCTATTCACTTCAAAATTTCTAGCGGTTGGAAAATCAGAGAGCTTATGGAGCTTATGGAGTGTGACCATTTGGAAAACTGACATACGCTTTTTTTTTTTTTTTTTTTGCAAATGATCTGAAATTAACTAAGTCCTGAATAAGAAGGGTAAGTCAGAAGGAACTTGTTTGAAACAATTTCCCTTCCCTAGATAAAGATTATGGATCTTTATTATTTTCCTTAGGAGAGATTTGGCCTTGCACAGTTTTTTTTTATATATTGTAGTTTCATTCTGTTTATCACAGAAAATATATAACAGCAAATAATATTTCCTCTATACTAGAGTTTTGTTTATGGATAAACAATTCCAGTTACAAAAACAGTAGATATTTCAGAGAATGTTAAAGACCATATTGCTATAGACTGGAGTTCCTCAACTTTAGCTGCACATTAGAATCATATAAGACATTTTAAAAAAATTCCAATGATCAGAATGCACATCAGACAAATTAGAATCTCTGGAGGAGAGATTCTAGTCATCAATACTTTTTAAAGCTTCCGAACTGCTTTCCAGTATAGAGCCAAGGTGGAGAACGGCTAAAACAGATAGCTATGATTAGCTTGATTTATTTCCCATAGGGCCTGCACCTCCAACAATGTAACACATTCTTCACTTAAGGAAGGTGTTTTACTTGCCTGACAGCTATATTGTCTAAGTTTCCAAAGTCAGTTTTAATATTAATAAATAAGCAGGGAGATTTTTAAGTGTCTATAAATTGCTTAGTCATTTTTAGATTCTTTGGGGGATATAACAGAACTAGGAAACATTTCCAGTTTGTGATCTGATTCAGGACACAAGACTTGCACAGATAGTAAAAATGAAGAATAAATGAAGACAGTTTGTGGGGACTCCTAAATTGAGTAGGACTCATCAGAGTTGTAAAGTAACTGGAAAAGAGAGAGATCCTTGTGGCTTGTTCTAGCTGGTGCTGTCACACACAAGGTGAAATTTGAGTTAGGTCTTGCTTGGGGGACAAATGTGGAATATTTGGTAAAGTAATTAGGGTAGCAAAACTTTTCCCAAGTAATTTGTAGATCCAACCTGAGAGGGTTGTTTGGTGCATTTCTGCTGAGAGAAGCATATATACTTAGGGATTTTAGTTTCTAAAATCACTTCAGTAGCAGGAAAATTATTAAGTGCATACTTTGCCCCTTCCAGATGATTATTGATAGTGGTGGCACTAATGGCTAGATTCTATTATTACATTAGTTTTTAAGTGAGCACAGTTTGAGTAACCCTGGTTTAGTTGAGCTGGGTTCTCTTTTGTGGATATATGCTATATCTTAAATTGCTAAAAAGCAGTGGTGACTTTGATTTACATAGTTAGGTTTTATTCTCAGAAAAATGAAGATACCCTGCTCCTCAATTTGCTCTGCACATTATAGTAGCTTTTATATACCTCTTTCTTTTCTTCAGTAAATCTAAATAAAGATACCATTTATCAATTGTCTACAAAAATTACTTATATTGGAAAAATATAATGGATATGTAAACTCTGTGGCTTGTAATTATGAGACTCGATATGATATTCTTGGGGCTCACTTTTTCTTAAACTACAAATAAGAGACCAATTCTCAATTCTAATGTAATATATAATGCTCTGAGAAATAAATAAAATAAGTGGCAATCAAGAGATAGGGCATGTATTTATACATGAGGGACCATATAATCAGAAAGATGAGCTTCCCTGCTGTTGTGTGTCCCCATGACTACATTACCTCAGGATTTTGTCTGATTAAAGGAGAGAATTCCAGCAGAAAAGATGCCCACAAATTGTGTTAAATTATACTCAAGGACCCAGAAGGAATTGCCATATATGATTTATGAGTATGGAATATCAGGAGATTTAGAAAAAATCAAGCTCATTTTGTACTTTCTGTTTCCTGAGTTATTCTCTCCTCTATGATGCTGCCCTAAGCTGTGTATGCTCGAAAACCTAAGTGATGACAGAATTGAATCACCAGTATTATTAACACTTATCATCAATCAGCCTAGAGAACAAAGTTATCCCTGGTCCCTTTTGATAGAATCACAGTGATTTTGGAAGAAAATATAAAGGCAGAATTTAGAAAGAAGTTCACAAAATTAACCATGAAAAGAAATGAAATCATTACCAAAAAGAAAAGGAGGACAATCTGTAGGTAGACATACATAAAAGTGGTAGAAATGGAGAAAAAGAATAAATGATACTTTTGAAAAAGATATGCTTATTCTAATTTACCTACTCTTTCCCTCCAAACTTTGGCATTTTAATTAAATTTTAAAATAGCACTAATTAAAGGAGGAATGTAATTATTTAAAAAGATAACTGTCACGATGGATCATTGGAACAGGCTGGAGGTTGTTGTACTAATGTTTTTCACTAATGTCTTATTTTAGAAATAGTCTTAAATATATAGTTGACTTTCTTGGAAATCTTAATCATTTTATGTTAAAAGATCACTAATTAGGCTGAGCGTGGTGGCTTATGCTGGTAATCCTACCACTTTGGGAGGCCGAGGCGGGTAGATCACGAGGTCAGGAGATCGAGACCAGCCTGGTTAACACAGTGAAACCCCATCTCTACTAAAAATACAAAAAAATAAAAAAATAGCTGGGCATGGTGGCACACACCTGTAGTGCCAGCTGCTCAGGAGATTGAGGCAGGAAAATCGCTTGAACCTGGGAGGCAGAGGTTGCAGTGAGTCAGGATCACGCCACTGCACTCCAGCCTGCCTGGCAACAGAGCCAAGACTCCATCTCAAAAAAAAAAAAAAAAAAAAATCACTAATTAAAAAAACTGTGGATATCCCTGAAAATAGAATAGAAAACTGCAAGTCTGTATCCCTCTCCAAAAGCAACCAATAAGCTAGCAAAAACTATCAAAATCAACTTTTAAGAACCCTATAGTTTAGTCAAAAACTTACAATAACCAGGTGAAGTCTTGGTGGAGAACAAAGTGGTTACTTTGTCGTAAGATAATACTATTGTAGCATTTTAAATTGGCCACCTGTCATCCCCTGTACTCCGAATGAGTAGCAGCCATGAGAACAACAGTCCTTGTGCCAGAAGGAGAAAAATGGAACATATTCTTAAAGAATTCTGGGTGTGGGTTTAATCTGTTTAAAGCCTCTGACAAGAACGAGAGCAAAGGCTTCCCATTGCTTCACCTAACTTGAACAATCGCAGGGCGAGGGCAGTTTTTCAAGTGGCTTTGGCTAACATAATTTAAAAGAACAGGTATCGGTTGAAGTAGCCTGCAAGGGACAATACATATTCTTCCATATGTGGCTTGCCAATTATCTCAGCACCATTTGATGAAGTGGTTGTCTTTTCCCCAGTTTATGTTTTTGTTTGTGTTGTCAAAGATCAGTTGACTGTAAGAATTTGGCTTCATTTCTGGGTTCTCTACTTTTTTCCATTCGTTGACATGCGTATTTTTATACCAGTACAATGTTTTGATAACTATAGCCTTGTAGTATGGTTTGAAGTCAGGTAATGTGATACCACCAGATTTGTTCTTTTGTTTAGTCTTGCTTTGGCTGTGTGGGCTCTTTTTTATTCCATATGACTTTTAGGATTTTTTTTTAAGTTCTGTGAAAGATGATAATGACATTTTGCTGGGAATTGCATAGAAATTGTGGATTGCTTTTGGCAGTGTAGTAATTTTTACAATTTTGATTCTACCCATCCATGAGCAGGAAATATGTTTCTATTTGTTTGTGTCATTGATGATTTTTTTTTTCAGCAATGTTTTATGGCAATTCTATTTTGGTGTATTTTGAGGTTTAGCTTTGAGATTTAGAACTCCTTTTAACATTTCTTGTAGTGCTGACTTGGTAGTGTCAAATTCTCTCAGCATTTGTTTGTCTAAAAAAGACTTTATCTCTCCTTAATTTATGAAACTTAGTTTCCCTAGATACAAAATTCTTGGCTAACAATTATTTTGTTTAAGGAGGCTAAAAATAGGAACCCAAACCCCTCTGGCTTGTAGGATCTCTGCTGGAAAATCTGCTGTTAATTTGATACATTTTCCGTTATAGGCTACCTGATCCTTTTGTCTCACATCTCTTCAGATCCTTTACTTTGTCTTGACTTTAGATAACCTGAGAGCCATGTGTCTAGGTGATGAGATTTTTATGAATAATTTCTTGGGTATTCTTTGAGATTTTTGTATTTGGATGTCTAGATATATACCAAGGCCAGGGAAGCTTTCCTCAACTATTCCCCAAAACATGTTTTTTAAACTTTTAGATTTCTCTTCTTCCTCAGAAACATCAATTATTCTTATGTTTGATTGTTTAACAGAATTCCAAATTTTTTGAAGTCTTTATTTTTATTTTTGCTGTGTCTTAGTTGGGTTAGGTTAATTTGAAAGCCTTGTCTTTGAGCTCTGAAGTTCTTCCTTCTACTTCTAGTCTACTGTTGAAACTTTCCAGTGTATTTTGTATTTCTCTAAGCTTATCTTTTATTTCCAGAAGTTTGGATTTTTTTATACTTTATTTTCCTGGAGACTTTTAAAAAATCTATATCATGTTTTTTAAAAATTTATTTAAGTTGATTTTCTCCTTTCTCTGGTACCTCTTCGAGTAACTTAATCAAATTTCTGAATTATTTTGGGAATTCAGAGATTATCAGGAGAACCCACCCCCGATAGTTAACGTGGGTTCTTTTCTATTCCCTAAGCATCTCAGCTGGTTTGAGAAATAAAGAGAAAGAGTACAAAAGAGAGAAATTTTAAAGCTGGGTGTCTGGGGGAGACATCACATGTTGGCAGGTTCCGTGATACTCCCTGAGCTGTAAAACCAGCAAATTTTTGTTAGTGATTTTCAAAAGGGGAGGTAATGCATGAATAGGGTGTGGGTCACAGAGATCACATGCTTCACAAGGTAATAAAATATCACAAAGCAAATGGCAACAGGGTGAGATCATAGGACCACAGGATGGGACAAATTTAAAATTGCTAATGAAGTTTCGGGCACTCATTGTCATTGATAACATCTTATCAGGAGACAGGGTTTGAGAGCAGACAACCTGTCTGACAGAAATTTATTAGGCGGGAATTTCCTCATCCTAATAAGCCTGGGAGCGCTACAGGAGACCAGGGCTTATTTCATCCCTTCGACTTCGACCTTAAAAGATGCCACCCCCACAGGGGCCATTCATAGGCCTACCCTCATGGGCACATTCTCTTTCTCAGGGATGTTCCTTGCTGAGAAAAAGAATTCAGCAATATTTCTCCTATTTGCCTTCGAAGGAAGAGAAATATGGCTCTGTTCCATCCGGCTTACTGGCAATCAGACTCCAAAGTCTTATCTCTCTTGTTCCCTGAACATTGTTGTTATCCTGTTCTTTTTTCAAGGTGCCAGATTTCATATTGTTCAAACACATGCTCTACAAACAATTTGTGCAGTTAACGCAATCATCACAGGGTCCTGAGGCACATACATCCTCCTCAGCTTACGAAGATGATGGGATTAAGAGATTGAAGACAGGCGTAGGAAATCACAAGGGTATTGATTGGGAAAGTGATAAGTGTCCATGAAATCTTCACAATTTATGTTCAGAAATTGCAGTAAAGACAGGCATAAGAAATTATAAAAGTATTAATTTGGGGAACTAATAAATGTCCATGAAATCTTCACAATTTATGTTCTTCTGCTGCGGCTTCTGATGGTCCCTCACTTCGGGGTCGCTGACCTCCCGCAACAAGAGATTTCTTCTTGGTTTGGATCCATTGCTGAATAGGTAATGTGATCTTTTGGTGGTGTTATAGAACCTTGTTTTGTCATATTACCAGAATTAGTTTCCTGGTTCCTTTTCATTTGGGTAGACTGTTTCAGTGGAAAGATCTGGTACTCAAGGGCCGCTGCTCAGATTTTTTGTATCACAAGGTGATCCCTTTATCTGGTGTTCTCCTCTTTCCACTAGGGATGGGGCTTCCTGAGAGCCAGACTGCAGCAATTGTTATTGCCCTTTTGGTCTAGCCATCCAGTGGTCTACCCTGGTGCTGGGCAATGTCTTCAAAGTGTCCCATGATGTGATCTGTCTTCAGTCCTGGCAGTTGTGGATACCAGCACCTGCTGTGATGGGGATGGCAGGGGAGTAAAGTGGACTCTGTGAGTGTCCCTGATTATAGTTTTGTCTAGTGCACTGGTTTTCTCAAATGCTAGTTATGCTAGCAGTGACGTCATCACATAGATAGACTCAGAAACTCTGGTTAGCCAGAATGTTGCAAGCAGTGGAATTAGCTGTTGTCTCCTCTTGCTTTGCAGCAGTGTTGTTCTGTTATGAGTTGTTGCATGGCTTGCATTGGTTGACCTTCAGCCAGAAGGTAGAACTTTCAAGAGAGCAGCAGCTGCAGTAGTAGAAGGGAAGTACAAGCTTGCCCTATGTTGGCCAGAATAAGTATTGAGGTTTCTCAGGCAATGGGCAGGACCATAGAGCTCCCACAAGATTTTGTCTTTTGCCTTAGGCTACCAGGATGAGTGGAGAAAAACCATGAGGTGGGAGCAGAGTCAGGTGGATCTGAGCTCAGACTCTCCTTGGGAAGGGCTTGCTGCAATCACTGTAGGGGATGAAAGGGTGGTTTATTAGTTAAGATTCTCTAGAGGGACAGAACTAGTAGGATAGATGTACATATAAAGGGGAGCTTTATAAGGAGTATGGACTCACTCAATCACAAATTGAAGTCCAACAATAGGCGGGCTGCAAGCTGAGGAGCAAGGAAGCCAGTCCAAGTCCCAAAACCTCAAAAGTAAGGAATTCACCCGTGTAGCCTTCAGTCTGTGGCTGAAGGCCTGACAGCCCCTGGTAAACCACTGGTGTAAATCCAAGTATCCAAAAGCTCAAGAATTTGGAGTCCAATGTTTGAAGGCAGAAAGCATCCAGCACGGGGAAAAAAAAAAAAAAAAAAAGATGAAGGCTATAAGTAAGACTCAGCAAGTCTAGTCTTTCCACATTCTTCTACCTGCTTCATTCTAGCTGCTCTGGTAGCTGAGTAGATGGTTCTCACCCAGATTGAGGGTGGGTCTGCCTCTTTCTTTCCATTGACTCAAATGGAAAATTTGTTGTAAAAAGAGAATTTTTACAACACTCTCACAGACACACCTAGGGAGAATACTTTGCATTCTTCAATCCAATCAAGTTGTCACTCCATATTAACCATCACAGATGGTTCTCAGGTCAATGGAGTTATGGTACAAGGGAGGATTATGTATGCCTCTGCTGTACCATACAGGTCACCAGGAAAGTGGAAAAAAGTCATCAATGACAGGCCTCACCCAGCCCCCATGCAGCCATCAAGTCCAGTCTCACTCCCACTATACCCAGCTAACAGCACCAAGTTTATATCCAGTCAGCTAACATGCAGGGCTGAGATCTTTCCCCAGGTTACAAGCCTTCCTGCTGAAAAAGCAAGCAGGTTTTTAGGGGTTGCCCCTCTGCCTGCTGGCACCCTTGACTGCAACTTCCGTGCTTGTATCTGCACTTCCCATTTGCACACCCCCATCCCCCTGATTCTACTCAGGAAAATTCATGCTCAGTCAAAATCATTACAAAGTTTTGCTAGAAGCGTTTTTCATCCTGTGACCTTTTTTCTAATTTCACTGACTGCCTTCCACAAGGAATTCTGTGAGATAACGTCAGGATGATTTCCCAGGCCTTGAGCTGGGGACCGAGAGTGCCTACAGACCTCTTCCTACTGCTTCTTCTACTTTCATATTTCAGTTGGCTCCCTAAATTCATTTCAGCTCTAGGTAATGTTAAATTCTTCTCCTGTGATCTGGATTTTCAGGTTCCCCAGTGGGGATATGTGTTTGGAGGCAGACTTTTCCCTCTCTCACACTTTGGTGACTCACAGATTTTCAGCAGACTCACAGAGTTTACAGAGACAAGCTACTTCTTTTAAAGGCTCTGTGAACTCTTTTAGTTTTCCTGGTATGTTCCTGCAGTGGTTCTTGGAGCCAAAGTTCATGATGTGAGTCTCCGCACTCTGTTCTGTTTGTCCAAGTGGGAGCTTCATGTTAGTCCTGTCTCCTATCTGCCATTTTCCTTCTCAATTAATTTTGTAAGTTTTATTTTATAAGGTAGTAGCTATAAATTTTGTTATATAATCTGACATTGATGAAAATCAGTATCTTCTGTTCCATAGTATTTTGATAATATTTACTTATAAGTCAGTTTGGGACTATTTTACTTTTAGTGGTAAATCTTTGGATAAATTTCAATCACTTGTATGATCTGTAATAATTTTCTGTCTTCCTGAGTGCATATATATATATATATATACACACATATTCCTTTTGTATATATAATTAGTCATTTTATTTCAATTTCAAATTTATTTGTATGACTTGTACATAAAATTTTATTAGAGTTTTTAATATACTCTATACATATAAGTATTTTTCCCTCTAGTTACTAATGTTAATTATATCTTTTGTGTGTTTTTCTTAAATGGAGCTTTATTTATTGGAATTTTAAAAACAGCTTATAATACATAGAATTATCACATAATCCATAATCCATCAATTTCACTGCTTAGTATACAGCCTAAAGGGTTGAAAATAGAAACTCAAACAGATAATTTGTACACTCACATTTATAGCAGGGTTACTGACAATAGCTAAAAGGTAGAAACAACCCAAGTGTCCATTGATTGATGAATGAATAAACAAAATGTGGTGTATACATACACTGGAATATTATCTGGCCTTAATAAGTAAGGAGATTCTGACATATGCTACAATATGGATGAACCTTGATTATGCTAAATTAAATAAGCCAGTCACAAATGTGAAAATATTATATAATTCAATTTATATAAGGTACCTAGATTAATCTGTCTCACGGAGACAGAAGTGGATTGGCAGTTGTCCAGGGCTCGAACAGCAGAAAGTAGGGAGTTGTTTAATGGGTACAGAGTTTCAGTTTGAGAAGGTGATAATTTTCTAGAGACGGATTGTAGTGATTGTTGAACAAAAGTTTGATTGTACCTTTTTAAACATTGACAAATAATTAAAAAATTGACAAATGATCATTGTACATATTTATGGGGTACATGTGATACTATGATAGATGTATACAATTTTGGAAAGATTGAATCAAGATAATTAACATGCACATCAACAAACATAGTTGCTATTTCCTTGTTGTGAGAAGATTTAAAATAAACTTCTTTAGCAATTTAAAAATATACAATACATAGTTATTAACTATGGTTAGCATGCTGTGCAATAGATCTCAAAATCTTATTATTCCTAAGTGAACTTTTGTGTTCTTTGACCAACATCTTCCCATTTCACACTCCTCTTCCCCCAGAGTCTTTGCTGACTACTTTTTACTTTCTACTTTTATGAGTTCAAATATTCTTGCATTCAACATATAAGTGAGGTAATGCAGCACAATATTAATTTTTCTGTGTCTGACTTACTTCTCTTAGCATAATGTCCTATATGCACATCCATGTGGCATACATGACAGAATTTCCTTTTTTTAAAAGGCTGAATTGTATTTCATTGAAAATACATACGTAACATTTTATTTATCCATTCATCTGTTAATAGACACCAGGTTGATTCCATATCTTGGCTATTATGAATAATACAGATGAAGGCCAAAAACATGTGATCATCTCAATAGATGGAGAAAAATCAGTCATTTAACAAAATTTAGCATCCATTTATGATTAAAAACTGTTAAATTAGTTACAAAAGTAAAGCACATAAACACAATAAAGGATATATATTATGTCCAAACCTACAACTAACATCATACTCAATGGTGAAAAGTTGACAGCTTTTCCTCTAATACCAGGAACAAGACAAGGATGCCCACTCTCATGACCTCTATTTAACATAGTACTAAAAGTCCTACCCAAGGTAATTAGGCAAGAAAAATTAAAATAAAATAAATAGGAAATAAAGACATGAAATTGTCTGTTTGCCAATGACATGATTTTATATAGACAAAACCTTTAAAACGTCACTAAAAACTGTTAGAATTAATAAACAAATATAGTAAGATGCAAGGTACCATGTCAATATAAAAAAAAATCAATAGCATTTCTATACACTAACAGATAACTATCTAAAAAAGAAATTAAGGAAACCCTTCAATTTGTAATAGCATCAAAAAATACATAGAGGTACATTTCACCAAGGAGGTGAAAGATCTGTATACTAAAAAGTGTAAAATATTGATGGGAGAAATTGAAAAAATCACAAATACATGGAAAAATAAACCATGTTCATGGATTGAAAGAATTAATATTGTTGAAATATCCATATTACCCAAAGCAATCTAGGGATTCAGTGCAAACCTTATCAAAATTCCAATGTCATTTTTTACAAAAATAAAAAAAGCAAAAATGATTATGTAAGTGAAATTCCAAAAGACCCTGAATAGCCAAAGCTATCTTGAGCAAAAATAACAAAGCTGGAGACATTATACTACCTGATTTCAAACTATATTACAAAGCTATACTAATTCAACAGGCATGACAAAGGCATAAAAACAAACATGTTGAGCAATAGAGCAGGATAGAGAGCCTGGTAATAAACCCACACATTTATGGTTAATTGACTTTCAACAAAGGTACAAAGGACACACAATGGAGAAAATACAGTCACGTCAATAAATGATGTTGAGAAAACTGGATAGCCCTTATCTCATACCATGTATGAAATTCAACTCAAAATGAACTAAAGATGGAAGCATAAAACTTGAAACTGTGAAATTACTAGAAGAAAACAGGGAAATACTCTACAACAATGGTCTGGGCAATGATATTTTGGATATGACCTCAAAATACAGGCAACAAAAGCAAAAAGAAACAAATAGGATCACATAAAGCTAAAAAGTTTCTGCAGAGCAGAGGGAACAATTAACAGAGTGTAGAGAAAACACTCATATTGGGAGAAATTAGTTGCAAATCAAAAATTTGATGATGGGCTGTTATTCAAAATATATAAGAAATTAAACAACTCAATAGCAAGTAAACAAATAACCCAATTAAAAATTGGGCAAAAGACCTGAATAGACATTTCTCAAAAGAACAAATACAAATGACCAACAGGTATATAAAACAATACTCAGCATCAATGATCATCAGGCAAATGAAAATTAGAACCACAGTTAAATATAACCTCATGCCAGATGAAATGACTTTTATAAAAAGATGAAAGATAAGTGTTGACAAGGGTGTGGAGAAAAGGGAACATTTCTACAGTGTTACTGGGTGTGTAAATTAATACAGCCATTATGGAAACAGCATAGAGTTTCTTCAGAAAACTAAAACTAAAATTTTCATATCATCTAGCAATCTTACTTTTTGGTATATATCTCCTGGAATTAAATTCAGTATGTCAAAGAGATATAAATACACCCAAGTTTATTGCAGCATTAATCACAATGCAAATGCACTTCATGCCACAAAACAGTATACTTAAAATGGTTATAATGGTGAATATTATGTCATGTATATTTTATTACAATTTTTAAAATAAAAGTCAAACTATTTTATAATAGCTATGATATCATTGATGATTAATAATATGCATTTTGGTTGTTTTCTATTTCATCTGTTTCCATATTTATTATTTCCTTCCAATTTATAATGGTTTATTTTTTGTTCTGTTTTCTATCTTTGTTAATGAATGCTTTAGTCATTTCCTCATCTATTTGCAGTGTTTCTTGTTTTCTAACAAATAGTAACTGTAGGTTTTCTCAGTAAAGTTTTACTGAAACTCATAGATTTTACTCTCAAGATGAATAAAAACTAAATATGTTATTCTTTGGAAGTTAACATAAAACCAAGTGCTGTGTCAAATAAATCTCAGGATTTGTGTGATATGGCACAATAGAACTCTATTTCTCAATTATTTATCTGTCCAATCTGGGTTAATGTTCATAGTTGTCAGGTGTTCCTCGTCAATGACAGTCCTAAAATTCAATTTAACCTTGAGTTTTTGTGTTGAATTTCTCTTGCCATCAATGTGAGTTGTGTCTCTAGAAGTTTTGCACAATATGGTCCTAATTCAGCATATTCTTTATGAGTGCCTATTATTTGAAGGATACAGTACTGGGCACTATGACTATTTTAAGGTGAGAGACCACAGCTCCTGCCTGTATTTAATGAGAAAGGCATACATGGGTTTGCGACTTTTGAGTTTTGGAACTTAATATCTACATGGTTTTAAGCATGTCCTTTCATTTGTTCATATAAATCACAATCACTTTATGTGAAAAGTAAGCATAATAATAGTACCTACTATAGGGTCTACAGGAACAATTAACTCATCGCATGCTTCAATATAATGATTAATATTTTAGTTATTATATACATTGTTGACACAAGCATATATGTCCTCAGAAAATTTCATTTTGCAATTTGTAAAGAAAGGTATATAACTAGTGACTATTTTCAGACAATAATTTATGAAATTTCTAAAAATTACTAAACTTTTAGCTCAGAAGTAAACTTATTTTCGTGATTCTAAGGTCACATTGGATTAAATCCCAAGCCTCCTTCATAATGATACATTCATTCTGACAGAAGAAAAAACTAGAAATTTGGCGAGGGAACGTAAAAATGAAGAAATAGGTCCACTTAATTAACACAATAAAAAAGCAATCAATTAGTTGAAGACCATAGTTACAAAGGATGAACGCTTTTCTGCCATCTCTTCTCAATTAAGATGCAGCATGGGAGGGAGAGCCTGATGACAGTACCATCACAGTGAAGAAGCAGCAAGTAAAAGAGCAGGGTAAACAATCTGACAAAAACAAATGCTGCAAAGTTTCTCTCTCCTGAAAACTTTGAAACTCATTTCCTAGCTGGGAAGAACTCTGGTCCTACATTTGAGAAATTGTCTTCCTTTAAGACAGGCAATTTCAGCTTTATTCTTAGGAAAGATGTTTTGGTGAAAGTCCATTAAGTATTGTCATGTACTTGTTTTCACTGTACTGGCATTGTGCATTTGCTCTTTGTTCCCTTAAAAAATTCTCTCAGAGTTCCTATTATTTTACTTATTAACTTCGCACTTTCCTTTTAGGTCCCTTTATTTCAAATTTCAGTATATTCTGTCTTTGACCCACATTACTTTTATACTAAGGATATTTATATAATGTGAGTGAAGTGGACAATTAAAGAAAATTCAAGCCCTGAATCATATCCATAGTGGCTAAACTGCAAGGGAAAAATTTGTGTCATAGACAGAACCAGCTACATAATTTGTGGCCCTAGTACAAAATGAAAATGTGGGGTCCCTGTTAAAAAGTTAACAATTTCTATATGGTGACATCAGAGCACTAACTATACATGAAGCCCTTCTAAGATCATTACATCATGTGACTCCTCAGTTTACAAACCTATAAAGCCATCCTTTATCATGAATGTTTATTCAGTAAAATATTTATTTGCTTTCAGCACTACTCTCAATTTTTATTTGAGTCATAATATGTGTACATATTTGTGAAGTGCTTGTGGTATTTTGTTACATGCACAAAATGGGTAATGATCAAGTCAGGTATTTAAGATATCCATCACCACTAGCATTTATCATTTCTACGTACTGGGAGCATTTCAAATACTCTCTTCTAGCAGTTTTGAAATGTACAATACATTGTTCTTAACTATAATCACCCTATTCTTCTATCAAGCATTAGAACTTATTTCTTCTAGTTAACTGTGTGTTTGCACTCATTACGCCATCTCTTTATTACCTCTTACACAGCTTTTCCAGCCTCTGGTAACTTTTATTCTACTTTTTACCTCTATAAGATGAACAGTTTTTAGCTCCCAAATATCAATGAAAACATGTGATATTTGTCTTTCTGTGCATGGCTTATTTCACGTAACATAATGACCTCCAGTTTCATCCTTGTTGCTATAAATGACAGGATTTCATTCCAATGTGTGTGTGTGTGTGTCTGTGTGTGTGTGTATAATATCACATTTTCTTTATTCATTCATTGATGGACACTTAGGTTGATTCTATGTCCTGACTATTGTGAATAGTGCTGTAATAAATATGGGAGTGGAGACATCTCTTTGATACACCGATTTCTTTTCCTTTGGATAAATACTCAGTGGTGAGATTGCTGGGTCATATGGTAGTTTTATTTTTAGTTTTTTGAGAAATTTCCATGCTGTTTTCCATAATGGCTGTATGGCTGTACTAACTCACATCCTTATCAACAGTGTATAAGAGCTGTCTTTTCTGTGCATCCTTGCCAGCACCTGTGAGTTTTTTTTGTTTTTTTGTTTTTTTGTTTTTGTTTTTGTTTTTGTTTTTGTTTTGGTCTTTTTGATAATAACCATTCTTAACTGGAGTGAGGTAATGTCTCAGTGTAGTTTTTATTTGCTTTCCCTGATGATTAGCGATTTTGAACATTTTTTCACATACCTCTTAGCTATTTGTATGTCTTCTTTTGAGAATGTCTAATTTAGGTTTTTGCTTATTTTTTAAAGGATTTTTTTTTCTGTTGAGTTGTATTCTAGAAATTAGTCCCTTTTCATGTAAATGATTTACAACTATTTTTCCCATTCAATGGATTGTCTCTTCCCTTTTTATTTATTTATTTTTCTGTGCGGAAGCTTTTTAGTTTAGTATAGTGCCATTTGTCTATTTTTGGTTTTGTTGCTATGCTTTTAAGATCTTAGCCATAAGTTCTTTGCCTAGACCAATGTCCTAGAGTGTTTCTCCTTCATTTTCTCTGAATAGTTGTATAGTTTTTAGTCTTATATTCAGTCTTTAATCCATTTTGAGTTAATTTTTGTATATGGTGAGAGATAAGGGTCTATGTTTTTTTCTTCTGCATGTGCACATCCAGTTTTGCCAGCCCCATTTATTGAAGAGGGCTTCCTTTCCCCATTGCATGTTCTTGCCAACTTTGTCAAAGTTCAGTTAGTTGTAAATATGTAGATTTGTTTCTGCATTCTGTATTTTTTTCCATTGGTCTGTGTGTCTGTTTTTATACCAGTACCATGGTTCATATGTTTAAATGTTATCATAAATAGTATGTTTCAAATTTCAATTTTCTATTATTAAAATTTCTGTTATATAGAAACTGGTAAGATAAACTTTGGTTGTTAATTTGGCATATCACTATATGAATAAAGACTACACATCTCAGCCACCTTTGCTGTCAGACATTGTCATATGATTACTTTCTGGCCAATGTGATACAATACAATTGTTGCATGCTACTTTCAAGAGGTGTTCTTTAAGGGAGGAGTCAGAGCCTTTCTCAGCTCCTTCTGCTTTCCATTGGCTAGAATGTGAATGAAATGTCTAGAGCTGAGAAAACTTTATTGGACATATGTCATAGCATGTTTGCCCATTTTTAAATTGATAAACATTGATTTTTTTCTGATTATTTAACTATTACAAAACATGGTCAAATTAACACTCTTTTACCTATATTTCATGTGTGTTTGTCTTGGGTAGATACTTAAAAGTACAATTCCTAGGTCATAGAATATGTGTATATTTATTGTCAAATTTCTCTTTAAAGTGGCTGTATCAACCTATGTTTCCATTGACAGTTTATTTATTTGGAAAAGTTTTTTATATTTCAGGATCTATTCTAGGCAGTAGGTATGCTGAGGAGACTGAAATGTTTTGTTTATGATAAAACTTATATTCTTAAGAGAAAGATAAGCAATAAGCAAATAAAAGCAACAATTAGTATTATATCAAGTAGCAATATGTGCTATGATACAGTACAAATGTAAGTGGTGGGAATTAACATTATATAAGGTGTGCAGATAAGATCTAGTTTTAAAAATGATATTGGGACCCAAGACCAAAAACAAGAAAAAAACAAAAGAAATATTATTCCAGGCAAAGGAACAGAAAATGGAAAGATGAAGCGATATAGACAAGGTTGGCTTTTTCTACAGTGAAATACTTCTGTATTTGAAGTATAGTCTGCAAGGATAAGGTAGTATATGATGAGGCTGAAAGAGTTGGCAAGTTAGAGATCTCACAGAGCCTTGAAACCCATGATAAAAAGTTTGATTTCTCTTTAGTGCAACAGAAAGTCATTCAAAGATTTTAAATTGGAAGAGTAATAATGGCATATATTTAAAATTGTGGACTTTGGCCCTGAGTAGAAAATAACTAAGGAGATCAGAGAAGACACAGGGAATACATGACTTTAGGCTATTCTGTAGCCCAGGCCCAGGTAAGATAGGTTGGTAGTTTATCCTGAGGTAGTTGCAATGGAGATGAAGGAAACTGGGCAAATTTGGGCAATCTTACAGATGTATTGTAGACAGGTTTTCCTAGTGGGTCAGATGTTATACTCTGTTTCTGCTGTCTTTGCCAACATTTTATAGTTGGCAAACTATGAAGGAAAAGTAAAAATGGAATTGTTCCTGTATGTTTGCATCAGCTTCTGTTGTTTGGCATAGCAAACTATATAATTGGTGATGTATGTTTGCATGAGCTTATGAAGTTTGGCATACCAAACTATTTAGTTTTTGTTGTTAACTGGATGGATTACAAATGGCACCTCTTGGTTCAAAAGTTCATTTTCCACATTTAATAAAGATAAGCAGTCTTTCATTTTTGTTAATCACATTTGTTTTGTGTTATCTGCACGCCTCATTAATTTGTAGAAGTTTCTAATCTTTTCTAGGTATGAATTTTTATTTCACTTGTCTAAAATATTCAGCTCTATCAATTGTCTTTAAAGTATCCTTATTGCATTTTTTTGGAGAAATTAAAAGTGCATAAATTTAATGTAGTTAAATTAATCAATCTTCTACTTTTGGCTCTTAATTTTTCATGTTAAGAATATTTTTCTAATTAAAGGACATAAAAGATTATAAATATATATTAATTTATTGTATGGATTTTTACATATTAGAGTCTTTATCTGAAATTTAATCTTTTGAATGCTGTATTCTGGGAAACGTATTTTTTTCCTAAATATATAGCCATTTGTCCCAGTACAATTCTTACAATTTAAAGGCCACCTTCATCACACACTCCACTTCCATATATTCTGATGAGTATGCATCTCTTTCTGACCCCCTTTTCTTTGTTTTACTGATAATTTGGCAATTCCTGTACCAATACAAAAAGGTTTTAATTACAATAGCTTTATAATGTGCTTTCATACCTGATAATATATGAAACCGGACTGACAGTTTTTTTTTTTTTTTTTTTTTTTTTTTTTTTTGGAGACGGAGTCTCGCTCTGTCGCCCAGGCTGGAGTGCAGTGGCCGGATCTCAGCTCACTGCAAGCTCCGCCTCCCGGGTTCCCGCCATTCTCCTGCCTCAGCCTCCCGAGCAGCTGGGACTACAGGCGCCCGCCACCTCGCCCGGCTAGTTTTTTTGTATTTTTTAGTAGAGACGGGGTTTCACCGGGTTAGCAAGGATGGTCTCGATCTCCTGACCTCGTGATCCGTCCGTCTCGGCCTCCCAAAGTGCTGGGATTACAGGCTTGAGCCACCGCGCCCGGCCCGGACTGACTGTTTTTTAATCTAAATTTTTGACCTTATTAAATGAGTGCATTGGAAAATACCTTAATTTTTCCTGTACTTCAGTTTCTCTAATTGTAAAATGGTAATAAGGCCTAAAAAAGTCAGAAACTGATGCAAACATGTGGGAGCAATTCTGTTTTTATTTCCTTTCATACTCAATATTTAGGGAGAAAACATGGTTATAGAAAGTTTTATAGGTAGAGAATTGTACCAGAAGATCTGAGTTCCAGCTCAAGCACTGTCACTAATTAGTTGTGTGACTTTGAGATCGCTATTTCACTTTCCTGTCATTTAGTTAACCCAATTGGCTAGTGGGCATCATAATGACTTTTTTTTGGTAATAAAATTGTTGTAAGATTATTAGACATAAATGCTTTTCACAAAACAATAAAGCTTTAAACAAATGACTGATATCACTTTAATAGCATTAGTTGTCAAAAATTTTAAATTCTGTTGTGTTGCATAATCAGAGTTATATGATCATTAAGAGACAATAATGATGGTGTTTCCTGTAGGTCATAGGTTTAATACAGCAGTAATACAAGTGGAATGGAAAACCTGCATCCCTTTTATGGTGGCTTTTCTTTAGTTCAGAGCACCTGAAACCTGGGCAGCATGCAGTCCCTAAATTACAAAGCACTGAACTGAGTAAAACTTCCTCCCCTAGTTCAAGAAGAATTCATTGTTGTCTTTGGTCACGTTTCTCATTTACTATCAATAACTCCCATATTTCAGGAAAGCAAATAGACAAATATTTTGAAAAGGGACTCCATCTGACTTTGTAGCGTTGGAATCACTATTCAAGTATACGCTGATCTGGCACATTCTAAGCGGGAAACAATATTCGGAAAATCTAGTCTCTGTTCACAGCTATCATTTAGTTCATACAAATCACACTGAGCAACAAACAACAAAAATTCAGCCTATGTGGTAGCTTTTATTGCATTTTCTATCTTTACAACCAGATACGTTAGTATTATATGGATATAGACGAACTGTTGGCATTGTTCTATAAACATTTTTTTCAGCTATTTTAATGTCATATTAACAGAGAAAATAAGCACAACAAATGACTTTGAAACTTATGTTCAGTTTCAAATGAATTGAACACTTCTTGAGTGCTTCATGTATGCTAGGCACCATGCTAGGAACTTAAGATGTAAAAATTAATAGTTTCTTGCTTTGAGAAAATTTCATTTGGTACATTCATGCCATTTTCAGTGATGACTGTAATGATAAATGGATATTTTCCTCAATTATAGTACAGGAAACCACCTTCAGTGAATTTCTGTTATTCAATGCAAGCATTATAACAGACTCCAGTTACTTTTCAATCCACGAGTCAATAATCTCTTATGCAACCTGAGTTTAAATCTTGGGTGTCATCCTTGGTAACCTGAATTTTTAGGCACATAGGAGAGTCAAATTCTGTCACTTTCTTCTTTATAAAATTCCACATTTCTCATATCTGCCCCTTCATCTGTTTATATGTTTGTTTTTGCTTTGGGATTTTGGACATCAAATACAGAGGGACAAGTCAATTGCACTTTTCAGCCCATAGCATATTATCATTGCTAGATTCCTCTTTGGTTTGATTTCACTTTTATCTTTTTTTTTTCCTTTCATCTGGTCATCATTGACTTCCATTTCCATTTTTCTCTTTCTCCCCATAGGAACTCATTTTATGTCACTTGTATCTGTAAACAGTTTATATTGGTATGGTTTCTATTGAAACATATGTAAATGTTATTTTCGATAGGTATCATTGATTAATTTTCTTCAACCAATAGCATATTTTAAAGATCTAATTAGGTTGCTATTTGACCTTAAGTTCATTACTTCAGATTGAAGTATAGTATTCAGTAGTATACGACTACTATATTTTATTTATCTTTCCAAATAATGGACCTCAAAGTTGCCACTAACCCTGTTTCCACAAGGTATGCTGTGATGTATATCTTTGTATGTGACCTTTTGTGAATTTGTACACATATTACTTTTGGGTATTAGTCCAGGCGTAAGATTGGGCATAGACCTTGTGTATAATTTTGTTTACTAATTCTGATGTAGTCAACAGAATGTCTGTACCAGTCTGTGTCTCATGAGACAGGTATCAGACTTCAGGTGTTTTTTTTAATCTTTGCTAACATTTGGTTTCCTCATACCTTCTCATGTGTATATTCTTATTGGTGTACTCTAAAGCAATGTGCATTTCTGTTTTAATGTAAAATTTTCTGATGACAGAATTAACATCAGCTTTTATATGTCTGTTAACCATTTTGGGTTTTTTTCTATGATATGTCTATTTATATCCTTAGCACATTGCTTTATATTGTAGATATTAATCAACATCACTGATCATCAGAGAGATGCAAATTAAGACCACAAGAAGACACCATCTCACATCAGTCAGATGGCTATTATTAAAATTTCATAAATTAACAGATCTTGGTGAGAATGCAGGGAAAAGGAAATGCCTATACACTGTTGGTGGAAATGTAAATTAGTACAACCTCAATGGAAAATAGTATGGAGACTTCTCAGAGAATGCGAGATAGAAATACCATTCAAACCAGCAATCCCACTACTGGGTATTTACCCACAAGAAAATAAATAATTTTATCAAAAAGACCTGCACTTCTATGTTTATTGTTAAGACTATTTACAATATCAAAGTCATGAAATCAACTTATGTGTGCATCAGTGGATGACTGCATAAAGAAAATGTGGTATCTATATACCATAGAGTGCTATGTAGCCATAAAAAATAATGACATGATGTCTTTTATAGCAGCATGGATGGAGCTGTAGGCCATTATCCAAAGTGAAATAACTTAGAAGTGGAAAATCAAATACCACTTGTGGGATTCTCACTCATAAGTCAGAGCTAAACAATGGGTACACGTGGACATAAAGATAGAAACAATAGACAATGCAAACTCTCTAAATGAAGTGAAGGTTGGAAAATTACCTTTGGGGTATCATGTTTCCTCTTCAGATAATGGGTACACTAGAAGCCCAAACCGCACCATTACACAATATATCCATGTAACAAACATGCACGTGTACCTCCTGAATATATTAAAATAAAATATAATAGGGGTGGAGCAAGATAGTGGAATAAAAGCCTACACAGTTCATGTTCCTTGATGGAACACCAAATTTTAACAATTATCTGCACAGAAACAAAAACAAAACAGCTAAATAAGAACCAAAATTCAGGTGAGGAATCTTAGTACCTGGTTTTAATTTCATATCACTAATAGAAACATTGAGGAGAGCAGGAGAGACAGTCTCAGATCACTGAAGCCACCCATCTCTTGCACCCCAGCAGTGGCAATGAAGCATAGAGAGATAATCTATGTATGTAGGGGAGGGAGAGCACAGTGATTGGAGGATTTTACATTGAACTCAGTGCTGCCCTGTCACAATGGAGAATAAAATCATGTTGGGCTCAACCAGCACGCATGCATGGAGGCAGTATTTGGACCAGCCCTAGCCAGAGGGAAATTGCTCATCACAGTGGTTGGAACTTGAATTTTTCAGCAAGCCTCGCTATGGTAGGATGAAGTGCTCTGGGTCCTAGGTAAACTGGAAATGTAGTCTAAGACACAAAATCTGCATTTCCAGGCAACTTGTAGTTCTAAGCTGGGCTTAGAGGCAGTGAACTAGGGTGGCACATGACCTAGGGCAACACGAGCTGGCACTGCTAAGAAATGGCTTGCACCAGTCCTCCCCCAACTCCAGACAATGTAGCTCATAACAATGAAAGTGCTTTGTTCTCCTTAAGGAGAGAAGAGCGAAGAGTAAAGAGGACTTTGTCTTGCATCTTGGATACCAGATGAGCCACAGTAGGATAAGAAACAGGGCATAGTTGTGAGACCTAATTTTCCAGGATCTAGCTCCCAGATGGCATTTCTAGATACACCCTGGGCCAAAATGGAACCTGCTTCCTTGAAGGTAAGAACCCAGTCCTGGCAGGATTCTTCACCTGCTGACTAAGGACCCCCGGGCCCTGAATAACCACTAGCAATACCCAGGAAGTACACCAGGGGCCTTGGGCTATGAGATGTGCTGGCTACAAGGGAAACCAAGCACATTCTCAGTTGTGCTGGCTATAGTGAAAGTCTCCTGTTTGAGAAAAGCAGATGGAAAAGTAAAGGGGACTTTACCTTGCACCCTAGGTTCCAGTTTGGGCATAGTGGGGTAGAGAAACTTACAGGCACTTCGGGTCCTTGAGTCAAGGCCTAAGCTCTTAGACAGCATTTCTCGACTTTCCATGGGCCAGAGGGAAACCTACTTCCTTGAAGGATGAGTCCCAGGCTTGGCACCATTTACCATACACTGATGGAAGAGACTTTAGCCTTTAAGTGAACATTACAGGGTGCCAAGCACAACCCCACATGGACTGGTGGTCATAATGACCACAGAGAGAGACTCCTCTGTCTGTGGAAAGGAGAGAAAAGAACAGAAGAACTTTGTGTTGTGGTTTGAGTTCAAGCTCAGCTGAAGAGGAATAGAGCATCAAGGAAATTACTAAGGTTTCAAAGTCCAATCTCTGGTTCCCAGACAGCATTTCTGGACATGCTCGGGTCCTGGAGGAACTCACAGCCCTGAAGGGAAGGACACTGAGAAAGGCCCAATGCTGTGCTGGTTTTAGGTCGTACCCAGTGCAGTCCTAGTGATAGTGGGCACAGTTGTGCTTACATCACCTTAACCCCAGTTCCAGGTGGATAAGGAGAGAAAGGAGAGAGAGAGAGAGAGAGAGAGAGAGAGAGAGAGAGACTCTGTTTGGGAGAAAGTAAGAGAAAAGAACAAGAGTCTTTGCCTGATAAGAAAACTTTAATGAATTATCAAAGACTATGTTGGCAGTATGACTACAAGTCTACAAACACCTCATTGTTATTGGGATTAGGACCCAAGTCCCTTTGAATACATGGAAAAGCTTCCCAAGAAGGACAAGCACAAGACCAGTCTTTGAAGACTACAGTAACTTCCTAACTCTTCAATGCCAGATACCAAATAACATTAACAAGCATCAACACCATCCAGGAAAACATGATCTCACCAAATGAACTAAATAAGACACCAGGGAACAAAACTAGAGAAACTGAGATATGTGACATTTCAGAAAGAGAATTCAAAATAGCTGTTTTGAGGAAACTCAATGAAATTTGAGATAACACAGAAAAGAAATTCAGACTTCTGTTGGGTAAATTTAACAAAAAGATTGAAGTAATTAAAAAATATTAAGCAAGCAGGCCGGAGACTGTATCAGAGTCACTTAATAGTCAAATTGATCAAGCAGAGAAAAGAATTAGTCAGCTTGAAGACAGGCTATTTGAAAATACAAAGTCAGAAAAGACAAAATAAATAAGAATAAAAAACAGTAAAGCATATCTACCAGATCTTGAAAAAGAACAGACAAAGAAGGTCATTATATACTGCTAAAGGGGTCAAATCAGCAAGAGGATTAATGATTGTGACTATATATGCACCCAACACTAGGGTAACAAGATATGTAAAGCAAATATTATTAGAGCTAAAGAGCAAGCTAGACACCAGTACAATGATAGTGGGATACTTCAACATTCTATTTTCAGCATTGGAGAGATCTCTCCAACAGAAAATACACAAAGTAACTTTTGACTTAATCTGCACTGTAGAACAAATGTAGCAAAGAGAAATTTACAGATTATTTCATCCAATAGCTGTAGAACACACATTTTCCTCCTAAGCACATCGATCATTCTCAAGGAGAGACCATATGTTAGGTCACAAACATTCAAAAAATTGAAATATTATCAAGCAACTGTTCTGACCACAATGATGTAAAACTAAAAATCAAAACCAAGAAGAATTTTAGAAACTATAGAAGCACATGGAAACTAAACAATCTATTTCTTAATGACCAGTGAGCCAATGAAAAAAATCAAGAAGACATTTGCAAATTGTTTGAAAGAAGTTATAATGGAAACACAATATAGCAAAACCTATAAAACAGCAAAAGCGGGACTAAGAAGAAAATTTATAGCTAGTAAATATAACTGCTTACATGTTTTAAAAATGGAAAAACTTCAGATAAATCACTTATCTATGAATTTTTTTAAAACTAGGAAAGCAAGAGCAAACCAAACCCAAAATTGGAAGAATAAATAATAAATATAACAGCAGAAATAAATAAAATTGAAATGAAGAAAATGATACAAAAGATCAATTAAAATTTTCTTGAAATAATAAAAATATTGACAAACCTTTAGCCAGGCTAAGGAAAAAAAGGACCCAAATAAAATCAGGGATGAAAAAGGAAACATAACAACTGATAGCACACAAATTTAGAGGATCATTAGTGGCTACTATGAGCAACTATATGACAATAAATTGGAAAATCTCAAAGAAACAGATAAATAACCAGACAGACACAACCTACCAAATTGAAACACATAGAAATTTTAAATCTGAACTAACCAATAACAAGTAATAAGATCAAAGCCATAATAAAAAGTCTCTCTGTAAAGGAAGGCATGGAACCTGAAGGCCTCACTGTAGAATTCTAAAAAACATTAAGGAAGAACTAATACCAAGCCCACTCAAACTGTTCCAAAAAATTAAAGAGGAGGGAATGCTTCCAAACTCACTCTACGAGGCCAGCATTACCCTGAACTAAAACCTGACAGAGATACATCAAAACAATTTTTTTTAAAAAAGAAAAAATCTGTATAACGTGCAGGTTTGTTACATATGCATACTTGTGCCATGTTGGTGTGCTGCACCCATCAACTCGTCAGCACCCATCAACTCGTCATTTACATCAGGTATAACTCCCAATGCAATCCCTCCCCCCTCCCCCCTCCCCATGATAGGCCCCGGTGTGTGATGTTCCCCTTCCCGAGTACAAGTGATCTCATTGTTCGGTTCCCACCTATGAGTGAGAACATGTGGTGTTTGGTTTTCTGTTCTTGTGATAGTTTGCTGAGAATGATGGTTTCCAGCTGCATCCATGTCCCTACAAAGGACACAAACTCATCCTTTTTTATGGCTGCATAGTATTCCATGGCGTATATGTGCCACACATGCACATGTACCCTAGAACTTAAAGTATAATAATAATAAATAAATAAATAAATAAATAAATAAATAAAAATAATTTTAAAAAAAAGTGGAAGAAAAAAAAGAAAAGAAAAAAATCTATACACCAATATTACTGATAAATTTTAATGAAAAAGTTCTCAACAAAATACTGTAAAATCAAATTCAGAAATGCATTAAAAAGACCATTTATCATGCCCAAGTGGAATTTATCCCTGGGAAGCAAGGATAGTTGGACATACTCAAATGAATCAATTTGATACATCATACCAACAGAATGAAGGTAAAAAGCCATATGTTTGTTTCAATGGATGCTAAAAAGCCATTTGATAAATTTCAACATCCCTTCATGATAAAAACCCTAAAAAACAGACTGTAGCGGTCATACATGATAGACACAGTTAATATTGCACTGAATAGGGGAAAACTAACAGCGTTTCCTCTTAGATTTGGAATGTGACAAGGATGTCCACTTTTACCACTGTTATTTACCATAGTACTGTAATTTCTTGATCAATACCCCAAAAGCACAGGCAACCACACAAAAATGGACAAATGGGATCACATCAAGTTAAAAGCTTCTACACAGCAATGGAAACTATCAACAAAGTGAAGAGACAAATATTATATTATGGGAGAAATATTTGCAAACAACCCATCTGACAAGGGATAAACAATCAGAATATGTAAAGAGCTCAACTCTATAGGGAAAAAAAATCTAATAATTTGATCAAAAAAAGGTCAAAATATTTGAATAGATAGTTCTCAAAAGAAGGTATACAAATAGCAAACAGGCATATGAAAAGGTGATCATCATTAATCATTAGAGAAATGTAAATCAAAACTACAATGAGATATCATCTCACCTTGGTACAAATGACTTACATCAAAAAACAGGCAATAACAAATGTAGGCAAGAATGTGGAAAAAAAGGGACTGTCATATACTCTTTATAGGAATGTAAATTCATACAACCACTATGAAGAATAGTTTGAAGGTTTCTCAAAATCTGAGAATTGAGCTACCATATGATCCAGCAATCCCACTGTTGGTTATATACCTGAAGGACAGGAAGACAGTATAATGAAGAAATATCTGCACTCCCATATTTTTTGCAGCACTGTTCACAATAGCCAGGATTTGGAAGCGAACTAAATGTCTGTCAACAGATGAATAAAGAAAATATGGTATATATACACAATGAAGTACCATTAAGCCATAACAAAAAAAAAAATTAGATTGTGTCATTTGCAACGACATGGATGGAACCAAAGGTCATTATGTTAAGTGAAATAAATAGGATACAGAAAGACAAACATCACATGTTCTCACATATTTTTGGGATCTAAAAATCAAAACAATTAAAGTCATGGGCATAGAGAGTAGAAGGATGGTTATCAGGGACTGGGAAGCATAGTTGAGGGTTGAGGGGAAGGTTCAGATTGTTAATGTGTACAAAATAAAAAGAAAGACCGAATAAGACCTAATATTTGATAGCACAAGAGGGAGGCTATAGTCAATAATAATTTAACTGTATATTTTAAAATAGCTAAAACAGCATAATTGGATTGTCTGTAGCAAGAAGGATAAATTGTGAGGTGATGGATACCTAATTTTCCATGATATGATCATTACATATTTCATGTCTGTACATAAATATCTCATGTACTTCATACATATATACACTCAGGAAAATTAAAAATAAGAATTTTTAAAAATTAAATGATTACACTGCAATACAATAAATACATTGTGGGCTTTAACATTATAAAATTATTTTCTCATTTTTCCATCTGATAACTTCACCCAGGGAGTCTTTCATGAAATGAAATTATTGTTTCATGTAGTCAAATACATTAATATTTTATTTTATAGTATGTGTATTTTGTATCTTGTGAAGTCATTCCTAATTTAGAGTCCAAAACATACTTTAAAAATTTTACTGCCTCTTTTTATACTTTTTTATAGTTAATATAAAATACACCTGGATTTAACCTATGTGTATGGTTTGTCATATTATCCTGGCACCTTTTCTTTCTCTTATCAGTTTAATTGAAGTATAATGGACATAAAATAAACTGTACATATTTAAAGTGTGCGTCCTTTTCTATACTGATATTTGTGTATCTCTGTGTCTGTATTCATATATTTTTCCAACACATCTCACCACAATCATGATGATAATCGTATCCATATAACCCCTGCATGTTTCTTTGTGTTCCTTAGTAATTCCTGTTTCCCACTTTTCCCCACCTCCTTTTTTTTAGGCAAACGTTGATCTTCTTTCTGTTTATCGTAGTTTGCATTTTCTAGTTAAATTGAATCACACTTTATATCCCATTTTTGCCTGGCTTCTTTAAATTAATATAATTTTTTATATTTATTGATATTGTTGTATGTCTAATAGCTCACTCTTTTTTATTTTTAAATAGTATTTCTTTATATGGATATGTTTATCCATGCAACTGTATGTCCATTTTATTTATCAACTCATGAATGAATGGATTGTTTTTAGTTTGATTATTACAAATAAACCTGCTATGAACATTTGTGCAAAAGTCTTTATATAGACATATGCTTCATTTTCTTTTGAGTAAATTCCTTGCAGTCAAATGGTTGGATCATATGGTAGGTGTATGTTTACCTTTTTTAAGAAACAGCCTAACAGTGTTCCAAAGTGGTTGTACCCTAACTTTCCAATGTACAGTGTATGAGACTTCTATTTGTTCTACATTCTGTCCAACAGTTGGTATGGTCAGTCTTTTTAAAATTTTAGTCATTGTAATAGGTATGCAGGAGAATCTCATTATAGCTTTAGTTTGCATTACTTTAATGATTAATGATTTTGAACATTTTTTCATGTACTTACGTGTCATCCAGATATCTTCCTGTGAGAAGTACCTGTTAACATCCTTTTCTCTTTATTTACTGAATTGCGGTTTCCTCATTAAGTTTTGAGAGGTATTAATTAATATATTCTGCATGTGAAAATATGATATGCAAATATTGTCTCCCAGTCTATGGCTTGCTTTTCTTTCTCTCATAGGTGCAGCCAAAGTTTTAAATTTTGATGAATTCTGATTTATCATTTTTTTTCCTTTGGATTGTGCTTTTGGTCACATGCCTGCAAAATATTTACCTAACCCAATATCATAAAGATTTTTTCTATGACTTTTTATAAGTCTTATAATTTAAGTTTTACATTTAGATCTAAAATCTATTTTAGTTAATTTTTGTATATGGTGTGAGTTATGGATATAAGTTTCACATTTAAATATAATTATTGAGTTGTTTCAGAAATATTTGTTAAAAAATATTTCTCCAATGAATTGTCTTTGTATTTTCATAAAAAATTAAGTGAATATATGTATGTGTGGGCCCATTTCTGTCTCTCTATCCTGTTCTGCTGATCTCTTTGTTAATATTTTGTTAAATGGCACACTATATTGAGTATTATAGCATTATAATAAGTCTTAAATGCGGTAAAGTTAGTCCTTAAACTTTGCTCTTTTCCAAACTTAATTTTAACTATTCAAGTTCCGTTACATTTCTGTGTGCATTTTATAATCAATGTGCCAATTTATGCAAAAAAAAAATCCTTTAGAATTTTCAGTGGAATTATGATAAAGCAATAGATCACTTTGGGCCAGACATGGTGGCTCACGCCTGTAGTCAAAGCACTTTGGGAGGCTAAGGCAGGCAGATCAAAAGGTCAGGAGTTTGACACTAGCCTGACCAACATTGTGAAACCCGGTCTCCACTAAAAATACAAAAAAAATTAGCCGGGTGTGGTGGCGCATGCCTGTAATCCCAGCTATTCAGGAGGCTGAGGCAGAAGAATAGCTTGAACCCAGGAGGTAGAGGTTGCAGTGAGTCGAGATCGCACCACTGCACTCCAGCCTGGGCAACAGAGTGAGACACCACCTCAAAAAAAGAAAAAAAAAAAGTGATTTTGAAGAAAATTAGCATGTTAACAATATTGAGTCTTTCAAACCATAAACAAGGTGTGTCTCTTCACTAACTTTGGCATTATTTAATTTATCTCAGCAATGTTTTCCACTTTTCAGCGTACAAATATTTCACACCTTTTGTCGGATTCATTACTAAATATTTTTTGATGCAAAATTTCAGTAACCAATTTTTCATGCCAATATATAGACAAATGACTTCTGTATTTGACCTTTTATTCTTTAAACTTGTTGAAATCACTTATTAGTTCTTTTTTTCACATTTAAACACAATCATTTAATGTAACTTTTCTAAGATTGTGGTTTTTTTTATTAATTATTCAATTTTCTGTTTCAGGCAATTAAGGTAGCTAGTCAGGGTCAGTCTTGGAAAACAAAGGATAGTCTGAATTCTTCAGACTACAAGGATAAAAATAGAACACATACTAAATTTAAAAAGATAATGTTGGATTTGTTTCTAGACACTACATAAAATATTAATTTCAAAAGGCAGAACTAAGGCATTGGCATTGTTACACAGTTATTTATAGGATCCTGTGAATGAACAAATCATTGTTCCAGGTTGGTAATTTGAACACAATTGATACAACTCAATCTTCTGTATTAGAGTGGAACTTTCTACAACTTGCACCTTTTCTCTTTTCAAGTTTCTATTTTATTCCATACACAGCATCTGGCGAATTGTGTCTAAACTTGGCATTATTCACATATGTTTTCTTTGTCACAAAATTATCTTTGTAATGAATTCTCACAATTCGTTCCTTACCATCCTCTGCTTCAGTCAAGTGCACAATTGCTACTTCTCAAACTTACTTTTGCTTTTTCATCTTTCTACCTTTGCACGATTTTTTTTCTCAAACTGTTGAAATATACAGATCTTTAAATGAAAGAAGTAACAAATAATGGAAAAAAAAACGGAGCTGAGGTAATGAAAGAAGTAACAAATAATGAAAAAAAAAGGAGCTGAGGTATAAAATAGATCTCAGTTCAAAGTCAAGCCACATATCCTAGCATAATTGGGTAAGATAAAAATGTTCTTTAAAATAAAATAAAGGCAGACATTTCTCTGTTTTTTTTTTAAGATTGCCAACAAATACTTTATTTTATTTCACATTCGTATTTTCGATATATATTTTACATTAAAAATATTTTGAGGTTTATGTTTTCTTAAAAATATAAGCTCTCCCCTTTCTAACTCCCCCCACTTTTTTTTTTCTTTTTTTTATTATTATTATACTTTAAGTTCTAGGGTACATGTTCATAATGTGCAGGTTTGTTACATATTTATACCCATCAACTCGTCAGCACCCATCAACTCGTGATTTACATCAGATATCACTCCCAATGCAATCCCTCCCCCCTTCCCCCTCCCCATGATAGGCCCCGGTGTGTGATGTTCCCCTTCCCGAGTACAAGTGATCTCATTGTTCGGTTCCCACCTATGAGTGAGAACATGCGGTGTTTGGTTTTCTGTTCTTGCGATAGTTTGCTGAGAATGATGGTTTCCAGCTGCATCCATGTCCCTACAAAGGACACAAACTCATCCTTTTTTATGGCTGCATAGTATTCCATGGTGTATATGTGCCACATTTTCTTAATCCAGTCTGTCACTGATGGACATTTGAGTGGATTCCAAGTCTTTGCTATTGTGAATAGTGCCGCAATGAACATACGTGTGCATGTGTCTTTATAGCAGCATGATTTATAATCCTTTGGGTATATACCCAGTAATGGGATGGCTGGGTCCTATGGTACATCTAGTTGTAGATCCTTGAGGAATCGCCATACTGTTTTCCATAATGGTTGAACTGGTTTACAATCCCACCAACAGTGTAAAAGTGTTCCTATTTCTCCACATGCTCTCCAGCACCTGTTGTTTCCTGACTTTTTAATGATTGCCATTCTAACTGGTGTGAGATGGTATCTCATTGTGGTTTTGATTTGCATTTCTCTGATGGCCAGTGATGATGAGCATTTTTTCATGTGTCTGTTGGCTGTATGAATGTCTTCTTTTGAGAAATGTCTGTTCATATCCTTTGCCCACTTTTTGATGGGGTTGTTTGTTTTTTTCTTGTAAATTTGTTTGAGTTCTTTGTAGGTTCTGGATATTAGCCCTTTGTCAGATGAGTAGATTGCAAAAATGTTCTCCCATTCTGTAGGTTGCCTGTTCAGTCTGATGGTAGTTTCTTTTGCTGTGCAGAAGCTCTTTAGTTTAATGAGATCCCATTTGTCAATTTTGGCTTTTGTTTCCGTTGCTTTTGGTGTTTTAGACATGAAGTCCCTGCCCATGCCTATGTCCTGAATGGTATTACCTAGGTTTTCTTCTAGGGTTTTTATGGTATTAGGTCTAACATTTAAGTCTCTAATCCATCTTGAATTAATTTTTGTATAAGGAGTAAGGAAAGGATCCAGTTTCAGCTTTCTACTTATGGCTAGCCAATTTTCCCAGCACCATTTATTAAGTAGGGAATCCTTTCCCCATTTCTTGTTTTTCTCAGGTTTATCAAAGATCAGATGGCTGTAGATGTGTGGTATTATTTCTGAGGACTCTCTTCTGTTCCATTGGTCTATATCTCTGTTTTGGTAATCACTTATTAGTTCTAATAGCTTTTCTGTAAATTCCATTCAATTTTCTGTATAGGTTACCATGCCGTCTGTAAATCAAGAGTTTTACTTTTTTTATTTCCAAGTTGTCTGACTTTTACTTCCTTTTCTTGCTTGGTTACACTGGATAGAACCTCCAGTATAATATTAAATAAAAGTGGTGAAAGTAGATATCCTTATCTGTTCCTAATCTTGGAGGGAAAGCATTCTTTCATCATTAAGTATGATGTCAGATACATTTTTTTTTTATAGAGGGCCTTTATCAGGTTGAGGAATTTATCTTCTTTTCCTACTTTGCTGTAATTTTTTATCTGGAATTCATCCTTTATCTTTTCCAATGCTTTTAATGAATCTATTGAAATAATCATATGGTTTTCTGTAGTTTGTTAATGTGTTGAATTACATTTATTTATTTTTAAATGTTAAGCTAGCCCTACATTCATGCAGTAAATATCACTTGGTCAGAGTTTATTATCATACATATTTTCACATACTGCTGTATACATTTTTTGGTTGACAGTTTTATTCCTTCAGACTTTTGAATGTGTTATTTCATTGCCTCTGTCATTCATTGTTTCTAATGAGAATTCAGGGTAAGTCATGAAACCTAGCAACTTTGCTCTCAGAGTATGCTCCTGGTATAACTACTGAACAACCTGAGCTGTTAGAGGTTAACAGGAAGAACCCCAAGAAATAATGCCACATATTCCCTTTGTTCTTAGCCAAAAGTTGGTAGTTTTTCCACAGATAAACACCTCCAAATTCGTTTTATGTTTTTGTTGATTTACAGACTTCTGAAATTGTTTCTTATCATTTTGTTGAATTCCATTGTTGCTTTTTGTGGAGGGAATTTGTCAAGCTTTTCAGTCCACTATATTTGATATACTTCCTCCCTGTGAGCTGTTTTTCTTCCTTGTAAATGCTGACAGGTAAGCTAATTGTGTGCCTAGGGAAATATGGGAGGAGAAAAAAGGGACAGATGTTTTTAAAAAAAAAAAAAAAAAAGCAAAACAAATATTAAACCTTCTCATCTACCTTATCTTCAATCCATGATTCCAGTCTCAACTATTATGAACTCTTTCTCTTCTCCCCTCAACCTAGGACACAGTAGACTTCTATAATTTTGCAAAATTCTCATCGGTTGTATTAATTTAATAGATTCATCAAACCCTCTTGGCAGTCTCCTGGAGCTTCTGTTTTTGGTTCATGGTAGGACGCCAGCAACTGATGGTAGTTTACCATCTTGTCAGGAATCAGAACCTGTGATTTTTTGCTTTTCTTCCTAGCAGCCTTATTGCCTCTAGTCTATTACAAGCTTCATTATCTTATTCTTGGATGATTATATCTATATTCTACTCAAATTTCATGCTTTCTATTTTTGCTACTTCAATCTATATTAACTACTGCCAAGAGATTACTCATACTAAAATCCTTCTTTGCAGATGTCATTGTTGAGGAAAGTTCTGAAAGGAGGATGCTCAAATTTATGGTGAATTATTCTGGGCCCCTTATGATGTAGTGATCACTGCAGAAAAACTTACCTAATTATTTCTTCATGTTTTATTCTCTAGATTATTATAGCCACTTTAATATCTTAATTTCCATATCAAGTGACAGAGAAATCAGGAGAAATGTAGTATTCTCTTTTATAAATTGCTAGATAGGATTTATGCATCATGTTTCCCAAATTTTGCAAAAGGAATGGGACATACATGGAATTATTAAGGAGATGATTTGTAAGACCATAGATTATAATATCTACTTTTTCTATGCTTTTGACAAACACTAATATGAGACCTTTGAGGATAAATATGCTCTAGTTAGGAGAAAAAACTTGCTCCTAACACCTTGCCTGAAAATATTTTCTCTCTACTCTCTACTTACTGACTTCTACTTCTTTAATAGAATATGTTTTGTGCTTTCTCTACCTATGACCTTTGCAGATGCTCCCATTGTTTGAAGTGTGCTTCATCCTAGTAACAGTGCAGAAGTTTGGCAATATACACACTTTGATTTGTTTGTTTTTATTGTAATGCAATTAATGTATTAGGAAAAAAATAAAACTGCAAGCTGAAGATAATACTAATAATGCACACATGAGTGAAACAAAGACAATTATACTTTTCCTATTGTTAGTAGCATCCATTTATCAGTCACACATGTGATAAAAAATCATGAAGATCTGGCCAGATTCAGTGGCTCATGCCTGTAATCCCAGCACTTTGGGAGGCCAAGGCAGGCAGATCACTTGAGATCAGGAGTTTGAGACCAGCCTGCCCAACATGGTGAAACCCTGTCTCTACTAAAAATACAAAAATTAGCCAGGCATGGTGGTGTGTGCCTGTAGCTACTCGGGAGGCTGAGGCAGGAGAATTGTTTGAACCCAGGAGGCAGAGGTTGCAGTGAGCCAAGATTGTGTCACTGCACTCCAGCCTGGGCGACAGAGCAAGACTCCATCTCAAGAAGAAAAATAAAAAAGAAGAAGAGGAAGAAGGAGGAAGAAGGAAGAAGGAAGAGAATCTGATTGTCTTTTATAAATCAGCCAAAATATAAAATATTTGAAATTGTCAAAAAGAGTTTTTAAAATAGGGATATATATCTACTACTGTTAATGATAATCATGTTTTAAATGCATATAATGTAGATGTCCTAAATGTATATTAGCTAATGTTAATAGGAAAATTAGGAAGAAATTCAAAAAATAAGCAAACAGAATACATAATTGTTTTTCAGTTAACTTTGAAGTCATGTGATAGTCTATGTAGTAATTTGTAATATATCTGAATGAAATCAAGTAGGTTCTTTAAAATACTTATAGAAATAGACAAAGGGGAGGGGACCAAGATGGCTGACTAGAGGCAGCTACTGTACATGGTTCTCATAGAGAGGAATGGAAGGGGTGAGTAAATACAGTACCTTTAATGGAAACATCCAGGTACTTGCATTGGGACTAATCAAATCAAGGAAACAACTTGACCCATGGAAAAGAGAGAAAAATGAAGTAGAATGTCAGCCCTTGCAGGAGTGACACAGAGTCAAGGGAATGTCTCCCTTGCTACTAGGGAAGTAGCAAGGGAATATTCAAACTCGGAAACCTACACTTCTCCTATGGATATTTGCAACCCTCAAGTCACAAAGTGTATGAGAGAGATCCCCTCATAAACCCACTTCACCAGGGCCTTCAGTCTGACACACAGAACTATATGATGTCTCAGCAGAGCAGCTGTTCAGACATGTGCAGAGACCCAGGAGACTTAGATACTTGGGGTTTCTGGGCCTCCCGGAAAAAGTAGCTGCAACTCTGGCAAAACTTCATGTGAGACCCCTATACATACTGCCAGGAAAGATACTGAATCCAGGGTGCTCAGCAGCCCTATTTCCATGGCATCTCACAGGATAAGACCCACTGACTTGAAATTCCAGCCCGCCACTGGTATCCCTGTTACACCTCTCTGAGACAGCTCTCCGTGGGAGGAGCAAGCCACTATCTTTGCTGTTTGGACATCTTAGCTATTCCAGCCTTTGGAGAGTCCAAGACGATCTGGAGGCAGAGGCAGTCCCCCAACACAGTGCAATAGCTGCTCTGTGAAAATGTGACCAAACTGCTTTCTAAAGTGGGTCCCCAACATCATTCCTCCTTACTTGGCAGGACCTTCAATATGGGACCTCCAGCCACCCCCACAAATGTCTTCTAGCTGACACAGATTTGAAATCTCCCTGGGATGGGGCTCCCAGCAAAAGGGGCAGGCTGCCATCTTTGCTGTTTGGGCAACTTAGTTCTTCTATCCTTTGGGCTTTAGAGAGTCCAAGGTGACTGGGGGATGGAGACAGTCCCCTAGCACAACATAGCTGCTCTAAAAAAATGTGGCCAGACTGCTTATTAAAGCATGCCCTCAAACCCATTCCTCCTCATTGGGCAGGACCTCCCAACTGGGGCCTCCAGCTACCCATGCTGTCGTTCTCCAGCTGACACAAATTTGAAACCTCCCTTGGATGGAGCTCCCAGAGGGAAGAGCAGGCTGCCATCTATGCTGTTTTGCAACCTTCACTGGCGATATCTCCAGGTACTGGAAAAGCAGGGGCAATTAGGGACTGGAGTGAACCCCCAGCATACCACAGCAGCCCTAGGAAAAGTAGCCAAACATTTAAATGGGTGCCCATTTCCCTATTTCCTTACCAGGCATGCCTTCCAGGCCTGGGCCTCTAGCTACCCTCCACCAGAGCTATTGACCAGTAGCAACTCAGCATTTCCCTGGACAGAACTTCCAGGGGCAAATGAAAGCCTCTCTGTCACTGCCTCTGCAGTGAAACTATCCTTGCTACCCTGGAACTAACAAAGGAGCAAAGATGTTAAGTACCTTATCCTCACTTCTGACAAGCTGCAGTCGACCCAAGGAGAGGAGGCCAGTCCATCTCCCATGATAGGGTCCCACATACCTGCTACTGCTCATCACCAGACAGGGAATCCCTGGCTAAGGCCCACAGCACAAACCTTCCATCCTGGGCTAATTGCACAGAGTGATTACTGAACCACGTCTCTCTAGAGTGGAGCCAACAGGAAACAAGTAAAGTGGTGGGGCAGCAAGCCAGCTGATGTGGAACCCAGAGGGTTTGGTGCAGGAGTGTTTGTAGTGGAGCATGGCCAGCTATGGCCATCCCCATAAGCTCAACTTGCTCCCATAAGTGAGATACTTTAGCCGTAGCAGAACTGTTGAATCCGATCTCTGCAGTGGTCTTGCACATCAGACGGGGCTGCTCTGACCTAAGCACTCCTTTGTCTGATGGCCTCTTCCAGGGCCCCAGCATGACCATGCCTGCATACAGGTCAATCTCAAGTGTCCTGGGGGCCCACATCATAGCTTCTGCACCAGCAGACGGTGCCTGACTAGTGTAGAGCTCGAGTGAGGCAGCCCTCACCGCCCCACACGAGCCTGCACAGCCAACCCCCAACCCTGCCCCATACTGCAATTTTCCCCAAGCTCATGGCAACTTCTCAGATCAATTTTCTGGTGAGTGTCTGCAAGTGCGAGTTTTGCTTTACTTGCTCCACCAGCATGCAGGAGTGCAATACACCCCCACAACCCCACCAACTGCCATTGCAGAGAGAGCCTTGGCAGGTACAGAACCAACAAGCCTCACCCCGGTCATTGCCCTGCCCTTGTGCTAATGCTGCACAGAGAATGGGAGATCCTCCCACACACTGAGTGATCTCTCTTGCTTGCAGGGCAGAGAGAAGGCACCAAGACCTGTGCTGTTCCAAGCCAACACCACCTCCAGTGCAACAACCCACAATCTCCAGCAGGGGCCTTCAGCTTCCACCGCTGGCTGCCTTGCCTCTGCCACTGTGGTGAATACCCATAGGAAGGAAGGCATCCCTGTATCTGCTAACACTGCTGCAGCTGCTGCATCTCAGCCCCCCACCAGCACAGTGGACTCCAAACCTTGCAAAGCCAGAGAACAAAGTCGAGGCCCAATACAAGTCACCCAGAGTTGGAACATGCAGTCTAGGAGTTGGGAGCTGAATGTTGGCCCCTAACATCTCCCAGTAATGAAGCTGGTTGACTGAATCCACTTTATGCCACAATCAAACCCTGAAGGTCATTGAATAGGATTAAAAGTACCATCCAAAGGCCAGCAACCTAAAAAATTAAAGGTGGATAAGACCACAAAGATGAAAAAGAATCATTGCAAAAATGCTGAAAACCCAAAAGCCAGAGTGCCTTCTTTTTGCCAAAGGACTGCATCACCTCTCCAGAAAGGATTCAGAACTGAGCTGGGGCTCAGATGGCTGAAATGACAGAAGTAGAAATCAGAATATTTATAGGAACCAAGTTCTTTGAGCTACAGGAGAAGGTTGTAACACAAGGTAAGGAAGTTAAAAATTGTGATAAATTACAGGTGGAGTTTACAGACAAAATAGCCAGTATTGAGAAGAACATAATCAACCTGATATAGCTGAAAAACATACTACAAGAATTTAATAATGCAATCACAAGTATTAATAGCAGAATAGACCAAGCAGAGGAAATAATCTCAGCACTTGAAGACTGGCTTTCTGAAATAAGACAGGCAGACAAGAATAAAGAAAAAGAATGGAAAGGAATGAACAAAACCTCTGAGAAATATGGGATTTGTAAAGAGATTCAATTTATGACTGATTGAAGTGCCTGAAGAAGACGGAGAGAATGAAACCAACTTGTAAAACATATTGCAGAATATCATCCTTGAGAAATTGCCCAACCCAGCCAAAGAGGCTAACATTCAAATTCCAGAAATGCAGAGAACCCCAGTAAGATACTTCACAAGAAGATCATTCCCAAGTCACATAATCATCAGATTCTCCAAAGTTGAAATGAAAGTAAAAATTTTAGAAAGAAAGGTCAGTTCACCTACAAAGGGAAGCTGATCAGACTAACAGTGAACCTCTCAGCTGAAACCCTATAATCCTAAAGAAATTGGGGGCCAATATTCAACATTCTTAAATAAAAGCAATTCCAACCTAGAATTTTATAGGTGGCCAAATTAGCTTCATAAGCAAAAAATAAATAAGATCATCTTCAAACAAGCAAATGCTGAGGGAATTTGTTACCATCAGACCTGCCTTACAAGAGCTCCCAAAGGAAGCACTAAATATGGAAAGGAACTATTGTTACCAGCTACTACAAAAACACACTGAAGTACATAGACAGGTGACACTATAGAGCAACCATGTTAACAAGTTTGCAAAATAACCAGCTAATATCACAGTGACAGAATCAAATCCACACATATCAATACTAACCTTAAATGTATGTGGGCTAATTGCCCCAGTTAGAAGACACAGAGTGGCAAGCTGGATTGATAACTAAGACTCACAAGTATTCTAACTTCAAGAGACCCATTTCACTTGCAATGACACACATAGGCTCAAAATAAAGGAATGAATAAAAATCTACCAAGCAAATATAAAACGGAAAAAAGGAGGGGTTGCAAGCCTAGTTTTTGACAAAGCAGAATTTAAACTAACAAAGATTTTAAAAAACACAAAGGGCGTTACATAATGCTAAAGGGTTCAATGAAACAAGAAGATTTAATTATCCTAAATATATATGCACCCAACACAGGAGCACCCAGATTCATAAAGCCGATTCTTACAGTTATTCAAAGAGACGTAGACTCCCACACAATAAAAGTGGAAGTCTTTAACAATCTACTGACAATGTTACACAGATCATTGAGACAGGATTCAGTACTTGAACTCAGCACTGGATTAAACGGACCTGATAGATGTCTAAGGAACTCACCACCCCAAAAAAGCAGAATATACATTCATCTCATTGCCATGTGGCACATACTCTAAAATTAATTCCATAATCAGAAGTAAAACACTCCTCAGAAAATGGAAAATAACTACAATTATAACAGTCTCTTGGATCACAATGCAATGAAATTAGAAATCAAGACTAAGACATTCACTTAAAACCATACAGTCACATGGAAATTTAATAACCTGCTCCTCAGTAACTTTTGGGTAAATAATGAAATTAAGGTAAAAATCAGGAAGTTCTTTGAAACTAACAAGAACAAAGATACAACATACCAGAGTCTTTGGGACACAGCTAAGGTGGTGTTAACAGGAAAATTTATAGCACTAAATGCCCACAACAAAAAAGTTACAAAGATCTCAAATTAAAAACCTATCTTCACAACTAACATAACTAGAAAACAAAGAGCAAACAAATCACAAATCTAGCAGAAGACCAAAAAAAAAAAAAAATCAAAATCAGAGTTGATTTGAAGATTAAGACAAAAAGAAACCATTACAAAGGTTGATGAATCCAAGAGTTGTTTCTTGGGGAAAAAAAATAAATAAAATAGTCCACTAGCTAGACTAATAAATAAGAGAGAGGATTCAGATAAACACAATCAAAAATGACAAAATAGATATTACCACTGACCCCACAGAAACATAAACAGCCATCAGAGAATATTATGAACACCTTTTGTGCATAAACAACAAAATCTGGGAGAAGAAATGCATACATTCCTGGACACACACACTATGCCAAAACTGAACAAGGAAGAAATTGAATCACTGAACACACCAATTATGAGCTTTAAAATTGAGGCAGTAAAAAACAGCCTACCAACCAAAAAAGCCCAGGAACAGATGAATTTACAGCTAAATTCTACCAGAGGTACAAAGAAGAGCTGGTACCATTCCTCCTGAAACTATTCCAAAAAGTTGATAGGAGGGACCCCTCCCTAATTTATTCTATAAGGCCAAAATCATCCTGACACCAAAACCTGGCAGAGACACAACATAAAAAAAGGAAAACTTCAGGTCAATAGCCTTGATGAACATTGATGCAAAAATTCTCAACAAAATATGGCAACCTGAATCCAGCAGCACATCAAAAAGCTTATCCACCACAATCAAGTAGGCTTTATCCCAAGGATGCAAGTTTGGTTCAACATATGCAAATCAATAAATGTGATTTGTCACATAAGCAGAACTAAAGACAAAAACCACATCAATATCTCAATAGACGCAGAAATGGCCTTTGATAAAATTCTACACCCTGTCATGCTAAAAATCTTTCAATAAGCCAGGTATTGAAGAAACAGATCTCAAAATAGTAAGAGCCATCTATGACAAACCTGTAGCCAATATCATACTGAATGAGCAAATGCTGGAAGCTTTACCCTTGAAAACTGGCAGGAGAAAAGGTTGCCCTCTTTCACCACTCCTATTCAACTTACTATTGGAAGTCCTGACCAGGACAATCAGGCAAAAGAAAGAAATAAACTGCATCCAAATAGGAAGAGAGTAAGTGAAACTATTCCTGTTTACAGATGACATGATCCTATATCTAGAAAACCCCAGAGTCTCCCTCCAAAAGTTCCTAAACTACTGAGCAACTTCAGCTAAGTCTCAAAATACAAAATCAATGTTAAAAATCACTAGCATTCCTATGCACCATCAAAAGTCAAGCCAAGAATCAAATCAGGAACACACTCCTTCACAATTGCCACAAAAAGAATAAAATACCTAGGAATATAGCTAACTGGGGAGGTGAAAGATCTCTAGAAAAAGAACTACAAACCACATTGTCCAGAGAAATCAGAGATGACACAAACAAATGAAAACACATTCCATGCTCATGGATAAGAAAAATCAATATCATTAAAATTGCCATACTGCCCAAAGCAATTATTGATTTAATGCTATTTCTATTAAACTACAATTGACATTCTTCACAAGATAGGAAAAAAAAAAAACTATTGTAAAATTCACATGAACCCAAAGAGAACCAAAACATTCAAATCAATTATAAGCAAAAATAACAAAGCTGGAGGCATTATGCTACCTGACCTAAAACTATACCACAGGGCTACAGTAACCAAACTACCATGATACTGGTGCAAAAAACAGGCACATAGACCAATGGAACAGAGAGAAAACCCAAAAAGAAGACCTACAGTTATCTCATCTTTGACAAACCTGACAAAAACAAGCAATGGAGAAAGAATTTCCTACTCAATAAATGGTACTGTAATAGAATAACTGGCAAGCCATGTGGAGAAGATGGAAACTGGATCATTTCCTTGCCCCATATACAAAAATCAAATCAAGATAGGTTAAAGATTTAAATGTAAAACCCAAAATGAAAAGCCCTAGAAAACAACCGAGGCAATACCATTCAGGACATAGGCACAGGTAAAGATTTTATAATGAAGATGCCAAAAGCAATTTCAAGAAAAGCAAAAACTGACAAGCGGAACCTAATTAAGGTAAAGAGCTTCTGAACAGGAAAAGAAATTCAACAGAGTAAACCACACAACGTACATAGTGGGAAAAACTTTTTGCAAGCTATGTATCTGACAAAGGTCTAATATCCAGCATCTATAAGGATCTTAAATTCAAAAGAAAAAAAAAACAATGCCATAAACAAATGGGAAAAGGTCATAAACAGACATTTTTCAAAAGAAGTCATTCATGTGGCCAACAATCATATGAATAAAAGTTCAACATCACTGATCATTACAGAAATGCAAATCAAAATCACAATAAGATACCATCTCACACCAGTCAGAATGGCTATTATCAAAAAATAATAGATGCTGGTGGGGTTGTGGAGAAAAAGGAATGCTTATACACTGTTGGTGGGAGTGTAGATTAGTTCAACCATTGTGGAAGACAGTGTTTTGATTCCTTAAAGACCTAAGGAGAGAAATACCATTCAACACAGCAGTCCCATTACTGGGTATATGCCCTCCAAAATATAGGTGATTTTATTATAAAGACGAATGCATATGTATGCTCATTCCATCACTATTCATGATAGGAAACACGTGGAATTAACTTATATGCCCATCAATGATAGACTGGATAAAGAAAATGTGGTACACATTACACCATGGAATACTATGTAGCCATAAAAGAACATAATCATGTCCTTTGCAGGGACATGGTTGGAGCTGGAGGTAATTATCCTTAGCAAACTAACACAGGAACAGAAAACCAAACATTGCTTCTTCTCACTTTTAAATGAGAGCTAAATGATAAGAACACATAGACACATAGAGGAGAACAATGCTTACTGGTGACTATTGGAGGTTGGAGGATAGGAGGAAGATGAGATTTGGAAGGGGCCATGGACAGAATGATGTGGTTATGCTTTGTCTCCTCACCCAAATATCATCTTGAATCGTAAACCCCATAATTCCCATAATCCCCACGTGTCAAGGGAGAGACTAGGTGGAGGTAATTGAATAATAGGGTAGTCTTTCCTCATGCTGTTCTCATGATAGTGTGTTCTCACGAGATTGGTGGTTTTATAAAGGGCTCAGTTCCCTTCATTTGGCACTTTTTCTTCCTGCTACCTTGTAAAGAAGGTGCCTTGCTTACTCTTCACCTTCCGCCATGATTGTAAGTTTCCTGAAGCCTCCCCAGTCATGCAGAACTGTTAGTCAATTAAACCTCTTTCCTTTATAAATTACCCAGTCTTGAACAGTTTTCTATAGCAGTATGAAAATGAACTAATACAAAGAAGATTGGAAATAATAACTAATGGGTGCTAGGCTTAATACCTTGGTGATGAAATAAGCTGTACAACAAACCCCATGAAGCATTTTACCTATGTAACAAACCTGCACATGTACTCCTGAACTTATAATAAAAATTAAAAAAAGAAATAGAGAAAACAATTTCAAAAAATTTAAAAAAGAAATAGAGAAAATAATGTCAATATTGTTTAAAATGACTGAGAGACAGTATAATTAAATAACACTAATTATGAAACAATTATTTAAATGCAAATAACCATTAAAAGAATCATGAGAGCTATAATGAACAACTATTAGCCAATATATTTGAAATATATGGCAACTTTTATTAAAGGATATATATTACCAAAATTGATTTTAAAATAAAAGCAACTACAAAGTGTAATTATGAAGAAGCTAAAAATGTGAATCTCATGAAGATAGAGAGCGTATTGGTAGTTACCAGAGATCATGAAGGGGAGCAGCAGGTGAAAGAAAACATATAAAAAATGTATTTTAAAGTATCTTATTTTAATTTTTTTAATTTTTAATTTTTGTGGGAACATAGATATATAAATTTGTAGGGTACACGAGATGTTTGATACAGGCATGCAATATAAAATAATTGCATCATGGAAATGGGGGATCCTTTACATAAATCATTTATCCTATGAGGTAAAAACAGTGCAATTATACTTTATAACATTTTGAAATGCACAGTTAACGTATTATTGACTATAGTCACCCTTTTGTGCTATCAAATAGTAGTTTTTATTTATTCTTTCAAACCGTTATTTTGTATCCATTAACAATCTCCATGTCCCCTCCACACTACCCTTCCCAGCCTTTGTAAACATTCTTCCATTCTCTATGTCCATTAATTCATTTTTTATAATAAATATTTATGGATAATTTTATTGGCTTTTAAAAGATACTGTAAAATTGGCATATCTCAAAATGGAGTTAATTTATATTTACGACAAACCAAACACAAACATCAATTATGGAACTACAGGGTCACATTTTAATTCCTGGAATTCAGTTGTTTGTATTGTTAGATCCCACAAGTAAGTGGGAACATGTGATGTTTGTCTTTGTGTGCCTAGCATATTTCACTTTAAATAACGACTCCCAGTTTCATCCATGTTGTTACAAATGACTGAATTTCACTCATTTATGGCAGAATAATACTCCATTGTGTATATGTACCACATTTTCTTTATCTATTCCTCTGTTGGTGAACACCTAGGATGCCTCCAAATCTTAGCTATCGTAAACAATACTGTGACAAACATGGAAGTGCACATATCTGTTTGATATAATAATTTTCTTTTTGGGGGGTGTATGCCCAGGAGTGAGATTGCTAGGTTATACAGTTATAGATTATACAGTTATTTTGAGGAACCTCCAAATTGTTCTCCACATTGGTTACGCTAATTTACATTCCCACCAACAGTGTACTAAGGGATCCCTTTTACCCATGTCAACATTTATTATTGCTTGTTTTTAGATATAAGCCATTTTAACTGGGATGAGATGATCTTATTGTAGTTTTTATTAAAATTTCTCTTATAATCAATTATGTTGAGCACTTATTTATTTGCATATTTGCCATTTTTATGTCTTCTTTTGAGAAATGTCTATTCAAATATATTGCCTGGTTTTTATTGGATTATTATTTTTTTTCTTATACAGTAGTTTGTGCTCCTTATATATTTTGGTCATTAATTTCTTGTCAGATTGGTAGTTTGCAGATATGTTCTCCCATGCTATGGGTTGTCCTTTCACTTTGTTGATTGTTTATTTTGCTGTGCAGAAGATTCTTAGCTTGACATAATCCCATTTGTCCATTTTTGTAGGATTGCCTGGGTTTGTGAGCTATTGCTCAAGAAATTTTTGTCCAGATCAATGTTCTGGAGAGATTCCCAAAGTTTTGTTGTACGAGGTTCATAGTTTAACATCTTACATTAAATCTTCAATTCATTTTGATTTGATTTTTGTATATGGCAACAGATAGGGGTCCAGTTTCATTCTTCTGCATATGGATATTCAGTTTTATCAGCACCATTTATTTAAAAGACTTTTTCCCCAGTGCATGTTCTTGACACCTTTGTCAAAAATGAGTTCACTGTAGGTGTGTGGATTTATTTTTGGGTTTTCTATTTTGTTCCATCGGTCTATGTGTCTGTTTTATGCCAGTGTCATGCTGTTTTGGTTACACTATGACACTGTCATAAAAATACCAATATTCTCTCGATCTTCAGGAGATTTTGTTATGGCTATGCAATGTAATTTGAAATCAGGTAATGTCATTCCCCCAGTTTTGTTCCTTTTGCTTAGGATAACTGTGACTATTCTGGGTCTTTTGTAATTCCCTATATATTTTCTAAATGCTTTTCTCTATTTCTGTGAAGAATGTCATTGGAACTTAGATAGCAATTGCATTGAATTTGTAGATTACTTTGCATAGCATGGACATTTTATCAATATTAATTCTTCCAACTTATAAACATGGAGTATCTTTCCATCTTTCCATATTCTTGTATGCTTTTCAATTTCTTTCATCACGGTTTTACTGTTTGCAGTATAGAGATCTTTGACTTCCTTGGTTAAATTGATTCCTAGTTAATTTTATTTGTGGCATTATAAATGAGATTACTTTTTTATTTATTTTTCATATTGTTCATTGTTGGCATATAAAATGCTACTCATTTTTGTACATAGATTTTTTTATCCTGCCACTTTACTGAATTTGCTTATTGGTTCTAATATTTTTGTTGTGCATGTGTGGAGTCTTTACTTTTTTTCCAAATATAAGATTATGTCATCAGAAAACAAGGATAATTAGATCTCTTCCTTTCCAATTTGGTTGCCCTTTCTTTCTTTCTCTTATCTGATTGCTCTAGGAAGAACTACCAGTATTATATTGAAAAACCATAAAAGATGGTATCCTTGATGTTTTCCAGATCTTAGAGGAAAGACGTCCAGTTTTTTCACATTCAGTATGATACTAGATGTGGATCTGTCCTATATTGCTTTTATTATGTTGAGGTTTATTCATTATATACCCAGTTTTTAGAGGGTTTTTATCATGAAGGGACATTGAACTTTATCAAATGCTTTTTCACCATCAGTTGAAATAATCATATGGTTTTGATCCTGCATTCTGTGGATATAATATAGCACCTTGATTGATTTGCATATATTGAACTATCCTTGCATCCAAGCAATAAATCCCACTTGGTCATGATGGATGAGCTTTCTAATGTATTTTTAAATTGGGTTTTCCAGTATTTTGTTGAGGATTTTTGCATAAGTATTCATCAGAGATATTGGACTTTAGTTTTTTTCATTTTTGACATGTCTTTGGTTTTGTTATCAGTGTAATACTGGCCTCATAGAATAAGGTTGGAAACATTCTCTCCTACTCTATTTTTTGTAACAGCTTCGTTTTGATTGGTATTAATTCTTCTTTAAATGTTTGGCAGAATTCTGCTGTGAAGCCATTGGGTCCTAGGCTTTTCTTTACTGGGACACTTTTTATTATAACTTTGATTTTCTTACTTGTTATAGATCTGTTCACATGTTGGCTTTCTTCCTGACTCACTCTTGGAAGGTTGTATGTGCCTAGGAATTTGTCCATTTCTTTTAGATTTTTCAATTTATTTGCATATAGTTGCTCATAGTAGCCACTGATGATCCTTTGAAACTTTGTCTTATCAGTTGTAATGTCTTTGTTCAGTGATGGTAATTTTCTCTTGTGATATAATTTAGGTTTTATTTTTTCTTTGCTTTTTATCATATATATGATAAACATATATATAATAAACATATACATATATCATATATATTTATGTTTTCCAATTGAGGTTACCATGAAGTTTGCAAATTCTCTTATAACTTATTATTTTAACCTGAGAAATAACTACTTATTGTGTGCATACACAAACAAGAAAAAAGAAAACTAATAAAAACTCTATGCCTTAATATGTCCTTTTGCTTTTTAATTTTTTGTTGTTTTTGTTTATATCTTATTGTACTGTCTATGCCTTGAAAAGTTATTTTTTATTAGCTCATCATTTAGTTTTTCTACTTAAGAGTAGTTTATATCTCACAGTTACAGTGTTATAATAATCTGTGATTTTGTATGTAGTTACTATTTCCAGTGAGTTTTAAACCTTCAGGTAATTACTTATTGTGCATTCACATCCTTTTCATTCTAATTGAAGTATGAGTTTGGTGCAAAAGTAATTGTAGCTTTTGCCATTAAAAGTAATGCTCTTTTTAACATTGCTTTTAGGATAGGTCTGGTGTTCATAAAATCCCTCAGCTTTCGTTTGTCTGGGAACTCCTATATGTCTCCATGTTTGAAGGACTTTTTCACTGAGTATACTTTTCTAGGGTAAAGTATTTTGTATTTTGCTTTTTGTTTTTCACTTTAAGTATGTCATCTTACTCTTCTGACTGTAAGGTTTCCACGAAAAAGTCTGCTGCCAGATGTATTAAAGCTCCATTGTATGTTATTTGTTTCTTTTCTCTTGCTGCTTTTAGGATCCTTTCTTTATCCTTGATCTTTTGGGACTTGGATTATTAAGTGCCTTGAGGTAGGCTTCTTTGGGTTAAATTGACTTGGGTTTCTATGATCTTCTTGTATGTGAATATTACCATATTTCTCTAGGTTTGGGAAGTTCTCTGTTATCCCTTTGAATAAACTTTGTACTCCTATATCTATCTCTACCTTCTCTTTAAGGCCAATAACTCTTAATTTGCCCTTTTGGGGCTGCTTTCCAGATTCTGTGAGTGTGCTTTATTGTTTATTATTCTTTTTTATTTTGTCTCTTCTGATGGTATATTGTCAATTAACCTGTCTTCAAGCTCACTAATTCTTTCTTCTGCTTGATCCATTGTGGTATTAAAGGACTCTGATGCATTCTTCAGTACACCAATTGTGTTTTTCACCTCCAGAATTTCTGCTTAATTCTTTTAAATTATTTCAGTCTCTTTGTTAAATTTATCTGATAGAATTTTGAATTTCTTCCCTGAGTTATTTTTAATTTCTTTGTATTTTCTCAACACAGCTATTTTGAATTCTCTATCTAAAAGATCACATATCTCTGTTTCTCCAACATTTTACCTAGTGCATTATTTAGTTTATTTGGTGAGGTCATGTTTTCCTAGATGATGTTGATGCTAGTAGATGTTCTTTGGTGTCTGAGTATTGAAGATTTTGGTATTTATTGTAATCTTCATTGTCTGGCCTTGTTTGTACTTATCCTTCTTTGAGAGGCTTTTCAGATATTTGAAATAACTTGGGTATTGTGATCTAAGCTTTTTCTTTTTTAGCAGGCACCTCAAGCCCCATAATGCTGTGGTTCTTGGAGACTCATAGATTGTACTTGTCAGCGTTCTCTAAAGGGACAGAACTAATAGGAGAGATGAATATATGAAGGGGAGTTTATGAGGAGAATTGACTCATGCTATCACAAGGTGAAGTTTCACAATAGGCTGCCTGCAAGTTGAGGAGCCAGGAAGACAGTCCGAGTCCCAAAAACCTCAAAAGTAGGGAAGCTGATAGTGCAGGCTTTAGTTCATGGCCAAAGGCGCAAGAGCCCCTGACAAATCACTGGTGTAAGTCCAAGAGTCCAAAAGCTGAAGCACATGGAGTCTGATGTTCAAAGGCAGGAAACATCCAGCATAGGAGAAAGATGGAGGTCAGAAGACTCAGCCAGTCTAGTCTTTCCATATTCTTCTGCCTGCTTTTATTCTGGCTGTGCTGGCAGCAATTAGACTGTGCCCACCTAGATGGAGGGTGGGTCTGCCTCTCCCAGTTCACTGACTCAAATGTTAATCTCCTTTGGAAACACCCTCACAGACACAGCCAGGAACAATACTTTGCATCTTTCAATCCAATCATGTTGACACTTAATATTCACCATTACATAGAGGTGTTACTTTGATGGTCTTGGACAGTATCTGGGAGAATTTTCTGGATTATTAGGAACAGATTCTTTTTATCTTTCCTTTGTTTCTCCCAAACATACAGAGTCTTTTTCTCTCTGTTCTGAGCCCTTTAAAGCTGGGAGTTGATTAATACAAGCACCCCTGTGGCCACCACCACTGTGACTAAATGGGTCAGACCTAAAGCCAACACAGCACCGGGTCTTGTCCAAGTCCTGCTCTAATCACTCCCTACCTACTGTCTACGTTTACTCAAAACCCTTGGGACTCTGCAATTAGCAGATGGCAAAGCCAATCAGGCCTGTGGTGGTGTTTGTTTGTTTGTTTGTTTTTCAGTATAGCAAGTTACCCCAGGCACTGTGTGTCTCTAGAGGTGCTGTTCAGGAATCAGGAATTAGGGCCAAAAATCTTAGAAATCTACCTGGTTTTCTATTTTACTGTGGCTGGGATGACACTGATATCACATGACACAGTACTTCCCACTCCTTCCTCCTCTTTCCAAAGGCAGAGGGGCCTGACTCTGGTAGCCCCCACCACCAGAGATCACAGGGTGTACTGCCAGACTACTACTGATGTTTCCTTAAGGCCCATGGGCTTTTAAGTCAGCTCCTGGTGAATGCTGCCTGGCCTGAGGCGTATCCTTCAGGGTAATGGGATTACCCTCTGGCCCAGGGCAGGTCCAGAGATGCCATTCAAGAGTAAAGTCCTGGAATTGGGGACCCAAGAGTCCACTTAATTCTTTACCACTCTATGATCATGTTGGTACCTAAAGTGCAAGACAAAGTCTCCTTTACTTTTTCCTCTACTTTTCTCAAGCAGAAGGAATTATGCCCCATAGCCACCACAGCTAGTCATGGGCTGAGTCTCACCTGAAGCCAGCAGTTCTCAGAGGCTCACCCTGAACCTTCAATATAGTATCTGGGCATTGCTGCCGTTTATTCAAGGCCTACAAGCTCTTCAGTTAGCAGGTGGTAAATGCTGCCAGGACTGAGTCTTTCCCTTTAGGTCAGTGGGTTTCCTTTTGTCTCAATGTGTGTCTATAAATGTTTTCCAAGAGCTAGGGCCTGGAATGTGAGCATCACAACTCTGACCAGTGCCCGATCTTGCTGTGGCTTAGCTTTTATCCAAGATGCAAGACTAACTTCTCCCCACTCTTCCCTCTCCTCTCCTCAAGTGGAAGGAAGGGATCTCTTTTTGCACTGTAAGCTGTGGACCTTGGGTTAGGCGAGGGGCGATTCAGTACTCCCTTGGCTGTCCCAGCTTGTGGCTCAGTAGGTTGTGTTTCCCAACAGTCCACAGTCTCTGGGCCCAGCTTAGCACTAGGGCTTGCTTATGAGTTGTAGTTGTTATGGCCTAGACTGCTTTTCAAGATTATTTAGAACACAGACCACTATAGCCCTTAGTGGCAGGGTTTGCAGGAGCTCAAGTTCTGACCACTGGGATTGGGAATTCCCCTCTAGCTATGGTTTAAATACTTTTTCTTTTTTTTCAGACAGAGTCTTGCTCTGTCAGCAGGCTGTAGTACAGTCATGCAATCTCGGCCCACTGCAACCTCCGACTCGCTGGTTCAAGTGATTCTCCTGCCTCAGCCTCCTGAGTAGCTGGGATTACAGGCACGTGTGACCACGCCCAGCTAATTGTTGTATTTTTAGTAGAGACGGTGTTTCACCGTGTTGGCCAGGCTGGTCTCAATCTCCTGACCTCGTGATCCGCTTGCGTCAGCCTCCCAAAGTGCTAGGATTATAGGCATGAGCCACCATGTCCGGTCTGGTTTAAATGCTCTTTCCATGGGTGAGTATCAGCTGAGTTTGGTTAGTGTGTTTTTTTTCTGCTTTAACAGGAGAACACTTAGTTCAATACCTCATAGTTACTCTGTGCTTCCTTCCCATCACCCAGAGATGCTCTCTATACCATGTAGCCACTGCTCGGAGGTGGGTGAGGGGTAACATCAGTAATTAAAAACTGTTTTTTCTATCTCTTTACTACCTCTTTCAGCAATATGGAGTAAAAACTGGGTTCTATGAGAGCTCACCTGATTTTTTATTCTTATGAAGGTTTCTGTGTATGTGTGTAGTTAGTTGTTAAATAGGTGTCCTTGTGGGGCGGGGGAGCAACAAATGGAACCTTCTATTTCATCATTTTGCTCTGCCTCCTAAACAAAAGTATTTTTTACCACTGAACTGTATCCACTTAAAATGATAAAGATGGTAAAATACGTATGTATATTTTACCTCAACAAAAATTTTAATTTAATTTTGAAAACAAGATACTTTTTGTAGTAGTATTACAGAATGCAAGGTGTCTGAAAATAATTTAACAAAAGGTATGTAAAATTTCATAAAAAATTATTAAACAGTTATAAAAGTCATTTTAACATCCCAAGTGTTTGGAGTATTAAGTTGAAAAATATTGAACATGTCTCATTTCCCTAAAATCAAAGTATATATTCAGTTCAATTAAATAAAAATTCCAAGTTTTTTTCCAACGATTCTATAATTTATAAGTAAGAGTAAAGTGTCAAGAAAACAAGGAGGGACACTTGCCTTACCGGATATTAGAGCTTAATGTGAAACTATTAAAATTAAGAATGTGTGTTATTGTTATCGGTAAAGAACAACAGAATGTTCAATATGATAGAGAACTTGGAAACAGTACTGTATGTATTATACCATTATAGTATGACATAGCTATAAAAGGATAAATCTCACAGGTTTTAATACAGCATGATAGCTTTTCAATAAAATGTAAACTTACTAAAATGAATAATATTATATATGTGTGCATATACTTTTAAGAAATACATACACATACAAAACCCTTTGCAAGGGTCTAATGTGCTTGCATTTTGGTTATCCATGCTTTAAAAAGTACCATCTGCAAATGAAAGTCAAAGTTACCATGGTATTTTAACTATGAGTAATTACATAAAGTATAAACTTTGCCTCTAGCTCTACATCCCATAAACCGTTATGTAAATAAATTATACACATCACTATCAATAACTAATCATGGCATTTCTTTCAGCCTTTTTTTTTTGGATTGGTCACTGCATACCTATTATTCGGTTCATGCACAGATGGCAAAGTGTGTAGTTCTGTCACCTACTGTCTCTCAAAGATAAACCTATGTAACATTTGAAAAAAAAAATAATAGTCAAAAGAGAGAATTGGCCAACAAAGGTGAAGGTACAGCAAAGACATCAAAAATAAAAAAACTAGAAGTGAAAATGAATGTGATTAGAAGATTTAAAAATTATTACTGCAAGGCAGGAAGAAAGACCGTACAGCAGGATGTAAGAACAACTAATAGATTGCCAGTTAGGAAGAAAACATTCTTTTGTTCCACATAATAGTTATTATAGAGACTTCTCATATATTTCCACTCTTCACAGAAACCAGAAAAATATGAAATACGTGGTATATGTTTAGCTCAGTAAATAGTTAATACAGGAATCCTGGATTAATACATTTTTCTCACTGATTTTGACTACTCAATTTAAACCATCATCTAGAATTTCATTGAACTCTCTACAAATATTTATTAAACTCTTTCTACTCCAGGTACTTTTCTAGGAATTGTGTTATACTCAAAAATTAAATCAAAAACTTGCCTTCATGGAGCTTATATTCTAGTCAGAGATCACAAAAATGAGCGAGATAAATAATTAAATGATATAGCATACCATAAGGTAATAAGTGTCATGGGAAAAAAAGGAAGGTGAGTAACAGTGCTAAAGAATGGTTGAAATTTTGAATAGGATGTTTAGAAATTATACCATAGTGACCTATGTGACCTATGATTGAATAGGTGAGGGAAAGACTCATACAGATATCTGGGGGAAGAGCATTCCTGATAGAGAAAACAGAAACTGCAAAACCCCTCAGGTGGAAATGTTCCTGGCATAGTCTAGGAACAGCAAGGAGGCCAGTGAATCTGTGGCAGAAAAAATGGGGGGAGAAATGAATAGTTACTGATGAAGTCAGAGAACTGCGAGGTACTCAGATTGTTTAAGACTTTGTAGTTCATTGTAAGGACTTTGACTTGTACTCTGAGTGAGACAGGAAGCCAATGGTTAGATTTGAGCAGAAAAGTAACATGATCTGAATAACATTTTTAGTAGTTACTCTTCATTTATTTATTTTTAAAATTATATATAATTTATTTTTTTATTTTTATAGGTACATAGTAGGTATATATATATACATATTTATATGGTACATGTGATGTTTTGATACAGGCATGCAATGTATAATAGTCACATCAGAGTAATTGTGTATCCATCACCTTAACCATTTACTACTTCTTTGTGTTAGGAAGATTCCAATTTGACTCTATTAGTTATTTTTAAATGTACAATAAATTATTTTTGACTGTAGTCATTCTGTTGTACTATCAAATACATTATCTTAATCATTCTATCTAACATTTTGACAGGACTGCTAGGACTTCTATGTTGAGAACAAACCCATGGGAGGGTAAAAAGAGAAACACAGACAAATTAGTAGGCTACTGCATTAATCCAAGTCATACATGATGGTGACTTGGTAGCAGTAAAGGGGAGTGAGATGTGTTAAGATTGTGGGTATAATTTTACAATATAATTTAGAGGATTTCCTGAAAGAATGTACAGCATAAAATAAAATGTAATCCCAGTATAACTCCAAGGATTCTAGCATGTGTAGCTGGAAAGATGGAATTAACTGAGATGAAGAAGTATGTGAGGAAGAAATTTGGAGTAGGAGAAGATCAGTGGCCTAGTTTAGAGGCTTTTCTAAAACACAAATCTAACCATGTTACTTCGCAGCTAAAACCTATTTTTGCTTCTAGAATAAAATTCAAATTCTACATTTTTAGGATCATCTAGTCTACATTTTTAGGATCCATCATTCACTATTATATTTCTAAATCATTTGCAATTTTCCTAAGTAACATTATGTTTTGCATGCTATTTGCTGTCATTACAGTGGACTTTCTCCCTTTTTCTCATTAGCAAACTTCCAAACATTCTTTAAGACATAGATCTGCCTCTGGTCTTTGATGATGCCAGAACCTACAAAGAACTCAAACAAATTTACAAGAAAAAAACAAACAACCCCATCAAAAAGTGGGCAAAGGATATGAACAGACATTTCTCAAAAGAAGACATTCATACAGCCAACAGACACATGAAAAAATGCTCATCATCACTGGCCATCAGAGAAATGCAAATCAAAACCACAGTGAGATACCATCTCACACCAGTTAGAATGGCAATCATTAAAAAGTCAGGAAACAACAGGTGCTGGAGAGGATGTGGAGAAATAGGAACACTTTTACACTGTTGGTGGGATTGTAAACTAGTTCAACCATTATGGAAAACAGTATGGCGATTCCTCAAGGATCTAGAACTAGATGTACCATATGACCCAGCCATCCCATTACTGGGTATATACCCAAAGGATTATAAATTATGCTGCTATAAAGACACATGCACACGTCTGTTTATTGCAGCACTATTCACAATAGCAAAGACTTGGAATCAACCCAAATGTCCATCAGTGACAGATTGGATTAAGAAAATGTGGCACATATACACCATGGAATACTATGCAGCCATCAAAAAGGATGAGTTTGAGTCCTTTGTAGGGACTTGGATGCAGCTGGAAACCATCATTCTCAGCAAACTATCACAAGAACAGAAAACCAAACACCGCATGTTCTCACTCATAGGTGGGAACTGAACAATGAGATCACTCGGACTCAGGAAGGGGAACATCACACACCGGGGCCTATCATGGGGAGGGGGGAGGGAGGAGGGATTGCATTGGGAGTTATACCTGATGTAAATGACGAGTTGATGGGTGCAGCACAGCAACATGGCACAAGTATACATATGTAACAAACCTGAACGTTATGCACATGTACCCTACAACTTAAAGTATAATAATAATAAATAAATTAAAAAAAAAAAAAGACATAGATAAAAGATAATACCCTCTGTGAAAGGGATCCCCAACCTCTTGGCCATGTACTGGTACTAGTCCATGTCCTGTTAGAAAGTGGACCATGCAGCAGGAGGTGAGCAAGCATTATTACCTGAACTCTGCCTCCTATCAGATCAGAGCCACCATTAGATTCTCATAGGAGTGTGAACCCTATTGTGAACTGCATATGCAAGGGATCCAAAAGTTTTACAGTCTTTATGAGAATCTAATGCCTGATGATCTGAGGTGAAAAGTCTCATGCCAAAACCATCTCCCCCACCCAAAGCCACATGGAATAACTGTCTTCCACAAAACCAGTGCCTGATGCCAAAAAGATTGAAGACCACTGCTCTATGAGATGTCTCTTACTTATGTCAAGCAAAGCTAATTGATATCTTTTCTTCCTCTGTAACACTCTGATCCTATGTCTATCATAGCACATTTTCATTACTTGTATCCTACATCAAACTTTGAGTTTGGAGGACAGAATTGATACGGGTTGGCTTTGTGTCACTACCGAAATCTCATCTCAAAGTGGAATCCCCATACGTTGAGGAAGGAAGCTCATGGGAGGTGATTAGATCATGAGGGCAGTTTCCCCTATGCTGTTTTCATGATAGTGACTGACTTCTCATGAGATCTGATGGTTTAAAAGCGTTTGGCGGTTGGCAGTTCCACCTTTGCTCTCTGTCTCTCCTGCCTCCAAGTGAAAAAGGTCCTTGCTTCCCCTTTATCTTCCACTATAATTATACGATTCCTGAGGTCCCCCAGCCGTGCAGAACTGTGAGCTAATTAAACCTTTTTCATCATAAATTACACAGTCTTGGGTAGTTATTTAGAGCAGGGTAAAAGTGGCCTAATACAGGAAATTGGTACCAGGTGGTGGGGTACTGCTATAAAAATAACCTGAAAATGTGGAAGTGATTTTAAACAGGGTAATGGGCAGAGGCTAGGACAGTTTGGAAAGTTCAGAAGAAGAGAGAAAGATGTGGGAAAGTTTGGAACTTCCTAAAGACTTGCTGAATGGTTTTGACCATAATGCTGATAGTGATATGGACAATAAAGTCCAGGCTGAGGTGATCTCCAATGGAGATGAGAAACTTACCAGGAACTGGAGCAAAGGTCACACTTGTTATGTTTTAGCAAAGAGATTGGTGGCATTTTGCCCCTTCCCTAGAGATCTTTGGAACTTTTAACTTGAGGGAAAAGATTTATGCTATTTGGCAGAAGAAATTTCTAAGTAGCAAAGCATTCAAGATGCAACCTGGCTTTTTCTGAAAGTGTACAGTCATATGTGTTCACAAGGAGATGATCTGAAATTGGAACTTACGTTTAAAAGGGAAGAAGAGCATAAAAGTTTGAAAAATTTGCAGCCTGACCATGTGGTAGAAAAGAAAACCAATTTTCTGGGGAGAAATTCAAGCTGTCAGCTGCAGAAATTTGCATAAGTAAAGAGAAGCCAAATGTTAATGTTACTGAGGGAAGGTATCTGAGTTACCAGCGGCAAATCCTTATCGGTCTACAGCAACCTCAATTCTTGCCTCCTCAGAAGAAATAATTCGACTGAGGGGCATAAAGCAGAAAAAGAGACTGAGACAAGTTTCAGAGAAGGAGTAGAAGTTTATTTAAAAAGACTTTAAGATGGGAAAGAAAAGAAAGTACACTTGGAAGAGATCCAAGTGGGCAATTTGAAGGACAAATGTGGTCTCTAATCTTGATCCTAGGGCTTTATAGACTGGCCCCTTTCCCAATATTCTTCTCTTAGGCTGGACTGCCCACATGTGCAGTTCCCTCCTTAGCCTTGTGAGAGAAGCAAATGCAGTGTGTGTAGGAAGTTGTATGAATGCCCATCTGAGGCTTTCTTCCCTCTTCTGATGGTGTGTCCCTGGAAAGTCCTACTCTGCCGTGTTGTATTTATTTATTTATTTATTTATTTATTTATTTATTTAAGTTCTGGGATACATATGTAGAATGTGCAGGTTTGCTACATAGGTATACATGTGCCATGGTCGTTTGCTGCACCTATCAACCCGTCATCTAGGTTTTAGGCCCCACATGCATTAGGTATTTGTTCTAATGCTCTCCCACCCATTTTCCCCAACCCCTGAAAGGCTCCAGTATGTGATGTTCCCCTCGCTGTGTCCATGTGTTCTCATTGTTCAACTCCCACTTACGAGTGAGAACATGTGGTATTTAGTCTTCTGTTCCTGTGTTAGTTTGCTGAGAATGATGGTTTGCAGCTTCATCCATGTCCCTTCAAAGGACATGAACTCATTCTTTTTTATGGCTGCATGGTATTCCATGGCCATTTTGTCTCTTAATGCACATACTCAGGAAGTTGCTTCTCCCTGGCATCTGCAGTCAATTAACACTTTAATGCAGTAGGTTTGGATCATAAGAAAATGGCCTCTCCCTGGCACTGACTGCCAATTTATCACTTTTAGAGAAGCAACGTGATAATTGCTGAACCATCATCTGACATTCTTAGTGGATGAGGGAGAGCCCTCTCTTGCCCCTATTCAAGACTGTCTACCTGTAACATTAATAGCTAAGACAATGGGAAAAATGTCTCCAGAGTATTTTGGAGATCTTCATGGCAGCCCCTCCCATCACATGCCCAGTTGATTAGGAGGGGAAAATGGTTTTGTGGGCAGGGCCCAGGGCCCTGCTGCTCTGTACACTCTTGAGACATGGGGCCTTGCATCCCAGTCACTCTAGCTCTGGCCATGGCTAAATGGGGCCAAGGTACAGCTTGGGATGTTGCTACAGAGGATGCAAGCCCCAAGCATTGATGGCTTCCAAGTAGTTTTGGGTATGTGGGTGCTCAGGAAGCAAGAGCTGGGTTTTGGGAACTTCTGTCTATATTTCAGAGGATGTGTGGAAACACCTAGATGTCCAGGCAGAAGTCTGCTGCAGGGGCAGAACCCTCATAGAGAATCTCTACTAAGGCAGTGCAGAGGGGAAATGTGGGGTTGGAGCCCCACACAGAGTTCCCACTGGGACACTGCCTAGTGGAGCTTCGAAAAAAAGGCCACCATCCTCCAGACCTGAAAATGTTAAATGCACCAACAGCTTGCGCTATGCATTTGGAAGAGCTGCAGGCACTAAATGCCAGCCTGTGAAAGTAGTCTTGGGGGCTGTGCCCTGCAGAGTCACAGGGACAGAGCTGCCCAATGTCTGGGGAGCTCACCTCTTGCAGCAGATGCTCTGGATAAGAGACATAGAGTCAAAGCAGATTATTTTAGAGCTTTATATTTAGTGACCACCCTGCTGGTTTTCAGAATTGTGTGGGGCCTGTAGCCCCTTTGTTTTGGACAATTTTTTCCCTTTTGGAATGAGAACATTTACCCAATGCCTATACCTCTATTGTATCTTGGAAGTAACTAACTGTTTTTAGATTATTGTTTTACAGGCTTATAGGTAGAATAGACTTGCCTTGCCTCTGATGAAACTTTGGACTTGGACTTTTGAGTAAATGTCAGAATAAGTTAAGACTGTGAGGGACTGTTGGGAAGGCATGATTGTGTTTTGAAATGTGAGAAGGACATGATATTTGTGAGGGAACAGGGGCAGAATTATATAGTTTGGCTTTGTGTCCTCACCCAAATCTCATCTCTAATTAAAATCCTCACATGTTGAGGGAGGGACCTGGAAGGAGGTGACTGAATCATGAGGACAGTTTCCCCCATGCTTTTCTTACGACAGTGAGTGAGTTCTCATGAGATATGATGGTTTACAAGTGTTTGACAATTTTCCCTGTCTCTCCTCCCTCTCTCCTGCTGCCATGTGAAGAAGGTCCTTGCTTCCCCTTTGCATTCTACCATGATTACAAGTTTTATGAGGCCTCCCCAGGCATGTGGAACTGTGCGTAAATTATTTTTTTCTTTATAAATTAGCCAGTCTCTGATAGTTCTTTATAGCAGTGTGAAAATGGACTAATACAGGACCATGATTTATTCACATCTGTACTCTCCAGCTCTTCACACATGAACATATAATAGCTGCCCAACAAATATTTGTTTGATGTTGAATGAAGAAATAAATGAGTGAATGGTAAAGCACTCATGGTGATTATTTGAAATTACAAGCTTGACACAAATTTTGTATACTATGGAGTAAGGCAAGAGACTTAGTAATAGAAGATCCATCCAGAATTGACCAATGTATTTTAAGGCTACGAGAGAAAAAAATCAACAAAATCTCTGATATGGTTCGGCTGTGTCCCCACCCAAATCTCATTTTTAATTGTAGCTCCCATAACCCCAAGTGTCATTGATGAAATGTAATTAAATAATGGGTGTGGGTTTTCTCATGCTGTTCTCATGATACTGAATAAGTCTCATAAGATCTGATGGTTTTATAAACAGCAGTTCCACTGCACATGCTCTCTTGCCTGCCGCCATGTAAGGTGTGCCTTTGCTCCTCCTTCACCTCCTGCCATGATTGTGAGGCCACCCCAGCCATGTGCAACTGTAAGCCCATTAAACCTTTTTTTTCTTTACAAATTACTCAATCTTTGGTATTTCTCCATAGCAACATGAAAATAGATTAATACAGTACATTGGAACTGGTAGAGTGAGGTACTGCTATTAAGATACTCAAAAATTTGGAAGCCACTTTGGAACTGAGTAACAGGCAGAGGTTGGAACAGTTTGGAGGGCTCAGAATAAGATAGGAAAATGTGGGAAAGTTTTGACCTTCCTAGAGGCTTGTTGAATGGCTTTGACCAAAATGCTGATAGTGATATGAGCAATGAAGCCCAGGCTGAGACGGTCTCGGATGGAGATGAGGAACTTGTTGGGAACTGGAGTCAAGGTCACTCTTGCTCTGCAAAAAGACTGGTGACATTTTGCACCTGTCCTAGAGATCTGTGAAACTTTGAACTTGAGAGAGATAATTTAGAGTATCTGGTGGAAGAAATTTCTAAGCGGAAAACTGTTAAAAAACAAGCAGAGCATAAAAGTTTGAGTAAATTTGCAGCCTGATGATGCAGTAGAAAAGAAAAATCCATTTTCTGGGGAGATATTCAAGCTGGCTGCAGAAATTTGCATAAGTAATGAGGAACCAAATGCTAATCTCCAAGACAATAGAGAAAATGTCTCCAGGGTATGTCGGAGACCTTTGCAGTAGCCCCTCCTATCACAGGCCTGGCCTAGGAGGGAAAAAATGTTTTCTGGATGGGATCGAGGGACCCTCTGCTGTGTGCAGCCTAGGACCTAGGGACTTGGTGTCCTGCATCCCAGCCACACCAGCCATAACTAAAAGGGGCCAAGGTACAGCTTGAGCCGTGGCTTCAGAGGCTGTAAGCCTCAAGCCTCAGCAGCTTCCATGTGTTGTTGGTCGTGTGAATGTGTAGAAGACAAGAATTGAGGTTTAGGAACCTCTGCCTAGATTTCAGAAGATGTAGGAAAATGCCTAGATGTCCAGGCAGCAGTTTACTTCAGAGGTATAGTACTCATGGAGAACGTCTGCTAGGGCAGTGTCGAAAAGAAATGTGGGGTCAGAGCCCCCACACAGATTCTAAACAGGGACACTGTCTAGCAGAGCTATGACAAGAGGGCCATCATCCTCCAGACCCCAGAATGATAGATTCACTGGCAGCTTGTACTGTGTGCCTGAAAAAGCTGCAGTCACTCAACACCAGCCTGGGAAAGCAGCTGGGGGGTGGTGCGGGGGGGGGGGCACTGAGCCCTGCAAAGTGACAGAGGTGGAGCTACCAAATACCATGGGAACCCACTTCTTGCATCAACGTGCCCTGGATGTGATACATGGAGTCAAAGGAGATTATGTTGGAGCTTTAAGATTTAATGACTGCCCTGTTGGATTTTGGACTTGCATGGGGTCTGTAACCCCTTTGTTTTAGCCAATTTATTCCTTTTGGAATGGGTGTATTTTACCCAAGGCCTGTAACTCCATTGTAGCTAGGAAGTAACTAACTTGTTTTTGATTTTACAGGTTCCTAGGTGGAAGAGATTTGCCTTGTCTCAGATAAGACTTTGGACTGTGGACTTTTGAGTTAATGCTAAAATGAATTAAGACTTTGAGGGACTGTTGTGAAGGCATGATTGGTTTTGAAATATGAGGACATGAGATTTGGGAGGGGCCACAGGCAGAATGATATGGTTTTGCTTGGTCCCTACCCAAATCTCGTCTTGAATTGTAGCTCCCATAATACCCACATGTCATGGGAGGAACCTAGTGGGAAGTAGTCGAATCATAGGGGTGACTTTTCTCATGATAGTGAATAAGTCTCACTAGATATGCTGGTTTTATAAAGGGCAGTTCCCCTGTACATGTTCTCTTGCCTGCTCCCATGTAAGATGTGCCTTTGTTTCTCCTTTGCCTTCTGCCATGATTGTGAGGTGCCCCCAGCCATGTGGAACTCTGAGTCTACTAAACCTTTTTTCTTTATAAATTACCCAGCCTCAGGTATTTCTTCAGAGCAGTATGAAAATGGACTGATACAGTCTATCAATAGTACCTCTTGTCTGGCAAATTTCTTATGTTTGAGGGTGCAAATTTTATCTACTATGAATAGCATTGTACAAACTATAACAGGTTTCAGATTGTGCTTCCATAACAGATTGTCCCCACAACCTCAATATTATTAATCAAAATGTTGATCAACTGAAGAATAAGTACAATTTTGCCCTCAGCCATTTAAATGATGTTTATAAATTAGTCCTCATCTTTTTAAGTGAATAAATTGTTCCATGAAATTTAAAGTACTGTGTGTTTGGATTCATGCCAGAGACATTCTGCAAGCTGATGGCTCAGTGTGACAGAGATACTAACATGTGTTGATGCCAGATATATTCCAGCTAAGATGCTTAAATATGCTAAGGCTTAAATCTCTGTGTCACATATAATGGCTCTGTATAAATTCCTACATATTTTTTTACTTAGAGTTTATTTGCAAATTTTGATGGGTTGTATTATATGTTCTTCAAATTCATTTGTTGATGTCCTGATCTTCAGTGCCTCATAATGTAACTGTATTTAAATATATCACCTTTAAAAAGGTAATTAATGTTAAAATAGGTCATTAGGGTAGGCTATCCTGCAATATTACTGGTATTATAAGAGGAGATTAGGACAGAGACATGGAACCAATGTCAGACCATGTGGGGAAAAAAAGTACAACCATCTACCCACCAAGAAGAGAGGCCTGAGAAAATCCAACTCTTCTGACATCTTGACCTTGAATTTCTAGCCTCCAGAACTGTGAGAAAATAAATTTCCCTAGTTTAAGCCACCCAGTCTGTGATAATTTGTTATGGCTGTACTAGCAAAAAACATACAGAAGGTATTCTTTGAATTCCATTCTAAACTGGAGAAAATGTAGATAAATATTTTTATTAAATTTGATGGGGACAGATATTTTGGAGATATGGTATTAACCATTATATCTACTCTTTTGGAGGACTGAACATTAGCAGCTTTTTCTGTTTCAGTTTCCAATTGTACATACTTGCATGTTAGCTAAATGGAACTGAGCATTTGAGACACTGAATAACAAACTTTAGTGTAGATCAGAATAACCTGGAGAGATGTTACAATTATTAATGTTAAGGTACATTTTATGGGACCTAGACTTCTACGTTTTAAAAACTTTGTGGCAAGGTGCTGGTTGTCCAAGTACCCTAATCATGGTTAGAGAAACACTTACCATAGCTTTTACTGAAGTACAAATGATTAGCAAAGTAAAACATATTATAATTCAGTAGGTTATCCCAAAGTAACAGTGAAATATGAAGACTGCTCATATGGAGAGCCAATTGTTACCACATCTTCCCACATGTAAGCAATGTCACACTAGTAGCTTGAAATTAGTCATTGTAATGGTTAATACTGAGTGTCAACTTGATTGGATTGAAGAATACAAAGTTTTGATTCTGAATGTTTCTGTAAGAGTGGCTACCAAAAGAGATTAACATTTGAGTCAATGGACTGGGAAAGGCAGACCCACCCTTAATCTGGGTGGGAACAATCTAATCAGCTGCCATTGTGGCTAGAATATAAGCAGGCAGAAAAATGTACAAAGAGAGACTGGCCTAGCCTCCCAGCCTCCCATCTTTCTCCCGTGCTGTATGCTTCCTGCCTTCAAACATCAGACTCCAAGTTCTTCAGTTTGGGAACTCGGACTGGCTCTCCTTGCTCCTCAGCCTGCAGACAACCTATTGTGGAACCTTATGATACTGTGAGTTAGCACTTAATAAATTCCCGTTTTTATATATATATTCCATTAGTTCTGTCCCTCTAGAGAACCCTGACTAATACAGATTTTGGTACCAGGAGTGGTTCTAGAGGAAGAGAATATTAAGTATGGAGTTCTTTAATTGGTTTGGGGTTTCTGGAGTTGGCTGCTTAATTAGACCCAAAATTGCTAAGGACTGTACTTCTAATAGTGTGAAGAACACTGATAGTCCTTGGCATGAACTGTTTAGAAAATTATGCAAAATAAGTGCATTTCATACTCCTGATTCATCGCTCATGAAAGGCAAGGAGTTTAGTGACTCTATACATAATACTTTTGACCATATGTGGAGAATCAAGGAATATAGTGAAGCTGGTTGGTTGCTCCTAAGTTCAGTGGACAAAATGATGAAAGAAAATGATGAACTTAGGGATTCAATCTCCTAGATTCAGAAACATACTGAGCCTCAAATCTGCTAAGATTGCCCAAGTAAGAGTATTATCTCCTGTAGAGAAAGAGCTGAAATTGTGGAAAACCCGACACAAACTCTTATCATGCGAGTGGCTGACCTGCAATGAAAGGTACATGGACAGCCCCACCAGGTGTCTACTGTTAAAGTGAGGGCATTGATTGGAAAATAATTACACCCTGAAACTTGGAATATGGACATGTGTGAGGACCCTGATGAAGCTGGGGACACTGAGTTTGTAAACTCTGATGAACCTTTTTTGCCAGAAGAAAGAGCTTCCCCACCCCAGTAGTGGCAACATCCCCTCCCCGATCTATGCTGCCATCAGCCTTTCTACCTTTATCTGAGGAGATAAACCCTGTGCTGCCTGAGGCAATAGTGATGGCCTCCCCAGAGGCAGTTGCCAGGCAAAATAATGTTAATTTTCCTCAGGAGCCATCCCCAACACCTCTGTTTGCTTCTGGACTTATAACTAGACTAAAGTCCTGGCGGGCCCCTAGAGGTGAGGTTGACAGTGTGTCCCATGAGGAGGTGTGCTACACTCAAAAAGAACTGTTTTTTATTTTATTTTATTTATTTATTTATTTATTATTATTATACTTTAAGTTCTAGGGTACATGTGCATAACGTGCAGGTCTCTAATTTATATAAACAGAAACCTGGAGAACAGGCATGGGCATGGATATTAAAGCTGTGGGATAATGGTGGAAGGAACATAGAGTTGGATCAGGCTGAATTTATTGCTTTGTGCCCACTAAATAGGGACTCTACATTTAACGTTGCAGCTTGGGGAGTTAAAAAAAAATGTCCTAATAGTTTATTTGCTTGGTTAGCTAAAATATGGATTAAAAGATGGGCCACTGTGAGCAATCTGGAAATGCCTAATAGTCCTTGGTTTAATGTAGAGGAAGGGATCCAAAGGCTTAAAGAGATTGGGATAGTGGAGTGGATTAGTCACTTTAGACCTACTCATCCCAGCTGGGAGGGTCCAGATTATATACCCTTGACCAATGCCTTGTGAAATAGATTTGTGAGGACAGAGTTTCCTCTCCAGATATGGGTTTGCCTGTCTTGCATTCAATACTTCTGCCAAAAATGCCATCCATGGACTCAGAATACCTTATCCACCATCACGTTATTCCACATAACATTGCCTCTGACAAAAGCACTCACTTTTTGACTAAAGAAGTGTGACAGTGGTCTCATGCTCATAGAATTCACTGGTCTTAATATGTTCCCCATCATCCTGAAGCAGCTGGATTGATAGATCTTTGGAATAGCCTTTTGAAGTCACAATTACAATGCCAACTAGTTGATAAACTTTGCAGGGCTGGGGCAAAGTTCTCCAGAAGGTCATGTATACTCTGAATCAGTGTCCAATATATGATACTGTTTTTCCCACAGCCAGGATTCATGGGTCCAGGAATCAAGGGGCGGATTTAGAAGTGGCACCACTCACCATCTCCCCTAGTGATCCACTAGCAAAATTTTTGCTTCCTTTTCCCGTGACATTTTGCTCTGCGGGTCTAGAGGTCTTAGTTCTGGAGAGAGGAATGCGGCCACCAGGAGACACAACAACAATTCCATTAAACTGGAAATTAAGATTGCCACTTGGCCACTTTGGGCTCCTCCTACATTTAAATCAACAGGCTAAGAAGGGAGTTACAGTGTTGGCTGGGGTTGTTAACCCAGACTATCAAGATGAAATCAGTGTACTACTCCACAATGGAGGTAAGGAAGAGTATGCATGGAATACAGGAGATCCCTTAGGGTGCCTCTTAGTATTACCATGACCTGAGATTAAGGTCAATGGGAAACTACAACAGCCCATTTCAGGCAGGAATACAAATGACCCAGACCCTTCAGGAATAAAGGTTTGTGTTAATCTACCAGGAAAAAAAAACAAACAAAATAAAACAAACAAACAGAAAACCCTACTGAGCTGCTTGCTGAAGGCGAAGAGAATACAAAATGGGTAGTAGAAGAAGGTAGTCATCAATGCTAGCTATGACAAGGTGACCAGCTGCAGAAATGAGGACTGCAATTGTCATGAGTATTTCCTCATTCTTTTGTTAAAAACATGTTTGTTCATGTATATACTTGTATTAAGAAAATACCTTCATTTTATTTCCTTTCTCCTTTATCATGCGACGTAAGATTTATTGACTTCACATCGGCAACAGTAACAATACTTAGTATTGTTAACTTTATCTAATAGTATTTGGGTTGGGGATTAGTGCGTTTCTGGTTGTAGGAAGGATAGTTGTATTATGTTAGGCATAATTATGACATTATTGTCTTTATTTGAAGATTATGTATAATCTCAGAAGATGTGTATGGGTTCAAGTTAACAAGGGGTGGACATGTGATAGTTAACACTGAGTGTCAACTTGATTGGATTGAAGGATACAAAGTTTTGATCCTGGGTGTGTCTATGAGGGTGTTGCCATAGGAGATTAACATTTAGTCCCTGAGCTGGGAAAGGCAAACCCACCCTTAGTCTGAGTGAGCACAATTTAATCAGCTGCCAGAATGGCTAGACTATAAGAGGACAAGACAGTATAAAAAGAGAGACTGGCCTAGCCTCCCAGCTTACATCTTTCTCCCTTGCTGGATGCTTTCTGCCCTTGAACATTGGACTCCAAGTTCTTCAGTTTTGGAACTTGTACTGGCTCTTCTTGCTCCTCAGCCTACAGATGGCCAATTGTGGGACCGTGTGATCATGTGAGTTAATACTTAATAAACCCTCCTTTATAAGTGTATATATATATTTCATTAGTTCTGTCCCTCTAGAGAACGCTTACTAATACAGTCATGGAGGATGTATTTGCAAAACAGAAATAGGCAAATGCTACAACTCAGGGCTCTTTCCCCATGCCCCTACATAACTGGTTTACCAGCACAATATTGTGATGGCTGCCTTTGAATCACTTTTCTCTAATTGTGTCCCCAACCTCTATATGCCAACTCTCTTTAATGTTATTTGGCCTCTTCCTTGGATTAATAAATGGGAGATGGAGAACGCAGTTAATCTTTTGCAAGGAAGCACTGCATACATTATTGTATGCATTCTGTGAGGCTTTGGAGAGACTTACTGGGGCTGCTTTATTAGGAATGGAAAGATAAATAGGCTGGGAATAAGTTACTCAATACAAGACAAAAACAAAAATAGCCAAAATTCAAGCCAGTGAAGCTGATACATGAAAACTTTTAAGATAGTAGAAGCCAGTATTAATGCCACAAAATGAAGCACATGAACCTGCTAAAGATTTGTATCATGCAGAAAAGAGAATGATCCGAAGAAGTGTAATAGGAGAATAAGTACCTATGTTGCTTATATACTTAGTAATTATGATACCCCATCTTAGGTACTGTCCATAGAAAATTCTAAGGGTCCAGACATTTATTCTCAGTTGTGCAATGATGGGCTCACTACAAGCTTGTTTATTTTCCAAGTCACAAGAGATGATGATTTTGATAAAAACAAAACAATACACTACTACCAACAAAAATAAACGAATAAATAAAATAACTAGCCTTTTTCTATTAATTTTAGATTCAGGGGCTACCTTTGCAGGTTTATTGAATGGGTATATTCCATTATTCTGGGGCTTGGGTTTCTATTGAGCCCGTCAACCAAATAGTGAACATAGTATCCAATAGGTAGTTTTTCAAACCTTACCCACCTCCCTCCCTTTCTCCTTCTGTAATCCCCAGGGTCTATTGTTTCCAACTTTATGTCCATGATTTACCCTTTGTTTACCTTCCACTTTTAAATGAGAACACGCTGTATTTGATTTTCTGTTTCTGTCTTAATTCACTTAGGATAATGGCCTCTTGCTGCATCCATGTTTCTGCAAAATACATGATTGTATTCTTTTTTATGGCTGTGTAATAGTCTATGGTGTGTATGTACCTTAGTTTGTTTAATCCACTGTTAATAGGCACAGAGGCTGATTCCATAACTATGCTATTGTGAATTATGCTACAATAGACTACAATGTGAGTGTATGTGTCTCTTGGTAGAATAATTTATTTTCTGGTGGATATATACCCAGTAACGGGATTGCTGGGTCGAATGGTAGTTCTGTTTTAAGTTCTTTCAGAAATCTCCAAACTTCTTTCCACAGTGACTAAAATAATTTAATTCTGACCAACAGTATATACGCATTCCCTTTTCTGCACATCCTCATCAACATGTTATTTTTTTACTATTTTATAGTAGCCATTCTGATTGATTCTGATTGATGTGAGATGGTATCTCATTGTGGTTTTGAGTTGTATTTCTCTGACAATTAGTGATGTTGTACATTTTTATATGTTTGTTGACCACTTTTATGTCTTTTGAGAATTGTCTGTTCAAGTCCTTTGTCCACTTTTTAATGGAGTTAATTTTTTCTTGTTGATTAAAATTCCTTATAGATTCTGGATGTTAGTACTTTGTCAGGTGCATAGTTCATAAATATTTATTTCCGTTTTGTAGGTTGACTGTTTCATCTGTTTATTGCTTCTTTTTCTGTCTAGAAGTGCTTTAGTTTAATTATGTCCTATTTGTCTTTGTTAATGTTACATTTGCTTTTGAGGTCTTACTCATAAATTATTTGCCAAGACCAATGTCCAGAAAAATTTTCCTAGGTTTTCTTTTAGGATTTTTCTGGTTTCTGGTCTTACATTTACATCTCTTCTCAATCTTTAGTTAATTTTTGTGTATGGTGAGAGGTAGGGGTCCAGTCTCGTTATTCTGCAAATGGTTAGCCAGTTTTCCCAGCAAGATTTGTTGAATAGGGGATAGTTTCTCCATTATTTATTTTTGTAGACTTTGCCAAAGATCAGTTGGTTGTAGGTATGTGGATTTGTTTCTACATTCTCTATTCTGTTTTACCAAACTCTATGTGTATTTTTCTACCAGTAGCATGTTGCTTTGGTTACTATAACCTTGTAGTATAGCTTGCAGGTGGGTAATATGATGCCTCAGGCTTTGTTCATTTTGTTTAGGATTGATTTGGCCATTCAGTCTATTCTTGGGTTCCATACAAACCTTATAATTGACTTTTTAAAAGTAATTCTGTGAAAATAACATTGGTATTTCAGAGGAATTTTGTTGAATCTGTAGATTGCTTTGGGAAATATAATCATTTTTAAATTATTTTTATTTTTGCTTCAATAGTGTAAAGGTATAAATGTGATCATTTTTAACAATATGCATTCTTGAAATCAATGAACATACCACTCATGATTTCTTTAATCAGTCCTTTGTATTTATCCTTGTAGAGATATCTTGTCTCTACAAGATGAGGTAAATGTATTGCAAGGTATTTCATTTTCTCTGCCAAATGTAATTGAGATTGCATTCTTGATTTCTTCTTAGCTTCAATGTTGTTCATGTATAGAAATACCTCTGATTTTTGTACCTTGACATTGTATCCTGAAACTTTACTGAAGTTGCTTATCATGTCTAGGAGTCTTATGGAGGAATCCATAGGGTTTTCTAGTATACAATCATGTCATTGACAAACATAGGTAATTTGACTTCCTCTTTTTCTATTTGGATAGCTTTTATTTCTCTTGCAAGATAACTCTGGCTAGGATTTCCAGTACTATGTTGAATAGGAGTGGGAAGTGTAGATATCCTTTTCTTTTTATCAGTTATTAGGGAAAATGCTTCCAACTTTTGCCTGTTCAGTATGATGTTTGCTGTGGGTTTGTTGAAAATAACTCTTATCATTTTGAGGTATGATTCTTCAATGCCTAGTTTGTTGAGGGTTTTAATCATGAAGAAATGTTGGACTTTATTGAATTTTTCTTGCATTTATTGAGATGATAGCATGATTTTTAGAAATTATGTTTACATAATGAAATACTTCTATTGATTTGAGTTTGTTGAACCATCCCTACCTCCCAGGAATAAAGCCCACTTGATCATGATGAATTAAATTCTTGATGTGCTGATGGATTCAGTTTGCTCATATTTTGTTGAGAATTATTGCATCTGTGTTCATCAGGAATATTGGCCTGTAGTTTTCTTTTTTTGTTGTTGTACCCTTGCCAGGTTATGGCATCAGGATGATACTAGTTTCATAGAGTGAGTTAAGAAGGAATTTCTCCTCCTTAATTTTTTGACTAGTGTTATTAAGACTATTACCATCTCTTCTTTGTATAACTGGTAGAATTTGGCTGTCAATTATTCTGGTCCAGGGCTTTTTGTTTATTGGTATAAATTTCATTACTGATTCAATTTTGTAACTCATTTGGCTGTTCAGGATTTGAATTTCTTCCTGACTCAATCTTGGAAGGTTGTGTTTTTTAAGGAATGTGTCAATCTCCTCTAGGTTTTCTAGTTTGTGCACATACTGGATTGGAGATGTTCATAGCAATCTCTGAGAATCTTTTGTATTTCGGTGGTATAAGTCATAATGTCACCTTTCTCATTTCTGATTGTGCTTATTTGGATATTCTCTCGTTTTTATTTTTCTTGATTAATCTAGCCAGTGGTCTATCGATCTTGTATGTTCTTTCAAAAAAGCAACTTTCCATTTTATTCATTCTCTGTATGGTGTTTTGGTTCTCAATTTTGTGTAATTATGCTCTGATCTTTGCTATTTCTTTTCTTCTGCTAGGTTTGTGTATAGTTTGCTCTCATTTTCTAATAACTTTAGGTGCAATGTTAGGTTGTTAGTTTGACATCTTTCTATCTCCTTGATGTAGGCATTAAGTGCTAAAAACTTTCCTTAACAATGCTTTTGCTATATCCCAAAGTTTGTTTGTATTGCATCTCTATTTTCTTTGTTTCTGTATCAGTCCATTCTCACACTGCTATAAAGAAATACCCAAGACTGGGTAATTTATAAAGGGAAGAGTTACAATTGACTCACAGTTCTGCATGACTGGGGAGGCCTTGGGAAACTTACAACCATGGCAGAAGGGGAAGCAGACACTTTCTTGACAAGGAAGCAGAACAGAGAAAGAGTGCAAGAGAGAGCAGAGAAAACTGCCTGATAAGACCATCAGATCTTGTGAGAACTCATTCACTATTGTGAGAACAGCATGGGGAAAACTGACCCCATGATCTAATCACCTCCCACGAAATCCCTCCTTTGACGCATGGGGATTATGAGGATTACAATTCGGGATAAGATTTGGGTGGGGGCAAAGAGCCAAACCATATCAGTTTCAAATATTTTTTTATCTTTACCTTAATTTATTTGTTTACCCAAAAGTGATTCAAGAGCAAGTTGTTTGGTTGCCATGTATTGGTATAGTCTTAAGAGTTACTCTTTTTATTAATTTCTAATTTTATTCCATAGTGGTCTGAGAAGATGCTTGGTATTATTTCAAATTTTAAAATTTAATGAGACTTGTTTTATGACTGAGCATGTGGTCAATTTTAGAAAATGTTCTTTGTGCAAAGAAGAATGTATATTCTGTGGTGATTGGGTGGAGTGTTCTGCAGATGTCTATGAGGTCTATTTGGTCAAGAGTCCAATTTAGGTCCAGAGATTTTTGTTAGTTTTCTGACTTAATGGTCTGCCTAATGCAGTCAGTGGGGTGGTGAAGTCTTCCACTATTTATCGTTGGCTGTCTCTCTCCTTTTTTTTAAGTTTAGCAGCATTTACTCTATAAATCTGGGTGCTCTGGTGTTCAGTGTATATATATTGAGGATGGTTAAATCTTGTTAAATTGAACATTTCTCATAATATAATACTCTTCCTTGTCATTTTATACTATTGTTGGTTTAAAGTATGTTTTATCCGAGAGAAGAATAGCAACCTCTTCTCTTTTTTGTTTTCTATTTGCATGATAGATGTTTATTTACTGTGAGTCTGTGGGTGTCACTACATGAGATATTATTCTCTTGAAGACAGCAGAAGATTGGGCCTTTTTTTAAAATTTAATTTGTCACTCTATGTCTTTTAAGTGGAGTATTTAGGCTGTTTAGGTTCAAGGTTAATATTGATATATGAGATTTTGTTATTGTCATAATAGTTGTTAGCTAAGTGTTTTGTAGTCTCAATTGTGTAATTGTTTAGTAGAAGCTGTGAGCTTTGTACTTTTATGTGCTTTTATGACAGCAAGTATTTTTTTTTTCATTTCCATGTTTGAGCATTTCTTTTAGTATTGGTCAGGTGGTAGCAAAAACCCTTAGCATTTGCTTCTCTGTGAAAAACTTTATTTCTCCTTCATTTATGAAACTTATTTTTGTGGCATATGACATTCCTGGAAGATACTATATTTTTCTTTAAGAGGGCTAAAATTGGCCCCCCGTCTTTTCTGGCTTGTAAGGTTTCTGTTAAGAAGTCTGCTGTCAGTCTGATGGGATTTCCTTTATATTTAGGTAATTTGATCCTTTCATCTAGCTACTTTTACAATATTTATCTTTCACATTGACCTTAGATGGTCTGATGACCATATGCCTTGGGGATGGTCATATTGTATAGTATTTCACAGGAGTTCTCTGAATTTCTTCTATCTGTCTATTGACCTCTCTAGCAAGATTAGAAAACTTTTCTTATATTATTTTCTGAAATATGTTTTCCAATTTTCTTATTTTTTATTCTTCTCTCTCAGGAATACCAATAAGTCAGGGTTTTATCCACTTTATAATCCCATATACGCTTGAAAGGTTTGCTCACGTTTAATTTTTTAAAAAAATTTTGTCTGACTGGGTTAATTTGAAAGAACAGTCTTTAAGCTCTGAAATTCTTCTGCTTGGTCTGGTGTATGGCTAAAATTTACAATTGTATCTTGAATTTCCTTTCATGATTTTTTCAATCCCAAAAGTTCTATTCGTATTATTTCTCCTATAGCTATCTCATCTTTCATATCCTGAATCATTTTTCTATTTTTTTCTTTAGTATTAGAATTTAACTTTCTGTTGAATCTTGTTGATTTTCCTTGCAATCCATATTTTGAAATATTTATCTGTCATTTCAGGCATTTAATCTAGTTAGGATCCATTGCTAAAGAGTTAGTGTGATCCTATGGAGGTGTCAAAACACTCTGGATTTTTGTAATGTCAGAGTTCTTGTGTTGATTCCTTCTCATCTGAAGGAGCTGTCACTTCTCATTTACGCATTTACTATTGTTTGGGTGAGGTTTTACATGTTTTTTTTTTTTTTTTTTTTTTTCCCCTTGAGGGTATGACTGTGATGTGTGTTGTGTTATGGTTTTTTGACTTCCTTTCTGGGTGCTTTCAGGGGGTCAAGGCTCTGCATTGGTTCCTTGTTTATGGATAGCTTCTTTGTAGTGGCTTTCTCAGATGCTACTTGTCATAGCAATCTTGGATACAAGAGCTGACACACCATTTCCTGCAGGGCTGTGGGTATGGAGTTCTCAGGAAGTTTATCTTGCAGACTAGCACTAACCCCTTTTGTAGCCAATTTTTTTTTTTTTTTTTTTTTTTTTTTTTTTTTTTTTTTTTTTGGTGGCTGCATTTCAGTAAATAGCACTTAAGAGCAAGAGCTGGCAGGCAGGCTGGTACAGAGTGAATTCATCTTCCCCTATGGGTTTGGTGGGAAGAAATCATGTTACCCCTGTTGTAGGGATCATGAACTTCAGTTTATAAAGGCTTTACTTTATCCTTTGGTTCCTGGCTTCAGTGTGGTTGTGGGCCACAGATGTGACTCTCTGATGGTTACCACCAATATAGGGCTTGGAGCAGAGCGTTTCCTCCCAATACAGAGCAGGAAACTTTATGGTCTGTCCTCTGTTGCCAAGGTCATGCCACTTTGTGTAAGGGGGGTAGTTGTACCTGATCCTTTATGAAAACCCCAGCTGGCATGGGCTCACTTTCACTGGGAGTGGAGCCACCACAAAAAGCATAAAAAAGGCTTTCAGTGAGTGCTTTTTGGGAAGAACCACTGCTGTATCTGTAACAATGTATGGGAAGGATCAGGAGATGACCCCCTCTTCTTGTCTGTTCCTGGGTGTCAGTACTGCCTCCTTAAGTAATTGGTTGCATGCCTACATTTCCTTTGTCCCAAGGGATGTTTTGGTAGACTGTACTCCTCCGTCCCTTAATGGCACCCCACACTGAGGGTTAGATCTCCAAACATCCCACAGTTCCCAGGGGACCCACCAGTTGCCTGTGCTTGCCAAAGTCAGAGCAGGTAGTGGGGTATGTTTACAGGGGATATGATGTTGTGGTGGCTCAAGGGCAGAGAATCCCCAGGCAGAGCCAAGTGGCACCATGGGTGCACAACCAATATAGTTCCTGTTGTTTCAGTTTGGGTCTGAAGGGAGTAAAGGCACACCTGCACGAGCTGGTCACCTGGTTCTCTGTCCCCTGGAAGTCCTCAGATTGTAAACGATAATGTTGCCCTGGGTCATCAAGAAAAGAGGGGTTCTCCAACAGTTTAGTGGTTGGCAGATTGTCTGAAGGGTGAGAGAAGCAGAGAAGTACTACCTATTCTTTCCATAGGGCTTTGAATTCCTTAGGGGTTGATTTCTCCCAGACTCTTGCTGATTTTTGTTTCTGCATTCCAGCTTCTTTCCATAGGCAATCCAAACTGTCTTTACTCTCTTACCTCAATTTTCTATTCAGATGTTGTCTGTTCACTGGTATCTTTGTTACTCCTCCTGTGAACTGGCATTGGATGCCCCTAGTCAGCCTTGTTGAACAGCAAAAAGTAAAAATAAAAATAAAAATAAAAATGCTTTTCTGTTAAACAAAGAAAATGATACATATCTAAGAAATATATTTGTCTACAGAAAGTCATTAACATATTAGGCTGATGATGAAAACTCTCTGCACCATGATATAATGAAGGCTTATTTGAGTGGGATTGCCTATTTCCAGGATTGGGTGAAATGATGTGATTGAACATGTAATGCTTTTAATAAAACTTTGAACAAATATTTGAGAAAATATTAATCTACTATTCATACGACTGATAACGGAAAACTAGCTGTATTACATGTAGATTGCCAGCTAAAAAGACTCTTATACTATTTTTTAACTCAAATAAAATTTAAAGTTTTTTGTATTAATTACAAAAGTAATTCATAATCATTTAAAAAAATTAGAAAACACGGAAAAGCTGTCAAGTGCAGTGTTTCACACTTGTAATCTCGGCACCTTTGAGAGGCCGATGTAGGCTGATCTCTTGAGCTCAGGAGACTGAGACCAGCCCAGGCAACAAGGTGAAACCCGATCTCTACAAAAAGTATAAAAACTAGCCAGGTGGCATGCACCTGTAGTTCCAGCTACTCAGAAGGCTAAGGTGGGAGGATGGCTTGAGCCCTGGAGGCAGAGGTTGCAGTGAGTCAAGATTGCACCACTGCACTCCAGCCTGGGCAATAGAGCCAGACCTTGTCTCAAAAAGCAAAATACAGAAAAAGCACACAATTATTTGTAATGACACAATCTAGATATGATTGATGTATGCATTTTGGTATATAGCTTTCTAATCTTTTGATAAAATTCTTTTTTTAGAGAAGTTTTAGGTTCACAGCAAAATTATGAGGATGGTATACAGATTTCCCATATAATCCCTGCCCCCACATATGCACAGTTTCCCACACTATCTCATTTCCAACCAGACTGGTATATTTACATTTGAATTGTAAACCTACGTGGAAACCTCATAATTACTCAAAGTTCACAGTTTACCTTAGGCTTTTCTCTTGGTATTGTATGTTCTAAGGGTTTGGACAAATGTATAATGACATGCATCCACTATTATAGTACCTTACAGAGTATTCTCTCACCCCTAAAATTCCTCTGGGCTCCACCTATTCATCCTTCCCTCCTTTCTAAATCCTAACAAACACTTACCTTTTTACTGTCTTCATAATTTTTCCTTATTAAGAATGTCATATAGTTTACTCATAAAGCCTTCTCGGATTGGCTTTTTCTCACTTAGTAACATGTATTTAAGGTTTCTCCACACATTTTGATGGCTTAATACCTCATTTATTTAGTACTGAGCAATATTTCATTATGTGAACTACAGTTTATTTATTCATTTACCTACTGAAGGACATCTTGGTTGCTTCCAAGTTTTCAAAATTATGAATACAGTTGCTGCAAATATCCATGGGAAGGTTTCTGTATGAAAAGAAAGTTTTCAACTCCTTTGGATAAATACTACAGAGCACCATTACTCAATTGTATAGTAAGGGTGTGTTTTCATTGTTAGGAAACTTTTAAAAGGTCTTCCAAAGTGGCTGTAACATTTTGCATTTTCACCGTCAATGAAGAGAGTTCCTGTTGCTCCACATCATCACCAGCATTTGCTGAAGCATGAGAAAGCAAGGAGAAGAGTGGGAAAAATGAAAATCAGAGAGATAAAGGAGCCAAATTATGTAAGGCTTTATAAATCTCATAAGGACTTTGACTTTTACTCTGAGTGTATTTGGTTACACAGGTAAGTTCTTAGTGGTGATTACTGAGATTTTGGTGTACCTTTCACCTGAGCAGTGCCCACTTTACCCAATGTGTAGCCTTTTATCCCTCACACCCTTCCACCCTTCCCACTGTGTCCTCAAATTCTTTGTATAATTCTTATGCCTTATCACTGTATGGGTATAGTTCAATTATCTTTTACTTTCTTTTCTTTTCTTTTTTTTTTTTTTTTGAGATGGAGCCTCACTCTGTCACCCAGGCTGGAGTGCAGTGGCACAATCTAGGCTCACTGCAGCCTCCGCCTCCTGGGTTCAAGTGATTCTCCCACCTGAGCCTCCCAAGTACCTGGGATTACAAGCGCACACTAACACACTGGGCTAATTTTTGTATTTTTAGTAGAGATGGGGTTTTACCATATTGGTTAGGCTGGACTCTAACTCGTGACCTCAGGTGATTTTACCCACCTTGACCTCCCAAAGTGCTGGAATTACAGGTGTGAGCCACTTTGCTGGCCCAACAACAAACAAAAGAACAATTCTGGAAGATTAATATAGATCATGTTACTCTGAAGTCCATACGTCAGTAGGCAGGTATAAAAGTGGCTTATTTATGTGAATAAGTTGTTGTTATTTTCCTTTGAAATTTAAGTTTTCTAGCTTCAGTTCACAGGGCTTTACAAAGCCACAGCTTAGTTTTCAGTGATTTCAATTTTAAAAATATGGGGAAAAAAGAAAGAAAGAAAAAATAGAAACATTATTTTAGAGACTTGTATCCAGGAAAAAATAGAATTTGGCCTAAACTGTGGAAGACAGTAAACATTGAAAAACATTAGGCAAGACTAGAATCTAACAACAGGTTTACTAAGTTTTTGAAACATAATTTTCCTCTCTTCAGTTTCCCATTTTTACTAAATACAAATCATTGTAGAACTAATTTGCTTTTTTATACTTGGCCAGATTATTTATATAAAGTTCAGCAAGACCAATTATTTTTTACATAGTCTTTTTAAATTGGCTTTGATGAAACTCTGTTCCATAGAAGGAATCCCAGATAAGACTTTTTTAAAGCCAAGCCCAGCCATGGATTTGTACCATCAAATGGCTATGAGTTAAGTAAATTCCTTTCCTCTTGAGGTCCCTAGATAACTTGAGGCTCCTGGGTCTGTCAGAAAGTGGCATTCTTTATTTACCACAGGTCAGGAATACTGTAAGGGGATTGTGTAGACAAGGTATGAGGACAATTTTTCCAAGGGGCTTTCATTGGCTCTATAAGTCGAGTTTGATTTTTTAAAAGAAAGAATACCATTCCAGTTAAAGTCTTGGTAAAATAACTAGTTTCCTCAATGGTGTCCTGTTGCAAACAAAAACATGCTGTCTGGGAACCAGGGATTGGAGTCAAGTACCTTAGCAACTTATCTGATGTTCTGTTACACTGCAGCTAGGCTGTCACTTAAACCACAACATAAAGTTCTTTCTCCCCTTTCTACCCCCAACCATAGGCAGAGGAGCTTCTCCTTGTGGCCGTTATCACCATCGGTCCATAAGAAGTTCTGCCAGGCCACTACCAATGTTCACTTAAAGCCCAAGTTTCTTGCATCAGCTTGTTGTGAATGCTGCCAGGCCTGGGACTCACCTTTTGAGGAAATGGGCTCCTCTCTGGCCCAGGGAAGGTCTAGAAATGCTTCCAAGAGCCTCAGCTTTGACTCAGGGACCCCAAGTACCTGCAAGTTGCTCTACCCTACTGTGGCCGAGTTGGCATCTAGGGTGCAAGGCAAAGTCCCTTTCACTCTTCCCTCTGCTTTTCTCAAGCAGAATGAGTCTTTCACCATAGCCACCACTGCTAAAATGTGCTTCGTCTCTCCTAAAGCCAGCATATCTCAGAGCCCAAGGCCAATGGCGTACTCCCTGGGTATTGTTAGTGATTATTCAGGGCCATGGTCACTTTATGCAGATGGTGATAAATCTTGCCAGGACTGGGTCCTTCCCTTCAAGGCAGCAGGTTTACTTCTGGCCCAGGTTGTATCTAGAAATGTTACCTGGGAGCAAGGCCCTGGAAAGTGGCCCTCACGACTATGCCCTGTGTCATATCCTACTGTGGATCAGCTGGTATCTATGATGCAAGACAAAGTCCTCTTTACTCTTTGCTCTTCTCTCTTTAAGCAGAATGAAGCAGTTGCTTTTGTTGCTATGAGCTGCACTGCTCGGGGTTGGGAGAAGGATGGAACATGCTATCCCTTAGCTGTGGCAGCTGGTGTCACATGCCACCCTAGTTCCTAGTTCATGGGCTGTAAGACAAACTTAACACTAGTAGTTGCCTAGGAATTACAGTCCTAGTGTCCTAGACTGCTTTTCATGTTTCCCTAGGAACCTAGAGCACCTCAGACCATGGTAGCAAGGTTTGCTGAGAAACTCAACTTCTGACCACTGGGATGGGTGATTCCCCTTTTGCTAGGGCTGGTCCAAATGTTCCCTCCATGTGTGGTAACTCTCTGAAGCCAACATGGCTTTATTATCCACTATGAAAAGGCAGCAATGAGTTCAACGTAATGCCCCCCAGTTGCTGTGCTCTCCTTCCCCAAAATGCATAAATTCTCTCTCAGTGTTGCTTGGTTGCTAATGAAGGATGAGAGCAAGGTGGTGTGGGTAATTCAAGATGGTCTCCCTTGCCTTCATCAATGCCTCTTTTAGTAATAGGAAGTCAAAATCAGCTACTGTCATTGCTCATCTGGTTTTTGTTTCGTGTGAGGTACTTTTTGTGTGCAGATAGCTGCTAAAATTTGGCGTTTCCACAGTGGGGGGACAAATGATGTAGTCTCTTATTCCAACATCTTGTTCTGACACATTCTTTTTTAATGTGGCAAGAATATCTAACATATTTTTTAAGCAAATTTCAGGCACACAATAAAGTATTGTTTACTATAGGCAGAATGCTGTGTAGCAGATCTCTAGATTTTATTGACCTTGCATAACTGAAACTAAGTATCTGTTGAACAGCAGCTCCTCATTTCCTTATCCCACAAATCTCTGGCAACCCAACATTCTACTCATTTCTATGAGTCTGACTATTTTAGACAGCTCATATAAATGGAATCATACAGTATGTGTCCTTTTGTAATCTGGTTTATTTCACTTGTTATAATGTTCTTCAGTTTCATCTACATTGTTGCAAGTGATAGAAACTTCTCTTTTTAAAGACTGCATAGTATTTCATTGTATGTGTATAACACATTTTCTTTATACATTTATCTATCGATGAGCATTTAGTTTGTTTCCATAGCTTGGCTATTGTGAATAATGCTTCAGTGGACATGAGAGTTCAGATATCTCTTTGAGATCTTGATTTCAGTTTAATTTGAAAGATCTCAAATATCAAGAAGGAAAACTATTGAATTACACATTAATTCTATTTTTAATTTTTTGAGGAACCTCCATACTCTTTTACATAGTGGCTGAACCATTTTATATTGCCACTAACAATGTATACGTATTAAAAATTCTTCATGTCTTCACTAGCACTTGTTATCATTTATTTTCTTTTTTATTTTATTTTATTTATTTATTTTATTATTATTATTTTTTGAGATGGATTCCTACTCTGTTACCCAGGCTGGAGTGCAGTGGCAGGAACTCGGCTCACTGTAAACTCTGCCTCCGAAGTTCAAGCAATTCTCCTCCTTTAGCCTCCCTAGTAGCCGGGATTACAGGGACGCACCACCACGCCTGGCTAGTTTTTGTATTTTTATTAGAGACGGGTTTCACCATGTTGGCAAGGCTGGTCTTGAACTCCTGACCTCATGATCTGCCTGTTTCGGCCTCCCAAAGTGCTGGGATTACAGGCATGAGCCACTGTGCCCAGCTATTTTCTTGAATTTTTTTTTATTATTATACTTTAAGTTCTAGGGTACATGTGCACAATGTACAGGTTTGTTACATATGTGTACATGTGCCATGTAGGTGTGCTGCACCCATTAACTTGTCATTTACATTAGGTATATCTCCTAATGCTATCCCTCCCCCCTCCACATACCCCACAACAGGCCCCAGTGTGTGATGTTCCCCTTCTTGTGTCCAAGTGTTCTCATTGTTCAATTCCCACCTATGAGTGAGAACATGCGGTGTTTGTTTTTTTGTCCTTGCGATAGTTTGCTGAGAATGAGGATTTCCAGCTTCATCCATGTCCCTACAAAGGACATGAACTCATCCTTTTTTATGGCTGCATAGTATTGCATGGTATATATGTGCCACACTTTCTTAATCCAGTCTATTATTGTTGAACATTTGGGTTGGTTCCAACTCTTTGCTATTGTGAATAGTGCTGCAATAAACATACGTGTGCATGTGTCTTTACAGCAGCCTGATTTATAATCCTTTGGCTATATACCCAGTAATGGGCTGGCTGGGTCAAATGGCATTTCTAGTTCTAGATCCCTGAGGAATCGCCACACTGTCTTCCACAATGGTTGAACTGGTTTACAGTCCAACCAACAGTGTAAAAGTGTTCCTATTTCTCCACATCCTCTCCAGCACCTGTTGTTTCCTGACGTTTTAATGATTGCCATTCTAACAGGTGTGAGATGGTATCTCATTGTGGTTTTGATTTGCATCTCTCTGATGGCCAGGATTGATGAGCATTTTTTCATGTGTCTGTTGTCTGCATAAATGTCTTCTTTTGAGAAGTGTCTGTTCATATCCTTTGCCCACTTGTTGATGGGGTTGGCTGTTTTTTTTTTTTTTTTTTTCTTGTAAATTTGTTTGTGTTCTTTGTAGATTCTGGATATTAGCCCTTTGTCAGATGAGTAGATTGCAAAAGTGTTCTCCCATTCTGTAGGTTGCCTGTTTACTCTGATGGTAGTTTCTTTTGCTGTGCAGAAGCTCTTTAGTTTAATTAGATCCCATTTGTCAATTTTGGCTTTTGTTTCCACTGCTTTTGGTGTTTTAGACATGAAGTCCTTGCCCATGCCTATGTTCTGAACAGTATTGCCTAGGTTTTCTTCTAGGGTTTTTATGGTTTTAGGTCTAACATTTAACCCTTTAATCCATCTTGAATTAATTTTTGTATAAGGTGTAAGGAAGGGATCCAGTTTCAGCTTTCTACATATGGCTAGCCAGTTTCCCCAGCACCATTTTTTAAATAGGGAATCCTTCCTGCATTTATTATTTTTGTCAGGTTTGTCAAAGATCAGGTAAGTGTAGATGTGTGGTATTATTTCTGAGGGCTCTGTTCTGTTCCATTGGTCTATATCTCTGTTTTGGTACCAGTACCATGCTGTTTCGGTTACTGTAGCCTTGTAGTATAGTTTGAAGTCAGGTAGCATGATGCCTCCAGCTTTGTTCTTTTGGCTTAGGATTGACTTGGCAATGTGGAAAATGTTAAGCGTAGCCAGAGAGAAAAGCCTGGTTACCCACAAAGGGAAGCCCTTCAGACTAACAGCTGATCTCTCAGCAGAAACTCTACAAGCCAGAAGAGAGAGGGGGGCAATATTCAACATTCTTAAAGAAAAGTATTTTCAACCCAGAATTTCATATCCAGCCAAACTAAGCTTCATAAGCGAAGGAGAAATAAAATCCTTTACAGACAAGCAATGCTGAGAGATTTTGTCACCACCAGGCCTGCCCTTCAAGAGCTCCTGAAGGAAGCACTAAATATAGAAAGGAAAAACCAGTACCAGCCACTGCAAAAACATGCCAAATTGTAAAGACCATCGATGCTAGGAAGAAACTGCATCAACTAACGAGCAAAATAACCAGTTAATATCATAATGTCAGGATCAAATTCACACATAACAATATTATCCTTAAATGAAAATGGGCTAAATGCTCCAATTAAAAGATATTTTCTTGATTATAGGATTCCTAACAAGGGCTAGCTAATATCTCATTGCTTTGATTTGCATTTTCCTGATCATTAGTGGTGTTGAATATCCTTTTATATACCTATTTGCCATTCATATATTGTCTTTAGAGAAATATCTATTCAAGTCCTTTGAACATTTCTATCGAATTATTATTATCATTATTACCATTGCATTGCAGGACTTTCTTATTTACCCTGTATATTGAGTCCTTATCAGCTATGTGATTTGCAATTATTTGCTCACATTTAATCAGTGTTTATCAGTTGCCTTTTTACTTTGTTAATTGTTTGCTTTGCAGAGGCCTTTTAGTTTGATATAACCTCACTTTCCCATTTTTGTTTTTGTCATTTATGATTTTGGTGTCATATCCAAGAAATAATTGCCAAAATCAGTAACATGAGGATTTTGTTTATGTTTTCTTCAAGGAATTATATAGTTTCAGGTCTTGCATTTAAGTCTTAATTCTACTTTGAGTTGCTTTTTGTGTATATTGCATGATAAAATTTTAATTTCATTATTTTCAATGTGATTATTTAATTTCATTATTTTCAATTTTCCCAGTTATCTCAACACCATTTGATGAAGTTGTACTATTGTTAAAATGTCTATACTACTCAAATCAGTCTACAAATTCAATTGCAGTCTCCATCAAAATCTGAATGGCATTTTTTATGAAAAGAAATAGAAAAAAATCCTAAAATGTATGTTGAACTACAAAAGACCCAAAGAGCCAAAACAATCTTGAGAAAAAATAAGAAAGCTGGAGGCATCACATTTCTTGGTTTCAAAAATATATGACAAAGGTACAGTAATTAAAACAATGTAGTACTGGCATAAAAATACATACATAGATCAATAGAACACAATATAGAGCCCAGAAATAAGCCCATGCTTATTATTAACTGATTTTTGACAAGTGTGGCAAGAATATACAATGGTGAAAGAACAGTCTCTTCAAAACAATTGATTTTTTAAATATTGTTTTAAATCAAGCAGTGTTTCTAAACCCTCTTATTAACTCTGGTATTTTATCTCTAGATTCTTTTCTGCTTTGTATGTATATAGTCATATCAACTGCAAACAATGACAGTTCTACTTATTCTTTTTATCAAACCTTGCCATTTTATTTTATTTTATTTTGTATTGTCTTATTTTACTATCTAGGACTACCATTACAATGCAGAATATTGTAGGGAATTATTTGGAGTTTATATAAATATATTTAAAATAGAAAAAAGTGTGTATGTATGGGGAAATAAGGTATCATCTATACATACAGAATATATATATATAGCATGAATAATGCTGCATGTTCATTGATGCATTATTCACTATATATCATACATATATAATATATATCATCTATATATAGAATATGTACGTATATTATGTATAATATATGTATATTTTATATGCTGAATGTATAGATTATATATTATGTATAGATTATATATATAATGAATAATGTTTCAGTGAACATGAGAGTTCAGGCATCTCTTTGAGATTTTTTTTCAACTTATTTTGAAAGATCTCAAATATCAAGAAGTAAAATTACTGAATTATATGTTAATTCTATTTTTAATTTTTTTGAGGCACCTCCATACTCTTTTACATAGTGGCTGCATCATTTTACATTGCCACTAACGATGTATAAGTATTCCAGTTTCTCCATGTCTTAACCAGCACTTGTTATCATTTGTTTTCTTGATTATAGGATTTCTAACAAGAACAAACTAATATGTCACTGTTGTTTTGGTTTGTATTTTCCTGATCATTAGGGACGTTGAATATACATTATTGTTTAGCAAACCTAGCTTCGTGTGGCAGCTGCTACTGTCTGACCAGTGATAATAAAATCTATTATATATCCATTTTCCTGCCACCTTTTTTTAGTTCTTTTGTGGTTATCACAGGGAAGGAAAAAACATATGTTGCAGAAGAACATACATTCACTAAATTGTGGCCAATCAATTTGAATAATCTCTAATATGAATATTCACCATAGGCAGACAAGTTTGCCACCCCTAAGCAAGCTCTGTCTCTTGTTGGAAAAACGTAGATGACTCAGAGATCACAGAAGGCTGGTGGACATTTCTAAATTTTAAACATCACAAAATTAATTTTTTATGTGAGCAATACTGCAAATAAGTAAAACTACATTTTATAAAGAGTTTTTTTTTCATCTAGGTTTAAAATGTATATATTTAGCACACTTGAAAACTAATGAATTGATAAAAATATAAAATGCAGTCATTTACTACAATTTTTTTTCGGAATAACAAAGCATAGTTTTGTTTTTCCTAATTAGTTTAAGTTTCAGAAAGATAAAAAAACAAAACTGTAAATCTACTCAGGTGAGGTATTTAGGGCGAAACATTTTTAAGTTTTGAGGGAGTTACAGGGAATAAAGTTGTACATTTTTAAGTTGTCTATATTCTTAATTCTTTTTGCCCTTCCCTGTCGACTATTTCTTTGTTTACTCAAATGATTCTCGTTCAACCAGGGACTATTAGAAGTAGGAATGTGTTTTCTATTGCCGGAGTGACTGATTACTTATACAGGTGGTTGCTATCCCTTCCTGCACCATGTCAGATAGAATTTTGTCATGATAGCCTTTCCTGATGAACCCTCACATAGCTAAAGATTATTTTTCAGCATGACACTCCACATGATCAATCAGTTGAAGCTGGCATTCAAAATGGAACCTGTGTATTGTTGAATAAAACAGAACATAACCCTCACAAGTGCCTTTTTGGCCATAAAGGACTTGGTATAACTTTCTTTATGTTGTTTTTGTTGCTTTTTCCCACATGTTCTAAACCTGTTTCATTCATACATGTCTGGCATCCTGCCTCCAGACCATCATGCCTAAAAATTATAGCCTATTTATTTTAAACCACTAGAATCTTAAGATAAATAAATTCAAGTTGTATTAGCAAACACATAAACTAAATTGCATTAGTATACCTGCTTTGAAAAAGGTGAAATGTGTAAGATTTCTAAATTTTGAAGGTGAAGAAGCTAATGTGATTACGTTACTTAGTAATTTTTATTACACCATTCTTCTAGGTTGTTGAACAAGTTTCAGTGAAAGATTTTTAGGGGATGTTAGAATAATAATTCAACAGAATTTTCTACATTTTCATTTTTCATGGAGTTGGAAGCTGGTGTCTCACTGTCTGATTCAATGTTAAGTGGGGCAGGAGGGTGAATTGAAAAAAAACTTCTTTGGGGGCCTCAAATAAATTTCTATTGGCTGCAATGAGTATTATAGTAAGCCATAATTATTTCTGAATACTTTGTCTTTAAGATGATATTTGGGCAAATAACTGGCTTTTAATGGCCTTGATAATTTCTGATATCTGTTACCACAAATATGCTGATTTTACTTTTAGAAATAGCAAAAAAAATTTTTTGAAATGTTGCATAATTGAATGCAGATATATTACAACTACTGACTTGGAAGGAGACATGGTATATCTATCCCTGGATTTTAAAATGCTGTGATTTGGCATAATCAGAAAAAGGAATCAAACCATAATATATGGAGATTAACAATTGTCTATAAAATGTCTCAACTTTTTCTAATTGTATTTTGTATATAAGAGAGAAACCATAGCATGATGTTTTATGGATGATTGTAGGAAAAAATACCATCAAATCTGAAGAGTTCCTTGTTGTAAGGACTTAATTAATTAATAATTAAAGACATGCCATTCATTTACAGGAAGAAGACATAAAACCTTTGACTTTTTTTACGTATTAAGAGTATTAACAGATAAAATTTGAATGCATTACAAGCAGCAAAGTCATGTTTATTCATCTTTGAACAGTGAGGAAGAAGTCAGGAAATAGCAAATCTAAATAAAGCATCATAGATCTCTGCCTTAAGAACCCAGATCCACACACACTTTGTCCAGAGCGTCTTTTCAAATTAACTATACCTCAGTGAGTAAAGCTTAAGAGTAAAACATACGTAGAAAGCATCATGAAATTTAGCAGCATATTACCTAGAGTTCTAAAAATAAGCTTTTCCAAAAAATTAGTCACTGTGCATTTTAATTGTGAACAAATTTATTGCACACAACACTGGTTTAATACTAACAATTTATTTTATAATGTACCATCTGGTGCATGTATCTTGGAATAACTATCATTTCTTGAGGATGTTGTAAGAAAACCTTCATAAATCATAGATTTTTCATATTCTTAGTTTATAACATATATTCATCAAAAAACATAAAATGCAGTACCGCTTAGATAGACATGCAATTTACATTAGATAATGCTTTCAAGGCACTCTTTTTGCCCCTCTAAGATTGCACATGTGCTGATAAATTAGGCTTGTTCTAAATAAAACAGAGAAGAATAGATTTCCCTAAAACACATAACTTATAATAATTGTTCACTGAAAATGCATTTCAAATACAGAAAGGCTATCTTATGAATATTTGGAATGCTAAATGAGTTCCATCAATCAGATACATTAGGTCTTCTGTAAAGCTTCCAGTAAATGGCATTATTGGAATTGTATAATTGTATATATAAAAAATACAGTGCATTTCATATATATATATATATACACACACACACACGTGTGTATGTGTGTGTTTATATATATACATTTAAGTTTACCACTGGATATGGTTAGGCTTTGTATCTCCACCCAAATCCTATCTTGAATTCTCATCTCCAGGTTTTGAGGGAAAGAGTTGGTGGGAAGTCATTAGATTATGGGGGCAGTTTCCCTCATGCTGTTCTTGTGATAGTGAGTGAATTCTCATGAGATCTGATGGTTTTATAAATGGTAATTTTTCCTACACTCTCACATTCTCTCTCTTGCCTGCTGCCATGTAAGATGTTCCTGTTTCCCCTTCTGCCATGATTGTAAGTCTCCTGAGGCCTCCCCAGCCATGTGGAACTGTGAGTCAATTAAACCTCTTTTGTTGATAAATTATCCAGTCTTGGGCAGTATCTTTGTAGCAGCATAAGAACCAACAAATACATCATTATTAGTTAAATTAATTTAGAAACACTTCTAAGACAATATATTTGTCATTTAAGATTGCTTTTGTTTCCAGACTCATATAAGTGCTCTTACCCATTGTTTAGTGACATTTGCCATTATAGAGATACTAAAGCATGATCAAAGGATCCATTTTATAGGTTGTTTTGCTGTTCCTTCACAGGTATCTAATACCAGGTAAACTGTGGAGGCTTACATTATAAATTGCTAGTCAGATACTTAAGGTCTTTTTTTTTTTTTTTTTTTTTACATTTGTATTTTATTTTATTTATATAGGGCTTTATATTTGTATTATTTAATTCAATGCTCACAGCCCCCAGTATAAATTTTATTACCCCATTACGTAGCTGAATAAAATTAAAATGATTGCATAGATCATGGCATTGTCTAAATCCTAATTTCTAAAACATATTCATAGAATTTGCTGAATATGTTGATATAGGGCAAAAATTTCTAGCATTTTGTGCATTTTTTTTTTTTTTTGGTTTTTGGAGAGACACTATTTTATTTTATTTTATTTTTTATTTTTATTTTTTTTAAATTTATTTATTATTATTATACTTTAAGTTCTAGGGTACATGTGCATAACGTACAGGTTTGTTACATATGTATACTTGTGCCATGTTGGTGTGCTGCACCCATCAACTCATCAGCACCCATCAACTCGTCATTTACATCAGGTATAACTCACAATGCAATCCCTCCCCCCTCCCCCCTCCCCATGATAGGCCCCGGTGTGTGATGTTCCCCTTCCTGAGTCCAAGTGATCTCATTGTTCAGTTCCCACCTATGAGTGAGAACATGCGGTGTTTGGTTTTCTGTTCTTGTGATAGTTTGCTAAGAATGATGGTTTCCAGCTGCATCCATGTCCCTACAAAGGACACAAACTCATCCTTTTTGATGGCTGCATAGTATTCCATGGTGTATATGTGCCACATTTTCTTAATCCAATCTGTCACTGATGGACATTTGGGTTGATTCCAAGTCTTTGCTATTGTGAATAGTGCCACAATAAACATACGTGTGCATGTGTCTTTATAGCAGCATAATTTATAATCCTTTGGGTATATACCCAGTAATGGGATGGCTGGGTCCTATGGTACTTCTAGTTCTAGATCCTTGAGGAATCGCCATACTGTTTTCCATAATGGTTGAACTAGTTTACAATCCCACCAACAGTGTGAAAGTGTTCCTATTTCTCCACATCCTCTCCAGCACCTGTTGTTTCCTGAATTTTTAATGATCGCCATTCTAACTGGTGTGAGATGGTATCTCATTGTGGTTTTGATTTGCATTTCTCTGATGGCCAGTGATGATGAGCATTTTTTCATGTGTCTGTTGGCTGTATGAATGTCTTCTTTTGAGAAATGTCTGTTCATATCCTTTGCTCACTTTTTGATGGGGTTGTTTGTTTTTTTCTTGTAAATGTGTTTGAGTTCTTTGTAGGTTCTGGAAATTAGCCCTTTGTCAGATGAGTAGATTGCAAAAATTTTCTCCCATTCTGTAGGTTGCCTGTTCACTCTGATGGTAGTTTCTTTTGCTGTGCAGAAGCTCTTTAGTTTAATGAGATCCCATTTGTCAATTTTGGCTTTTGCTGCCATTGCTTTTGGTGTTTTAGACATGAAGTCTTTGCCCATGCCTGTGTCCTGAATGGTACTACCTAGGTTTTCCTCTAGGATTTTTATGGTATTAGGTCTAACATTTAAGTCTCTAATCCATCTTGAATTAATTTTCATATAAGGAGTAAGGAAAGGATCCAGTTTCAGCTTTCTAGTTATGGCTAGCCAATTTTCCCAGCACCATTTATTAAATAGGGAATCCTTTCCCCATTTCTTGTTTCTCTCAGGTTTGTCAAAGATCAGATGGCTGTAGATGTGTGGTATTATTTCTGAGGACTCTGTTCTGTTCCATTGGTCTATATCTCTGTTTTGGTACCAGTACCATGCTGTTTTGGTTACTGTAGCCTTGTAGTATAGTTTGAAGTCAGGTAGCATGATGCCTCCAGCTTTGTTCTTTTGACTTAGGATTGTCTTGGGGATGCGGGCTCTTTTTTGGTTCCATATGAACTTTAAAGCAGTTTTTTCCAATTCTGTGAAGAAACTCATTGGTAGCTTGATGGGGATGGCATTGAATCTATAAATTACCTTGGGCAGTATGGCCATTTTCACAATATTGATTCTTCCTATCCATGAGCATGGTATGTTCTTCCATTTGTTTGTGTCCTCTTTTATTTCACTGAGCAGTGGTTTGTAGTTCTCCTTGACATCCCTTGCAAGTTGGATTCCTAGGTATTTTATTCTCTTTGAAGCAATTGTGAATGGAAGTTCATTCCTGATTTGGCTCTGTGTTTGTCTGTTACTGGTGTATAAGAATGCTTGTGATTTTTGCACATTAATTTTGTATCCTGAGACTTTGCTGAAGTTGCTTATCAGCTTAAGGAGATTTTGGGCTGAGACAATGGGGTTTTCTAAATATACAATCATGTCATCTGCAAACAGGGACAATTTGACTTCTTCTTTTCCTAACTGAATACCCTTGATTTCTTTCTCTTGCCTGATTGCCCTAGCCAGAATTTCCAACACTATGTTGAATAGGAGTGGTGAGAGAGGGCATCCCTGTCTTGTGCCAGTATTCAAAGGGAATTTTTCCAGTTTTTGCTCATTCAGTATGATATTGGCTGTGGGTTGTCATAAATAGCTCTTCTTATTTTGAGGTATGTTCCATCAATACCGAATTTATTGAGCGTTTTTAGCATGAAGGGCTGTTGAATTTTCTCAAAAGCCTTTTCTGCATCTATTGAAATAATCATGTGGTTCTTGTCTTTGGTTCTGTGTATATGCTGGATTATGTTTATTGATTTATGAATGTTGAACCAGCCTTGCCTCCCAGGGATGAAACCTCCTTGATCATGGTGGATAAGCTTTTTGATGTGTTGCTGAATCCGGTTTGCCAGTATTTTATTGAGGATTTTCGCATCAATGTTCATCAGGGATATTGGTCTAAAATTCTCTTTTTTTATTGTGTCTCTGCCAGGCTTTGGTATCAGGATGATGTTGGCCTCATAAAATGAGTTAGGGAGGATTCCCTCTTTTTCTATTGATTGGAATAGTTTCAGAAGGAATGGTACCAGCTCCTCCTTGTACCTCTGGTAGAATTCAGCTGTGAATCCATCTGGTCCTGGACTTTTTTTGGTTGGTAGGCTATTAATTGTTGCCTCAATTTCAGAGCCTGCTATTGGTCTATTCAGGGATTCAACTGCTTCCTGGTTTAGTCTTGGAAGAGTGTAAGTGTCCAGGAAATTATCCATTTCTTCTAGATTTTCCAGTGTATTTGCGTAGAGGTGTTTATAGTATTCTCTGATGGTAGTTTGTATTTCTGTGGGGTCGGTGGTGATATCCCCTTTATCATTTTTAATTGCGTCGATTTGATTCTTCTCTCTTTTCTTCTTTATTAGTCTGGCTAGTGGTCTGTCAATTTTGTTGATCTTTTCAAAAAACCAACTCCTGGATTCATTGATTTTTTGGAGGGTTTTTTGTGTCTCTATCTCCTTCAGTTCTGCTCTGATCTTAGTTATTTCTTGCCTTCTGCTAGCTTTCGAATGTGTTTGCTCTTGCTTCTCTAGTTCTTTTAATTGCGATGTTAGAGTGTCAATTTTAGATCTTTCCTGCTTTCTCTTGTGGGCATTTAGTGCTATAAATTTCCCTCTACACACTGCTTTAAATGTGTCCCAGAGATTCTGGTATGTTGTATCTTTGTTCTCATTGGTTTCAAAGAACATCTTTATTTCTGCCTTCATTTCGTTATGTACCCAGTAGTCATTCAGGAGCAGGTTGTTCAGTTTCCATGTAGTTGAGCGGTTTTGATTGAGTTTCTTAGTCCTGAGTTCTAGTTTGATTGCACTGTGGTCTGAGAGACAGTTTGTTATAATTTCTGTTCTTGAACATTTGCTGAGGAGTGCTTTACTTCCAATTATGTGGTCAATTTTGGAGTAAGTACGATGTGGTGCTGAGAAGAATGCATATTCTGTTGATTTGGGGTGAAGAGTTCTATAGATGTCTATTAGGTCTGCTTGCTGCAGAGATGAGTTCAATTCCTGGATATCCTTGTTAACTGTCTGTCTCGTTGATCTGTCTAATGTTGACAGTGGAGTGTTGAAGTCTCCCATTATTATTGTATGGGGGTCTAAGTCTCTTTGTAAGTCTCTAAGGACTTGCTTGATGAATCGGGGTGCTCCTGTATTGGGTGCATATATATTTAGGATAGTTAGTTCTTCCTGTTGAATTGATCCCTTTACCATTATGTAATGGCCTTCTTTGTCTCTTTTGATCTTTGATGGTTTAAAGTCTATTTTATCAGAGACTAGTATTGCAACCCCTGCTTGTTTTTGTTCTCCATTTGCTTGGTAGATCTTCCTCCATCCCTTTATTTTGAGCCTATGTATGTCTCTGCATGTGAGATGGGTCTCCTGAATACAGCAGACTGATGGGTCTTGATTCTTTATCCAGTTTGCCAGTCTGTGTCTTTTAATTGGAGCATTTAGTCCATTTACATTTAAGGTTAATATTGTTATGTGTGAACTTGATCCTGCCATTATGATATTAACTGGTTATTTTGCTCGTTAGTTGATGCAGTTTCTTCCTAGCCTCGATGGTCTTTACATTTTGGCATGTTTTTGCAATGGCTGGTACCGGTTGTTCCTTTCCATGTTTAGTGCTTCCTTCAGGGTCTCTTGTAAGGCAGGCCTGGTGGTGACAAAATCTCTAAGCATTTGCTTATCTATAAAGGATTTTATTTCTCCTTCACTTATGAAACTTAGTTTGGCTGGATATGAAATTCTGGGTTGAAAATTCTTTTCTTTAAGAATGTTGAATATTGGCCCCCACTCTCTTCTGGCTTGGAGAGTTTCTGCCGAGAGATCTGCTGTTAGTCTGATGGGCTTCCCTTTGTGGGTAACCCGACCTTTCTCTCTGGCTGCCCTTAAGATTTTTTCCTTCATTTCAACTTTGGTGATTCTGGCAATTATGTGTCTTGGAGTTGCTCTTCTCGAGGAGTATCTTTGTGGCATTCTCTGTATTTCCTGGATTTGAATGTTGGCCTGCCCTACTAGGTTGGGGAAGTTCTCCTGGATGATATCCTGAAGAGTGTTTTCCAACTTGGTTCCATTTTCCCCCTCACTTTCAGGCACCCCGATCAGACGTAGATTTGGTCTTTTTACATAATCCCATACTTCTTGCAGGCTTTGTTCATTTCTTTTTCTTCTTTTTTCTTTTGGTTTCTCTTCTCACTTCATTTCATTCATTTGATCCTCAATCGCTGATACTCTTTCTTCCAGTTGATCGAGTCGGTTACTGAAGCTTGTGCATTTGTCACGTATTTCTCGTGTCATGGTTTTCATCTCTTTCATTTCATTTATGACCTTCTCTGCATTAATTACTCTAGCCATCAATTCTTCCACTTTTTTTTCAAGATTTTTAGTTTCTTTGCGCTGGGTACGTAATTCCTCCTTTAGCTCTGAGAAGTTTGATGGACTGAAGCCTTCTTCTCTCATCTCGTCAAAGTCATTCTCCATGCAGCTTTGATCTGTTGCTGGCGATGAGCTGTGCTCCTTTGCCGGGGGAGATGCACTCTTATTATTTGAATTTCCAGCTTTTCTGCCCTGCTTTTTCCCCATCTTTGTGGTTTTATCTGCCTCTGGTCTTGATGATGGTGATGTACTGATGGGGTTTTTGTGTAGGTGTCCTTCCTGTTTGATAGTTTTCCTTCTAACAGTCAGGACCCTCAGCTGTAGGTCTGTTGGAGATTGCTTGAGGTCCACTCCAGACCCTGTTTGCCTGGGTATCAGCAGCAGAGGCTGCAGAAGATAGAATATTGCTGAACAGCGAGTGTACCTGTCTGATCCTTGCTTTGGAAGCTTCCTCTCAGGGGTGTACTCCACCCTGTGAGGTGTGGGGTATCAGACTGCCCCTATTGGGGATGTCTCCCAGTTAGGCTACTCAGGGGTCAGGGACCCACTTGAGCAGGGAGTCTGTCCCTTCTCAGATCTCAACCTCCGTGTTGGAAGATCCACTGCTCTCTTCAAAGCTGTCAGACAGAGTTTTTTGCGTCTGCAGAGGTTTCTGCTGCTTTTGTTATTGTTTACTGTGCCCTGTCCCCAGAGGTGGGGTCTACAGAGACCAGCAGGTTTCCTTGAGCTGCTGTGAGCTCCACCCAGTTCGATCTTCCCAGCGGCTTTGTTTACCTACTTAAGCCTCAGCAATGGCGGGCGCCCCTCCCCCAGCCTCGCTGCTGCCTTGCTGGTACATCACAGACTGCTGTGCTAGCAATAAGGGAGGCTCCGTGGGCGTGGGACCCTCCCGGCCAGGTGTGGGACATAATCTCCTGGTGTGCCTGTTTGCTTAAAGCGCAGTATTGGGGTGGGAGTTACCCGATTTTCCAGGTGTTGTGTGTCTCAGTTCCCCTGGCTAGGAAAAGGGATTCCCTTCCCCCTTGCGCTTCCCAGGTGAGGTGATGCCTCGCCCTGCTTCAGCTCTTGCTGGTCGGGCTGCAGCAGCTGACCAGCACCGATCGTCCAGCACTCCCCAGTGAGATGAACCCAGTACCTCAGTTGAAAATGCAGAAATCACTGGTCTTCTGTGTCGCTCACGCTGGGAGTTGGAGACTGGAGCTGTTCCTATTCGGCCATCTTGCTCCGCCCCCCAATTAAGGTCTTTTTTCCAGAGAGTGTATATTAGTCCGTTTTCATGCTGCTGATAAAGACATACTTGAGACTGGCAAGAAAAATAAGTTTAATTGGACTTACAGTTCCAAATGGCTGGGGAGGCCTCAGAGTAATGGCGGGAGGTGAAAGGTAAAAGGCACTTCTTATATGGTGGCAGCAAGAAAGAAATGAGAGAGAGCAAAAGCAGAAACCCCTGATAAACCCATCAGATCTTGTGAGACTTATTTACTACCAAAAGAACAATATGTGAGAAATTACCCCCATAATTCAATTATCTCCTACTGGGCCCTTCCCACAACATGGGGGAATTATGGGAGCTACAGTTCAAGATGAGATTTAGGTGGGGACACAGCCAAACCACATTATTCCACACCTGGCCCCTCCCATATCTCATGTCCTCACTTTTCAAACCTAATCATGCCTTCCCAACAGTTCCCCAAATTCTTAACTCATTTAGCATTAACTCAAGTCCACAGTCCAAAGTCTCATCTGAGACCAGAAAAGTTCCTTCTGACTGAGCCTGTAGAATCAAAAGCAATTTAGTTACTGCCTAGATATAATGGGGTTACAGGCATTGGGTAAATACAGCCATTCCAAATGGGAGAAATTGTCCAAAATAAAGGAGTTAAAAGCCCCATGCAAGTCCTGAATCCAGAAAGGCAGTCAAATTTTAAAGTTCCAAGATGACCTTCTTTGACCCCAAGTCTAACATCTGGGTCATGCTGATGTAAGGGTTGGGTTCCCATGGTCTTGGGAAGTTCTGTCCCTTTGGCTTTGTGGGGTACAGCCTTCTACCTGGCTGCTTTCATGGGCTGGCATTGAGTATCTGTGGTTTTTCCAGGTGCATTGTGTAAGCTGTTGATGGATCTACCATTCTGGGATCTGGAGGATGGTGGCCCTCTTCTCATAGCTCCACTAGGCACTGCACCAGTGTGGACTCTGTTTCGGGGCACCCACCCCACATTTCCCTTATGCACTGCCCTAGCAGAGTTTCTCCATGAGTGCCCTGCTTCTACAGCAAACTTCTGCCTGGACATCCAGTCATTTCCACACATCCTCTGAAATATAGGCAGAGGTTCCCAAACGTCAATTCGTCACATCTGTGTATTGGCAGGCTCAACACCAAATCTTCTGGATTTTTTTAATACAGAGATTTCCAGACTGATTTGCCTATGGAACACTGTGTGTGTGTGTGTGTGTGCGTGTGTGTGTGTGTGTGTGTGTGGTATGTATGTTTAAAAATCTATCTCAAAGTTTTTCTTATGCACTTCATCTATTGCTATTTTCAATAAACTTTACAGACTTCTGGAAGGGTGGCAATGTGAGGAGCCCAGAAAAATTTTTACCCAGAAAGACAGCTATTAGGCTGACCAAACTTAGCAAACACAAATTTTCAAAACCTTCAGGACTTGGATCAAAGGACTTACAACCAACTGAGGAGCATTTATTGAAAATATATGGAAACTAAACAAAAACAGTGAGATTCTATGACATTTAAGCTAGGGACTGCACCCATGCACACAAAGCTCTGCATTTTGGAAAAAAACTGATTCTGCAGGTTTGTCAGCTATGTGACAGTTCCCTTTTCCCGTGGATGCCTGGCATAGAAGAGCTATTCTAAGTTATTTCAGAAGCTGTTGAACATCATAGGATCCCATTTTTTTTTACAACTCTGTGTTGTAGAAGGCCTATATTTAGTGGGTGGCACCAGCCAAGCAGCTTCATTACCCCACCTCTACCTCCTGATACATGGGAAGTACCTGGACAAGGCAGTTGGTGAAGAGTGAAGTCCCATTTTCCCATACAGCAGAGTGTTGTGGAAGACCTGCTCTGGTGGGCTTGGCGATGAAATGGAATCTGGCTACATCTGCCAGGTTTCACGGATGTAAGAGTTATTCTGGGGTGATTTATGAGCTAGGGAATATCCTACCTTTCCAGAGGTCATCTCTAGAAGATCCATATGGGTGGTGGCCATAGCTCAGTGGTAGCACCAGTTTCAATTTCCACCTACCAGTTTTCCTGCTCTATAACATAGATGTTCTGCTGGGGGAGAGTGAGAGAAGTTTTCAAAAAGTGAAATACCTGATCCCTGCCAAGAAGCTAACTTTAAATGGATCAAACTATAGACTAATACATGCCCCTAAGGAGTTGTTGGACACAACGTAGCAAACAACTAGCAATTAGTGAGAGCCATTGCTCTGGATGTGATGCCAGTAATTCCAGTCTAACCAAAAGCTTAACAGGGATATCAGGAAAAGAAAGTCAAAGAGAGCCTGGCTAAGACCAAGTCATCAGTGGTCGTCAGAAAGACTTGTGTACATGCCTAGGGCTGTAAACACCAGAAGTTATACATTATGGGGAAATAGATTTTACTGCTTTGTTATATTCAATTTATTTAAAAATATAAGCAAAAGAGCAAGCAGTGACATAAAGTCCCAGGAACAAGTAGTTAGGATCCAAAATCACCACAATATATCATTAATATTTAAATGTTCCATTTCCTATTTTAAAAAGTCAGTTTAAATAAACCAGAAAGTTTGACACATAGAGTGTTAAAATGCTGGCAAAAAGCTGACTTTCATGGTCCTCAGATGTAAGATACAGCAAACAATTATTTCAAAACAGCTATTATAAATATCTTGAAATATCTGAAAGAATCCATGTTAAAATAATTAAAGTAAAATATTATTTTATGTCTCATCAAATAAAGATTTTAAATAAAAATGTAAGAATTATTTTAAAAGCTTGAAAATTCTGAAGTTTATAAGTACAATAATCAATTTCTTTAAAAATCATCACTAGGAGCTTCCAGTTTCTGGTCTACAAATTAGAAGCTAAGAATTTACTAATTTGTACTAACAACAAGTAGAAAACTAAAAAAAAAAATCTCTTTTTAGGTTCATGAAAGAAGTAAGGTCACAGGAAATACCACTGTCCCAAAATTATAGAGACAATGAAGTAAATACACAGAGTCACAACTTGCCAGAGCAAAATACTCAATGGGGAAAAGTGCTGTGTTAGAAAACCCTAAAATGTAATTGACAAATTGTTGGTGGCTCAGTATGAACAACTCTGAGTCTCAAAACTCTAAGGGGATCCAGTCGTGGAAGAACTCTATACTTTTGTGAGGTTTACCTCAAGGAGCTCAACCTGTTGGTCAGAGTGAACATCAGAGAAAAATTACACTCATGCTTCTGACAGAGGGAGGGGAAGGGAACCATTTTGAGATACACTAGAGCATTCTGTTCTTCCTAACAAGGCCCGCCCTCAGAAAAAGTATTAACCAAAACCTATACTTATAGAGTTTATTCAGAACATAACTGACTTAGAGAAAGGGAAATATACAACTCCAATCTGCTCTAGCCTTCCATGTGAAGGAAGGGGAATGCCAATTTCAGCCCCCTCTAGCCCTTCACATGGGAGAAAGAAAACACAATACTCCAGTCTGCTTTGGCTGCCCTGTCCCACTAATGGTGGGAAGGAATGAGAAGTATGGGTGAAGTTTATAGTCCAGAGGCATAGGCTTACTATAAGACTAAGTCCTAACTATAGGGCAATAAAATGCTTCCCCTCCCCCAACACCTTATTACTGTGTTACTAAAGGCCCATTTAGAACAGGTCCTTTGACCTAATATATCATGCCTGGTTATTAAGAAAACATTACAAGACATACAAAGAGGCAAAAACACAGTTTAAAAAGAACAAATGGTAGTCTCAGACTCAGATATGGCAGGGATGTTGAAATTGTCAGATCAAGAATCTAAAACTACTATGATTAATATGCTAAGGGTCCTAAAGGATGATGTAGACATAGACAGTGGAAAGAACAAATGAACAATGTAAGCAGAAATATAGAAATTCTAAGACAGTACCAAAAAATAAATAACAGAAATTTTTAAAAAGTAATAGAAATGAAGAGTGCCTTGGATCCTTTGATGAGCTTCTTATTAGACTAGATACAACTGAAAAAAACAATCTCTGAGATTAGGCAGATTTCACTAGAAACCTCCAAAATTGAAAAGCAAACAGAAAAAAAGAGAATAAAACAGAAAAGCGTATTCATGAACTGTGGAACAATTACAAGAGTTGTAACCAATATGTAATGAAAATACACCAGAAGAAAAAAGAGAGGGAGAAAAAGAAGAAATGTTTAAAACAATAATGGGTAAAAATTTTTCCAAATTAATGTCAGACACCAAACCACAGATCCAAGAATCTAAGAGATTACCAAACAAGATAACTACCTGAGGAAACAAAAAATATACATAGGCATAAAATTTTTAAGATACAGAAAATCAAAGAAAAAATATTGAAAACAGTAAGAGAGGAAAAAAGACACTTACCTACAGAGAAGTAAATATAAAAATTAGATCTTTAAAACCATTACAAGAAAGAAGAGAGTGGAGTGAAATATTTAAAGTGTTAAGAGAAAAAAAAACAACAACACCAAGCTAGAAAATTCGGTGCCCTGCAAAATTATTCTTCATAAGTAAAGCAGAAATCAAAGGTTGAATAAAAAGAAAAAAATAAGAGGATGTTTTTTTTCTTTTTTCATCCGTAGACCTGCCTTGCAAGCAATGTTACAGAAAGATTTTCAGAGAGAAAGAAAATGATATAGGTCAAAAACTCAGATCTACATGAAGAAATAAAGAATATAATAGATTAATAAATGAATGTTAAATTAAAATAAACTATTATTATTTTTATTAAATGACCTAACAAATAAGAATTGGCTCAAAATAATAATGGCAACAACAATATATAGGGATACATATTTATTGAAAGTAAATGGATAGAGAAATAAATACTAACACTAATCAAAATAAAGGGAAAATTGCTATATTAATTTGCAACAGAGCAAACTTCAAAACAAAGACAATTATCAAGGATAGAGATATGCATAGTAATGATTAAAGGGAATAATTCTCAAAGAAGACATAAAAATTACTAATGAGTATATAAGTGACAAGATAATGTTAAAATATGTTGAGCAAAAAATGATAAAACACCAAGGAGAAAAACACCAAGGAGAAAATAGTTGACTTCACTATTACAGTAGGAGACTTCTACACCCCTTCCTCAGAAATGGACAGATACAGCAGGCAGAATATTATTAAAGACATAGTAGAACTCAAAAACACCATCAATCAGCTGGATATTCTGAGCACCTATAGACTACTTCATCCAATAACAGCAAAATACACATTTTCTCAATATAACATGGAAAATTCACCAAGATAGACCACAATCTGATTCATAAAACATGAATTTAAAAGAAAAAGTCATACAGTCTGTTGTCATATTACATGGAATTAGACTTGAAATCAATAATAGAGAGAAAGTAAAAAAATTCCAAAATACTCGATGATTAGACAACACATATCTAAATGGCATATGGGTCAAAGAAGAAACATAAGAAAAAAACTAAAATATGTTGAACTACAAGTAGATAAAAGCACAAATTATCAAAATATGTGGGATACAGTGCTTTGTGGAAACTTATAGCAGGGAATGCAGATATTAGAATATAGAAAAGGTCTAAAATCAATAATCTAAAAATCTACATTAGAAAATTGGTTTTAAAAAGGAAAAATTAATTTTTAAGAAAGCAGAAGAAAATATTAGAGTATAATTCAATGAAATTGAAAATAGTAAATTAATACAGAAAATCAATGAAACCAAAAGCTGGTTCTTTGAAAGGATCAATAAAATTGACAAGCCTCTAGCTAAGGTAACTATTAAAAAAGAGAAAGGACAGAAATTGCCAGTATGAGAAATGAAATGGGGGCATCATTACCGATCTCATGTACTTTAGAGGACAATCAAGAAATACTGCAAATAACTCTATGACAAAATATTTGATAACCTAGATGATATAGACCTATTGTTTGAAAGACACAATCTACCAAACTCACACAGAAAGAAACAGACAATCTGAATAAGCCTATACCTACTAATAAAATTGAATAAATATTTATCCTATCAAAACAGAAATAAGCCGAGTCCTACATAGGTTCACTGGTGAATTATATCAAATATTCAAATAATAATTTATTTAAAAAAAATCAAAAAGTGGGCAAAGAATATGAACAGACACTTCTCAAAAGAAGACATTTATGCAGCCAACAGACACATGAAAAAATGTTCATCATCACTAGCCATCAGAGAAATGCAAATCAAAACCACAATGAGATACCATCTCATACCAGTTAGAATGGTGATCATTAAAAAGTCAGGAAACAACAGGTGCTGAAGAGGATGTGGAGAAATAGAAACACTTTTACACTGTTGGTGGGACTGTAAACTAGTTCAACCATTGTGGAAGACAGTGTGGCGATTCCTCAAGGATCTAGAACTAGAAATACCATTTGACCCAGCCATCCCATTACTGGGGATATACCCAAAGGATTATAAATCATGCTGCTATAAAGACACATGCACATGTATGTTTATTGCAGCACTATTCACAATAGCAAAGACTTGGAACCAACCCAAATGTCCATCAATGACTGACTGGATTAAGAAAATGTGGCACATATACACCATGGAATACTATGCAGCCGTAAAAAGGAATGAGTTCATGTCCTTTGTAGGGACATGGATGCAGCTGGAAACCATCATTCTCAGCAAACTACTGCAAGAACAGAAAACCAAACAACGCATGTTCTCACTCATAGGTGGGAATTGAACAATGAGATCACTTGGACACAGGAAGGGGAACATCACATACCTTTTGGGGGGTGGGGTAAGGGGGGAGGGATAGCTTTAGGAGATATACCAATGTAAATGACGAGTTAATGGGTGCAGCACACCAATATGGCACATGTATACATATGTAACAAACCTGCATGTTGTGCACGTGTACCCTAGAACTTAAAGTATAATAAAAAAGAAAATAAAATAAAAAAAATAAAAAATAATAATTTATACCAATTCTTTACAATCTCTTTCAGAAAATTGAAATATGGACATTATGTTCTAAGTCATTCTATGAGGCCAGCATAGAATACCAAAACCTGACAAAGACATTGTAAAAAAATCACAGATGAATATCTCTCATAAACCTAGATGTAAAGATCCTTAACAAATAGCAAATTGAGTACAACAGTGTATAAAAATATATACAGTATGGTCAGGTGGAATTTATCCCAGGTATGCAAAGCTATCTCAAAATTTATAACCAATCAATGTAATATATCACATCATCAGAAAAAGAATCACATGATCATATCAATAAATGCAGGAAAAAAATTGACAAATCTAACACCCATTTACGATTTTTAAAATCAATACACTGGGAATAGGGGGAATCTTCTTTAATTTTACAAAGAAAATCTACAAAAAAAAATCTACAGCTAACATTAGCCTTAATGGTGAGACTCTAACTTTCCCAATAAGATCAGGAACAGGACAAGAATTTTCTCTCTCATCACCGCTCTTTGACATTGTTTTAATAATCCAAGCTAACGCAATAAGATAAGCAAAAAATTAAAATGTATATAGATTGGGAGAGGAAAAAATAAACAGTCTTTGTTAGCAGATGACATGGTTATCTGTGTAGAATATTATAAAGAATCAACAAAATAACTGGAGTAACAAATAAGTGATTATAGCAAGGTTGCAGGATATAAGGTTAATATATGCAAGTCATTCACTTTTTTATATAACATCAATGAACAAGTGAAATTTGAAATTTAAAATGCAATACCATTTTCATTAGCAACCCCTACAACTAAGTGCCTTGTTATAAATCTAAGAAAATGTGTTCAAAATATATCTGAAGGAACCTACAAAACTGAAGAAATAAATCAAAGAAAAATAAATAAGCAAATAAGTAGATACATATTCCATGTTCATGCACAGGAATACACAATACTGTCAAGATATAAGTTCTTTATATTTTGATCTATAGGTTCAATGCAATTCCAATCAAAATTCTGGCAAATTATATAGTAGCTATTGACAAACTGTTTTGAAGTGTACTTGGAGAGGCAAAAGACCCAGAAAAGCCAGCACAATATTGAAGAAGAACAAAGTTGGAGCACTGATACTATTCAAGTCTAAGACTTACTATAAAACTTCAGTTATCAAGGCAGTATGTTATTTGAAAAAAAAAATGCACATAGATCAATGGAGCAGAATGGAAAGCCCAAAAATAAACCCATATAAATATTATGAGTGGATTTTTGACAAAGTAGCAAGGGAAGACAATGAAAAAATAACTTTTTCAACAAATGGTGCTGTGGTGCTGTGCCAGAACGACTATCTGTATGAAAGCATAACATAACTATAATAGAAGAGAAAACCTAGATGACCTTGTGTTGGCAATGACTTTCTTTTTCAGCAAGACAGGGTCTCTTCTCTCTCTCTGTCACTCAGGCTGGAGTGCAGTGGCATGATCATAGCTCACTGTAGCCTCCATTTTTTGGCTCAAGTGATCCTCCTGCCTCAGTCACCCAAATAACTGGGACTAAAAGTGTGTTGCACCTTGCCTGGCAATTTTGTTTAGTTTTAAAGAGACAGGGTCTCATTACACTGCCCAGGCTGGTCTCTAACTCGTGGCCTCAAATGTTCCATTCCTCTTGCCTCAGCCTCCTGAGTTGCGGGGATTACAGGCATAAACTACTGCACCCACTGTCAATGATGTTTCAGATACAACATCAAATTCAGAATCCATAAAATATTTTTTGAGACAGAATTTCACTCTGTCATTCATGCTGGAGTGCAGTGGTGCAATCTTGGCTCACTGCAACCTCTGCCTCCTGGGTTCAAGCAATTCTCCCACTTCAGCCTCTCAAGTAGCTAGAATTATAAGCATGCACCACCACACCTGGCTAATTTTTGTATTTTTAGTAGAAACTGGGTTTCACCATGTTGGCCAGGGTGGTCTTGAAATTATAACCTCAAGTGGTCCAGCTGCCTCAGCCTCCCAAAGTGCTGGGATAACAGGCATGAGACATTGCATCTTGCCTTATGAAATAATTGATAAATTGAATTTCAGTAAAATTAAAATTACTGGTTTTGAAAGACACTGTCAGGAGAATGAAAAGAGAAGCCACAGACTAGAATAAAATATGTACAAAAGACATATCTAAACAACTGCTATTCAAAGTGTACAAAGAACTCTTAAAACTCAATAATAAGAAAACTAAAAACCTAATTTTAAAAATGGGCCAAAGACCTTAACAGATTCCCCAACAGAGAATATATACAAATGTCAAATAAGTATATATGATTATATCATATATAATTATGAACAGGCAGATTAAAACAATCATGAGACACCAATACACACCTATTAGGATGGCTAATGTTAAGACAATATCAAAAATGATGGTGAAGATGTGTAGCAACAAGAAATCTCACTCATTGCTGATAGAAATGCAAAATTATATGGCACTTTGGAGAACAGTTTGGCGGTTTCTTACAAAACTAAATATACTCCTACCATATGATCCAGCAATCATGCTTCTTGGTATTTATCCAAAGGAGCTGAAAACTATGTCCACACAAAAACCTACACACAGATGTTCATAGCAACTTTTTTCATAATTGCCAAAATGTAGAATTAATCAAGATATATTTCAGTAAGTGAATAGATAAATTGTGGTACATCTAGACAATAAAATATTATCTATTACTAATAATAAATTCTCAATCCAAGAAAATACATTGAGGAAACTCAAAAATACATTACTAAGTGAAGTAAGTAAATCTGAAAAGCCTACATATTGTATGACTTCAACTATATGACATTGTGGAAATGGCAAAACTATGGAGATAGAAAAAAGTTCAGTGATTATCAGGGGTTAGCAGTAAGTGAGGGATAAATAGGTTGGGCACGCAGGAACCTTAAGACCATTAATTTCTTATGTATAATACCATAATGGTGGATACATGTCTTTACAAATTGGCCCAAACCCATAGAATGTACAGCACAATGAACGACCTCTAATATAAACTATGAACTCTGTGTGATAATGCTGTAAATGTAAATTTATCAATAGTAACAAATGTATTACCCTCGTAAAGGATATTGGTAATGTGGGAGGCTATGCATGTGTGGAGGCAAGTGGTATATAGAAAATCTATGGTCTTTCTACTCAATTTTTCTGTGAAACTTAAACATATCTAAAAATAAAATGTGTTTACAAATTACTATTGAAGGTCAACAGTATATTAGAACTTATTGAGAATCAGTAAACTTGGAGATACATTGGTAGAGAAAAATAAGTACATAAAAATAAACACACCCTTAGAGAAATGTGGGACAACATTGGGCGTATTAATATACATGTAATGTGAGTACAAGAAAGAGAGGAGAAAAAGGAGCAGAATAAATATTTTAAGAAATGCCTCCTGAAACTTTCAAATTTAATTAAAAATGATGTAGACGTTCAAAAAGTTTAACAAATTCCATATAGGTTAAACACTGAGTAGTCCACTGTAAGACATGTTATAATAAAACAATCGATAGACAAAATTATATATCTATCTTGGAAGGAGAAAGAGAAAAATGGCATTTTACATGCAAGAGAAGCTCAATAAGATTACAGCTGATATATCATCATAAATTATTGCTATAATTTGAATGTTTGTTTTCTCTCCAAATTCATACATTGAAGTCCTAAAGCTCAGGTTGATTGTATTAGGAAGTAGGTGATGAGTAATGAAAATGGATTTCTCATGATTGAGATTAGTGTCCTTATAAGAAAAGACCCCAGAGGCATCCGCAATTACTGAGGTTTGAGTAGGCAGTTTTCCTCTCACAGTGTGAACAAAGCCGCCAGGAATTTCAACCTCGGTGGAGCTCACCACAGCTCGGCAAAGCCACTGTAGCCAGATTGACTCTCTACATTCCTCCTCTCTGCGCAGAGCTTCTCTAAAAGAAAAAAAGCAGCCCCATTCAGGGGCTTATAGATAAAACTCCCATCTCCCTGGGACAGAACACCTGGGGGAAGGGGTGGCTGTGGGCACAGCTTCAGTAGACTTAAACATTCTTGCCTGCAAGCTCTGAAGGATCTCACAGCACAGTGCTACAGCTCTGCTAAGAGACAGACTACCTCCTCAAGTGGGTCCCTCACCCTATGTCCCCTGACTGGGAGATACTTCTCAGCAGGTGTCTACAGACACCTCATACAGGAGAGCTCCAGATGGCATTTGGAGTGTGCCCCTCTGGGACAAAGCTTCCAGAGGAAGGAACAGGCAGCAATGTCTGCTGATCTGCAGATTCCACTGATGATACCCAGGCAAACAGGGTCTGGCATGGAACTCCAACAAACTCCAGCAGACCTGCAGCAGAGGGAACTGACTGTTAGAGGGAAAACTAACAAACAGAAAGAAATAGCATCAACATCAGCAAAAAGGGCATCCACACAGAAAGCTGATCCGAAGGTCACCAACATCAAAGACAAAAGCTAGATAAATCAACGAAGATGAAAAAAAAAAAGCAGAAACAGGCTGAAAATTCCAAAACCCAAAATGCCTCTTCTCCTCCAAAGGATCACAACTCCTGGCCAGCAAGAGAACAAAACTAGACAGAGAATGAGTTTGACAAATTGACAGAAGTAGGCTTCAGAATGTGGGTAATAACAAACTCCTCTGAACTAAAGGAGCATGTTCTAACCCAATGCAAGGAAGCTAAGTACTTGAAAAGATGTGAGAGGAATTGCTAACTAGAATAACTAGTTTACAGAAGAACGTAAATGACCTGATGGAGCTGAAAAATATAGCATGAGAACTTCGCAAAGCATACACAAGTATCAATAACCAAATTGATCAAGCAGAAGAAAGGATATCAGAGATTGAAGATCAACTTAATGAAATAAAAGGTGATGACAAGATTAGAGAAAAATGAATGTAAAGGAATGAACAAAGCCTCCAAGAAATATGACACTATGTGGAAAAACCAAACCTATTTTTGTTTGGTGTACATGAAAGTGACGGGGAGAATGGAACCAAGTTGGAAAACACTCTTCAGGATATTATCCAGGGGAATGTCCCCAGCCTAGCAAGACAGGTCAACATTCAAATTCAGGAAATACAGAGAACACCACAAAGATACTCCTCAAGAAGAGCAACCCAAAGACACATAATCATCAGATTCACCAAGGTTGAAATGAAGAAAAAAATGTTAAGGGCAGCCAGAGAGAAAGGGTCGGGTTACCCACAGAGGGAAGCCCATCAGACTAGCAGCAGATCTCTCTGCAGAAATCCTACAAGCCAGAAGAGAATGGGGACAAATATTCAATATTTTTAAAGAAAAGAATTTTCAACCCAGAATTTCATATCCAGCCAAACTAAGCTTCATAAGCAAAGGAGCAATAAAATCCTTTACAAACAAGAAAATGCTGAGCGATTATGTCACCACCAGGCCTGCCTTGCAAGAGTTCCTGAAGGAAGCACTAAAAACAGAAAGGAAAAACCAGTACCAGCCACTGCAAAAACATACCAAATTGTAAAGATCCTCAACAATATGAAGAAACTGCATCAACTAATAGGCAAAACAACCAGCTAGCATCATAATGACAGGATCAAATTCAAACATAACAATATTAACCTTAAATGTAAAAGGGCTAAACACCCCAATTAAAATACACAGACTGGAAAATTGGATACAAAGTCAAGAGTCATCAATGTGCTGTATTCAGGAGACCCATCTCACGTGCCAAGACACACATAAGCTCAAAATAAGGGATGGAGGAAGATTTACCAAGAAAATGGAAACCAAAAAAAAAAAAAAAAAAAAAAAGCAGGAGTTGCAATCCTAGTCTCTGATAAAACAGACTTTAAACCAACAAGCATCAAAAAAAAAAAAAAAAAAAGGAGGGCATTACATAATGGTAAAGGAATCAATGCAACAAGAAGAGCTAACTATCCTAAATGTATATGTACCCAATACAGGAGCACCCAGATTCATAAAGGAAGTTCTTAGAGACCTCAAAGAGATTTAGACTCCCACACGATAATAGTGAGAAACTTTAACACCCCACTGTCAATATTAGACAGATCAACAAGACAGAAAATTAATAAGGATATTCAGGACTTGAGCTCGGCTCTGGACCAAGTGGACCTAATAGACATCTACAGAACTTCCACCCCAAATCAACAGAATATACATTCTTCTCAGCACCACATCACACTTATTCTAAAATGGACCACATAATTGGAAGTAAAACACTCTTCAGCATGGAAATCATTACAAACAGTCTCTTAGACCACAGTGCAATCAAATTAGAACTTCGGGATTAAGAAACATTCAAAACCACATGACTTCATGGAAACTGAACAACCTGCTTCTGAAGGACTACTGGTTAAACAATGAAATTCATGCAGAAATAAATAAGTTCTTTCAAACCAATGAGAACAAAGACACAATGTACCAGAATCTCTTGGACACAGCTAAAGCAGTGTTTAGAGGGAAATTTATAGCACTAAATGCCCACTTCAGAAAGATGGAAAGATCTAAAATTGACACCCTAACATCACAATTAAAAGAACTAGAGAAGCAAGTACAAACAAACTCAAAAGCTAGCAGAAGACAAGAAATAACTAAGAGCAGAACTGGAGGACATAGAGACATGAAAAACCCTTCAAAAAATCAATGAATCCAGGAGCTGTTTTTTTGAAAAGATTAACAAAATAGCCAGACTAAAAAAGAAGAAAAGATAGAAGAATCAAATAGACACAATAAAAAATGATAAAGGGGATATCACCACTGATCTCACAGAAATACAAACTACCATCAGAGAATACTATCAATACCTCTATGCAAATAAACTAGAAAATCTAGAAAAAATGGATAAATTTCTTGACACATACACCCTCACAAGACTAAACCAGAAAGAAGTTGGATCCCTGAATAGATTAATAACTAGTTCTGAAATTGAGGCAGTAATTAATAGCCCACCAGCCAAATAAAAGCCCAGAAACAGACAAATTCACAGCCGAATTCTACCAGAGGTACACAGAGAGTCTGGTACCTTTCCTTCTGAAACTATTCCAAACAATATAAAAAGAGAGACTCCTCCCTAATTCATTTTATGGGGCTAGCATCATCCTGATACCGAAACCTGGCAGAGACACACACACACAAAACGAAAATTTCAGGCCGATATCCCTCATGAACATTGATGTGAAAATCCTCAATAAAATACTGGCAAACCGAATCCAGAAGCACGTCAAAAAGCGTATCTATTATGAACAAGTCGGCTTCATCCCTGGAATGCAAGGCTGATTAAACATACACAAATCAATAAACGTAATCCATCACATGAACAGAACCAATGACAAAAACCAAATGATTTTCTAAATAGATGCAAAAAAGACCTTTGATAAAATTCACACCCCTTCATGCTAAAAACTCTCAGTAAACTAGGTACTGATGGGACGTATCTTAAAATAATAATAATATGTCTATTTATGACAAACCCACAGCCAATATCATACTGAATGAGCAAAAGCTGGAAGCACTTCCTTTGAAAACCAGAGCAAGACAAGGATGCCCTCTCTTACCACTCCTATTCAACATAGTATTGGATGTTCTGGCCAGGGCAATCAGGCAAGAGAAAGAAATGAAGGGTATTCAAACAGGAAGAGAGGAAGTCAAATTGTCTCTGTTTGCAGATAACATGATTGTATATTTAGAAAACCCAATTGTCTCAGTTGAAAATCTCCTTAAGCTGATAAGCAACTTTAGCAGAGTCTCAGGACACAAAATCGATGTGCAAAAATCACAAGCATTCCTATACAACAATAATGGACAAGCAGAGAGCCAAATCATGAGTGAACTCCCATTCACAATTGCTACAAAGAGAATAAAATACCTAGGAATAAAACTTATAAGGGATGTGAAGGATATCTTCAAGGAGAACTACAAACCACCACTCAAGGAAATAATAGAGGACACAAACAAATGGAAAAACATTCCATGCTCATGGACAGGAAGAATCAATATTGTGAAAACGGCCATACTGCCCAAAGTAATTTATAGATTCTAATGCTACTCCCATCAAGCTACTATGGACTTTCTACACAGAAGTAGAACAAACTACTTTAAATTTCATATGGAACCAAAAAAGAACTCTTATAGCCAAGACAATTCTAAGCAAAAAGAACAAAGCTGGAGGCATCATGCTACCTGACCTCATACTATACTACAATTCTACAGTAAAAAAACCAGCATGATACTGGTACCAAAACAGATATATAGACCAGTGGAACAGAACAGAAGCCTCAAAAATAATGTTACACATCTACAACCATCTGATCCTTGACAAACCTGACAAAAACAAGCAATGGGGAAAGGATTCCCTATTTAATAAATGGTGTTGGGAAAACTGGCTAGCTATATGTAGGAAGCTGAAACTGGACCTCTTCCTTATACCCTATTCAAAAATTAACTCAAGATGGATTAAAGACTTAAACATAAGACCTAAAACCATAAAAACCCTAGAAGAAAACCTAGGCAATGCCATTAAGGACATAGGCATGGGCAAAGACTTTATGACTAAAACACCAAAAGCAATGGCAACAAAAGCCAAAATTGACAAATGAGATCTAATTAACAAGCTTCTACACAGCAAAAGAAACTATCATCAGAGTGGACAGGCAACCTAGAGAATGGGAGAAAATTTTTGCAATCTATCCATCTGACCAAGGGCTAATATCCAGAATCTACAAAGAACATAAATTTACCAGCAAAAAACTGACAACCTCATCCAAAAGTGGAAAAGGATATAAACAGACACTTCTCAAAAGAAGACATTATGTGGCTCATCATCACTGGTCCTTAGATAAATGCAAATCAAAACCATAATGAGATACCATCTCATGTCAGTTAGAATGGCAATCAAAAAGTCAGGAAACAACAGATGCTGGAGAGGAAGTGGAGAAATAGAAACGATTACACTGTTCGTGGGAGTGTAAATTAGTTCAACCATTGTGGAAGACACTGTGGCGATTCCTCAAGGATCTGGAACCAGAAATATCATTTGACCTAGCAATTCCATTACTGGGTGTATATCCAAAGCATTATAAATCATTCTACTATAAAGAAACATGCACATGTATGTTTATTGCAGCACTCTTCACAATAGCAAAGACTTGGAACCAACCCAAATACCCATCAATTATAGACTGGATAAAGAAAATGTGGCACATATACACCATGGAGTACTATGCAGCCATAAAAAAGGATGAGTTCATGTCCTTTGCAGGGACATGGATGAAGCTGGAAGCAACCATTCTCAGCAAAGTAACACAGGGAAAGAAAACCAAACACTACATGTTCTCACTCACAAGTGGCAGTTGAACAACGAGAACACATGGACATAGGGAGGGGAACATCAAACACCGGGGCCTGTTAGTGGGTGGGAGCTAGGGGAGGGATAACATTAGAGGAAATACCCTAATGTAGATGACAGGTTGATGGGTGCACCAAACCACCATGGCACGTGTGTGTATACCTGTGTAACAAACCTGCATGTTCTGTACATGTATCCCAGAAGTTAAACAAACACACAAACAAACCCTGAGGGATAGTTTGTCCTATCATGTGAGTAGGCAGTGAAATGGTACCATCTATGGAGAAGCAGGCCCTAACTAGACACTGAGTCTGATGATGTTTTAACCTTGTATTTCCTAGTATTCAGAGCTGTGAGAAATAAATTTTTGTCATGTATAAGCCGCTTAGTTTATGGCATTTTGTTATAGCAACCAAAACATCTAAGATAACAACGGAGTTCAGAAAGAAGTGGGATTAGCTAGTCAATGTGATAGAAAAAAAAAAGAAACTATATCAACTTAGAAACTTAAAATCCAGCAAAACTGGCTTTTAAAAGTGAAGGTAAGATAAACGAAAATTGAGAGAGTATATTGCTGGCCAGCCCATACTAGCAAGTAAATCATAACAATGAAATTTTCAGGCTGAAAGGAAGTGATACGACTCAACTACTTAAATCTACATGGAAAAAAAACCAGTATCATTATAGAGAATTATGTAGAAAATACAAAAGACAGTAAAATTGCATATTTATTTTATTCCCTTAAAGTAATTTAAAGACAATTGTATAGAACAATCTTAATCTAATTGTATTGTTGATGCTATAACATATAACAATGCTACATAAAGAAGTATTTTGACAATAACAGCATTAAGGAGGCAGGTAAGACCAAAACTATATTGGAGTAAGAAAATAACACTTGATGGTAATGTGAATCCAGAAATGGTAAATAAAAACATTAATATAAGAAATCTATAAGTATATATTTGCTTTATTTTTATAACATTAAAATATGTAAAATTATATTAAGAAATAATTATAACAATATGTTATATATTGTACATTATTATATTATATATACTATGATATAAGGGTGATCTGTGTCATTTTTTTTTTTTTTTTGAGACGGAGTCTCGCTGTGTCTCCCAGGCTGGAGTGCAGTGGCGTGATCTCGGCTCACTGCAAGCTCCGCCTCCCGGGTTCATGCCATTCTCCCGCCTCCGCCTCCCAAGTAGCTGGGACTACAGGCGCCCGCCACCACACCCGGCTAATTTTTTGTATTTTTAGTAGAGACGGGCTTTCACCGTGTTAGCCAGGATGGTCTCGATCTCCTGACCTTGTGATCCGCCTGCCTCGGCCTCCCAAAGTGCTGGGATTACAGGCTTGAGCAACCGCGCCTGGCCTGTGTCATTGTTATATTATTGTAATATAAAAACAATAATTTGTGTTATTATATTATAATTAAATTAGAGATAATGTATTATATAAAATAAATATTTATAATATATAATATACATCATGTATATTACATGTATGTATATATGATATACATAATATGTATATTATATATTTTTGTATAAATAGTATATTACATATACTATTAGTATATACTATATAATATGTTATATATTATGTAGAATAATATATTAATAGAATATGTTACTATATTAAATATTTCATATTCATACATATCTCAACATTAAAAGTGGAAGAAGGAAGTATGGTTATATAAGAATAATGTTCTAATATCTTACAGAAATTAAGTAAATACAAATCTGAAAGTGATTCTGAAAAATTGAGATGAACACTGTAAGCCTTAGAACCACTGTGACTCAAAAATATACTATAAAAATTACTAAAGTCATAACAATGCTATCCTAAAGACTATTAACTTACTACAAAAGTGAAGTAATATAAGAGGTAAATGAGAAACAGAGGCAGAAAAAAAGATTAGATATTTAGAATACAAAGAGTAAAATGGCATAAATAAGTCCATCTATATCGATAACATTGAATATAATGGATTAAACAATCTAATCAAAAAATAGATTATCAGTCTGGATAAGATAGCAAAATCCAACTATATGCAATCTACAGAAGACACTATGTAGATTTAAAGACATGAGCATATTGAAAGTAAAAAACAAAAAAAATGGAAGTGTTAAACCATGCAAACAGTAACCATAACAGAGCTGGAATGGCTATGTTCACATGAAAAAGTATATACTTAAAAAACAAAATATATTACTAGAGATAAAGAGGACATGTTAAAATAATAAAAGGTCATTCCATCAGGAAGATATAACAGTAAATAAACATTTGCGAATCTAAAAACAGAGCCCCAAAATGCATGTAACAAAAACGGACAAAATTGAAAGGAGAAATGGACAGTTACAATAATATATAATACTTCAATACCCCACTTTAAATAATGGATAGAAAATCTACATGGAAGACCAATGAGAAAATAGAGGGCTTGAATAATGCTATAGACATAATAGCATTATTATGTCTATATATAGACATAATAGCATTGATAGTCATCTATAGAACAATCCATCTAACAAAAGCAGAATAGACATTCTTCTCAAGTGCACATGGAACAGTCTTCAAATAGACCACATTCTTGGTTATAAAACAAGTTTAGAGGGGCGGAGCAAGATGGCCGAATAGGAACAGCTCCAGTCTCCAGCTCCCAGCGACAGTGACACAGAAGACAGGTGATTTCTGCATTATCAACTGAGGTACTAGGTTCATCTCACTGGGGAGTGCCGGACAATGGGTGTTGGTCAGCTGTTGCAGCCCGACCAGCCAGAGCTGAAGCAGGGCGAGGCATCGCCTCACCTGGGAAGCGCAAGGGGGAAGGGAATCCCTTTTCCTAGCCAGGGGAACTGAGACACACACCACCTGGAAAATCGGGTAACTTCCATCCCAATACTGCGCTTTAAGCAAACAGGCAAACCAGGAGATTATGTCCCACACCTGGCCGGGAGGGTCCCACGCCCACGGAGCCTTCCTCATTGTTAGCACAGCAGACTGCGACCTAGGCAAGGCAGCAGCTAGGCTGGGGGAGGGGCGCCAGCCATTGCTGAGGCTTAAGTAGGTAAACAAAGCCCTGGGAAGATCCAACTGGGTGGAGCTCACAGCAGCTCAAGGAGGCCTGCCAATCTCTGTAGAATCTACCTCTGGGGACAGGGCAAAGCTAAACAACAACAACAACAACAACAAAGAAAAAAAGAAAAACAAAGCAGCAGAAATCTCTGCAGACACAAGCGACTCTGTCTGACAGCTTTGAAGAGAGCAGTGGATCTCCCAACACAGAGGTTGAGATCTGAGAACGGACAGACTGCCTGCTCAAGTGGGTCCCTAACCACTGAGTAGCCTAACTGGGGACATCCTCCACTAGGGGCAGACCAACACCCGACACCTCACAGGGTGGAGTACACCCTTGAGAGGAAGCTTCCAAAGCAAGAATCAGACAGGTACACTCGCTGTTCAGCAGTATTCTATCTTCTGCAGGCTCTGCTGCTGATACCCAGGCAAACAGGGTCTGGAGTGGACCTCAAGCAATCTCCAAAAGACCTACAGCTGAGGGTCCTGACTGTTAGAAGGAAAACTATCAAACAGGAAGGACACCTACACCAAAACCCCATCAGTACGTCACCATCATCAAAGACCAGAGGCAGATAAAACCACAAAGATGGGGAAAAAGCAGGGCAGAAAAGCTGGAAATTCAAAAAATAAGAGTGCATCTCCCCCTCCAAAGGAACGCAGCCCATTGCCAGCAACGGATCAAAGCTTGACAGAGAATGACTTTGACGAGATGAGAGAAGAAGGCTTCAGTCCATCAAACTTCTCAGAGCTAAAGGAGGAATTACGTACCCAGCGCAAAGAAACTAAAAATCTTGAAAAAAAAGTGGAAGAATTGATAACCAGAATAATTAATGCAGAGAAGGTCATAAACGAACGAACAGAGATGAAAACCATGACACAAGAAATACGTGACAAATGCACTGCATAAGCTTCAGTAACCGACTCGATCAACTGGAAGAAAGAGTATCAGCGATAGAGGATCAAATGAATGAAATGAAGCGAGAAGAAAAATCTAAAGAAAAAAGAAGAAAAAGAAATGAACAAAGCCTGCAAGAAGTATGGGATTATGTACAAAGACCAAATCTAAGTCTGATTGGGGTGCCTGAAAGTGAGGGGGAAAATGGAACCAAGTTGGAAAACACTCTTCAGGATATCATCCAGGAGAACTTCCCCAACCTAGTAGGGCAGGCCAACATTCAAATTCAGGAAATACAGAGAACGCCACAAAGATACTCCTCGAGAAGAGCAACTCCAAGACACATAATTGCCAGATTCACCAAAGGTGAAATGAAGGAAAAAATCTTAAGGGCAGCCAGAGAGAAAGGCCGGGTTACCCACAAAGGGAAGCCCATCAGACTAACGGCAGATCTCTCGGCAGAAACTCTACAAGCCAGAAGAGAGTGGGGGCCAATATTCAACATTCTTAAAGAAAAGAATTTTAAACCCAGAATTTCATATCCAGCCAAATTAAGTTTCATAAGTGAAGGAGAAATAAAATCCTTTACAGATAAACAAATGCTTAGAGATTTTGTCACCACCAGGCCTGCCTTACAAGAGACCCTGAAGGAAGCACTAAACCTGGAAAGGAACAAAAGGTACCAGCCATTGCAAAAACATGCCAAAATGTAAAGACCATTTAGGCTAGGAAGAAACTGCATCAACTAACAAGCAAAATAACCAGTTAATATCATAATGGCAGGATCAAGTTCACACATAACAATCTTAACCTTAAATGTAAATGGACTAAATGCTCCAATTAAAAGACACAGAGACACAGACTGGCAAACTGGATAAAGAGTCAAGACCCATCAGTCTGCTGTATTCAGGAGACACATCTCACATGCAGAGACATAGGCTCAAAATAAAGGGATGGAGGAAGATCTACCGAGCAAATGGAGAACAAAAAGAAGCAGGAGTTGCAATACTAGTCTCTGATAAAACAGACTTTAAACCATCAAAGATCAAAAGAGACAAAGAAGGCCATTACATAATGGTAAAGGGATCAATTCAACAGGAAGAGCTAACTATCCTAAATATATATGCACCCAATACAGGAGCACCCAGATTCATAAAGCAAGTCCTTAGAGACTTACAAAGAGACTTAGACTCCCATACAATAATAATGGGAGACTTCAACACACCACTGTCAACATTAGACAGATCAACGAGACAGAGAGTTAACAAGGATATCCAGGAATTGAACTCATCTCTGCAGCAGGCAGACCTAATAGACATCTACAGAACTCTCCACCCCAAGTCAACAGAATATGCATTCTTCTCAGCACCACATCGCACTTATTCCAAAATTGACCACATAATTGGAAGTAAAGCACTCCTCAGCAAATGTACAAGAACAGAAATTATAACAAACTGTCTCTCAGACTACAGTGCAATCAAACTAGAACTCAGGACTAAGAAACTCAATCAAAACCGCTCAACTACATGGAAACTGAATAACCTGCTCCTGAGTGACTACTGGGTACACAAGGAAATGAAGGCAGAAATAAAGATGTTCTTTGAAACCAATGAGAACAAAGGTACAACATACCAGAATCTCTGGGACACATTTAAAGCAGTGTGTAGAGGGAAATTTATAGCACTAAATGCCCACAAGAGAAAGCAGGAAAGATCTAAAATTGACACTCTAACATCACAATTAAAAGAACTAGAGAAGCAAGAGCAAACACATTCAAAAGCTAGCAGAAGGCAAGAAATAACTAAGATCAGAGGAGAACTGAAGGAGATAGAGACACAAAAAACCCTCCAAAAAATCAATGAATCCAGGAGTTGGTTTTTTGAAAACATCAACAAAATTGATAGACTGCTAGCAAGACTAATAAAGAAGAAAAGAGAGAAGAACCAAATAGATGCAACAAAAAATGATAAAGGGGATATCACCACCGACCCCACAGAAATACAAACTACCATCAGAGAATACTATAAACACCTCTATGCAAATAAACTAGAGAATCTAGAAGAAATGGATAATTTCCTGGACACGTACACTCTTCCAAGACTAAACCAGGAAGAAGCTGAATCCCTGAATAGACCTATAGCAGGCTCTGAAATTGAGGCAATAATTAATAGCATACCACGAAAAAAAGTCCAGGACCAGATGGATTCACAGCTGAATTCGACCAGTGGTACAAGGAGGAGCTGGTACCATTCCTTCTGAAACTATTCCAATCAATAGAAAAAGAGGGAATCCTCCCTAACTCATTTTATGAGGACAACAACATCCTGATATCAAAGCCTGGCAGACACAACAAAAAAAGAGAATTTTAGACCAATATCCCTGATGAACATCGATGCAAAAATCCTCAATAAAATACTGGCAAACCGGATCCAGCAGCACATCAAAAAGCTTATCCACCATGATCAAGTTGGCTTCATCCCTGGGATGCCAGGCTGGTTCAACATACGCAAATCAATAAACGTAATCCAACATACAAACAGAACCAAAGACAAAAACCACATGATTATCTCAATAGATGCAGAAAAGGCTTTTGACAAAATTCAACAGTCCTTCATGCTAAAAACGCTGAATAAATTCGGTATTGATGGAACATATCTCAAAATCATAAGAGCTATTTATGACAAACCCACAGCCAATATCATACTGAATGGGCAAAAACTGGAAAAATTCCCTTTGAAAACTGGCACAAGACAGGGATGCCCTCTCTCACCACTCCTATTCAACATAGTGTTGGAAGTTCTGGCTAGGGCAATCAGGCAAGAGAAAGAAATCAAGGGTATTCAGTTAGGAAAAGAAGAAGTCAAATTGTCCCTCTTTGCAGATGACATGATTGTATACTTAGAAAACCCCATTATCTCAGCCCAAAATCTCCTTAAGCTGATAAGCAACTTCAGCAAAGTCTCAGGATACAAAATTAATGTGCAAAAATCACAAGCATTCTTATACAACAATAACAGACAAACAGAGAGCCAAATCATGAATGAACTTCCATTCACAATTGCTTCAAAGAGAATGAAATACCTAGGAATCCAACTTACAAGGGATGTAAAGGACCTCTTCAAGGAGAACTACAAACCACTGCTCAGTGAAATAAAAGAGGACACAAACAAATGGAAGAACATACCATGCTCATGGATAGGAAGAAGCAATATCTTGAAAATGGCCATATTGCCCAAGGTAATTTATAGATTCAATGCCATCCTCATGAAGCTACCAATGAGTTTCTTCAAAGAATTGGAAAAAACTGCTTTAAAGTTCATATGGAACCAAAAAAGAGCCCGCATCCCCAAGACAATCCTAAGTCAAAAGAACAAAGCTGGAGGCATCACGCTACCTGACTTCGAACTATACTACAAGGCTACAGTAACCAAAAGAGCATGGTACTGGTACCAAAACAGAGATATAGACCAATGTAACACAACAGAGCCCTCAGAAATAATACCACACATCTACAGCCATCTGATCTTTGATAAACCTGAGAAAAACAAGAAATGGGGAAAGGATTCCCTATTTAATAAATGGTGCTGGGAAAATTGGCTAGCCATAAGTAGAAAGCTGAAACTGGATCCTTTCCTTACTCCTTATAAGAAAATTAATTCAAGATGGATTAGAGACTTAAATGTTAGACCTAATACCATAAAAACCCTAGAAGAAAACCTAGGTAATATCATTCAGGACATAGGCATGAGCAAAGACTTCATGTCTAAAACACCAAAAGCAAAGGCAACAAAAGACAAAATTGACAAATGGGATCTCATTAAACTAAAGAGCTTCTGCACAGCAAAAGAAACTACCATCAGAGTGAACAGGCAACCTACAGAATGGGAGAAAATTTTTGCAATCTACTCATCTGACAAAGGGCTAATATCCAGAACCTACAAATAACTCAAACACATTTACAAGAAAAAAACAAACAACCCCATCAAAAAGTGGGCAAAGGATATGAACAGACATTTCTCAAAAGAAGACATTCATACAGCCAACAGACACATGAAAAAATGCTCATCATCACTGGCCATCAGAGAAATGCAAATCAAAACCACAATGAGATACTATCTCACACTAGTTAGCATGGCAGTCATTAAAAAGTCAGGAAACAACAGGTGCTGGAGAGCATGTGGAGAAATAGGAACACTTTTACACTGTTGGTGGGATTGTAAACTAGTTCAACCATTATGGAAAACAGTATGGCGATTCCTCAAGGATCTAGAACTGGAAGTACCATATGACCCAGCCATCCCATTACTGGGTATATACCCAAAGGATTATAAATCATACTGCTATAAAGACACATGCACACGTATGTTTATTGTGGCACTATTCACAATAGCAAAGACTTGGAATCCACCCAAATGTCCATCAGTGACAGACTGGATTAAGAAAATGTGGCACATATACACCATGGAGTACTATGCAGCCATAAAAAGGATGAGTTTATGTCCTTTGTAGTGACATGGATGCAGCTGGAAACCATCATTCTCAGCAAACTATCGCAAGAACAGAAAACCAAACACCGCATGTTCTCACTCATAGGTGGGAATTGAACAATGAGATCACTTGGACTCTGGAAGGGGAACATCACACACCGGGGCCTATCATGGGTAGGGGGTATGGGGGAGGGATTGCATTGGGAGTTATACCTGATGTAAATGACGAGTTGATGGGTGCTGACGAGTTGATGGGTGCAGCACACCAACATGGCACAAGTATACATATGTAGCAAACCTGCACGTTATGCACATGTACCCTAGAACTTAAACCATAAAAAAAAAGTAAAAAAAAAAGAAAAAAAAACGTTTAAATAAATTAAAAAGAATTGATGTATTTTAATGTATATTCTCCAATTACAATGAAATGAAAATTCATAATATAAAAATATTTGGCAAATACTTGGAAATTAAACCACAAACTTCCAATTAACTCAAAAGAGAAATCACAAGGGAAATTTAATAATACTTTTAGATGAATGAAAAAAGAACACACCAACACTTATGGGTTGCAGCTAAATAAATAATTATAATTTTTTACTGACAATGTCTCTATTCAAAAAGAAGAAATTGGCTTGCATCAATACTCTAATCTTTCACTTTCAGAAACTAAAAATAAAAGTGGATTTTCACCAACACAGGTAAAAGGAAAGGAAGAGCGAAGAATAGAACTGCCATTAATTAAATATAGAATTAGGAAAAAGCGATAGAGGAAAATTAACAACCACAAAGTTGGTCCTTTCAAAAAAATTAACAAAATTTTCAAATTTTAGCAAGACTAATAACAAAAGAAAACTTGATAGAATTCAGAAGTAGAAGCCTGTTCTATACTTCGGACCAACTGTCTGCAAATTGGGGTTTCCACGAACCCCCACCTTGGGTACAATTTGCTGAAGTGACTCGCAGAGCTCAAGGAAGTACTTTACTTATATTTGCCCATTTATTATAAAGGATATTACAAAGGATACAGAGGAATAACCAGATGGAAGAGATGCATAGGGCCTCTTCAATGTATGGTAAAAGGGGTGTGGCACCCTCTAGAAACCTCCAAGTGTTTAGTAATCCAGAAGCTCATCTGAACCCTGTCCTTGTAGATTTTTATGGAGCCTTCATTACATAGGCATGTTTGTTTACATCACTGTTGATTAACTCAATGTTCAGGCCCTCTCACCTCTCTAGCTTGGGGAGGGGCTAAAAGTCCCAGACCTCGAAATATACCCTAGCCTTTCTGGCTGCCAGCCCCAAGTTCTGAGACCATCTAAAGGCCACTAGTCATAGGTCATCTCATTAGCATACAAAGGAAACTCATCACTCCTGAGATCCCAAGAGTTTTAGGAACTATATATCAGGAAACTTGAATAAATACTAAATATATATTTCACAATATTATAGTCTGCCCCCAGTCCTCAAACATAAATCTCTTACAGCAAAGGAATCATATAGGTCAAAAGATATCACCATCTTACTAGAATTTTATTTATTCATTGATGATTAGTCCAGTCCATCTTCATATTGTATGAAAATGTCTCCCAGGTGAGACCACTCAAGTTTACAGGTTTCCGTTTGATTTTGCCAAGTTTCAAAGACAGGAGTGGTCTTGGCAAACATATTACTTCACCCTTTCAGGCATCTGGTATTATTGAGCTAAGAGGTAATAGTATTCTCTTGCTCTGAGCCTCATTACATAATCAATTTATTCATTCCTTTACTCTCAGCTACTATTCCTACTACCCATTAATACCCAAACTTTTTCACAATTGGAAGGGACGTTAAGATCTGCCACTATCCTTATTTAGATTGCAGACAGCAATACCAGTCTAGCAAGTAACTTCCTATCAGTCCACTTTCATTTACATAGGGTACAGTTACATGGGTGCAGAACTAGTGAGCCATTTTTTTTTTTACCAGACAATATAGCTGTGTTTACCCTTAGCCCCAGATGAGATGAAGGTACAGCCCACCCCCTGAGTGATAAGCTGTCCCTGGTTGCTGGGAAGGCTCAATTCTGGATAGTCCTATCCCACATTGGGAAGAAAGGGGAGACATTTCAGTGAGGAACTTTAGCTGCACCCAAAAGCCAAATTGGGAATGCATCATAGAGTGTCAAAAGTGAGACCTCAGTCAAATTATTGATTTACATAGCTGCTGTTGCTTGTTGAATTATGTCTAGTCTTTGAAATATGATTTTAAGTTATTTGAAAGAAGTAAGATGATGAGAGATGCATAGCATAATCATTTGAATAGTAGAAATACAATGCACATAAGTATTATAAAAAGAAAACTTGTATGCCAGAACGAAACAAAAAGACCTTTTTTCATTTTCAGTATGGAGCCAACTTAAAACATCAAGAAGAAAATTAAATCCAGATTCTTCTTTAAAGGCTTGTTGTAACCAAGGGGCCGCTATTCTCATTTTTTTCTAGATGAGTTTCTACTTCATGAGAACTATTTATATATGCAACAAAAGATGTGTGCCACCATATATATAGTCTTTTGCTCAGCTAATATATAACCTAAAGCAATGGGGTTTTTTAGTATAACCTTAGCCAAAAATCAATAGCTTTTTGTTAAACTGGGGTAGAAGCGGTTTTATTGGCAATATTTCCTAAAGTTATAGAAAGATTTCTAATCATGTTTTCATGGAATATGACATCTTGCTATGGCAAAAGCATTTTCTCAATGAAATGCATTAACCTATCTTCTTGATGTCCAGGCATGTAATTGTAAATGTCCTCAAAATAGAATTTCTGTTTAAACTAGATCACTGGTTACACCTGGAGGAAAGTTTGACGAAACTATTCCAGTGTTAGTTTTCTTCAGAGCTTTATACAAATAGAGGATGATCAAATGTTCTAAGAAATATTGCCCTTCAGTTTGGCAGAACAGGGATTGGTCAACAATATCTGATATGGTTCTTTCTAATGGGTTTGGAGGAAATCTTATATTCAATGACATTTCCAACAAACAAAATATTCAGGTTGGAGGCCATAATCTTTGACGTCTTTGTCTCCCAGGAGCTCATTGTTAAAAGAATCTTTAATTTAGATTTTTAGTGAAGTTTTATAAGGCCTTGGGAATAATGATGAATGTTGCCTTTAAGGAGAACTGATTTGTAGGCTCCCTCATCTTGGCACATGGACCTTTCTGCTTATTATTTTAAAAGAAGAAAGTTGATGTTTTCCAAGTGAGGTAGAGCAGAAGTTAAGCAATACTAGTGGAAGAGCCTTAGGCTAGAGAAGGTTAAACATTTCTGTAAGTTTTTCCAATTGATTATTTTATTTTATTTTTCCATAAATTATTGGGATACAGGTGGTATTTGGTTACATGAGTAAGTTATTTAGTGGAGATTTGTGAGATCCTGGTACACCCATCACCCAAGCAGTATACACTGCACCATATGTGTTGTCTTTTATCCCTTGCCCCCATCCTACTCTTCCCCCCACAAGTCCCCAAACTGTCTTTTATCCCTTACTCCCTTCCCGCTCTTCCCACCAAGCCCCCAAAGTCCACTGTATCATTCTTATGCCTTTGCATCGTCATAGCTTAGCTCTCACATATCAGTGAGAACATATGATGTTTAGTATTCCATTCCTGAGTTACTTCACTTAGAATAATAGTCTCTAATCTCATCCAGGTCATTGGAAATGCTGTTAGTTCATTCCTTTTTATGGCTGAGTAGTATTCTATCTCACACACACACACACACACACACACACACACACACACCACTTTCTTTATCCACTCGTTGATCGATAGGCATTTGGGTTGGTTCCACGATTTTGCTATTGTGAATTGTGCTACTATAAACATGCGTGTGCAAGTATCTTTTGTGAATAATGACTTCTTTTTCTCTGGGTAAATACCCAGTAGTGGGATGCTGGATCAAATGGTAGTTCTACTTTTAGTTCTTTATGGAATCTCCACGCTGTTTCCCATAGCAGCTATACTAGTTTACATTCCCACCAGCAGTGTAGAAGTGCTCACTGACTGCTGCATCCATGCCAACATCCACTGTGTTTTGATTCTTTGATTATGCCCATTCTTACAGGAGTAAGGTGGTATCGCATTGTGGTTTCGATTTGCATTTCCCTGATCATTAGTGTTGTTCGGTATTTGTTCATATGTTTGTTGTCCATTTGTATATCTTCTTTTGAGAATTGTCTATTCATGTCCTTAGCTCACTTTTTAATGGGATTGATTTTTTTCTTACTGATTTGTATGAGTTAGTTGTAGATTCTGGATATTAGTCCTTTGTCAGTTGTATACATCGTGAAGATTTTCTCCTACTCTGTGGGTTGTCTGTTTACTCTGCTGACTGCTCCTTTTGCCATGCAAAGGTTCTTTAGTTTAATTAGGTCCCAGCTATTTGTCTTTGTTTTTATTGCATTTGCTTTTGAGTTCTTTTTTTTTTTTTTTTTTTTTTTTTTTGAGACAGAGTCTCGCCCTGTTGCCCAGGCTGGAGTACAGTGGCACGATCTCGGCTCACTGCAAGCTCCACCTCCCGGGTTCCTGCCATACTCCGGCCTCAGCCTCCCGAGTAGCTGGGACTACAGGAGCCCGCCACCACACCCAGCTAATTTTTTGTATTTTTAGTAGAGACTGGGTTTCACTGTGTTAGCCAGGATGGTCTCGATCTCCTGACCTTGTGATCTGCCTGCCTCGGCCTCCCAAAGTGCTGGGATTACAGGCATGAGCCACCGCACCCGGCCTACTTTTGAGTTCTTGGTCATGAAATCCTTGCTTAAGCCAATGTCTAGAAGGGTTTTCCCACTGCTTTCTTCTAGAATTTTTACATTTTCAGGTCTTAAGTTTAAGTCCTTAATCCATTTTGAGTTAATTATTATATAAGGAGATAGATGAGGACCCAGTTTCATTCTCCTACATGTTGCTAGCCAATTATTCCAGCACCATTTGTTGAAAAGGGTGTCTTTTCCTCACTATATGTTTTTGTTTTCTTTGTAGAAGATCAGTTGGCTGTAAATATTTGGGTTTATTTCTGGGTTCTCTATTCTGTTCCATTGGCCTATGTGCCTATGTTTATACAAATCCCATGCTGTTTTCATGACTGTGGCTTTATAGTATAGTTTGAAATCAGGTAATGTGATGCCTCCAGAAGTGACATACCTTAATGTAAAACAAGTCATCTATGACAAACCCACAGCCAACATAATACTGAATGGGGAAAAGTTGAAAGCATTCCCCCTGAGAATGAGAACAAGACAAGGAAGTTCACTCTCACCACTCCTCTTCAACATAGTACTGGAAGTCTTAGCCAGAGCAATCAGACAAGAGAAAGAGATAAAGGGCATCAAAATCCATATAGAGGAAGTCAAACTGTTCCTGTTTACAGACGATATGATCGTTTAACATGAAAACCCTAGGGACTCCTCCAGAAGGCTCCTAGAACTGAGAAAATAATTCAGCAAAGTTTATGGATACAAGATTCATGTACACAAATCAGTAGCTCTTTTATACACCAACGGTGACAACAGGTAGAGAATCAAATCAAGAACCAATTAATTTTTTAATCCCATTTGTATGTTCTTTCAATACAGAAGACTGAGGGTGGTATGCACAATGAAAATGTTGAAAATATTGGTTGTATGTTTTAAGTGGACTGAATTATCTGACATGTGAAATGGGTTGCTTGGTTGCTGTGAAGCTCAGAAGAAACTCCACAAGGAATAGGACAAGAGTTAAAATGGCCGTGGTTAAAGATGCAATGGATAAATTCTAATTTGAAGCTAACAGGTATTTATCAGAAATAAAAAGACAAGTCCGAATTACAATCAGCGGAAAGCAGCTGCAATTTTAAAAGCATGCTATTTAATTTCACGTCAAAAGAAGTGAAACCATCAGTGCTAGACTGCCAATACCTGGACCTCCTGCTGTGAGACAGGTGGAGAAGGCAGAAATTATCTGTAGAGTTATTTGCCTGACCATGACCCAAACATTCTGTCCTGAAGCAGAGGCATAGAAGGCAGTTTTCTTTTTTTTTCCTGAAACTTGAATCTCCTCCTTGTAGACAGAGATGGAAATCTCCATTCTAGAAAGGGAGGGTTGAAAAGGACAGTTCAAGCAAAGTATAGACATAACCAAAGAGGAGGAAGGTCCAAATTCAAAAGAAATCACCCTTTACACTCAGTGTCATCAGAGCTGAAAGAACTAAAGGGGTTCTGGTCAACCAGGCATTGAGTCTGGGAGGAGTATCAAATGGCTGAAAGGGGATTCACTCTAAAACCTGTTCACAGTCCCAGAAAGATTGACCTAAAGGAAGAAACTGAGGCACAAAATATTTTAAACTGTTTACTTGTGTCAAGATAAGGACAGCTGTCCAGAAGACTAAGACCCAAGTACCCTTGGATATAAGTTCTGATCAGCCTTTATTTATCAGCAGATTTTAAAGGCAAAAAGGGGGACCAGGAGTGCGATGATACAAAGATATCTGTCAGAAATTCCCATTGATTTACATAAATAACATTGGTTACTAATTGACTATACATTGTTGAACTATGGGGTGCAAGTTACAGTGGCCAGCATGCAGCATTATTGGGTTAATTTTTAGCTACTGGTGGCAGCAATTAATCTAGAGTTCACATAGCAAACAGATTCAATAGATGATTACTTAAGGTGGGAAAGTGGGATGTGACTGCTATTTCATTTTCATTCACCTCTGGGTCTGATAATTTAGAGGAGATGCACATTTCTTGCCTGAAATTGTTTATTTTCTTTTTCACCGTTCCACATCTTTATCGAACTTATTCTGGAGAGAATATCTCTCTTCCATTGTTGGTGTTTCTTGGTCTGAGGAAATGTGACTTGTCCATTCAAAGTGGTGCAATATCTTCTGGTCCTTCTGTGGCACTTTGAGCAGTTGCATTTTCCACCAAATAAATAAAGCCTTGTCCAGGGTTGGTGTCTATCCCTGTCAAGACCCATTTGTAACCTCCCAGGATTACCAGCATAAGTCTCACTCAATAGCTATGTTTAGGGTCTTTGCTCCAGGGAATCTATGCCACATCCATCTGCAGGCTTTCTCTTCTTTGCTGTGAGAAAAAAACAGTTGCCCAGGCTGGAGTGCAATGATGCAATCTCAGCTCACTGCAATCTCTGCTTCCTTGGCTCAAGTAATTCTCCTACCTCAGTCTCACGAATAGCTGGATTTATAGGCATGAGCCACCATCCCCAGCTAATTTTTTTTTTTTTTTTTTTTGGGATAGATACTGAGTTTCACCATCTTGGCCAGGCTGGTCTCGAACCCCTGACCTCAGGTGACCTACCCACCTCAGCCTCCCAAAGTGTTGCGATTATAGGTGTGAGCCACCATGCCTGGCCATGAAACAGTTCTTATTGGCATTATGTGCCTGAGAAGGTGCAAAAGGAATATATCTAGATTCAGGCCATCTCGACATTGCTGCAGCTCTTCCATATCCACTCACCATATAAACTACCATGGCCACCTTAGGTGAACACACATGGGTATCTGCTTGTTGATTGCAATCACCTTCAGAACCTGAAGTTCTTCTGATGGGCATCAGCCTGTTCTATTCTAATGCACCTCCCAAACTTCCATAGAGCCATGGCCCATTAGGAAATCCCCTTTAATGTGGTAGGTTTCCATTGTTCTCCAGCCTGACCATGTAGCCTGGTCATTGATCTCTGCCCATGAATCAGTAAAAACCCAAACATAGGTGCTTTTACCACTCTTCAATACTTCCATCATTGCTAGGAAGACATCATACAGTCTAGCACACTGAATTTATTTGTTTGTACTTTCTTCAATCAGTGACATCCTTCCAAAAGGATGATGTTTCTTTTCACCTTGGAACCATGATCTACAAACCAAGAATCTCATTGTCAGTCAGTTGATAGCCATTTATATGGCACTGTCCAAGTTTTGATAGAATCCAAGAGCTCCTCGCATAGTTCCAGATTCAGCACTTGTGGAAAAGAGGCTTCCTGGTTGTATCTTCTCCTTGAACTTCCCAGGTAGCGTGATTTTGTATAAACCTTTTGCATTTTCTAGTCCAAAGTTCCAGTGGCCATTGGGAGGAGCTTGCAAGTTTTTGCCATAAGCCCCATTCTACCCTCAACATTACAATACTAAATATATATATATATATTTAGTGTGTATATATATAGTAAATATATAGCAAATATATATACATTTATATAGTTTTATATAAATTTTATAATGTTTTTTTCTAATTTTGTTAGGAAAGTCATTGGTATTTAAATAGGCATTGAATTAAATTTATAGATTGCTTTGGGTCCCATGCACATTTTAACAATATCAACTCTTCCAAATCATGAATATGAAATACTTTTTCATTTTTTGGTGTCCTCTTGAATTTCTTTTATCACTGCTTTACAATTTTCATTGTAGAGATATTTTACTTTTTTGGTTAACTTAATATTCTTAGGTATTACATTTTATTTGTGGCTAAGGTAAACGCGATTACTTTTATTTTTTTTTTTTCAGATTGTTTGCTGTTGGCACATAAGAATGGTATTGATTTTTTATGTTAATTTTGAATCCTGCAACTTTACTGAATTTCCTTATCAATTGTAGTAATTTTCTTGTGGAGTCTTCAGGTTTTTCCAAATAAGAGATCATATCATCTGCAAACAAGGATAGTTTAACTTCTTCCATTCCAATTTGGATGCCATCCATTTCTTTCTCTTATCTGATTGCTGTAGCTAGGACTTCCAGTAATAGCTATATGCATGGTGCAAAGGGGCATCCTTGTTATATTTCAACTTTTGGGGGAAATGCTTTCAGTTTTCTCCCATCCAATATGATACTAGCTCTGGGTGTGTCATTTATGTGTATATTATGATGAGGTATGTTCTCTCTATCACATTTTTTGAGTGTTTTTATGAGCAATGCTTTTATGCTCTTTGTATACCATTTTTGAGGGATTTTAGGAAGGGATGTTGAATTGTATCATGTTCTTTTTCAGCATCAATTGGAATAATCATGTGGTTTTTGTTCTTCATTCTGATAATTTAATTTTTCACATTGATTTATTTATGTGTGTTGAACTATCCTTGCATACTAGTGATAAATCCTGATTGGTCATGATTGTCTTTGAACTGTATTGTTGAATTTGATTTGCCAGTATTTTGTTGATAATTTTTTATTAATATTCCTCAAATATATTGGCCTGTAGTTTTTTTTCTTGATTTTTTTGTTAATATTTTGATATCAGGGTAATACTGACTTCATAGAATGAGTTTAAAATTAGAGAAGCAATATTTAGTCCTCCTCTATTTTTTCAGAATAGTTTAATTAGGATTGCTATTAGTTCTTCTCTAAATGTATGGTAGAATTCAACAGTGAAGCCATCAGGTCCCCAGCTTTTCTTTACTGGAATAATTTTTACTACAGCTTTGATATTGTCATTTGTTATTGGTCTTTTCAGCTTTTGAATTTATTTCTAGTTCAATCTTGGTAGGTTTTACGCATCTTGGAATTTACCCATTTCTTGTAGATGTTTAAATTTATTGGCAAATAGATGCTCACAGTAACCAATAATTATTATTTTTTTAATTTCTGTAGTATAAGTTGTAATGTCTCCTTTTTCAGCTCTGATTTATTTTTTTCTTGTCTTCTATTTTTTAGTTAGGCCAAAGATTTGTCAAATTTATTATCACTTTTCTTCTACTAATTTTGGGTTAGTTTTCCTCTTGCTTTTCTAGTTATTTAACATGCAATATTAAAGTGTTTATTTGAAGTTTATCCCTTTTTTGATGTAGGCACTTATAGCTATAATCTTCCCTCTGAGTACTGCTTTTGCTGTATCCCATAGGTTTTGGTATATTGTGTTTCCATTATTATTTGTTTCAAAAATATTTAAATTTCCTTCCTAATTTCTTTATTGACCCACTGGTCATTCAGAAACATATTTTTAATTTCCATGTATTTGCATAGTTTCCAAAATTTCTCTTATTATTAATTTCTAGTTTTATTTTATTGTGGTCTGAGGAGATGGTTGATACTATTTCAACTTTTTGAATAATTTAACACTTGCTTTGTGACCCAACTTATGGTCTATCTTTGAGAATAATCCATGTACTGAGCTAAAGAATGTGTATTCTGCGGCTCTTTGATCAAATATTTTGTAAATATATGTTATATCCCTTTGTTCTATAGTGTAGATTAAGTGTAATTTTAAAAATTAATTTTCTGTCTGAAAGACATGTCCAGTGCAGAAAGTGGACAGTAGAAGTCCCTAGCTATTATTGTATTGGAATCTATGTCTCTCTTTACCACTAACAATACTTGCTTTATGTATCTGGGTGCTCCAGTGTTGGGTGCAAATGTATTTAAAATTGTTATATTGTCTTGATAAATTGACACCTTTATCATTATATAGTGAGCATCTTTGTCTCTTCTTATGGCTTTTCTCTCAAAATTGATTTTGTCTGAAATAAGTATAGCTACTTCAGCTTTTATTTTTCTTTCCATTAGCATAAAATATATTTTCCATCCCTTTATTTTCAGTCTATCTGTGTCTTTATAGGTGAAGTGTCTTTCTTGTAGGCAACACATTAGTGGATCTTGTTTTTTTTATCCATTCAACCACTCTAATTGAAGACTTTAGTCCATTTTCATTTAATTTTATTATTGGTAAGTAAGGACTTACTCTTGTTATTTTGTTATTTGTTTTCTGGTTGTTTTGTGTTCATAGCTCATCATAATAAAGCCGTATATGACAGACCTAGAGCTAGTATCACACTGAATGGGAAAAAAACTGAAAGCATTTCCCCTAAAATTTGAAACATAACAAGGATGCCCCCTTACACCATGCATATACCTAGTACTGGAAGTTCTAGCTACAGCAATCAAACAAGAGAAAGAAATGGAGGGCATCCAAATTGGAATGGAAGAAGTTAAATTATCCTTGTTTGCACATGATATGATCTCTTATTTGGAAAAACCTGAAGACTCCACAAGAAAACTATTACAACTAATAAAGAAATTCAGTAAAGTTGCAGGATTCAAAGTCAACATAAAAAACTCAGTACCATTCCTATGTGCCAACAGTGAACAATCTGAAAAAAAAAATTAAAAAGTAATCTCATTTACCTTAGCCACAAAAATAGTAATACCTAAGAATATTAAGTTAACCAAAAAAGTAAAATATCTCTACCATGAAAACCGTAAAGCAGTGATAAAAGAAATTCAAGAGGACATCAATAAATGAAAAAAAATATTTCATATTCATGATTTGGAAGAGTCGATATTGTTAAAATGTGCATGGTACCCAAAGCAATCTATAAATTTAATTCAATACCTATTAAAATACCAATGACTTTCTTAACAGTAGTAGAAAAAAAATTCTAAAATTTGTATGAAACTACAAAGACCCAAAATAATTGTAGCTCACAATCAGCAGCGTGGGGTTGGGGGAAGGGTGATGACAGCACTCTCCTAGCCACCCCAGCTGTCTTGGTAGGTCACATGCCCCAGTCAGCACCAATAGTCATGTAAATAGTGCTGTTCCTGTGGCCTAGACTGCCACCAAAGCCTACCTAGAACCTCAGAGCACTTTAGCCTACAGTGGCTTGGGCTGCAGAACCTCAAGCTCCAACCATTAGAATCATAAAATCTCCTCTGACTAGGGCTGGTTTGAATGCTTGCTCCATGGGTGGGTGTCATCTGAGTTAGGTCAGTTTTTCCTTTCTTCTATAATGGGACAGCACTGAGTTCAATGTCACACAATTGCTGAGTGCTCCCTTCGCCCCATCTCACAGTAATGCTTTCTGCAACATGTTGCTGCTACAGGGAAGCAGGGCAGGGGTGGCATCAGCAGTTCAAACTGTGAATGCTCACCCAATTTTTGCTTCTTATGAAGGCGCTTTTCTTGTGTAGATAGTTGTTAAATTGGTGTCCTTGTGTGAGGTACAATAGGTGAAGCTTTCTATTCGACCATCCTGCTCTGCCTCCCTCCCCTACCTTTACATTTTTGTTCTAGTTTCAGGAACTTCTCTTCTCCACCCCTTTGAGCATTTTATCCAGTCTAGTGCAGAAGGCATTGGGTCTCCAGCAGGGAATTACACCGATGTGTTCTAGCTATTTTGTCTATCTTTATTTTTATTAATCTGCCTCATTATTGCCCTAGGCAATTACAGGTCAGATTTTTCATTATAATCTTTGCCTTCTGATTCTTAAAATTTCTCCAAAGTGAGGAAAATAGAGCTAACTTGTTTAATCCCTTTAATGTTGCAGGACAACCAGGAGCTCCCTTTGGTTCACCCAAGCTTTGATAGTATTGTATTAAAACCTTTGTTTTAAGCCCATCAATTTCCATTTTATTCATCTAATTTATTAACAATCCTTTTAAGATTTCTACCTTTCATTTTCCTGTTGTTGCCGTGCTCTGATTAATGTTTGTTTTATTCATCTTATTTTAAAATAACCCTTTGAAATTTCTACCTTCCTGGAATGAGTCTGAATCTCACTTCTGCCTTTCACAATTTCCTTGTTAATTAACCTATCATTTTTGCACCTGTAAGAATCATGCGAAGAAGCTGAGAAAGAAAATCTGGTAAGGCTTCCTGAACTGCTTTTGCATTTCACAGCAGCAAAGTTATGGGGGAAATCCACATTAAAAGGCCCTCCTTGTGCACAATATTTACCATGACCTTGGTAATGGGCAGATTTCCTGGGTGAATATTTCTGTCATCATAAACCTGTTCTAAATGGCCTGCATGAGAAGTATATCAAATGCTCCCTTTGGGATGCTCCACTTGGTATTTATTGAGGCAGGAGGCTGGTTTGGCATCCTTCCTCTCAGGATCAACACTCTACAGTGGCTTTTATTCAGTCCAGTAGGCTGGCAGTTCCTTCAAAAATAACCTCCTCTGAGTTTGAATCACATACAGCCATACATGATTGTTCCATAGTGAGCTGTGGGTCCTGCATCAAGCCAAATGTGCTCCTAATAGCATTTAAGACCAAAGATGCTGCTCCTAAATTATTCTCACAATCTATTTTAATTTAAAAATTCTCAGGAATCTGATAATACTGGTCTTCAAAATGAAACAATTCCTTCACCATAACCTCTGGTTTCAATACTTTCTTGGTTTTGCCCTTCTCCTATGTTGACTACCTTCTTGGTAACCAGAAGCCTTGCAGCTACTTTCTGTTGTCCTGCATATTTTTTCCTTTGGGGCTCAGCTGTGAAGCTAGTGGCCCAAGTTCAGACTCACTGAATTCTGAGCTTGATCTAGCGCCAAGACACAACTTGGCACATCCTTTGAATTTTGTTTTAGCCATAAAAAATAACTACAACCAAGAATTTGAATGTTTTGCTTTATCGTTAGTAGCTTGCATTTTCTTACGTGTTCAGTGAATTAAACCCTGGGAGTTGGATCAATTCTGAATTCCACTGGTAACTTTTACTTTTAGCAATTGATTGCAGCACAGCTGCTGCTCTATACCATGGGTCACCATGTGGCCACCCCAAAATCAAAAGTTTCTCATTCCCCAATTTTTTAGTTTTTTTTCTTCCTAAACTACATGCGTCCATGAGCCAGAACCATTCTATAAAATCCCACCACTGCCACCAACTCAAAATATGTATAGGAAGAGACAAAGGTGATTTTTTTCCTACTCTAACTACCAAAACTGACTCAAGAAAAAAAATGCAAATCATATTGGATATATAAAAAAATCAGAAAGAAATTAAATTACTAATGATATAATTTCATTTATAAAGCCCAAGTCTAGATAACTTTACTGGTGAATTCAACAAAACATAAAATAATTAGTACCAATTATCCACAAACTCTTCCAGAAAATAAAAGAGGATGAAAAAAATTTCAACTCATTCTAATAAGTTATGATTACCCCGAAAGTAAAATCAGATAGTGACTTCAAAAGAAAAAAAAATACAAATCAATATTCTCAATTAATGAAAATGCTAAAATTCTCAATAAAACAACCAGAAAACCAAATGCAACAACATATAAAAAGCATTGTGCATCATGACTGAGTGGGATTTATCCCAGAAATGAAATGTGAGTAACATCAACTAATGTACACCATATCGATCACATTAACAGAGCAAAAGGCAAAAAACACATGATCATCTTAATAGACACAGAAAAAGCATTTGACAAAATCCAAAATCATTTTTTGATAAAACGAAAAGCACTTATTCAATTAGAAATAAAAAAAAGAACTTAATAAAGTCCATCTACAAAACCTTCTCAATTAGCTTCCTACTTAATACTTATCCCTATGATCAGAAAGAAGCCACATATATCTGCTTTCACCAATTATATTCAATGTTTTTCTAGAGATCATAGGCAGAGCAATTTGACAATGAAAATAAATAAGAGGTACTATGATTGGAAAGAAAGAAGTAAAATGACGTCTACTTAAAAATGATATAATCTTGTATATTGAAAATCCTAAAGAAATGAATAAAATACTTTTAGAAGTAATATGAGTTCAACAAGTTTGCATGATACATGATTAATATTCAAAAATAAATTGTATTTCTGAGTATTTGCAATTAACAATCTGAATATAAAATTAAGAAAACAATTATAATTTTAATAGCATGAAAAATAAAATACCTAGAAATGACTTTAATAAAATAAAAGTTATACACTGAAAACTATAAAACTTTCAGGAAAGAAACAAAAGACACAAATAAATTAAAAAGTATATCATGTTCAAGGATTGAAAGACTTAATAATTCTAAATTGGCAGTACTCCCCTCTTTGATCTACAGATTTAACACAATTCGTGTCAAAATACCAAATACATTTTGTGCAATAATTGACAAATTAAATTTAAATGTATTTTAAAATGCAAAGGTTCCAAGTTAGCCAAAATAACTTCAAAAACAAAAAGAAAAAATAATGAAACTGTGGAGGACTCATATTTTCCAATTTTAAAACTAGTTTCAATGATGCAATAATGAAGACAGAGAGGTACTGACATAAGGAAAGACAGGTAGATCAATGGAATAGAATTGAGAGTCCAGAAATAAACCCTAGAATACAAGGTCAGTTTTTTCAACAAACGTATAATGACTTTAAAAAGGAGAAATAATATTCTTTTTATTACTGGGATAACTGGATATTTACATGCAAAAGAATGAAGCTGGAGGCCTACCTTAAACAATTTACAAATTAGCTCACAATGGATCATAGACCTAGATGTAAGTGATAAAACTGTGAAACTTATAGAAGAAAATTAACTTTTCATGACATTTGTGTAGACAATTTTTTCTTGAATATGAAACAAAAAGTGCAAGCCACAAAAATAAATAAATTGAACTACATCATATGAAAAACTTCTGTGATGTAAATACCATCTAGAAAATAAAAATATGTCAGAGAATGAGAAAAAATATTATCAAATCATATATCTAATAAAGGACTTATATCCTGCATATAAACAGAATGCTTACAACTCAGTAATGAAAAGGTAGATGATAGCCTGAATTTAAAAAAGGGTAAATTACCTGATAGACATTTCTCCAAAGGAAAGATTAAAAATGGCCAGTAAGAGATACAAATGGCCAATATGCTCAACTTCATTGGTGATTATATAAATAAGAATCAAAGCCATAAACAGTTTCTAATTAACATTCACTAAGTTGGCTATAATAGAAAATACAGACACTAACCAGTGTTGGCTGGGACATGGATCAACTAGAACTTTCATAAATTGTTAATGGGACTGTAAAATGTTGCAGCTACATTCAAAAACAGTCTGGCTGTTCTGTAAAATGTTTAACATGAAATTAACATATTACCAGAAATTTAAGTCCTTGGTATGCACTGAAGTAAATGAAAATATATGTACATAGAAAAACTTGTATGTAAATATTTATAGCATCATTATTCATTAGCCAAAAAGTGAACAAAACATCTAAATTGTGGTATATCTATACAATTGAATAGTATTTGGCAATAAAATGTATTGAAGTTCTGATACATTCTACAACATGGATACAACTTGAAAATATTTTGCCATATGAAAGACTTGTTTCTTTCACAAATGAAAGACAAATATTGTATGATTTGATTTATATGAAAGAGAATGAATAGGTAATTGTATTGAGATATAAAGTAGATTATTGTTTACCTCAGGAGAGACAAATGGGGAGGTATAATGAAGAATTGCTTTAATGGCTTTCAGATTTCTTTTTGGAGTGATGAGTATGTTCTAAAGTTAGATTGCAGTTGTAGTTGTACTACAAATCTGTGTATACTGTAAAAAGTACTAAATTTTACAATTTAAATTAATGAATTGTATGGTTTATAAATTACATAGCAATAATGCTGGTTTTAAAAAATAGCCATTATCTAATCTATATTTGAAATAATAGTAGTCCCCAATTGATCAAATAGTGCATTAATTTGGGGCATAGCATCATATAATTTAATTATCTGTGATACACATAGGATTTACTATTCCTTCTACTTAGAAACAAGATTGAGGGAGAAAATTAGAAATTCTGAGAAGTTTGATTAATTTCTTATTTTACTATCTTACCATTATTCTGACTTCATCTCAAACCTCTCCATTCATTTTAGAAATCTGTGCCCTAATTTAATTATCATCCTTTCCATATAGACAATCAAATTTGTTCTACATGTTTTTTAGTGAAGTGCATCTACAATTTCTCTTAGCACAAATATATTTCTTCTGTACATGCCATAAAAAAGTAGATAAATCAGACTACATCAAAATGAACAACTTTTTTATGTAAACAATGGCACTAGAAAGTGTTCTCAGATTATCTTCAGTATATCTGGAGCTATTCTTCTAGGAAATGATGAAGAATGCTATTATTATTATTTTTTTTTAATTTGGGGTTTTCCCAATCATCAGCTCTCATAGTGACCACTAGAAATAAACTTTCTGAGATTTGCTGGGTGTCTGAAATTTTTTAGTTGGAATCCTTCCATTATGTTCATCAAGAGTTTTGTTTAATAGTATAACATGAACTCTATAATGGACCCACTTAATAGGTATCTATAGTGGTAGAGCTCAATAATTTTATTTTTAACAAACCCTTAAGGAATTCCAATGTGTATTAGCATTTAAGAAGAGTCAGGTTAGCTTAATTTGTATATATTACTTGAGGTTTCTCTGGTGACTTTTTCAACAGAAATTCCATAAGACTCTTTATCTAGTTAGATCAGAATCATAAGTTGGCCTCTCCTGTAATCTTCACTTTTCTCTTCAGTAATCTTCAATAACTTTAATGTTCCAGGCACAAGAATAACATTCTTTCCTCTTTCAAAAATTCTGATATTTGTTGTTATATGAATTTATTACTTCTAGGTTGTTAGTGAATTTTTGATATTTTTGTTTTTTATAAACATTTTTATAAACCTATAATGATTAACATACGCATATTATTGACATATAATATTCTTAAAGTTCCTAGTCCTTCCAGTAAATTATAGCCTTTTTGCATTTTTCTAATCTTTAACTTTCTTCATCAGTTATTTTAAGCATACAAGAATATCTTCCAATTATTTTTTAACCTTTGGCTTGTTACATTTGGCCAATAGTGAGAAGTCTTCATAAATTTTACTATCTGGAAACAAGTTGGCATTTGGTATTAAATTTTAATATAATAGTATAGCATAACATATGTGAAGTATACATGTGTAAATATAGTTACACATCCAATTGTGCTTTTTATTATAGATAAACATGTGTCACTTTTAGTTGATAAGTGCAAAATTTTAAAATTTGTAAATCATATATAAATCAAAGTCTAGTTTAAATAATACAACATTTTTAAAGTGAGCCATGTATGATGTTTCTAAAGAATCATATAAATATGGTAAACTATTAGCACGTTGATATTTAAATGATTTACCTTAAAAATGGTGAATGACGACATGTATATTAGACTCTACAATTTAGTATAATGTATTTGCATGGAAAATCTAGTTATTGAGGCAAAAGTACTTTATTTTCTTCCACGTAAAATTATGAATTATAAAAACTGAAATAATTCCTGTGAGACCTCTCTATATGTAAATGTCAGAAGTGATAAAACATCTAAATTATTAGCAAGATGATCCACATACTTTTTAATTATTCCCTTCAGGGTTGCATTAAATCTTTTCTGTAGTTCACTCTGGGAATTAAGCTGTAGTCTTGAGTTGGTTAACCACAACTGCATTTCTATCACATTTGGAATAAATCTGTGTACTTGCTAAGATTAATGGTAAAGTGCCCAATGAAAAATAACACCCAGCAAAGCATTGCCTAATACCACATTGCCAATAGGGGCATAGAAAAGCAACCTAATATATCCAAGTCAGTCAATGGATGCTGTTTATCTATAAGTGAAGAATTAACAAGAGCTCTTTTTTTGGTATCTGCTCTTTTTTATTTTATAGAATGTCTAGAAACACAAAAGTCATCATTTGCTGTCATTTCTATACTAGGTAAAATTTGTCAATTCTTTCTCTGATCATGTTGATTCACAGAAGAATTGCACTATCTCAATAACCATTTTTTCCCTTGGTGAATGACTCAAGGAGTCTAGGTCTGGTGACCTCTGGGTAGTATCACTATGACTCATATGCTTGTCTCAGAAAAGACCTTATAGACAAAATCACAGTAGCTTCCTCTTTGTGCATGATTCCTGGCATTCCTGATGGGGTGTGTGTGTGTGTGTGTGTGTGTGTGTGTGTGTGTGTTTATTCTTTTGCATCAGTAGTTTGATGTTTTGATAGGTCTTTGTTTCCTTCGAGGTCTATGTAATTGTAACTTTTTTTCTAAGGCATTCTAGGTTGTTCTACTCCCTTAGATGAACAGGTAGCCCTTGTGAAAGATATCAGCTTATAGTTCTTGCCATAAAAATCTTTCCTTTAGAGTACTGTAAGCAAGCATGATTGTGTAACACTGCGGTGTCATGCCCTTAGCTTCTTTACTCCAAGACCTTGAAGAAAATGTGAACCTTTTGGCACACCGTTTCCACGTCATTTCTCAAGATGATATCTTGCTTCTCTATCAATTAGTTCCTGAGGTAGATCAGATAAGAGCTGTCTCCCAGAATTTCAAGTCTAGATAGCTTGGCAAGGAATCCAATTCCTTCTCTATATACATTTTCTATAGTATATATTAACACAAAAGAAAAATTTTAGTCCTGGGAAAAAATCTTAATCTCACAAAATAATTAAATTTAACACCTCTATTCAATAGAGTTAGCAATGATGCTGCTGATTAAACAGTTCTGGGTCTCTCATTCTCTCTCAAAGAATTTTTAATAAGTGCTAAGAATATTTTTGTCTTTCAAATTTAGGTTATAGAAATCCCTAACCACTTAAACCTCAATTATGTTGTATCAAGTCAACCAGAATATTAATTTATCTGTGAATTGTATTTGTATATTTAC